>NC_139554.1:120357015-120957015 GCF_965112155.1 Podarcis liolepis
TTATTTGTACCCCGCCCATCTGGCTGGGTTTCCCCAGCCACTCTGGGCGGCTTCCACAGAGACCAAAAATACACTAAAAGCAGCTCTCTGAAAGAATGGAAGGCACGCGTTGTGCTTGGGGTTTGGCAGTCGCTACTGCAAGCACCTTCCTATCGGGAACGCTTTGCACCCCCAGACATGAAGGATTCCTTTGCAATGAGCTTGTTTTCCAGCGGATGATTTCTGGGCTTGTTGCAGCAGGCACACAGCGATGCAAGTTGCAGATACTTTCTCCCATGATCTTCCACTAGCACTTGCGCAACAGTTTCTACCAATGGGTTATAGGCTGCATATACACAATACGCTGAAAGCACAGGGCTTCCCACAAAGAATTCTGGAAGCTGTAGTTTTCCCCTTAAAGGTAAAGCGTAAAGGGACCCCTGACCATTAGGTCCAGTCGTGGCCGACTCTGGGGTTGCGGCGCTCATCTCGCTTTATTGGCCGAGGGAGCCAGCGTACAGCTTCCGGGTCATGTGGCCAGCATGATCAAGCCCCTTCTGGCGAACCAGAGCAGCGCATGGAAACGCCGTTTACCTTCCTGCCAGAGCGGTACCCATTTATCTACTTGCACTTGGACGTGCTTTCGAACTGCTAGGTTGGCAGGAGCTGGGACTGAGCAACGGGAGCTCACCCCGTCGTGGGGATTCGAACCACTGACCTTCTGACTGGCAACTTACAGAGCTGTAATTCTCAGCACCCTTAACAAACTACAGCCCCCAGGGTCCTTTGAGGCAAGTCATTTGCTTTAAACGTGCTTTATGGTATGTGTGCCGCCTTTGGATCCAAACTCCTGATTTCAAGCACAATCCCAGGACTGTTTAGCCCAACAGGACTTCCTAGTGCTTAGCCAAAATGGCTTCTCCAAATTTGCCGTGCCATTTGCAGGTTGAGAATTTTGAGAGGCCACCCACCTCAAGAGACTTTTCACAGACACTCCCAAGTATCCCTAATTTCCAGGGACAGTTCCAGATTTACAGAAGCCATCCCAGTTTCTGATTTGATCCTGGAACGTCTTGCTTTACCTTAGGATGTCCCTATTTTCAGCAGAGAAATGTTGGAGGGTTATAGAGCTATGTGACTCCCAAGCCAAGGAGATCAGTAACTATACAACCTTTAGAAGACGTCCAAAGGCAGCCCTGTACAGGTA
This sequence comes from Podarcis liolepis, assembly GCF_965112155.1. Taxonomy (NCBI): domain Eukaryota; kingdom Metazoa; phylum Chordata; class Lepidosauria; order Squamata; family Lacertidae; genus Podarcis; species Podarcis liolepis. Next base: position 120,358,202 of record NC_139554.1, read on the forward strand.
AGCTTTTTTAATGTTTAATGTTTTATTATGTTTATATTTATGTTGGAAGCTGCCCAGAGTGGCTGGGGCAACCCAATTGGATGGGCAGGAAATAATCATAATCATAATGGAATAAAGGTAAAGGGACCCCTGACTGTTAGGTCCAGTTGCGGACGACTCTGGGGTTGCGGCGTTCATCTCACTTCACAGGCTGAGGGAGCCGGCGTTTGTCTGCAGACAGCTTCCGGGTCATGTGGCCAGCATGACTAAGCCGCTTCTGGCAGACCAGAGCAGCGCACGGAAACGCCGTTTACCTTCCCGCTGGAGCGGTACCTATTTATCTACTTGCACTACTGTGCTTTTGAACTGCTAGGTGGGCAGGTGCTGGGATCGAACAATGGGAGCTCACCCCGTCATGGGGATTCGAACCGCCAACCTTCTGATCAGCAAGCCCAAGGCTCTGTGGTTTAGACCACAGCGCCACCCGTGTCCTTGTTGGAGGGTATGCGAGTCAAAAAGCTCTTTTTGCTGTAGATGATAGATTTCAAGTATAACAAATTGGAAAAAGGAGAAGATTGCATACACCATTCATAATGAATGGAACATATACCGTATTTTTTGCTCTATAAGACGCACCAGACCATAAGACGCACCTAGTTTTTGGAAGAGGAAAACAAGAAAAGAAATATTCTGAATCTCAGAAGCCAGAACAACAACAGCTTTTGCTGCGCAGCGATCCCTCTTACTGTTCTGGCTTCTGGGATAGCTGCACAGCCTGCATTCGCTCCATAAGACGCACACACATTTCCCCTTACTTTTTAGGAGGGAAAAAGTGAGTCTTATAGAGCAAAAAATACGGTACATAGTTTAACGTGGGGATACAAATACCATTCAAGAAGTTTGAATGTGCATTTGGATATGAGCAAGCATTCCTCCTTTCTGTTCATGTTACTCTGGCAGCAATTCACCACATTTATCTCCCAGTTCTTCGCTATGTATTTCAGTCTTCTAGGTTTAGATCATTTATTTACCCAGGCAATCTGGTTCGGACAGCCATTTATTAACATGGAACAGCGTTATAAAACAGGTGGGTAGGCAAGCTAGTTCTCCTTTATAAGCTCTGAAATTTATTGGCAAACTGCTTTGCAAAACTAGTCAAAATGCCACTTTGGAAAAGAAATAAAATTCCAGGAAAACGTGCAAGCAAGTAACAGGGCAGTCTTAGATATCTTTACTGAGAAGTCAGCCCCATAGAGTTCAATGGGACTTACTCCCAGCTAAGTCTACATAGGATAGGTTTTTTTTGGAGCTATTTTAAAGGAGATTTGGCAAAATACAGACTTCTGACATGGGTTGCCATACGCCCTGATTTTCCCGGGAGTATGGCAACCCTAGCATAGGATTGTAGTCAAAGTCCATTTTCCTTGTGTCCTTCTGGGCATGATCGGCTGGCTGTCTTGGCTGGAATCAGATTGGCACAGGTGGTGTTGCCAGCTGTAAACTGGGGGAGTCGCTTCCTGATAATGACCAATGCCTACGCTGAAAATGATGCAAAAGAAGGAAGGTGCCAGAATGTGAAATGACTTTTCCTGACTTAGAAAAGGCCCCTTGGTACATATTAAATATCCTAACAACTGCAACTCTTGGAGATTTCAAGGTCTTTGAGGTTTATTATCTTTTGCAACTCCCTGGGAAGCAGGGATGGGATAAATTTGCACAGTGGAGACTCCTCAGGTTCTCAAATATTTAGGCTGCGATCCTATCCCCACTTTCTTGGAAGTAAGCCCAAATGAATTTGGTAGAATTTACATCTGAGTAGACATGGATAGGACTGCAATAACCATGCTGCGCAAAGTGCTATGGCATTTGCAAAATGCAAATGATATTTTAAAAAACAGGGTTTATAGGGCAGGGCTTTTTGAAAAGGAAAATTAAAAAGCAGTGGTATGCGATTACCGTATAATTTGCAAGGAAAGCATGCATCGCTGTAAAAGACCTGTGCTGATAACGCCAAGGTTGCAGGTTCGATCCCTGAACAGCTGCATATTCCTGCAATGCAGAGGGTTGGACTAGATGATCCTCAGGGTCCCTTCCAACTCTACTATTCTACAATTCTATAATAATAATAATAAATTTTATTTATATCCCGCCCTCCCCAGCCCAGGCTCTAGTTGAGGCCAGCCTAACCTCTCTGAGGCCTGGGACCTTCAAGATGTTTTTATTTGCAGACCGTAGGTTCCTCTGTGGGGCATACCAGGAGAGGCGGTCCCGTAGGTACGAGGGTCCTAGGCCGTATAGGGCTTTAAAGGTTAAAACCAGCACCTTAAACCTGATCCTGTACTCCACCGGGAGCCAGTGCAGCTGGTATAGTACCGGATGAATGTGATCTCGCAGCGAAGACCCCATAAGGAGTCTCGCCGTGGCATTCTGCACCTGCTGGAGTTTCTGGGTCAGTCTCAAGGGCAGCCCCATGTAGAGCGAGTTACAATAATCCAGTCTGGAGGTGACCGTCGCGTGGATCACAGTGGCTAGGTCAGGGCGAGAGAGATAAGGGGCCAACTGCTTAGCTTGGCGGAGATGAAAAAAAGCCGCCTTTGTTATAGCTGTAATCTGCGCCTCCATAGAGAGGGAGGTATCGAAGATTACACCCAAACTCTTAACGGACGGTGCTGGCACTAATTGCACCCCCGCAAGAGATGGGAGTTGCCCCCCCCAATCCCATATCGTCCCATCCCAGTCAGAGGACCTCTGTCTTCAAAGGATTTAACTTCAACCGGCTTCCACGTAACCATCCAGCCACAGCTTCCAAACATCTGGTCAGTGTGTCTGCAGCCGAGTCAGGATGGCCATCCATCAACAGATAGAGTTGGGTGTCATCGGCATACTGATAGCAACCCAGCCCAAAACTCCGAACAAGCTGGGCGAGGGGGCGCATAAAGATGTTAAAAAGCATCGGGGAGAGTATCGCACCCTGAGGCACTCCACACACCAAGGAGTGGCGCGATGACAATTCCCCCCCAAGCGCCACCCTCTGTCCCCGACCAGAGAGAAACGAGCGCAGCCATTGAAGGACTGCCCTGGATCCCCACGTCGGCAAGGCGGTGGTCCAGGAGTTCGTGATCGGCCAAGTCGAAGGCTGCTGACAGGTCTAGAAGAATCAGCAGCCCCGACCCGCCTCGATCCAGCTGCCTGCGGAGATCATCTGTTAGGGCGACCAGAGCCGTCTCAGTCCCATGACCAGCGCGGAAGCCGGACTGGAATGGATCCAGAGCCGATGTTTCATCCAGAAACCTACCAACCTACCTATGATTCTCTTTGTACAGTATGTGCATGCGGGACATGCTTTCCTGCTTAGAGTCATGTTCCATGACATTTAGAAGCCCACGTAGAGTGGGAGAAATTCCTTAGAATTGGGATTTTGACAACACCAACGCAGAGGAGTGTTACAGTCAAGATTCACACAAGAGGAATCTTGAAAGAGGCCAAAAAAATCTTTACTTGGAGTGAGGATTTATTAAAAAGGAATAGAGGAAGCCACAGATGCACACACACACACACACACACACACACACACACACACGCCACAGCTCACACCCATCTTAGTATACAGCATGGGTTGGTAAACTAAAGTCCGCAGGCCGGATCAGGCCCAATTGCCTTCTAGATCCAGCACTCAGACGGTCTGGGAATCCAGGCAGTGGCCGTAGCGCATGTGCGCGATGGTTTTTGCGACTCAGCCAGTCTTGGGGGTCAAAAGTGAGGCAGGCAGCTGCTCGAGACAAGCCCCTTATTCATCCATTGTGCATGCGCAGCAATCTTTTCTTCCAGGGTGGGGAAGAAGGAAAAGGAGTCACAGTTCAGATTTCCACCATGGAGCTGCTGGCAACTGACCTCAGGAAGGGCAGTTGTGGGGCAGGGGCTTGGAGGCGCCTTGGGAGTGATGCCCGCAGGTGTCTGTGGCGGTGGTGCTCCCCGCCAGAGGAAGTGGGGAGCGCCTGGGCTGTTGCACTCTGAAGCCATTCTGCGCTCTGCTGGGGAGGCCGCTTGTTAGCTACACAGTGTGAGCCATGGAAAGGTAAATAGCCGCTGCCGCCTCGTCTTCCCTCACACAGGGAAAATAACGTTTTTGCTTGAGCGGTGCTGGCCTGAATTAGCGTGGCCAACAGCTTTTCCCTTCACCCACGCAGTACAGCGTTACATATTAAAAACTTCCCTGAACAGGGCTGCCTTAAGATGTCTTCTGAATGTCAGGTAATTATTTATCTCTTTGACATCTGATGGGAGGGCGTTCCACAGGGTGGGTGCCACTACCGAGAAGGCCCTCTGTCTGGTTCCCTGTAGCCTCACTTCTCGCAATGAGGGAACCGCCAGAAGGCCCTCGGCGCTGGATCTCAGTGTCCGGGCTGAACGATGGGGGTGGAGACGCTCCTTCACAGAAGAGGAGATTGTTGTCTATGTCTCAGTTACTTTGTAGTTAACACAAGGACTGTGCACTCTGCGCGTGCACACGATACGTAGGAAGGCAGGGGCTGCAGAACTTTCACACCAGTGTGCACTGCTCTCCCACACGCAAGGGGAGGGGGAGAATTATAAGATTAGCCTTACAAACTAAAAAGGCTCCTGGGGAACTGAGGAGATCTAAGTGACTGGCTGCTAAGCCAAACACCCACTTCTCGAGTTCACAGCCACACTCGCTGTCAGTCAAACCAGTTTTCCTGTCCTCCTCTGTTGCCACCTCCAGCATTTTTATTTTTTTAAACAGATCAAGCATTTTCACGGAAAACAAATACTTCTAGCACTGAGAGGGACACTTAAAAAAACCCCAAAGATTAGATTATCGTAAGGGGCTTGAAGGCAGTCCGAGTGTTTGATCCAGAATTCAGCTGCAATGGAACTGCCTGTGCAGATCGTCTGTTGGCTTCTCTTGCTACCAGTTTGCTCCTGGGCTCAGTCCAATCTGTTGTCTTTGGCCTTTAAAGATCTACAACCGCCGAGGACCAGAGTCCTTCATTCCCCTTGCCAGCCATTGGAAGGGAGACCTTCATGATGTTTCAGAGGCAGCCAGGATTTTGAATGGGCTCCTTGGGGATTGGCCCATCAATGCTTGTTTTTAAGTGGGCAGCAAAGACGATTGTATGAAGCTTCTCTACAATTCTGAAGGCAAGGAGAATTTTTGCTGCTGTTTTTATAAGATGGTTGTGCCTTAACCAGGTTGTAAGCATCTTGATCACCTCCAGGGCTGAAAGGCAGCTTAGAAATTAATAATAGTCTTGCAAATGTTTGGGGACAACCCCCACTCTCTGCAATATTCCAGGGAGTTCCAGACGCTCACCCAGAGCCTGTACTCCTTCGGAGAATTGAGACATGGCAGAGACTGTTGAAGCCTTAAAAAATATGGTTTGTTTACCTATTTACACCTTCAGTCTGCACGGAGGAAGTCCAGATCTTACAGTATGGTCATTTCAAGAGGGGATCTTCCAGCCTGCCCAAGATGGATCTCAGCCTTTCCCCCACCTTCTTCTTGCCAGCACACCTTGCTAACAACTCTCCCTTCCTGTCACTTCAAACACAAAACCCTGTCTTCCAAGCCCAAAGGATTCATCGCAGATGGCCCATCAATCCATTTTGTCATCTTAACAGAATTGCTCTTCCCTAGGCTGGTTTGCATAAACTAGCCTTGCCTAGCAGAGTTCTACAGCAGGCATAGGCAAACTCGGCCCTCCGGATGTTTTCGGACTACAACTCCCATCATCCCTAGCTAACAGGACCAGTGGTCAGGGATGATGGGAGTTGTAGTCCCAAAACATCTGGCGGGCCGAGTTTGCCTATGCCTGTTCTACAGCTTCTGCTTTCATCCATATCTCAATTAATCAAAATTCCACCATTTATTAATTTCTATGGTTTAAGGGGTCCTCCCCAATCTATAACAGCAGTAAAAATAAGGAAGGTATATTGTGTTTAGGCTTAACAGGGGAGGGGGACACACACAGTTTTACCTCCTCCAAACATGGCACGCTGTACACAAAATACAGATAAAGCACATTCTCTCCCACCCTAATCCTGGAAGCTGTCATTTATCCATCAAAGAGCTATAATTCCCAACACCCTTAACAAACTACAGTTCCCACGGTTCTTGAGCAGGGGAATGTACTTTAAATGTATGGTGTCTATACAGGCAGAATTCTGCTCCTGGCTTTTCTTGCTGCAATCCCTCTTTGCCATTTCTCTTTAGTTGCTCTCATCGGCTCATAGAGCTACTCCTGTTTCCATGCAAGAGTCTCAGGAGGAAGGCTGTGGAAAGGTGGCCAGGGGTCAGAGCTGAAGTGTGTTGGCAGAACTGCGTAGGAGTCTGTGCTCCACTTCATTTAGCTGAAACCAGTCCTGTTCATTATTCATGCCATCGGCATTAAATTAGCAGCTTTAATGGGGAAAAACAAAACCGTTCTTTTTTTAGGTTTTCTTCTGAAAATGGCCACCAAATAAGGATTTGAAAGGTGAGATCTGGACCGTTTCCTGATGTGAAAGGTAAAGGTAAAAGGTAAAGGACCTCTGGACAGTAAGACCAGTCAAAGGCGACTATGGGGTGCAGCACTCATCTCGCTTTCAGGCTGAGGGAGCCGGCGTTTGTCCACAGACGGCTTTCTGGGTCATGTGGCCAGCATGACTAACCACTTCTGGCGCAATGGGACACCATGATGGAAGCCAGAGCGCATGGAAACGGCGTTTACCTTCCCGCCACAGTGGTACCTATTTATCTACTTGCGCCGGTGTGCTTTCGAACTGCTAGGTTGGCAGGAGCTGGGACAGAGCAACGGGAGCTCACCCCAGGGATTTGAACCACTGACCTTCTGATCAGTGAGCCCCAGAGGCTCCATGGTTTAGACCACAGCACCACCTGCATCCCTTTCCTGATGTTACTATGGCCAGCTACAAAGGGCTGATGGAAGGCCAGTGCAAAAAGATCTGGGGCAGGGGCAGCTCATCACGGTAAGGTGAGACATTGTCACAACCCCCTTTTAAAATTTTTGCATCCTTCTCTTTTGCATCTGAAAGCTATGGCAGGAAGTGTTACAGACACTTCCAGAAACTGAAAGAGTCCTTGGGGCAATTTGCATGACCCCAGAGCGACCTTCTGCGCTTATTCGCATGTCGCAGATGGTCAGGAAGAAAAAACATCTTCACTGATGAGGTGAATGGACCAACAACAAAGATCGTCTTCTACAGCCAGGCAGGAATGTGTACCATGCTCTGGACTGCTGCGTGAGAAAGCCAATTTTGGTCATATGAATCAGCCTTAAGTCATTAGGTTGTAGACATGGAAACCAGGGCAGAAGACCAGGTTTTTGTCATTAGAGAACTCCAGGTTTTATTAAAAACAACGGCCCCCCTCCAAACGCTGTAACCAGAATAGATTGTGCCATTTAAGTTCACTGCGTACGTAGACTCCAACTATAACTCTGCAGAAGGAATTCTGCCTGGCTATCAGTCATGGTTGCTGTAAAATATGATAAAATGTGGGAGAAAAAAAACATGTGTGCCATCTTGAGCTCCTTGGGGAGAAGGTGAGATATAAATGAAATAAAGGTAAAATATTGTGATAGATTAGGGGACTGGGTGGCGCTGTGGGTTAAACCACAGAGCGTAGGGCTTGTAGATCAGAAGGTCGGCAGTTCGCATCCCCGCGATGGGGTGAGCTCCCGTTGCTCGGTCCCAGCTCCTGCCAACCTAGCATTTCGAAAGCATGTCAAAGTGCAAGTAGATAAATAGCTACCGCTCCAGCGGGAAGGTAAACGGCGTTTCCGTGTGCTGCTCTGGTTCGCCAGAAGCGGCTCAGTCATGCTGGCCACATGACCCGGAAGCTGTACGCCGGCTCCCTTGGCCAGTAAAGCGAGATGAGCGCTGCAACCCCAGAGTCGGCCACGACTGGACCCAATGGTCAGGGGTCCCTTTACCTTTATTGTGATAGATATGGCAGGTGGATCCCTCCCCCAACCTTGAAATTAATAAATGGTAGGATTTTGATTATTTGGGTTGTGAAGGGAGAAATACAAGCTGCAGAGGAATTCCTGGGCTAGCCTATGCAGAATGACCTGGCCAAGCTAGGGCCATTAAGAAACAAACGAAGGCCATTGAGGGTCATGGGCGATGAGAACTGTCCTTTTCCCTGCTCTGAGGTGTGAACAGAGACAAGGGTTTGGAAGGTTGCCATGGTAACTGGCTGTGAGGGGACAGGAAAAGGGAGTTTTTAGCAGGGTGTTCTGGGAAGAAAATGGAGGTAGAAAGACTGGGATCCATCTTGGGAAGGCAGGGTGAAGGCTGGCTGCATCGCTGTGGGGTACAAGCCCCTCTTGAAACGACCATGCTGTAAGATCTGGACTCCCTCCATGCAGGCTGAAGGTACAAATAGGTGAATAAACTATATTTCTTAATGCTTATGGCCTCTTGCCACCACACGGCAGAGAGAGGGGGAGGCACCCAACTCTCGTAACAATATATATATGTATTTTTAAAGGGTTGACAGTGTCGGCCCCAGTGCATCCTTCAAAACTCATGGTCCCCGGCATTTGGCCACCAGGATGGATGCTAATGTCAGACATACCATCTGCCAGTCATGCATTATGGCCTGTGAGGTGTTTCACATGCAGAACCTTTGGCTTCTGCAGCCCTAGATATGTTCCAAAAGCAGGTGGATTGTCAAATTGTTGTACAGAACTGCTTTGGCACCTAAATACGTGGCTGCTTGCCCGTTGAGTTGCATGGGCTTTATTCCCACATAAATCTGCAGTTTAGCATTCAACTAACCGTAAACTCTTCGCCGGAACCCGTTATTTGTTCAGCACATTGTACCAATGCCAAAACATCCTGGGCGCTATTTTTAAAATGCTACTTTTGAGTACACCAAGATGCATATGTAAAGTCTCATCAACCTTCAATGTTAAGAAGCAAACAGTTTGGGAGTGTTTTCTTCACAGGCGTCGATAGCGTCTTCAGGAAATATGGTTAAGCATACACTTTTAATGTAATAATTCTGTTTGTGTTGTGACCTTTCCTAGCCTGCAGAACTAAACAGACTGTACTGAGGGGGTGAGGCAACTGCATGCTTGTTTAGTGCTAGATCTTCTTCCTCCTCCTCTTCGTCCTCCTCTAAGGAGCAAGACGTGGGAGACGTGTGCTTCAAGAATCTCCTCCGCAGGGAGCGACATCAGCTGTTCTGTTGGCACGCATGGTACTGCCTCTGGATCCTTCTTGCAGCTTTCGCCTTTCAGACAATTGCTTGCTGTCGACTTTTCTTTAATTTCAAGGCTCTTCTATGCAGATCCTCCAAATGTCCCCGTTTTCCAAGGACAGTCACGGATTTACAGAAGCTGTCCCGGTTTCTGATTTGATCCCGGAATGTCCCACTTTTCCTTGTTGTTTAGTCGTATCCAACTCTTCGTGACCCCATGGACCAGAGCACGCCAGGCACTCCTGTCTTCCACTGCCTCCCGCAGTTTGGTCAAACTCATGTTGGTAGCTTCGAGAACACTGTCCAACCATCTCGTCCTCTGTCGTCCCCTTCTCCTTGTGCCCTCCATCTTTCCCAACATCAGGGTCTTTTCCAGGGAGTCTTCTCTTCTCATGAGGTGGTCAAAGTATTGGAGTCTCAACTTCATGATCTGTCCTTTCAGTGAACACTCAGGGCTGATTTCCTTCAGAATGGATAGGTTTGATCTTCTTGCAGTCCATGGGACTCTCAAGAGTCTCCTCCAGCACCAGAATTCAAAAGCATCAATTCTTCGGTGATCAGCCTTCTTGATGGTCCAATATATGGGGTATAAATAGCCAATCAGAAGCTGTGCTTTGGTTTCCGAACATTTTGGAAGTGGAACGGACTTCTGGAATGGATTCCGTTCAACTTCTGAGGTACGGCTGTACTTCCAAAATTGGCTGCAAATTTTATTTCCTCATTCTAGTTTTCCGTTTTCTATTATGTCTTAATCTACATTATACTGTCAAATTTGCAATAATTTCCATTCCTCTTAATAGACCCGTTCTTCTTGTTCTCTTACCTTGCTGGTTAGGCCTGCTAGCTCTGTGTATTCCATCGTTTTCAGCGGCCATCTCTCCTTATTTGAAACCTCTCCCCCCTTCCATTTCTGAACTAACAAAATCTTAGCTGCTGTCGTTGCACACAAAAATAGCTTTTTCTGCCCCCTGGGTACCTCTATATGTACCATACTCAAAATAAATGCCTCTGGGTTTTTTTGGGGGGGGACAGACATTCTTTTAAACAATTTTTTCATTTCATTATAAAGCATTTCCCAATAATCCTTAACTTTTTGTCATTGCTAGTTACAGGTACAAAGCTCCTCCAAACATTTCCAAAAGGGCAGATATCTATGTATTTTTCGCTCTATAAGACGCATCAGACCATAAGACGCACCTAGTTTTTGGAGGAGGAAAACAAGAAAAAATAATATTCTGAATTTCAGAAGCCAGAACAGCAAGAGGGATCGCTGCACAGCGATCCCTCTTGCTGTTCTGGCTTCTGGGATAGCTGCGCAGCCTGTATTCGCTCCATAAGACGCACACACATTTCCCCTTACTTTTTAGGAGGGAAAAAGTGAGTCTTATAGAGCAAAAAATACGGTAAATACCTGCAGGATAGCAGTCATTCCACCCATTACAACTCTAAAACCAATTGCCCTGCTGATTAGAATTTGGCTGGGCATCTGCATGATTCCAGGCCTCCAGTTTGCTAAGATAAATAAAGGGGAAGCAAAAGCTGGAACGGTAGAGCAAAGTGTTTGTCTAATGCTCCAGAAATTAGTCTTCCCGAGGGTTCCATCCATCATTAGACAGGACTATGGGACTCCGCAGAGCCACGCTGACACATTTTGCCACCAGAGGCAAAGGACAAAACGGTTCATTCTCCCCATTTCACAAGCAGAAGCTGCCTGCATTTGCAGTTTAAATACAGCAGCACGACTTAATGGAAAGTGCTTGCTTTTGGGTTTTCAATAAAAATTTAAAAGTACATTGAGGCTTCATAGGGAGTTTTGCCTTGGTACTTTTCAATCTCAATTTGTAGACCCCTTCTCCTAGATTCCCCTACCCTTGGGTAATGCATGCTGTATATCTTGAGGATGAAAGGGCCGTAAACCATAATGGTATTTTGCAGCTCTAATTATCATTACTGTACTGCCTGAGGGTATGGAGTGGGGGGAAATGAGTGGGAGGCGAGATGGCAGCTTTGCGAAGATTTCTATGGCTTTGTAGGGTAGCACATTGCCACATTTTCTCATGGGAAAATGTTGCGGGGGGGGGGGGAATGCTGCCTAAACCTTCAAGGTTACTCATTTGGCGCCCTGGAAACGAGTCATGAAAAGAATGCTCTTGTGTGTATTCCTTGCTTCCATATCAGATCTCTGAATGGATAGTCAGTACTTTTATGGGCCACTGGTAAGAGCTAAGGGTTAGCTCTTCTGGTTCCCAGTACGTTTCCGAGCACAATTCAAAGTGTTGGTGTTGACCTTTGAAGCCCCAATCGGCCTCGGCCCTGTGTAGCTAAAGGAGTGTCTCCATCTCCATTGTCCAGTCCAGGGACATGGGTGGCGCTGTGGTCTAAACCACTGAGCCTCTTGGGCTTGCCGATCCGAAGGTTGGCGGTTTGAATCCTCATGACGGGGTGAGCTCCCGTTGCTCTGCTCCAGTTCCTGCCAACCTAGCAGTTCGAAAGCACACCAGTGCAAGTAGATAAATAGGTACCACGGCGGCGGGAAAGTAAACAGCGTTTCCGTGTGCTCTGGCTTCCGTCATGGTGTCCCGTTGCGCCAGAAGCGGTTTAGTCCTGGTGGCCACATGACCCAGAAAGCTGTCTGTGGACAAATGCCGGCTCCCTCAGCCTGAAAAGTGAGATGAGCGCCGCAACCCCATAGTTGCCTTTGACTGGACTTAATTGTCCAGAGGTCCTTTACCTTTTTACCTGTCCAGACCATGCCCATTTGAGGTCCACCTCCGAGGGCTTTCCAACAGTTCCCTCACTGAGAAGTGAAGCTACAGGAAACTGGGCAGAGGGCCTTCTTGGTAGTGGCACCCACCTCCTAGCAGATGTCAAGGAGATAAATAACTACACAACTTTTAGAACACATCTGAAGGCAGCCCTGTATAGAGAAGATTTTAATGTTTGATGTTTTACTGTGTTCTCATATTCTGTTGGAAGCTGCCCAGAGTGGCTGGGGCAACCCAGTCAGATGGAGATACTACTACTACTAAAAACTTCAATGTGCATAACATACAAAGAAGGACTGGTAGTAGATAGGTAGCCGTGTTGGTCTGCCATAGTCAAAATAAAAAAATTCCTTCCAGTAGCACCTTAAAGACCAACTAAGTTAGTTCTTGGTATGAGCTTTCGTGTGCATGCACACTTCTTCAGATATCTGAAGAAGTGTGCATGCACACGAAAGCTCATACCAAGAACTAACTTAGTTGGTCTTTAAGGTGCTACTGGAAGGAATTTTTTTATTTTGAAAGAAGGACTGGGTACTCTTGGAGTCTGTATTTACTATTATTTCTCCAATGCATTCATAACCCAACACACCCAAGGGGATTTGCAAATTTAGAGAAATGATATAAACATGCAAAATGGGGAGCAGCAGGTCAGGAAATGGGGAAGTCTCACTAGAGGAGGCCCAGATAACAGGCAGTCCTCCTGCCCCAGATCACACTGATCGTGATTGCCGTACCTTCAATATTTTTTTTACAGTACGCATATCAGCAAAACCCACAAATGATAAAAGGCATTTTCTTTGACAAATCTGTTATGTTTATCATTCTCTCTCGCTGTTGTGTAAGAAGTACACAATCAGCTGGGGAGGGCATAGTTCTGTTCCACTGCGGTGCTGTATTTTCACAGAAATAAGATTAATTATAATCTCTGCACCATTTCTGTCCATATTGCCTTTGCCTTCTTGAAAGGATCAACTGGAAGTTAATACCCAGCAATTTGTTAAATATCAAATGGTGCAAAGCAGCCCAAACTTCTGATTTCCTAGAATCTCCAACATATTTTCATATAATTGTATGTAGTTGGCTATTAACACCTGCAATAATCGTGAGACAAAAACCGTAAGTCAATTTTAATTCAAAGGAGTTGCGTACCACTGATGTAACAAGTTTAAAAGGTGTGTTTTAAGTTCATCACAAAGAATTCTTCCCTTCATGTACGCCATATAGCAACTATCAGTGTTTGGTAGTGGTGTTCCGGGTTTATCTCTTCCCTATTTATTCTGAAAATGCCATCAGATCAAATACTTGAGAGTATTCCATCTGTCTTGTCTGCTGGTGTTTTATTGGTTAGGGAAAGCAATAAATTTTCCACTTGCACTCTCTAATTAGGCCATTTCTCCAATAATGGCATGGCTAATTTCAAGAAGAAAAAACCAGCAATTTAGGACTATAGCGATTCATTTTCTGCGCCACTTGTTCAAATGTTAAGAGAGTTTATCCTGAGATAAACTCCTCCAAAACACTTAAGATTCTCCTTTCCCAAGTATGAAATATCCCTTAAAACATCTTAATTATGAGTTTGTTCATTATAGTAACAAGATGTACATGCAGATACAGCCAGAGCCGATTTGAAATTATATTTAGCCCAAACTGTGTAAATTGCCTTGACAGATGGTGTTTCCATGATTTTTTAAAACTACTTCTGTCCTTTCGGGCAGAGAAATTACTGCAGCATCTGTCATACATTTCATGAAAATCTGCACTTCCACTCCATTTTTTTTAAAAAGCCAGAAACCACCTTTCTGCCATGTGAGCTTTCCATAGACTAGGAGGTCTTGGTGTGAGAGACCATGCAACCGTGAATCTCCCCACCCTGACTCTGGAGTGACACAGTCCAAAAAAAGGAGGACTGTTACCATATGATATTTCTGAATGTGCAGTTTGGTTCCTTCTGGCTTATTGCAGAATAAGCCTAGGCAAGAGTCTTATTTTGCATTGGATTTATGGACTGAAAAGATGCCAAGTGTCTGGAAGAACAGTGAGGTGGCGGAAGAATTTTCAAAAGGAAAAGGGACACATAATTAAAAATCACGTGCACCCTATCTCTCTAGTTTATCAAGCGGCAACTCCCATCTCTCTCAAACCAAAAGGCCATGACTACTTAACCTGTTTTTAGAGGAAGCATGAGGTCTTTCTTATTTCAGCAAGATTTTATGTGAGAAGCTAGTGAGAGTGCTTTGGGATGTTGCGGAGAGAGGCTAATTTGTGGCTTATTATTATTTATTTAAAATGCTAATATTATTGTTGTTCTGTATTTTATTTGCACATTGGTACTGCATATTGATTTATTAAAAGCAAAGCAAAGCCTCTAAATTTCTCTAAATCTCTAAATTTTTATAAGAAAGAAACCCAGATCATGTATGTCGGCCTAGATAGGTCAGTTAGTTAGAGCATGGTGCTGATAAAACGCTAAGGGTGTTGGTTCAATCCCCATATTCTGGCATTGCAGAGGCTTGGACTAGATGATCCTCAGGGTCCCTTCCAGTGCTACAATTCTGTGATTCCTGTTCTATATAGAGCCAGCAAATATAGATCAGTCTGCCAGCACCTCTGTAGTGAAAGAGAACTCGCAGAAGAATGCTGGGAAAAAGTCTCTCTCTGTCCGAGATCCTAGGCAACTGCTGCCATCCAACTGCTGAATACACACCATACATCTAAAGCCCATAGGCATCCCCCACAATCAGGGGAACTATAGTTTACCCCTTCACAGAACTGCAATTCCCAGCACCCTTAACAAATCAGTTCCCACGATTCTTTGCGGGGGGGGGGGAGAGTCATGTGCTTTTCAATGTGTACAACAGGTCGGACAATCAATAATTGGGCAATACATTTGTTAGTAAAGGTAAAGGGACCCCTGACCAGTCGCGGACGACTCTGGGGTTGCGGCGCTCATCTCGCTTTATTGGCCGAGGGAGCCGGCGTACAGCTTCCGGGTCATGTGGCCAGCATGACTAATCCACTTCTGGTGAACCAGAGCAGCGCACGGAAGCGCCGTTTACCTTCCCGCCAAAGCAGTACCTACTTATCTACTTGCACTTAACATGCTTTCGAACTGCTAACTTGGCAGGAACAGGGACCGAGCAACGGGAGCTCACCCCGTCGCGGGGATTCGAACCGCCGACCTTCTGATCAGCAAGCCCTAGCCACCCGCTGTGTTTGTTAGGATCAACCAAAATACCAGCAAGCTGTCAAATTCTTCAGATGTTGCACAAAGTTGGGGGGAAAGGGATGATTGGTGGGAGGAAACAAATGCAAATATGAAGACTGGATGTTGCAGCCGTGAGATCAGCTTTCGCAGTCAATTCCAAGATGGAATTGTTAGAATCTGTCAGGTGCCATAGATATCAGGTTATACACCTAGGATTTTGGGAGAAATGGAGCAATGGCTGCTGCTGCCCCCACCCCCCTTTTGAAAGGATAGAGCCTGCCTTCTACTCAGATCTGAGCACTGCTTTATTTCAAGGATGTGGAACCTGCAGCTCGCCAGATGTCATGGAATCATAGAATTGTAGAAGGGATCCCAACGGTCGTCTAGTTTAACCCCCTGCATGGCAGAGGCAAGATTTGCCGCTAGCATCCATACTAATTTCGTGGAAGCTTCGCTGAAAACGGGGGGAAGGAACTGGGGCAAAATAAAAATGGTGGATTTGTGGGACGGTGGGTTTGCTACACTGCAGAAGACGAGCTTGTGCAAAGGGCACAGGATTTGCAGTTTGCAACTGCATGGGCGTGTCGTTGGACTACAACTCCCAGCAGCCAGTGGTCAGGAATGATGGGAGTTGTAGTCCAGAAACATATGGAGGTCCTCAGGTTCACCACACCTACTTTATGTTTCCATTTAGGCTGGTCCTAATAAAAGGTCCAAATATGTTTTTTGGGGGTTTATACAGATGGTGCCCAACACCTCCGCCGCCCACTTCAAGCTTCTGACAAAGTAGGTTATTGCCTTCAGAACCTCATGTTACTATAAACAACTTATATCCGGAACACCCACCAATTTCAGTTCAACCTCCTGAGGACTTAGGTAGAAGTCATTCAAGGCAGGTAAAGCCCCAGTACAGATAAGTACACTTATCTGAGAGTAAGCCCCATTGAAATCACTTGGGATTAAAATGTTTTAGGATTGAGATCCGCGATGGGTGGAGAGCATTTTTCTGGTTCCCATTGCTAGTCTCAATGAGATCAGCTTGAATAATGTGTTTTTAATGCAGTAATATTCATTTACAGGAACAATGGAATACTTCTGGTTCTTTCAATGCTTGGGGAGGCTATGTGTTTTGAAAAGAAAGTTTCCAGGAAACCATTGTCACACAAGGCATGCTACAAACCGGAGCCCACGTCGCTTGTTCAGAATGAGAGATAAGTTCCTTTAACAGCTTTCCCCACTCCCACTAGAAGTCTATTGAGCTGGAGTGTCTCTCCACTCGAAAAGGGCAAATATGTATGCAGTTTCTGGGGTTTTCCCCCCAAGAAAGCTTAATTGGAGGAGGATGCATTTCATACAATGGCATATTATAAGAGACAACATTGAAAAGGAGAAGGAAATAAGAGGCTCTAAGTACATGAAAAGGGCAAGCTGACAGAAGGAAAGAATTAAAATGCACAGAACTGTTGAAGCTAACAGGTAGCGTAATAAAGGAACAGTCCTTTATTCATTTAAAAAACTTATTTTCTTTAATTGCAAAATAAACTCAAGGTGCCTAAGTAATCAAAATCTTGACAACAACAATAACAATAATACATTTTATTTATACCCCGCCCTCCCCGGCCAAAACCGGGCTCAGAGCGGCTAATATCAAATATATAACATATTACCATAAAATCAAGCAATCAATTAAAATACATCCTAAAATCAAATCAGAATCAAAGTGGAATAAGGATGTAAAGCTCACGTCTACAACACAGTCCCCAAACAAATAATAAATCCGGGAGGTGGGCGGCATTAGGGCACCCTCCTAACCACAATAGTGATTCCAAAGCAGACACCAGGGATAACACACACACTGGAAATGTTTGAGTGCGTTTTGCTGGGTCGGGTACGGTTTTGGTACTGTGCAGTTAGCAAAGGGCTCGAGTCACTGACTTGCTTCAGTGCAAGTCCCTCTGAGCACAGTTCAGCCTTGCATTCAGAGGATCGGGCCACATGTAGAGCAGCAGACCCCTCGGCTGCCCACCCCACATGCCTCCAGAGCTCCGAAGAAGTGCTCCAGAGACCCGGCAAAGGCAGAAGATGGCTGCAAAAACGGCTGCAAAACTTTGGCACAGGTTGGGAGGGGATCCCAGATTTTGGGGTTCCGAGTCAATGAAGCTACCCTTTGAGGTTGGAAGGCCAGGGGTGCTTTCGTTGCACTAGATGACTAGTTAGATAGATAGATAGATTCTTTATTGTCATTACACTAGTGCAACATTGCACAAGTGCAACGAAATTGGATGCCATCCCTTAAAAACAACAAAAGCAAAAGCAAGATGAGCTCCAGGATAGATGAGCTCCAGGATATATGCAGTTCTATGGCAGAAACCACACTGAGCTCCTGGTTGAAAAGCAAGCGCAGGCTTGCAGCCTTTTACGTAGGGGTGGGGATGGGAGAATAGCAGGGAAGCTGTGACGGACAACTCACTTTGTTAAGTGCCAAATAACAACAACAAGAAGAGCTATTTTTCTACCAAAAGAGGGGCTGCAGCTCACCACGAACTTCTCCCTTATTCCCTGAGAATGGCAATGACGCCCACCTGAGAGGTGCTGGAGCTCAGCTCTGGCTGGGAAAAAGCCCAATGAAGTCCATCTGGAAAACCTGTGGGAGCGCAGAATGCAGCATAATAATAATAATAATAATAATAATAATAAACAACTTCAATGAAGTCCATTTGGAAAACCTGTGGGAATGAGGAGCACAGGATAATCATCATCATCATCATTGCTTTTTTCTGGGGGTACTCAAGGGTGCGCAGAAGAAAAGCTCTGATAATAACAGTAGTAGCAGATAATTACATTTTTATACAGCTCCTCATCCATAGATCTCAGGGTAGTTCACAGAACGGGCTCCTGATAAGCTTGCCTTTAAAGCACAGGCAGGGACGGATGGGATCACTTCATGTAACATTCTGTGCCCCGGAAAGAAAGAGAAAGAAAAAGAAAGCTAGAGAGAGAAAGAGAAGAAGCAGAAAGAAAGAAAGAAAGAAAGAAAAGAGAGAAAGAAAGAGAGGAAATAGAGAGAAAGAAAGGGAGAGAGAGAGAGAGAGAGAGAGAGAGAGAGAAAAGAGAGAAAGAAATGGAAAAAGAGAAAAGAAAGAGAAAGGAAGGAGAGAGGAAAAGAGAATGAAAGCGGAGAGAGTTAGAGAAAGAACGGGAGAAAGAGAAAGAGGAAAAGAGAAAGAAGGAGAGAGAAAGAGGAAAAAGAAAGAGAGAAAGAGAGTTAGAAAATGAGAAAGAACGGGAGAAAGAGAAAGAGGAAAAGAGAAAGAAAGAAAGAAAGAAAGAAAGGGAAAGAAGGAGAGAGAGAAAGGGAAAGAAAGAGAGAAAAAGAAAGAGGAAAATGAAAGAAAGAGAGTTAGAAAATGAGAAAGAACGAGAGAAAGAGAAAGAGGAAAAGAGAAAGAGAGAGAGAAAGAAAGAAATGGAAAGAGGGAGAGAAAGAGGGGGGGAGAGGGAAAGAAAGAGAAAGGGGAGGGAGAGAAAGAGAAAGGGTGGGGGGAAGAGGGAAAGAAAGAAAGAAAAGGAGAGCTTTCCAACCTCCCAACGAGCCTCCCTTTCCCTCCCGACGACTAAAGCGGTGGCCCCAGGCGCGCTTAGCCCCGCGAGCAGCGCAGCGGGCGCGAGCGAGCGAGGAGGCGCCTCCTTCCCGCTTCCGCGCTCCTCGCCTCCCTTTCCCCGCCGCCGGGCCGGGCGCTCCTCCGTCCCATTCCTTCCTTCCTTCCTCCCTCCTTCGCCGCCGCGCACACTCCCCGCCGGCTTGCCGTTCCGCCCCCCCTCCCTGCTCTGCGTCACGCGGCCTCGCGTGGGAGGTGGGCCCGGCGCAGGCTCGTCGGCGGGCGGGCGCGCGGAATCTCCCCACGTGACGGCGGCGGCGCGGGAGGGGGGCCCTGGATGTGCGCGCGGGCGGGAAGGCCAGGAGGAGGCGGCGGTGGAGGAGGAGGAGGAGGTGGAGGCAAGGCGAGGCTGCTGCCGCCGCCGCCGCCGGTGCCTCCCTGCAGCCCTGCCGCCGCCGCCAGTGCTGGGTTGTCGCGGGGCTGCCGGGCAGAGCTTGGCCGAGGGGGCGGGAGGCAGCTCGCCCACCCATGGGAAGGCGGCAGCAGCAGCAGCAGAAGAAGGAGGCCGGCCGCAGGCGACCCTGGCCATAACTTCGCGCCCGCCGGGAGAAGGGAAGAGCCGGGCAGGCAGCGGCTGCGGCGTCCTGCGGGGAAGAAGTAAGTAAGTCGGAGACCCTCGTGGGCACTGGATCGCGCGCAGGACCGTGGGGGGGGGGGGGGGAAAGAGACGCGCAAGGGGCTGTGCGGGCGCGATCGCAGGGATCCTCTTTTGCCTGGCTCCCGAGGAAGCGTATGGAGAGACGGGGCTTGGAAACGTTGGCTCCTGGCGAACAGGTTGCGGTCGCCCTCCCCGTCGAGTTATCTTAAAAGAGGGGCGCGCGTTTGCTCCCGGCAAAGCGAGATCTTCGGCATGGGATCCATTCTTCGGGTTGAAGGCTGCAGCTTTTGCAGAGTTGGAAAGGGACCCTCCGAGGGTCATCCAGTCCAACCCCCTCTGCAGTGCAGGACCTAAGTTTTCTCCCCGCGCCCCTTCTAACACACACACACACACACACACAGGAGCCTTTCTGGAGAGACCGCAATGGATTTTGTTTTTCTTGCTCGCAATTCGGGAGGCATTTCCCCCCGCTTGGCTTTTCAGCGGCTGAAACTTGCCTGCGTGCTTCGGCCAGTCTCGCGTGTCAAAAACGCACGTGTGAATGCGAGTGTAAGGCCTCCGCGTGTTGGTGCGGTAGGCGAGTATCTTAAGAATGCTAGCTGCGCGCGAGGCTTCTACTGCAAGTTCTGGTTCAGCCTCGCTGGCGCTCTGAGGCTGCGATGGTGGTAAAGTGGGGGGGGGGTGTAACTGGGAGAAACTGAGGCAGGGGTGGAGTCCCCAACCACATCTGGAGGTATCCAAGTTCCCCAGCATCACATCACACTACTTGACCTTTGGCCATGCTGCCTTGAGGCTGATGGGACGAATGGGATAAAGGGAAAATAGGAGAAGTTTCTGCCCTGTCCCGCAGGGTGTTTTCTTAGCTGCTGCTTGGTACAATTCATTCTGCTGCTGCAGATTGCCGGAAGGAGAGGGCGGATTCGTGTATATGTAGGCGGAGTGTGGATGATTCCCAGAGAATCCAGAGCAGAAAAGGGTGAGGGCGTGGGAGGAAAGTACTGAAACGTCCATATATTGTCTTCGCTTAAAAGTTTGGGGGATGGAGTGCAAATCCAAACACTACATTGGGTGGGATTTTTTTTTTTTACTATGTTTTTTCTACGTCTGTGAACTTTTTTTAAGTGCTGGGAAAATTTATTATGCTACAGATTTTTTGAGACTTTTTTTAAAGCGGTTGCTGGTTGTCCCTCTTAGACACTTGTCCTCACGATATTTGCCTTCCAGCAAATATATTTTAACAGCTTCCCTTCATTTGGCTGCAGGCATACTCTGATGTGTGTGGAAATACTGTACATGATGTGTGGTTTTGGATGTGTGTTTTTTTGCACAGACACACCCAAGTTGTAAACTAAAGTCAGCTTAATATTTTTGAATGGGAGGATTCCTGTTTCTTTCTGCCGCCCCCTCAAAAGAATGGTGCGCTTTGTATGGTTTTGAAAGCGTAGGTAGGTGATCCAAATTATTTTACTGAAAGCAACAATTTGTTTTAATAAAGGACTTAGGTTTATTTACCAACTTTGACGAGAGACTGTTTTTCTTGGTAACTTAATAATTCAGCTGCCTCCAAGGTGGTGGTGGTGGGGCAGAGTGCTGAAGATATTCTACTACCAAAACATAATACTGTACTGAAAAGCTGGTGGATTGTCAAAACAGAACATAATAAATTTAAGGTAGAGATCCTTAATAAATCATCAGTAGATCTTAAATGCCATTTTGGTAGGGGAGCAGAATTGATTGCATATTTTGAAAGAAATGCTAGTTTGGGAAAGAAAAAAAACCAAACACCATCCTTGTTGTTTAGTTAGCCAAAAAAAAAAAAAAAAAAGTTCTAAATAGCTGGTTGTTTGGGAAAATATTGGGATTGTATTGTTAGCACCCTCATCCTGAATTTGGAAAGAAGCCCTGTTGATTTTAACATTTCTTCCCGGTACATCAAGGAAGGCAGTGTACCATATATATAATCTGCATCAAATTAGAATGGACTTACATCAGAGCAAACAGAGTTTAGCATCAAGATGCCACTGATAAAGTTGTTTATTTAACCCCTGCTTGCTAAAAAAGAAATAGCCATCTACTAATGTTTCGTACCGGAGTGCTAGGCTTCAGAAAGATACAGAGCCTTTCAAAATAAATCGAGTGTTGTTGAAAATACAGTGATTCTGTGAGCTGCACAAATCTTCGTTCAGTTGTTTCTGAAGAAATCTTTTGGAAAGTCTAGTGGGTGGGCAGGCTTTCAGGATGTACTTTGTTTTTTCTAGAAACCCCTGAGATCCGTACATTTAGAATGAAAGAATTAACAAGCCCAGGAACTTGAGCTCACATTCCTTCCACACCAAATCCGCTCCTGGTGTCTCCCAGTCCCTTAGGTTTCATGATTTCAGCATTATAATGAGGAGGGAGGCGGGTCACAAACACACACTCATTTGGGTTGCTTCCATTTTGTTAATGACTGGAAGCCATAAATCCCTTGCTGACCTACATAAAATAACCCAGAGGTCCGCTAGCAGATCCCAGTCTGAACTTCTGCCCACCTCTGGAATGTCAGAAGAGATTGTTTTAGAATGTATTCTATTGCTTTTCCTGCAAGTGAGAGATCTAAACATGTGCCCAATGGCAGTGGGAATGGCAAGAGTTGTTACCCCTCACCCCATCCCATTCTGTCTTAATATAGGCAGTCCTCTGTACCTATAGATTTCTCACTATTGCTGGCTTTTGAGATCTGTGCTACTGCAACCCAGTCCTCAAGCCTGGGATTTCCTTTCTCTCTTTTGTGGCAGGGGCCAGGAAGCAATTGCTGACACTCGAAACCTAAAAAGAAGCCCCGCACCAACTCCTGAATTAACCTTCTGTTGCATACAACCCACTTTAACTGTATCTGAAGATGTGCACAAGAAGCTGGCTCCCCTGTTCATTTTTTATATTTATTTTTGCTTTTCATTCCTTGCCATTTAACTTTCGCTGAATGGGAGCGCTCCTTAGCCACGTGAAGAGAGACAGAAAGAGAACTTAAAATGGAAGGGAGGGGCATTAGAAAACCAAGCGACATCTGTGCAAATATAGGGGGAAATGTAAAACAGTTCTCTTCCTCTTCCTTCCCCTTCTTTTTCCAAGGTATCCCCTGCTAGTCATTTGTCTTACAGATGCGGGTGGGAGTCTCGTGTGAAAACACCCCATAATGCCAGAGTATCGCTGCTGAAAAAAATACAGCAAGGGTTGCTGTTTCAATTCAGCCTTAATTGGGGCAAGGAGGGGTGTTTTGTGAGTGTGCCTTAAAAGGCGACAATTTGGGTATTTGCTGGTTCCCCTCTGCGCAGCGTGCCCAGAGATTGACTGTGAAATTTTGATTGCTCGGTTCCATACAGCATCTCTCCAGGCGAACGTTTGTTCCCAGTTGCCTTTGCTACCAAGGCAGCCTGCAGACAGCCTGGGAAGGAGCTGGTTAATGCATTCTAAGCCCACCCTCACAGCCCACACTTTCTTGACTTCTCCTCTTATCCTGCTTCGCCTACATGAACAACATTCGCAGCAGCAGCAGAAACGCCTCCTCTCTGTAACCTTCACAGAAAACCTGCAATTTCCATCTTCTGCTCTGGGCAGGAATTTCTATTTTAAAAGTTGGTCATCCCAAGATTGTTGACTTGGATAGGGAGATGTTGAAGATTTCTGGCCCGTCGTTTGTTTGATAGTTAAAACAACTACTGTACAGTAATTCCACACTTCTTAGCATTTCTGTAGCATTCTCCCAGGCTGTTCTTCTAATGCCTGCCACATATCACATCTTGTAATTGTAAGTTAAAACAATTGGCTTTACAGCGTGACCATAACTGTGTCTCCTTGCCAGTAAATCCTATTTAGTTCAGTGGGGCTTACTCCAAGGTAATTGGTGTTAGGATTGCAGTCTTAGCAGCACTGTGCTTTTGTTATTAAGGATGCAAACTCATCCGGTGCTGTGGAAAACAAAGTCTTTCTTTCTTGCTACTCCCCTTCCAATCCCATTTAGAAAAATGTCCCCCCCCCCCCAATTGTGCTGCTAAGACTGCAATCCTAACACCAATTACCTTGGAGTAAGCCCCACTGAACTAAATAGGATTTACTGGCAAGGAGACACAGTTATGGTCACGCTGTAAAGCCAATTGTTTTAACTTACAATTACAAGATGTGATATGTGGCAGGGTTTTAACTATCAAACAAACGACGGGCCAGAAATCTTCAACATCTCCCTATCCAAGTCAACAATCTTGGGATGACCAACTTTTAAAATAGAAATTCCTGCCCAGAGCAGAAGATGAGTTCGCTGCTGCGAATGTTGTTCATGTAGGCGAAGCAGGATAAGAGGAGAAGTCAAGAAAGTGTGGGCTGTGAGGGTGGGCTTAGAATGCACTCACCCTGATGATTCAGTGAGAGGATTCAACATATGTAGTTTATCATTCAGTTTCCCTGTCATCCGATCTGGCTTCAACTCCTCAGACAGCTTAAAGCTTGTTGAGGGAATTTTAAAAGCCTCTTGGGGCTGGTTGCATGTTCATACGTGCAAACCTGTAGGTGCTGAAAGGGAAATATCTGAACAGCCGCTTATTCACATGTGCCAGTTAATAATTTGATGGTGGACGACTCACAGCTAAATATGTCTTTAGCTTCTATTGACCGGCATTGCCCCAGAGATGATACCCAGAATTCGACCCATGCCTTTTGATCTGTGAAGCTGTGGCCGTTGAACAACAACAACAAAAAATGCATTGTATGCAGTGTTTGAAAGTGAGATAGAAAAGCTAAGAGCCAAATGGCTCCTGCGACCTGGGTTGTGGATGACAAAACAGAATGTCTAGTTGCCATGGGGAGGGGGTCGGCAAAATTTTTTATTTATTATTTTGATAGGCATGAACTAGTACAGTGGTACCTCAGGTTACATACGCTTCAGGTTACAGGCGCTTCAGGTTACAGACTCCGCTAACCCAGAAATAGTGCTTCAGGTTAAGAACTTTGCTTCAGGATAAGAACAGAAATCAGGCTCTGGCAGCGCGGCAGCAGCAGGAAGCCCCATTAGCTAAAGTGGTGCTTCAGGTTAAGAACAGTTTCAGGTTAAGTACGGACCTTCGGAACGAATTAAGTACTTAACCTGAGGTACCACTGTACACAATTCACATAAGTGACACATTGTTAGGATCACATTTTTAGCAGAAATGGTTAATGGTCTCCACCTCCATCGTTCTACCCGGACAATGAGGTCCAGCACCGAGGGCCTTCTGGCGGTTCCCTCACTGCGAGAAGCCAAGTTACAGGGAACCAGGCAGAGGGCCTTCTCGGTAGTGGCACCCTCCCTGTGGAACGCCCTCCCACCAGATGTCAAAGAGAACAACAACTACCAGACTTTTAGAAGACATCTGAAGGCAGCCCTGTTTAGGGAAGCTTTTAATGTTTGATGTACCACAGTATTTTAATATTCTTTTGGAAGCCGCCCAGAGTGGCTGGGGAAACCCAGCCAGATGGGCGGGGTATAAATAATAAATTATTATTGTTATTATTATTATTATAATACATGTTTAATTTGGTGTTTACAATAAAAATATTGGCACCATACTTCAAATTTCAAAACACTCTAGTCTTTCTTGTTAGACTCCTTAGCATACTGTTTATCCTCAACATATACTTTGAGGCTTCAAAGCACATGCCTTTCAGTAATCCTCGAGTGTCGTCCACGTGAAAAAAAATGGCATCCAGACCTTTTGAGGTGCTTGTAAATGGAGAATCCATAGGTGCGAAACGCACCTGGTGCCCTGCTAATTTCGAACCATGATTGTATGAACCATTCTTAGTGCACGGGAGCCATTTGCAGACAGGCCACGCTCCATCCAGAGCATCTGCTTCCCTCCCTTCCTGTTAAGTCCCACGTGGCAGGGTGAAATCTTGGATTTCCACTTGGTGCATGGTTTCACGTGAGCTTGGAATTTGGATTAGCCGCTGTGCGGCTGTTGTTGGGCCTTGATTAGATGTAAGTGGTTATGGGAGCACAAGAGGCCTTGGTGCTCTCAGAAACATGCAAGGCCATACATGCACAACCCTAATTAATATGTTGTGTGCAAAGGAGAAGCTTGTTGGATTGGCGAGGGGAAAAAGTGGGAGGCAGACTATAAGTATGTACTGAGGTGGAATTGCTCTCCCGTTCTTTGCCGCCTCCTGTCTTGTGCTGCACTTTACACTGGAAAGGTGTTTGTTATGAGTGGAATCAGAGTTTGAAATTTGCCAGGCGCATTTTGCACCTGGCTATAGGCCAATTGCATGCCTTGGGATCCTCAGGTCTTGCCTGTTTTCACATACAGTGGTACCTTGGTTCTCAAACTTAGTCCATTTTGGAAGTCCGTTCCAAAACCAAAGCGTTCCAAAACCAAGGCGCTCTTTCCCATGGAAAGTAATGCAAAACGGATTAATCCGTTCCAGACTTTTAAAAACAACCCTTAAAACAGCAATTTAACATGAATTTTACTATCTAACGAGACCATTCATCCATAAAATGAAAGCAATAAACAATGTACTGCAGACACACAATCAATCAGTAGCTAAACTGAGTTCCACACAGTCACAAAAACACAAAGAGCCGCAAAAACAGACAGACCTCAGCGTAACACTCAAAACGGAAGTGTGGCACTCAAATCATAAGCGTAAAACTTAAAACGGAGCATGTTTGGCTTCCGAAAAAAAGTTTGCAAACCGGAACACTTCCAGGTTTGCAGTGTTTGGGTTCCAAGTTGTTTGAGTACCAGGGCATTTGAGAACCAAGGCATCACTGTATTAGCAACACATCATTTAGAATTCGATATGCGATATTTTAATCTGCACAACGGGGCCAATTTCAGGAACCAAAACGTCCTATCGAAAATCACAACCTTTGAGCTGTCTGGCTCCTAAATGGCAACTAGGCATTCCATTTTTGCACCTGTAACCCTGGTTTAAGGAGCCATTTGGCACCTAGCTTTATATATCTGAGTTTCTAACACTGAGTGGAAGACTAGCAATCAGCCTCCGAGAGGGCATGGAGTGGTAATGAAATGAAACCCAGGCCCAAAAATCTGGGGAAGCTCAGGCCTGGTAGGGTAGTAGTGTTGTTTAAAGTTGCTCAGAGTATTGCATTGTGCCAGGCTCCTTAAGGGATGTAAACTGGACAATCCTACTGGTGTTTACTCAGAGGTAAGGCTTACTGATTGCAGCTGGGCTCCCCCACCCTGAAAGTAGCTATTCTGAAGTTTGCAGACTTACAATGCCGTCCTCCCTAGGTTTGCTTAAAAGTGCAATTGAATCCAGGGACACATATCTTGGAAACTTGGCATTGGTTTTTCCTTAGTGTGTTGGGAGTTCTAGCTACTGTGAGACACTCACTGGAGTGCATTTGGTTCCCATAATAATGTCAGCTGTGCCGTGGCATGGCCTTGACACCCCCAGAGTCCCCACATAGAACACAGCTACTTTATAATATGATCATGGGACGTCCACAAAGTATAAAACAATGCAGCTACATAAGGCGGCCATGAACCATTCCCACCGTATAATTATAAGCGAGCCGCTTGCATAAATACATTTAAGTGTGTCTACAAACTCAATGAGAGGTGTGAGCTTGCTTCTGCTGGCTAATCTCATTTGCATTTGCACTTGAGGCAAGCAGAATCTCATCTCATCAACACAAGGAAGCCTTTCTCTCTCTTTTTTCATATTTCATACTTGTCAAGAGTTGAAAATCTCCATTCACAATATATTGTGCCATGGAGAACTGTAGAATAATAGCCAATGCTCTTGAAGAGAAGCATGGATACTGTTTCTAGCTTGTCTGTCTGTGTGTGTGTGTGTGTGTGTGTACACAAACACAAACATACACTATACTTTACTGCACTGATATGTTTAAATGTTTCTTTGATTCTTCTTGAACTTTCCCGCCACACTTGCCGTCCGCTCTTGCCACACCAGTGTGGCGTGCCACACCCTTTGAGAAACGCCATTCTGACTTAATGCTTTGCGAGACCAAAACAACAGGTGGAGATATTTTGGCTTGTGAACAGGTTCAGGTTTAGCACATTAATAATTTGGGTCATGATGGAGTCAGGCCTAGGCACAGCGCGGCCAACTTCTGAGCAGACGTCTATAGAATTGCACCGTTCACATTTTCGTTGTTTGCAGTAGGGAAGCTAAGCACAAGCTTTAAGACTTTCCCACGGGAGTCAATTTTTATTTAAAACAGATCTACTTTGCCTTTCCGGACACCTGAGGCAGTGTACCAAAAAAAAATTTAAAGTTGAAAAGTTCAGAGATGAGCATGCAAAGCTGGCTGATAGAAGCAGACTTTCTTATATCCGATCCCCAGTCACCTTCCCATATTTCTTCTAAGTGTTGTGCGGGTGGGTTGGGAAAGTCACCTTCTGCTAGTCCCATACAGATCATGTATTTCTGGACCCAACCCATATTCAGGGATGGTGGGTGTTTGGAGAAAAGGTTGGATGTTGGTGAATCCCTGGAGTCTGCCTCTGGTTACAGTCTTAAGGTGAAATGTGTTTGTTGTGGCGGCCGCCATCTTAGATGGCTCTAAAAAACTGTTGGACAAATTCAAGGAGGGTGAAGTTATCAATAGGTACAAACCAAAACAGCTAGGCTCTGCCTCCACTTCTGGAAGCAGTGGGGGACTCATAAGTGGGGAGAACGCTGTTGCCCTTGGGCCCACCTTCTTGGCTTCCCATCAATCTCTAGTTGGCCACTGTGGGAAAGGGATTACAGGACTATATGGGCCATCAGCTAGCTTTTCTTCTGTTCTTATGGGAAGAGGTAGCAGACCTCCAAACAGGACTCATTTAGGTGCTATGTGGGCTTCAGGTTATACCTAGAACCCAAGACCAAACGTGGAATCTGCATAGCACCTAAGAGAACTGTTGCTACATGTCATTTGGTTTCCTATGTGCACACACACACATACACACACAGGCAGAAACAAGAGTTCAGAAGTAATCGAAGACCCTCACAATATCCAGCTTGATTTTACTTACTTTCTATATACAAATATAGTTAGTAATAATTTTATGTAGCCGGGGAATAGTCCCCAGCTCCCCATTTTTAACTTTAGTTTGCAAAAGGGCATCTCTTGGGAGGGGGTTATGCCTTTTATGGCAAAACCACTCTGTTGCCACCTTGATCTAAAATTGTAAATATTAATAAATGTTAACGTTTCACTGAAAGCGGCCTGGTACGATTTGACTTGGCCAGATACATGTCCAAATCCAAAGTCTGGCCTGGGGGCCTAATCTGGCCCACCGGTAGATTTAATCCGGCCCATGTGGTAGTTTATTTATTGGGGTAAAATTATTTTTTTAAAAGCTGAACCACTTCAATCCCCCCCCCCCAAACACAACACCTCAACACTTTGGTTGGCCCTCACGCATGTTCACTTTATCAAATCTGGCCCTCTTTGAAAAAGGTTTAGACACTTCTGGTGTAGCATTTACAAGTTGGCAGATAATGTATCAGTGATGAGCTGAAAATGGGCTTAATTTAACTTATTCATGTCTTTTTTATTTAATGTATTAGTTTCATTAGTTTTCTTGTGTGATTTTTGGAGATCTGTAGGAGCCGGAGACTTTTTAAAGCTTAGCAGATACATCCTTGTGTTAAAAAAATTTAGGTTTAACCATTTGACTTACATTCTGTGCTTGCTTCAGAAAGTCTTCTGTTGATTCAAAAGTTCACAGGCAGCAAAACTACTTTTGTGTGTGGGAATCAGCCAGAGCTCTTCGTGCTTTTGCACGTGGGCGAAGCAACAAATCTTTAATTTTACCTTTGCACAGTGGGCTACTTGTACACAAACTCTCTCAAACACCCATCTTCTCTCCATCCGGACAGGCAAGGAGCATTAACCTGAGTCCAAGGACACATTTCAGCCAGGCAAAAACACTTGAGATGTGAAGCAGCAGGGCTAATGAGGGATACGGTTTCTGGGGAGTTCTCGAGTCAGATAGCGGGGCCACGTTCATCATTTGGGCATAAGATTCTCTACCCTTAGTTTAAATGGTCAAAAAGTTAAAGGAATAGCCCTTCAATAAAGGTAAAGAGACCCCTGACCTTTAGGTCCAGTCGTGGCCGACTCTGGGGTTGCGGCACTCATCTCACTTTATTGGCCGAGGGAGCCGGCGTACAGCCTCCGGGTCATGTGGCCAGCATGACTAAGCAGCTTCTGGCGAACCAGAGCAGCGCACGGAAACGCCGTTTACCTTCCCGCTGGAGCGGTACCTGTTTATCTACTTGCACTTTGACATGCTTTCGAACTGCTAGGTTGGCAGGAGCAGGGACCGAGCAATGGGAGCTCACCCCGTCACGGGGATTCGAACCGCCGACCTTGTGATCAGCAAGTCCTAGGCTCTGTGGTTTAACCCACAGCGCCACCCGCGTCCCTAGCCCTTCAGTATCTTAAGTTAAATTGAAGTGGTTCAAAGTAACTGTTGATCAGTGTTTTGAAATCAGCTAGGCACGTTTTTCACCTGGCTATCGACCACTTACAACCTGTCTCCAGGATGGTCCCTGACATCTCCACAATCTGGAGGGACATGGCTCGGGGAATCATTGGATCTCGCTTGTTTTCACACACTAACACCACATCCTGTAGAATTCTATCAGTTATATTTTATCTGCATAGTTAGAATGAATTTCTGGAACCGAAGATGCTTTTTCTGTGCAGTCTGAGCAGATGACAGCCTTGAACTAGGTTAAGAACTTGGAGAGCTTAAAGAGGAAAAGTCACTTGATTCAGGGACAGTAAGAGAACTGTTGCTACGTGTCATTTGGTTTCCTGTGTGCACACACACACACGCAGAAACAGGAGTTCAGAAGTAATCGAAGGCCCTCACAATATGCAGCTCGATTTTACTTTCTGTATACAAATACACTTCTTAATAATTTTATGTAGCAGCGATTAGTCCCCAGCTCCCTGTTTTTAACACTAGTTTGCAAAAGGGGCATCTATTTTTTGGGGGGGGGGGATTTATGCCTTTTATGGCAGAACCAGTCTGTTGTTGCTCCCTGGATCTAAAATTGTAAATATTAATAAAGGTTAATGTTTCACAGAAAGCAGCCTGTTACGATTTGACTTGGGCAGATACTACATACATATTGGCCTATTCTGACCACTTTTTCTTAATGGTGACTGCTCAGAATTGCACAGGAAAGTCATTTTGCTTCCTGAAATTCATTCCGATTATGCGAATAGGCATGAACCTCCATATGGTGATGTCAGACGCCATCCTCGCACCTAGGCATCTTTGCTTGGTCGCATGTGGTCAATAGCCAGGTGCAAAATGCGCCTGGCTCCTGGCTAATTTCAAACACTGAAGATGATTAGGCTTTTTTGGATTTTTTAAACATTGAACCAGGTCCCAGTCCAGTACTCTCTTTGTTGTACCATGCAAGATCCTGTACCTCAGGTTACATACGCTTCAGGTTACAGACTCCGCTAACCCAGAAATAGTGCTTCAGGTTAAGAACTTTGCTTCAGGATGAGAACAGAAATCATGCTCCGGTGGCGTGGCGGCAGCAGGAGGCCCCATTAGCTAAAGTGCTGCTTCAGGTTAAAAACAGTTTCAGGTTAAGAACAGACCTCCAGAACGAATTAAATACTTAACCCGAGGTACCACTGTACTCTCTTTGTTGTACCATGCAAGATCCTGTAACTAATAAGTTTGTTCACCAGCAAACCTCCCTTGCCACCCAAAGCACAGACGTTTTGAAAGAACCAACGAGGGTTGGAAAACACATCTGGAAGTGGATATTCATTTTGTTACCCTCATTCTTCTTCTACTTCTTCTTCTTCTTTTGCAGGGCTCTCCACCCACCATGGCCACAGCGTTACCCAGAACCCTTGGAGAATTGCAGCTGTACCGAATCTTGCAGAAAGCCAACCTCTTATTCTACTTCGATGCCTTCATTCAGCAAGGAGGGGATGACGTCCAGCAGTTGTGTGAAGCCGGGGAAGAGGAGTTCCTGGAGATCATGGCGCTCGTCGGCATGGCCAGCAAACCTCTTCACGTCCGAAGACTGCAGAAGGCTTTGAGAGACTGGGTGACAAACCCAGGCCTTTTTAACCAGCCTCTTACTTCCTTACCGGTCAGTAGCATCCCAATATATAAGTTACCGGAAGGATCTCCTGCTTGGTTGGGAATCTCATGCAATAGTTACGAAAGGAATAGTAATACCCGGGAGCCTCACTTGAAGATTCCAAAATGTGCCGCCACCACCTGCGTCCAGAGCGTCGGTGCGGGCAAGTCCGACGGGGTGGGGAACTTGACGCTGCAGAGCGGCAGCGAAACGAGACTGTGGCAAGGCCACCACACTACAGAGAGCGAACACAGCCTTTCCCCAGCCGACGCCGGCTCTCCGGCCTCACCAAAGGAAAACACGGAAACCCTGGACGCGGCGGCGGCCCTGTCGGTCACCGAGTGCGTCGAGCGCATGGTTCCCACCCTCCCCAAAAGTGACTTGAACGAAGTGAAGGAACTGCTGAAAATCAACAAAAAGCTGGCCAAGATGGTGGGCCACATCTTTGAGATGAGCGACGAGGACCCTCACAAAGAGGAGGAGATCAGGAAGTTCAGTGCAATATACGGCAGGTTTGACTCGAAAAGGAAAGATGGCAAGCATCTCACCCTCCACGAGGTAAAATGGCGCGAGCAAGAATCAGTTTCCCCTGTTCTTTTCCGGTCTTCTTCTCAGAGGTTCTCTCGTCCTCAGGCCGCACCAGCCCAGATACTACATTTTTCTTAGGGAAAGCACAGAAAATCCAAATCTTGTCATGCCAGTAATAATTGTTAAGGCAGCAAGCAAGACCTTATAACATAATATTTGTACTTCTTTGTGTGCCTCCTTCACAAGAGGTCCAGAGGGTGGTAACATGAGAACGGGGCCTTTTCTGCAGTGGCTCCCCGTCTGTGGAATGCTCTCCCCAGGGAGGTTCGCATGGCGCCTTCATTATACACCTTTAGGTGCCAGGCAAGAATGAACTCTTTAACCAGGCCTTTGGCTGATTCACATCCAATACCCTTTTAAAATGGGTTGGGTGTTATTGGGTTAGTTTTTTAAAAAAAATATATTGATTATGTATTTTGTGTTTTTATATTTTGATTTTATCTTGTGAGACCTGCGAGTATAGGGCGATATAGTAATAGTAGTAGTAGTAATAATAATAATACCTGGGCGCATTTTAAAAGATGCATCATCTAACCTGAAAGTTGTCAGGGGTCTTTCTGAAGAACAGGCTGCATAGCTAAAATGGCACTTTAAATGGAAAGCTGCTGTTTTTATTCTGTGCAATTATTTATGTGTTGCCTTTTAACCCAAAGAAGGTCCCCACTTTAGCTTAAAAATAACAATGTGAGAAACAGATTAAAAACTGGGGCAGGTGTGGATCACCTTTAAAAACAGTCTGGAATTAATGGATTATATAACTATACGACCAGCAATATCAGTGGCCTTAAAGATAGGCATGGCTTAAGTCAATTTGTCTCCTGCGTTCTGCTGGGTGCCTTTAAAAACTGACCCAAAACTGGGTGTTGTAAGAAAGTTTCAGTGGCCTTCCTAAAGCTAAACAAAGATGAAGTCAGTCTAAATTTCCTAGGAAGGGAGATCCATAAGCAGGGTGCCAACACAAAAAAGACTCTGCCCCTGTTTTCACCAACAGAAACTCTTGGTGGGGCATAACAGCTAGATCTTAAATCAGCTTTATTTGGGATAAGGCAGTCTTTCAGATATCCTGGCCCAAAATTGTTGAAGGTTGCTGTGTGATCTTGCAGAGTCTGACATCTTAACTAAAGTGATAAACATTTTGTTTCCCGCTCTGGTTGGTTGGTAAAGATTGGCAGTGCAAGTAGCCTGTTCCGTTAAGCTAGACTAGAGTTTCCCAAACTTGAGCCTCCAACTGTTTAATTTTTAGACTACAAATCCCATCATCCCTAGCTAGCAGAACCAGTGGTTACGGCTCATGGGACCTGTAGTCCAAAAACAGCTGGAGACCCAAGTTTAGGAAACTCTGAGTTTAACCAAAGGAACTGTGTGCACTTAAGGAAAGGCCTAATACACGAGTCTTAAAATTAATTTTGATCATTGTCCAAGCAAAGAACAGTTGCATTTCCAAGGAAGGGTCTAGCGGACTGTAGGCCGAATTCTCTAAATTATAAAGTCCCTCAGTTCACAAAGGAATGAATCTAGTCATTCGCTTCAGGAGTATCTCTTTACCACATTGCATGTTTCTATGTTGCACGTTGTAGCTTTAAATTCCAGGCTTAACCATCCTTGTTTGTTTGGGTACTATTGATGAACAGTTACAGTACATGCAACAGAAAGCAAATATTGTGTCAGCATTTCTTCATTTTACAGTTGATGCAACATTTACCCCCTCACAATTTGAGGAAAACTAGCGAAGTATTTCCTTTCAGAAAATGCAAGATAAAAAAAGAAGGGCGTTGTGATAGTACTTCCACCCACCAGAGTTAAATTTACTGGCTGGAGCTCTGTGGAAATCAATGGTCCTCTGACTTTAAAGCTGCAAAACTCTTTTCTTCTCGACGAAAAACCTCCTGAGCAGTTTTGTGGATTTTTAAAAAACTCGTTTAGACAAACACATTTTCTCCTGTACCACATGATGGATATAAACTCATAGTGTCAATGTGTGTACTATAGTCTAAAACGAAAGAGATCCTCTCTTTTACCTTCAGAAAAAACAAATGTCTGAATAGCAGTGTGGCCGTTTCAGGGATGCAGACAAATTGCACTGTGATGTGAAACGCTAATCCAATGCTATTAAAAGATTTTACTTCCCTTATAAGGAAGGTACAAAAGTTGGGTTCAAAGCCATGGTTTCCTTAAGATAAAAAAAAGGTTTTGATTTGTGCACCACCTAAAAATTTAGCACTTTTTTTTTTAAGAGCATGAGCTATAGTCAGATGCTGAAATGGACTGAACAAAAGGAAGCATATTTTGAGTTGTGGTTGCTTGGATTGTAGAAGAAAACTTTGAGGTGGAATCTTCATCTGGTGATGTGTTTTCGTTCTTCCATCAAGTTTTTAAATGAGAGTGAAATCCATAGTTGAAACAAGTAGGCTTTGCACGTAGGTTTTTCTACTTTGTTCCAATTTCCCACCTAAATTGATTTGGTTAGGACAGGGGTGGCCAACTCCCGAGAGACTGCGATCTACTTTCAGAATTAAAATCTGGCAATGATCTACCTCCGCTTTTTTTTTAGGGAGAAGAAAAGCCCCGTTTTTGAGGGGTTCAGGTCTAAGTTGTTGAGCTTTTCTTAGATAGAAGGATAGCCCCGTTTTTATACAAATACTTTCTTAGGAGGGATGTTCTGTTTTTGGTGGGGGTTAAAGGCAAGGGTCAAAGGAAAAGTGTCACTCTCAATAATATAGCTTTGAATGAAAATAGCCACAGAGAGAAAGCTCCATCTTCCCTTCTACTGATCAGACAACAATGGAGGGCAGAGCAGGAGTCCGTTTCAACAACGCTGAGGAAAGGGAGCCAGAGATCGACCCGCAATCTACCAAAACCTCGCGGGGATCTACCAGTAGCATGGCCAGGAAGGTTAAAGTGTTCATCTGTGGATTTGGTGGTGTTGTGGGTTAAACTACAGAGCCTAGGACTTGCCAGTCAGAAGGTCGGTGGTTCGAATCCCCACGATGGGGTGAGCTCCCGTTGCTCGGTCCCTGATCCTGCCAACCTAGAAGTTCAAAAGCACGTCAGAGTGCAAGTGGATAAATAGGTACTGCTCCGGCGGGAAGGTAAACGGCATTTCTGTGCGCTGCTCTGGTTTGCCAGAAGTGGCTTAGTCATGCTGGCCACATGACCCGGAAGCTGTACTCTGGCTCCCTCGGCCAATAAAGCGAGATGGGCGCCGCAACCCCAGAGTCGGCCACGACTGGACCTAATGGTCAGGGGTCCCTTTACCTTTACTTATTCTTTTGGTCAGATTTAGGTTATACAGTGCTACCTTGGTTCTCAAACTCAATCCATTCCGGGAGTCCCTTCAACTCCCGAAACCATTTGAAAACCAAGACGCGGCTTCTGATTGGCAGCAGGAGTTTCCTACACTCACGCTGCGTTTGATGTTTGGCTTCCGGGAAATTTTCGCAAACCGGAACACCTACTTCCGGGTTTGCGGCGTTCGGAAGCCGATTTATTTGACAACTAAGCCGTTCGGGAACCAAAGTACCACTGTAATCGACTGGCCAAAGATAAATCAGTTGACTGCCTATTACTTGATTGCAGTCAAATACTCAATTAAGCAAAGAATGCCAATGTTTATGTGGATCTTACTTACCCCTCCCCCTTCACGATGGTGCAGTTGACTAACAAGGGCAGCAATGACAGCAACACCAAATTTCTTCCATTGCCTACCTGCAATGATTGCCTATACCTCCCAAGTTGGAATGCAAAGCTGTCACTGGTGCGAAAGGTCTCTCCCTAGGGCAGCCTAGGGGAAAAACCAGGGAAAGTTGACTCAGACGCTGCTTAAATTTGGCTTGCTAACTAATTAGAACAGCTGCCTTCAAGAGCCGACACACGTTTTTAATAGTTGGCGGTATTTTCTTCATTTCTGCTTTTCAATTTATTTTTTTCTTAATTCTAACTGTAGACTTAACTGATGTTCCATGGAAAAAAGCCAAAGAGAAGAACTGTTCTGTGAATTGTTCATATTTATAGAAACCTTCTTAGCACCGTAAAAACTTTTGATGCATTGTAATGAATGATATAGAAAGTTTGTCTGATTGTTTCATGGTTTCTTAACTTGTTTTTATAAGTTAACATAACCACCCAACTTGTGGATGACCAACTTTTTTTCTTCTAATAAAATTAACGCTTTAAGACGCAATCCTATATGCTTTTGCTTGGGACTGTTTCCTTGACCTTGGTGGAACTTCCGACTTAGAGTTCCTGGGCAATATTTCAAAAGAGACTAAAATCTTTATTGTCTTGTAAAATGCCAAACCTCAGCCAGATCATCCTCTCCCTTAAGCAGGTTATGTCTGGCAGATGTTTGCAACTGCTGATAGTACTCAGTGTTGCATAAAACATCATGTTGAGTTGCAGGTGTAGGAATCTTGTGTGTCGTTGTATCGCTAAGACCTATAAGAAAGTAGCCAGTGTTATTCAAAGGGCATACAGGCTGCTTTGGTTTGTTGTAAGCCAGCGTTCAAAATTATCCGGGTGCCTGGTGCATTTTGCGACAGGCAACCCGCCTGTTGCGAGGAAGTGGAGATGTTTGGGGCCTAACATCATCTGGATGGCATGGTTCCAATGCCTCGCCAGTCAGCTGGTCTGCAGGGCAGCGTGGCACCAAAAGATCAGAGTTGGGCTACCTTCCCAGGTTAGTGAGCCCCATCTGCCCCTCCCTTCCCTCTTTGACATGTGCAGAAAACCGCCTTCTTGGCCATTGGACCCACTAAATAATAATTTATTATTTATACCCCCGCCCATTTGGCTGGGTTTCCCCATCCACTCTGGGCGGCTCCCAACAGAATATAATAATAATAATAATAATAATAATAATAATAATAATAATAATAATAATAATAATAATTTATTATTTATACCCTGCCCATCTGGCTGGGCTTCCCCAGCCACTCTGGGCGGCTTCCAAAAGAATCAAACATTAAAAGCTTCCCGAAACACGACCAAACACCAGACATTAAAAACTTCCCTAAACAGGGCTGCCTTCTAAAAGTCAGATACAGTGGTACCTTGGGTTACATACGCTTCAGGTTACATACGCTTCAGGTTACAGACTCCGCTAACCCAGAAATAGTACCTTGGGTTTGCTTCAGGATGAGAACAGAAACTTTGCTTCAGGATGAGAACAGAAATCGCACGGCGGCAGCAGGAGGCCCCATTAGCTAAAGTGGTCTTCAGGTTAAGAACAGTTTCAGGTTAAGAACGGACCTCCGGAACGAATTAAGTACTTAACCCAAGGTACCACTGTAGTTGTTTATTTCCTTGACATCTGATGAGAGGGTGTTCCACAGGGCGGGCGCCGCTACCAAGAAGGCCCTCTGTAATAACGCCAATGGCAAAAGACGAGGACTTAAGCTGGCACTGGCCCATGCAACATGCCTCAGATCACCTGGCTCACATAGCACTAGAGTGGTTCATGCTTTTCAAGAAGAAGAATAAAAAAGTGTTGCTGTTTTTTTAAAAAAGTGACTAGATATTTTGTTTTGGCGCCTGCAAAACGTCAGGAGCCATGTGGTGAATAGCTTTTCTATCTCAGTTTCTAACGCTTGACTGTTGTAAGGTCTTCTGTCCCTCGAGTGGGAATGCAGAACCTCCAACATAATAAGGTCTGCCAGCTGATGTCATATATGATGGGACAGGCAATAGTGGGGCTTGCATGGAAGGCAGTCAGCTGACTCGCAGTGCTTGGGAAGCGCTGTGCCCACGATTGCCAAGCCCTGTGCGTAATAATAATAATAATAATATTTCCCCAGCCACTCTGGGTGGCTTCCAACAAGAGATAAAAATACATTAAAACACCAGTCATTAAAAACGTCCCTAAACAGGGCTTCAGATGCCTTCTAAAAGTCAGTTAGTTGTTTGACTCCTTGACATCTGATGGGAGGGCGTTCCACAGGGCGGGCGCCACTACCAAGAAGGCCCTCTACCTGGTTCCATGTAACCTCACTTCTCATAGTGAGGGAACCGCCAGAAGGCCCTTGGCGCTGGACCTCAGTGTTTGGACAGAACGATGGGGGTGAAGACGCTCCTTCAGGTATACTGGGCCAAGGCCATATACCCAAGGCCCAGCAAACAACTGGTTGTCTGGTCTTGTGGAGTGCTGTGCCTGACGTGGCAAGTTCTGAGGTTTGCGGGCTATGCCTTTGAGTGAACTGGCTGATTGAGAATTGTGTGGGCAAAATAGATGTTTTTGGCAATATCTCTGGATACACTATAAACTGGTCCAAATCGGGAGTTGATGTTAATAGGAAACAACTTTTTGGTTCAAACATTTAAACAATACCAGGTTTATATTTGCAGTGGCAACATTAAATATCTAGGTGTGTTAATGCCGCGAGACTTATCTAAATTAGTGTCATGAAACGTCAACAAAATATATCATGAGGTATCAATAGATTGACAGATGGGAGTCATTGAACCTGACCATGTGGGGAAAAGCCAATGCTCTTAAAATGAATGTGATACCTAGACTAGTTTATATTTTATCCCTCTTATATCTTAAGAGGAATTCCAGTTCACATACCGAGCAAATACTTTCGCAAAATTAAATCTTTGTTTAGAAAATGCCTTTGGGGCTCTTCAATTCCAAGAATATCTAGGCAAAAAATGCAAATACCGATAAAAGGAGGAGCATTTGGCTGATTGAGAATTGTGTGGGCAAAATGAGTTACCGTATTTTTTGCACCATAACACTCACTTTTTTCCTCCTAAAAAGTAAGGGGAAATGTCTGTGCGTGTTATGGAGGCAATGCCTACGGGTGGCATGCCTACGGATTTTCCTCCTCTAAAAACTACATGCGTGTTATGGTCGGGTGCGTGTTATAGAGCGAAAAATACGGTACTTAAGTCCTTGTGACATCAAGTATGTGGCAGGAGGGTGGCCCCACACATCAATCAGGCTTTGCCCAGGTGGACCTGCCAGCCAGATCCAGATTCCCCACCTCTGCTCTGGATATTGGGTGTCTGCAATCATTTGATTCCTAGAGAGAAGTTCCTTGGTGACTGACTGACTGACTGTCTAAAACAGGACTGTGGCCCTCCAGATGTTACTAAACTACAACTCCCATAATTCCTGATTATTGGCCATGCTGACTAGGACTGATGGGAGTCTGAAGGGCCACAGGTTCCCCAGTCCTGGTCTAAAGGCTATTGTGAGTGTTTCACCCGCTGCTTCACTCATGGGTGCCATCACTCATAATGATCGCCTTTGGGCTGATCAAGGACTGCAGTAACAAGATAAATCATCACCATCATCAGTAAGTTTATTGTACTAGCCGAAGGGTGTGACAATTTCATAACAGTATGCCGGATTACAAACCATAATTAAAACACACACCAATAATATATCGGTGATAAGAAGAAAGAGAAATCCAAAAGACCGTCACCCCAGCTGGTAAGAATTCAGTATCAACAACCTTGTATTTTTTTTATTCTTTACTATTTTTGGAGGTAGTGGAGCTTGTTTTTTGTGTGTCCTGTGTATAGCACTCTAGAGCCCCACAAACATCACTTGCACTCCATTTTTAAAACTATAAATGCTACGGTTATTTATAAAACAACCCCACCACCAACATCTTATCAGCCAGTTGTGAGGTGCAGAATTTCACTGGTAAGAGCAGTGAAATGCGTTTAACTGGCTCGTGCTTTATTTGAAAAAAGTACCCTCCATATTATAGCATTTAGTTTGTCACATGGCTGGATTACTTGTGGGTTTATGGCAGGAGTGACAAACCTCTGGGCCGCAAGCCACACTTGGTCCGTCAGTTTGGCCCCCAATGCCATTTCCCTCAAGCTGTGTCCACCCACTCCTCAGCTGACATCACTGGTGATATCATCTGATGGGTGGGAGGTTAAGGTTTAATCCTGCATTGGCCAGTAGAGAACAAGATCACGTAGCCAAGGCAGCAGGATTTAGTCCCCTCTCATCAGCTGTGGGGGGATTGAAGCTGTGCAAAAGCACCTTTTGAAGCAGCTCTCTTGTGTGAGCTACTTCAGAGATGCTTTTGCAGTGTTCTAAGATGGCTTCTGTGAGACATGCAAAGCGTGTGGGATTCCACCAGAATGGTGCACCTACCCACCTGTCAGATTTGCCTTGCGGAGCCGGAAAGGATTCTCTACCCTCTATTTATGGCATTGTAAGTCTAAGCTGGTGGTAGTTCAATTTCCATTTCCTTTCCTTTTTTTGAGGTACCAATCAACCTACAAGAGTTTTGCAATAATAATAATAATAATAATAATTCTTTGTTTTTGTATGGATTTGTGTTCTGATGAGAGATTTTTAAAAGATAGGATACGAAATGCCCTGACATACTGAAATAAAAGTATGTGATTTTAAATCAACAACCATAATGTGTGTGTGTGTTTAAGATGCGTTGCATCCACGGAGAAAGGAGATATGTAATTAGTCTGACCTAAAAAGGATGTATGTCAGTGAATAGGACTAAATCTTATATCCACTTTTTTATATTGAGACAATACCTTCATTTGGAGGTGAATCCCACTGATTTAAATGTTGTTTTATGATTTCAGGCAATGGAGGATATGCAGAAATAAGATCTGCCCAAGGCAGCAGAATTTAGTCCCCGCTTGTCAGCTTTGAGGGAATTGAAGCTGTGCAAAAGCACCTTTTGAAGCAGCTCTCTTGTGTGAGCTAATTCAAAGATCCTTTTGCAGTGTTCTAAGACAGCTTCTGCTGGGTAAGCAAGAGTTTTGCCATAGTGTTAATTCATATGAAATCCATTCTTTCTGAAGTTCTCAGTGTTTAGAGACTTTTATAATACCTGCTTGATTCTCCAAATCTTATCTTCTTGTAGACTGACAGAACAATATGTAGCGAATGTCAGCATAAGCCACCACATTCTCACTTCATTTAGCTTTCGTTCCTGATGCGAAGATTCACTCCAAGGTCTTTGTAGTCACTGAGAGGAATTCACGGCTGTTGGTCTTGAGTGTGGCACTTTGGAAATTGTGAAGAGGGGAAAGAATATTGGGCTCAGCCTTGGCTAATGTAATTTCTTTATGTTGCAGTGGGACAAGGTTCCGGGCTTCTGGGTCCGTAAAATTTAGAATCCTCTAGCTCTGTGCATTGCTGCATGTACATAGGCATTTGACGTGTTGAATATTATAAAGTGTAAAGAGGGGAGAATGACTTTGTCAAAGGGCAGGGGGATTTGATTTAAATCCAATTGATCCAATCCAATCAGTAAGACTTGATTTAAATCGTGTGGTTTTTTACAGAAAGACTCATTATTAATATTTACAACCAGATGAAGGTTTCCGATTGTGCAAATGAAATAGAACTGATAGTTAATTCTACAGATGGGGCATTAGAGTGTGAATACAGTCCCGATCCAATGATCCCCAGATGGTGGAGGTGTCAGGCGCCAACCTGACGTCCAGGTATCTTCACTTAGTCGCAAGTGGTCATAAGCCAAGTGCAAAATTTCGCCTGGTGCCTGGAGGTCTCCACCTTACAGTGGTATGGAGAACTGCTGTCTTTCTGGGGTCACCCACCTTGGGAAATCATCTCCCCCTAGAGATCAGGTGGGCACCAACAGCTGGGGGCTTCTGCCAGCCATTAAAAGAATTCCTTTTTACCCTAAGCTTTTCCTGGTTATTAATCCCTGCTCCTGCCATCTCTGGCTACTAAAACCTCACTGTTTTATTGATAAGACTTTTCTTGTTATATTTTGGTATACAGTTGTACCTTGGAAGTCAAACAGAATACGTTCCGGAAGTCCGTTCGACTTCCAAAACGTTTGAGAACCAAATCGCGGCTTCAGTCAGAAGCCGCAAAAGCCCCGTCGTACATTCTGCTTCCAAAAGAATGTTCGAAAACAGGAACACTCACTTCTGGGAGCCGATTTGTTTGGGAGCCAAGGCGTTCAAGATCCAAGGTACGACTGTACAGAGGTACCTCTACTTACGTTCACCTCTGGTTCTGTATCCTTCGGGATACGCACGTGGCAAACTCAGAAGTATTTTTCCGGGTTTTGCCGCATGCGCAGAAGCACTCTATGCGCCGTGCACGTGCGCAGAAGCGCTCCACACGCTGTGCGCTTGCGCAGAAGTGCTAAACCATGCCACGTGCATGCACAGAAGCAGCACCTCCAGATATGCACACCTCAGGATCCAACCAGAGCTCTGGAACGGATCCTGTGCGCAACCAGAGGTACCACTGTACATTGTTGTTCTCTTCTGTCAACCACCTTGGTATACTGTTGAAATGAAAGGGCCATATCATTTTAATAGCCAGCAATGAAATAAACCTCAGCATCTATCATATATGACAGGTGTGGCCAACTCCTGAGAGACTGCGATCTACTTTCAAAGTTAAAATCTGGCAGTGATTCAAAGTTGTTGACCCTTTTTTTTTTTTAGGGGAGGGGAAATGCCCCGTTTCTTAGGGGGTCAGGGAATTTTCGGCAGCTCTTCTGAGGGAGGAGAAACAGAAGCAGCCACTAACTTTACGATTGCTGGCCAGATAACAGCCTCCTTTTCTAAACTCAGGCTTCCCTTTTGCAACAATAGAGGCCAGCACAGAGAGATGGGGCAGGGCCGGAAGGGGGCCAGTGATCAACCGCATAGAGATCGACCAGTAGATTGCGATCGACATGTTGGACATCCCTGATATATGAGACCCCAGAGGAAAAATCGGCAGTCTTCTATTGGGATTTGTTTTTTAAAAATATACTCATTTATTTTGCTTGAGAATTGCCTATCTGTGGAAGTTCAGTTATAACCTAGGCCTAGGGGATGTTGGCCTGAATAGCCTTGAGGAATTTTGCTGGCCTTATGGAGATACTTTGGACTTCCCTCAAAATTCCTCAGGTGTTTTGCCTAACCAGGGAACCCCAAATCTGTTTTGAACTACTTCAGGTGAAATTTTGATGGCAACCCTAGTTGACACCCAGTTCTCTCTCATGCATGAGGTTACATAACATCAGGCAAATGTAGAGCATGTTGTGACTTGGAACTGGCAGCTATAGTGTCAGTCTTAATCCAGCGAGTGAATGCAGATAATATGTCAGGAGCCAGTCTGTGACATTATACTCTGTTTTTCATTCACAGAGAAGTGGTTAGATGGGGAAAGGTGGGACACACACACACACACACACACACTTCCCCCAGTTGGGAATGTCATAACAGAAAGTGTACATCTGGCAACTTTCACTTCTCCATTTTTAATAATACAGGTTATATTGGCTTGGATCCAAAAGTTATATGCACACAGTGCAATGGGCGTTGTGTTAAAAAATGAAAAATATGGCAAATAAGGAATATATAGGCCATAGCATATGAACTCTAGCAGCCCGTATAAAATCTTGCGCAACACCTTGTGCAAATGGAAACTTAATCTGAATTTGGAGCGTTTTTCTCACGCAACATTCCTATTCCAGCTCACAAACAGCCCTCTCATAAGCAGAACAGGGAGTATGATAACTGGGCATCTTTAGACTCAAGCTGCTCCTCTTCCTTCTCCTTTTATCATAATCATCATCCATCCATCCATCCATCCATCCATCCATCCATCACTGTCTTCTGAGGAGACGATGAAGGCTGAGGGTGAAGTCTCCTATTTCTATGGGAATCTCAGACCAGTAAAAACCAGCCTCTTGATGGATACGGATTGGTTTTTGGAACAGTAGCTCCATCTCTGATATAAATGGTCCGGGCAACCCATCAGAAACTTATTTAGAGGTTCGTTCCACCTGCTTAATGATTCCGAGCTCCCATTAGTCTGTTTAGGCCAGTGGTTTTCAACCAGTGTGCCGTGGCACCCTGGGGTGCCTTGAATGATGGTCAGGGGTGCCATGGGCAACAC
The DNA here is from genome assembly GCF_965112155.1 of Podarcis liolepis. NCBI lineage: Eukaryota > Metazoa > Chordata > Lepidosauria > Squamata > Lacertidae > Podarcis > Podarcis liolepis. The sequence goes on from NC_139554.1 coordinate 120,402,199, forward strand.
TGGCCTCTGTCCCTCTTTCTTTTCCTCCTTCCTCTGATGCTCTTTTGCGTCTCTGCCTCCCAAAGGCTTGCACAGCTGTTTATTGCAGCAGCCCTGGCTATAAGCTCCGCAAGCGAACGGTGCCTCTGGGAGGCATCTGTCTTTGGGGCAGGGGTGGGGCAGACCAGAGACCAGTGTGTGTGGTTTGGGAGCTGCATGGTCAGGGGGAAAACAATGTTGTCCAGGGTTGTAAAGACTGCAGAGAGAATAATTGGCTGCACTCTCCCTAAAGATAAAGGGACCCCTGACCATTAGGTCCAGTCGTGGCCGACTCTGGGGTTGCGGCGCTCATCTCGCTTTATTGGCCGAGGGAGCCGGCGTACAGGTTCCAGGTCATGTGGCCAGCATGACTAAGCCGCTTCTGGTGAACCAGAGCAGCGCATGGAAACGCCATTTACCTTCCCGCTGAAGCGGTACCTATTTATCTACTTGCACTTTGAGGTGCTTTCGAACTGCTAGGTTGGCAGGAGCAGGGACCGAGCAACGGGAGCTCACCTCGTCGCGGGGATTCGAACCGCCGACCTTCTGATCAGCAAATCCTAGGCTCTGTGGTTTAACCCACAGCGCCACCCGCGTCCCTACCTTGGATCAAATCTATGCTTCCAGGTGCCATAAGAAAGCTGCAGAGATAGTGCAGGATAGTGCGCACCCCGGAAATGATCTCTTTCAGCTTCTGCCTTCTGGAAGAAGGTACAGGGTTATAAAGACTAGGACTAGCCGCCTGAGAAAGTTTCTATTCAAATGCGATTTTGGTTTTAAATGCAGTGTAAGGTAGTCTCTATGGGCGTATATTGTATTTAATTATGGGGTATCAGAGTTTTTTAGGGGGCTAACCAGGCTGGGATAGCTGGGATAGCAGGCTTGTTGGTTTCTGAATGTCTGCTGTAGATTTTCAGTTTCGTTGTTCTGTATGGGACAGTGACAATAAAGATTATCGTAGAGATGGCAGCAGCTGCTGCCCAGAGAACTCCCAAATGAGAGGAGGCTGAGGGAACCCTCCACAAGGGTGTCCAAAAAAAGGGGTGAGAGGCTGGCAGCTCTTCAGGCAAGGGGTGACGTAACTGGGCTCCCAGGGGAGCAGCAGAACGAATGTAGTTGGTTAAGGGAGCCGTGGATTCAGCAAGGTTGAAAACCTCTGGTTTAGGCCACTTGGCCATTTTGTGCAAACACTATTAACTTGAGATGGTTCGCTCAGAAATAAAACCCAAGTTAGCAGCCTATTAAAGCTTCGCTGCAGAGGAAGCCAAATCTCCAGACACTCTGGGGGATCGCATTAGATCACACCAAAATGTAATAGTTTGTCATAGCAGTTCATCCCAATGGGTGCTCACAGGGCGCAGTAAGGGATTGGCTACACAGCCAGCCCCCTGAGTCGACCTCAGGACCATTATTATTATTATTATTATTATTATTATTATTATTATTATTATTCAAGCAGAATCCCTGAGGTCTGCCTGAGTTCATTTTAAAAGCATGCATTGGTTTTAAACAAAATAGTTTGTCCCTGATCTAATAACTGCTTTTTAAAAGTACCAACTTACTTCCCAGGGGATTTAGATAACTTCAAATGGGGGGGGGGGGAATCAAAGGTACTTAGCATAATTTAAAAACTTGGTTGTTTTTCTTTTGCAGGGTGTGTGTATCTTTAAAAACTGTGGCAACTGTGTTGAGCGTGATGCCAGAAATCTGAAGAAAGCCCTCCAGATTTCTCTGTGAAACTCTATAATGTTGTTTATGTACATTGCAGCAGTAATGGGAGATACGTAGGGTTTCATGTTCCTCAAAAGAGTGATACAGCTAAGGCAACGAAGCATCCCTTGTCTTTTGTTTTCCAGCTCACAGTTAACGAAGCCGCTGCTCAATTGTGTGTGAAGGATAACGCACTGCTGACCCGGAGGGACGAACTCTTTGCACTGGCGCGACAAATATCCCGAGAAGTTACCTACAAATACACTTACCGGACTACCAAGTAAGCTGCCTTTTTTTTAAAAAAAGGGGAGGGGAGATCCTAATTGCTTTAATGAGGTTTATTGTATCAGAAAACCTGTTTTTATTTTTCTTGTTCTGCAGTCAGAGTTATAGAATCATAGAAATCTAAAGTTGGAAGGGACCTTGTCATCTAGTCCAACCCCCAAGATCCTGAAATCAAGAGTCCCATTCCCTCCCTAACTCATAGTCCTGATCTGGCCCAATTGCCTTCTAAATCCGGAGCCTGCAGACGGTCCGGGAATCAGTGTGTTTTTACATGAGTAGAATGTGTGCTTTTATTTAAAATGCATCTCTGGGTTATTTGTGGGGCATAGGAATTCGTTCATCTCCCCCCCCCCCAAATAATATAGTCCGGCCCCCCACCATGTCTGAGGGACAGTGGACCGGCCCCCTGCTGAAAAAGTTTGCTGACCCTGAATTGTGCACACCCCACCCCACCTATTGGGAGCCCATGAGTCTTGGCATTTCCACACCACATTTTTCCTAGTTGTTGCAGAAAATTGTACTTTTCGTAGATCAGGTGGCTTCAACAGGGTTGAAGTTAAAAATCTGCCCCCAACCCCGACACGCTAGCTTCCTTTGTACAGGGAGGTTTTTTTTATACAAAGGAGCATTTAAACATTCAAATCCTTCTCCACCGCCCATAATCTCTAATGGTAGTCCAGCAAGATTGAACCTTACGTCAGGTTCTTAAACTACAGGACATGCTTTGTGAACCTATCTGGAAATCAAGGCTTAAATGAGAAATTTCAGTTTTCTATCTCTCTGTTGCAGGCAAGGATTTTTCCAAGGTGTTTCTTTTTCTGAAGATAAGTGTGCGCTACCTAGTAAAAACCAAACAAAATGTGTTTTCATCTCCTAGGTCTAAATGTGGAGAAAGGGATGAATTGTCACCAAAGAGAATTAAAATAGAGGTACTGTATTTTAACTTCTTCTGTTTAGTTGTAATTGCTAAAACCGACTTGCGTGAGAGAGGAAAGAACCATTAAGGCTTCATTTGGTGAACGGCTATGTTCTGCCTCACTCTCCCATCTGAAAAAAAAATCCCTTAAAATACAATGCGTTCTGAATAAATATGGTCCGGTTTATCAAAGGTTCTGTAGTAGTCACTTAAAATATGAGGGCAGTTGAAACAATATAGTGGAGCTTGTGAAGTTGTGAGTTGTAAGAGGAGAACTTGGCCAGTAATCAGGATAAAATATTTCTGTTTCATCTCCCCCTGCACTGCCCCAGTTTTATTTATTTATTGCTTTTAATGGGCAGTTTGAAATTGGTGTTCACCCTTTTCACAGCATTTCTACAGTGGAACAGGCTCAAGAAATTCCTGCATATATAGATTTTATTTTACATTTAGTTGTAGTAGCAGCAACACACACACAGCTGGCCTTTTGCACAGTTACACATGTTCTTCTCTGAAATAAGTAAAAGGAAAAAACCAGCCCATGAGGATGGGGGGGGGGGGAGCTTCTCCCCAAAAAGCTTACGAAACCAGGATGTCTCTACTTAATTTTTTTTTTTTTCATTGAGAAGATCAGCATGTATTATTTCAGCAGAATACCAGGGGGAGAAAACACGATCTGTATTTAAATATTTCACTTTATAAATATCGGGCTCATTTTACTGGAGAATATTTTTAGGAGTGGAATTTCACTGATGTTACATCCTCATCATAAGGCTCCTGTCTAGCTTCAGCTGTAGATCAGTTAATTGAAGCACAATCTTGTGCATGTTTGCTTATTCCGTTGTGTTAAATGGGGCTTGCTGAGTGCAGCCACAGTGCCATGCTAGATAAACACTGAATGTTTATCAGGCTAGGTTGTTGTTGTTGTTGTTAAAAAATTGATTTCTATGCTGCCCTTTATTAAAGATCTCAAGAGTGGTGCACAACATTAAAAATGTATTTTATGGAGCATAATAATAAAAACATAATTAAAAAGCATAGTAGTACAGTGGTACCTCGTAAGTTGAACAGAATCCATTCCGGAAGTGCGTTCACGCTTCCTAAACGTTTGGAAGCTGTGTCGGAGGTGTGGGTTCCAAAGAACGTTCGCAAAGTGGAACACTCAAGTGTACAGTACAGTGGTACCTCTGGTTGCGAACGGGATCCGTTCCGGAGCCCTGTTCGCAACCTGAGCAGAATGCAACCCATGTCTGCGTGGGTCGCGATTCGCCGCTTCTGCGCATGCGTGTGACGTCATTTTGAGCGCATGCGCGTAGCTGTCAACCTTCCCTTTTTGGCTGGAAATTCCCTTACTCCAGCGCCATTTCCCGCTGCTATCCCGGATTGTTAGATATCCCGTAGACTGTCCCTGGGACAGGTGAGGCTGCTGATCCCTTATTTTCAAATCTGAAAGTTGACAGCTATGCGCATGCCTGAGCGGCGAAACCCAGAAGTAGCCCATTCTGGTACTTCTGGGTTGCTGCGGGACGCAACCGCAAAAGATTTAACCCGAAACGTCTTTAACCCGAGGTATGACTGTATTCTTGTATAGTATATAGTTTGCGTAGCATATAGCATAATAATAAAAATAATCATAACAACAGTCCCCTTTCTTTAACAGACCATAGATTATTTAATGGCTGAAGGCCTCAGTAAAGAGGAATGTTTTGCCTAGTGCTTAAAGACATATAATGATGGTGCCAGGCAAGCCTCTCTGGGGAGAGCATCCAGCAGACGAGGAGCCACCACAGAGAAGACCCGTTATGCTCATAGTAAACCTATTGAAATAAATTAAGCCTCACTTAAGTGTGACTGACATTGGATGTTGCCCTTTATTCCATCGTGGTTTTCTTCAGGCAAATCCTGATCCTCTGTACCTCCATTTGAGGAGCACTGGCAACAATTTTCTGCACGTCTTGCTCAGTTAAACTTTCTGGGTCTTTTTGTTCGCTAGAGCATCGTTTGACCTAAACACAAATAATTTTGTTAAGTAGGTGGAATTTTTATTTTATTTTTGGCTGTTTTCAGATACCTCCATAAACTGTGTTTCATTGTTCGGATCTTCCTAATGGAAGGAAATAACACGGAGAGACACTCCTGCCAGTTGCTCTGGAAGGTTCTTGTCCTGTCTAATGGATCTTGTTGCCATTAGGGAACAATTTCCTGATAGTCAGAAAAATGAACACATGTATACACACACTCTGGCTTATGGAGGTAATGACTAAACCTAGCAAAATCATGGAAATATATTCAGTATTTTTTCATTTTGTATTTTTTAAAAAATAGATCCAGTTTTAAATAATGTAGCTTGCAGACTAAGTAAATAGGCTGTCAATTTTACCATAATTTCCCTTCTGTGTTGAGGGATATGTGATGCAGCAGGCCAGTAGTTATTTGGATGCATATATTTCCCTGTAAAGGGGTGGCGCTGTGGGTTAAACCACAGAGCCTAGGACTTGCCGATCAGAAGGATGGTGGTTCGAATCCCCGCGACGGGGTGAGCTCCCGTCGCTCGGCCCCTGCTCCTACCAACCTAGCAGTTAGAAAGCACATACAAGTAGATAAATAGGTACCACTCCAGCGGGAAGGCAGACGGTGTTTCTGTGCGCTGCTCTGGTTCGCCAGAAGCGGCTTAGTCATGCTGGCCACATGACCCGGAAGCTGTACGCCGGCTCCCTCGGCCAATAAAGCGAGATGAGTGCTGCAACCCCAGAGTCGGCCACGACTGGACCTAATGGTCAGGGGTCGCTTTACCTTTACCTATTTCCCTGTAAAGGAACGTTTCAGGAAATGGTCCCTTTGGATGCAAAAATTCCTTTGTACAATTCAATTTGTGTGTGTGTGTGTGTGTGTGTGTGTGTGTGTGTGTGTGCTACCCTGGGAAAATGTCGAGGGCACATTTTTATTCTGTAACTGCTTGTTTTGGGGTGGACTAAAAGTGAAGAGAAAGGGCGAGGGAATAATTAGCAACTTACATGTTCCTATAAAAGCCAGTGAGAATTTTGCAAGGGGACTTTGAAAGTCTTGTTACTTTTTGTGCAGCAGGAAAAGGAAGGTAATTGCTGCGATCTGTTCCTGTACGCATAGGCCTGTCCCAAAACTACACCCTAGTAAAAGAGTTAGGTTGCCAAATGCCAAACATCTACGTGTTTCATATATACGTGGATTGTACCTGGTGTTAGTCATACTCAGAGTAGACCCATTGAAATTGATGGCTAGGAGTAACTTAAGCCCATTATTTCCTGTGGCTTGATTGTACAGTCGTAATAATAATAATAATAATAATAATAATAATAATAATAATAATAATTTATTATTTATACCCCACCCATCTGGCTGGGTTTCCCCAGCCACTCTGGGCGGCTTCCAAAAGAATATTAAAATACTATGATACATCAAACATTAAAAGCTTCCCTAAACAGGGCTGCCTTCAGATGTCTTCTAAAAGTCTGGTAGTTGTTGTTCTCTTTGACATCTGGTGGGAGGGCGTTCCACAGGGAGGGCGCCACTACTGAGAAGGCCCTCTGCCTGGTTCCCTGTAACTTGGCTTCTCGCAGTGAGGGAACCACCAGAAGGCCCTCGGTGCTGGACCTCAGTGTCCGGGTAGAACGATGGGGGTGGAGACGCTCCTTCAGGTATACTGGACCGAGGCCGTTTAGGGCTTTAAAGGTCAGCACCAACACTTTGAATTGTGCTCGGAAACGTACTGGGAGCCAATGTAGGTCTTTCAAGACCGGTGTTATATGGTCTCGGCGGCCGTTCCCAGTCACCAGTCTGGCTGCTGCATTCTGGATCAGTTGTAGTTTCCGGGTCACCTTCAAAGGTAGCCCCACGTAGAGCGCATTGCAGTAGTCCAAGCGGGAGATAACCAGAGCATGCACCACTCTGGCGAGGCAGTCCGCAGGCAGATAGGGTCTCAGCCTACGTACCAGATGGAGCTGGTACACAGCTGCCCTGGACACGGATTTAACCTGTGCCTCCATGGACAGCTGTGAGTCCAAAATGACTCCCAGGCTGCGCACCTGGTCCTTCAGGGGCACGGTTACCCCATTCAGGACCAGGGAATCCCCCACACCTGCCCGCCTCCTGTCCCCCAGAAACAGTACTTCTGTCTTGTCAGGATTCAATCTCAATCGGAAGTCAAACGGAATCCGTTCCGGGAGTCCATTCGACTTCTAAAACGTTCGGAACCCAAGGCGCGGCTTACGATTGGCTGCAGGAAGCTTCAAGGGAAAGCAGAGCAATACATTTGGCACCAGCTAGGCTGCAGGAGTTGCTGGCAGGAGGCGTACAAGGCACCATCCAACAGTCTTAGGGACTCTACTCTGGATTTGTGTAGGATTTATTCCTTAGCCTTTTCTTCTCCTGAAGATCTCCTGCAAGGTAGCAGAGGTTTAGGTCCAGAGTTTTTTCCTTCTCCTAGATGGGCTAGGGACGCGGGTGGCGCTGTGGGTTAAACCACAGAGCCTAGGACTTGCCGATCAGAAGGTCGGCGGTTCGAATCCCTGCAACGGGGTGAGCTCCTGTTGCTCGGTCCCTGCTCCTGCCAACCTAGCAGTTCAAAAGCACGTCAAAGTGCAAGTAGATAAAGAGGTACCGCTCCAGCGGGAAGGTAAACGGCGTTTCCATGCGCTGCTCTGGTTCGCCAGAAGCGGCTTAGTCATGCTGGCCACATGACCCGGAAGCTGTACGCTGGCTCCCTCGGCCAATAAAGCGAGATGAGTGCCACAACCCCAGAGTCGTCCAAGACTGGACTTAACTGTCAGGGGTCCTTTTACCTTTACTAGGTGGGCTACCTTCCCAGGTTGACGAGCCCCATTTGCCCCTCACTTCCCTCTACAGCATGTGCAGAGACTGCCTTCTTGACCATTGGACCAACTATTGATCTTGCCTGCTCAATCTGCCAATACCTGTCTCTATGGAGCAAGCAAGCAAATAATCCTTACCCCTGGTAAGGATTGAAACAAAGAATGCATGCTGTTTTTTTGTTAAACAGTAAAACAATAAACAGGGCGGTGATGCAATGACTACAGCAATCAACACAGGAGGAGGAGGCTTAACAAACTGAAGGACATCGTCCTCTTTCTATGTTCCTCCCGATGGAAACATGCAGATGGGGACAGATATACCCTGCTTTAAGTCGTTTACATACCGCCTTCTCTTGTGTATTATTGATTACAAAGCTTGATGACTAAGCTCTTTAGCAATGAAACATCGGATTACCAGAACGACGTCCAAGCACTGAACCAGTGATTTATATCACAAGTGGACTCTTTATTACTCCATTTGCAATTGTTCGAGAGGAATGTTGGAATGAGAGGAAATGAGCACTGAACCACTGATATATTACAAGCAAACTCTTTACTTACTGCGCTTGCTATTGTTTAAGAAAAAACCTATTTGGGAAAGAAACTGCTTTTTGCCATTTTTATGGATGTTCAGTGTTTGTTTACAGATAGTTGCCTTGGTGATATTGTGCCGTTTGTTTGCTAAAGACAAGGGGAAATATGGTTTTCCTCATTGAGGCATAGTAACTTTTCAAGATTTCAGCCTGTCTGGCATTGTTCTTGCAAACACCTCCCGTACAGCGGCAGGTGGTGGTTCCCCCCCCCTTTTAAAAAAAGCTTAAGTTCTGGAAGTGCTATACAGCTTGCTGAAGCATGAGCCAAAAACTTTTATAGATGGCTCCTTAACCCTTGAATACATACGCCAAACTATTTTTTCTCTTGCCACCTCAGTTCTCCGGCTTAGATGAGGACTTAAATGCAGGAGCCCAGATTGTCACTACAGTCATACCTTGGTTTTCGAACAGCCTAGTTCTCGAACGTTTCGGCTCCCGAACGCCGCAAACCCAGAAGTGACTGTTCCAGTTTGTGAACTACTTTTGGAAGCCAAACGTCCGACACGGCCTTCTGCGGCTTCCGATTGGCTGCAGGGTCTTCCTGCAGCCAATCGGAAGCTGTGCTTTGGTTTCCCAACGCTTTGGAAGTCGAATGGACTTCCGGAACGGATTCCATTTGACTTCCAAGGTATGACTGTACTGTTGATTCCCCTTCTGCCTTTCCACCGACGTCAGTGCGTGTAAAAAACTGCCATTTTGATCTCGGGAGGCGTTTAACGCCTCTTTTCCCGCAGGTGGAAATGATTGCACACACACGCACACCCTCGGGGTGTGATGTTAAATGGTTTTTCCCCAGTATAATAAAGATGAGGGTTTTCCTCCCTCCCTCTCAGAGATGGAGGCGCCTGAGAGCAGGACTGCGTGGGCAAGCAAACCTACGGACGGCGTTGCAAACATCACCTCTGCAGGGGGAAGGAGTTTTGCATAAGCAACACAAAAGAAAGAGGGTGGAGGGGTGTGTGTGTGTGTGCAGGCAAAGCATATCACAAATTACACCCGATTACCTGTGAAAGCCTCCCCCCTCCTTCCCTCATGTGACCTCTCCCTTTTCTCGATGGAGTGGGTGGGTAAGTTTGCAGGGAGAGGCGGGGGCGGAATCCCGGGAAAATGACAAGCGCTGGGAGCCGAGTGGGCGGGAGAAGGAATGCAGCAATTAAGTTCAGATTTGGGAGTAGCTGTTAATGAGTTGCGGCGAGGTCCCTGAATGCCTTCTCACGTGCGACGAAACAAAAGCAATATTTTAGTTACATGAAGTTCCCACCCTCCCTCTTCAGCAGCTGCCTTGATCCGTGGGTGTGTGGGTGTGGGTGTAAGTGTGGACTTGATGTGGGTGCCCCCTCACTCACTCCCCCCCAAGTCCATGACACCGACAGCACACAAGGCTTTGTGTCTTTTTCCCAGAGGAAGCACAGCAAAATCACTGGCGGTTGAAAGAAAGCTCTTCTCCCTTCAGCGCTGTTATTTTGTGCAGAAAAGGGTGTGTGGCTAAGGGTTTCCCCCCCCCCCACCAAAAAAAAATACCGGATTGAGAGTTGGCAGGGCATGTGAGACAGACAACAGAGTCATTACAGTCCTATGGACGAAGCAGTACAAAGGCATCCTGCCGCCGAACAGCACATCCGTAAGCGGAGGTGGCGGGAAGATGGATGAGAGGGTGAAACTTGAAAGATTCAGTGGGAGTAAGAGACCTAGAGGGAAATGGAAGGGGTGGGTGGGTAGCTGGGAGGGCTGGAGGGAGGGGGGGGAGAGGTTTGGCGTTCATGTCAGCATGAGTTATAAGGTGGGGAGAGAAAGAACGAGGGGAAAAGAACGAGGGTATGCCCACGCCGCTGCCAAGCAGGGTTGAAAAGCAAGAGAGTGTGGGATTTCTTTCTCTCCCCGAAGATCACAAAGAACAGAAGCGGTGCAATCTGGTGTTCGTGTAGGAGAAGTGTTTGGCGGAGGGGAAGAAAGCGCCTGTGGGGCTTGGGAACATCTGCTCAAAGAAATCGCTTTAAGAACAGCCAAGTTGGAAGGGAGCACGTTGGGTGTGTTTGATAGAGCAGGCCACAGAGAGCAACGGGGAGAAAGGAACATTTGGCTATCAAGACACTCTTCACCCCCTGCTTCTTCCGTTAGGGTTCCTTTTCATAGATTTTTAATTTTTTTAAAAAAAATCAATTTTATTAAAGGTTTTCAATATATAATACAGTCATGCCTTGGTTCTCAAACGCCTTGGCTCCCGAACAGGTCGGCTCCCAAACAATCGAAACCCAGAAGTGAGCCAGTTTACGAACGTTCTTTGGAAACTGAATGTCCAGCGGGGCTTCTGATTGGCTACAGGAGCTTCCAGCAGCCAATCGGAAGCCGCGCTTCGGTTTCTGAACATTTTGGAAGTCAAACAGACTTCCGGAACGGATTCCATTCGACTTCCAAGGCATGACTGTACAACATTAAAAACAACAACAAGCAAAGCTAATACCTTAAAAGATCAAAATAATAAAAAGGAAAAGAAAAGGGAGAGTGAGAAACCACACCCAAACAAACACAAAATTGTATATTCTATCAACCTATCTTCAGTTCACAAACATGAGATCCACATCTTCCCTGCTCCCATCTTTCTCAGCCTCATGCCTGACAAAAACCACTCTGTCTCTCACACAGATATTTTCTATCCATCTTCTCTCTGAATTCATCTTCGTATCATCTTCATATCATACTTATAAGAAATATTATTTAATATTAATTTTAAAAACCTATCAAAAACTTAATAAGAAAGAGAAAAAAATAGGTACTCTCTCTTTTTTTAAAAAAACATACAGTGGTGCCCCGCAAGACGAATGCCTCGCAAGACGAAAAACTCGCTAGACGAAAGGGTTTTTCGGTTTTGTGTTGCTTCGCTAGGCGAATTTCCCTATGGGCTTGCAAGACGAAAACGTCTTGCACTTTTTTTAAAAAGCCGCTTGAAGAGGTGCAGTTGCGACGGACCGTGCTTCGCAAGACGAAAAACATCGCAAGACGAAAAGACTCGCGGAACGAATTATTTTCGTCTTGCGAGGCACCACTGTACACTTTTCTTTCAAAGTGACAACCCAGGAAGAAGTAGGCGGGTTACGGATTTTACTTCTTTCTCTTTTTTTCTGCAGGGTGGTTGCGATGCAGCGCGAAAGCATGTTAAGTAGTTGCCACTCAGACTTAGGGCTTGTAGTGGCATTTCAGGGTGATGAGCCGCAATGCTTGCTCCAAGCCACCTGGGCTCGGAAAGAAGAGTCATATACAACCCTGGGCAGCTTCCAAAAAAGCAAGGGTAAAAGAGACTAGCTGGGTAGGAATGGGTATAGGAAGTTCCAGTCACGTTCACTCCGGACCTCTGTGTTTGTTTTCATTCTTCCTCCAAATAAGCAGTGTTACCGTTGTGCAATTATCAGTGAAACATGTGGTTGAAGCAGTGGTTTGAATGGTGGTCAGGGGTGCCGTGGGCAACACTGGCCTCTGTCCCTCTTTCTTTTCCTCCTTCCTCTGATGCCCTCTTGCGTCTCTGCCTCCCAAAGACTTGCACGGTTGTTGGTGGCAGCAGCCCTGGCTACAAGCTCTCCAGGCGAATGGTGCCTCTGGGGCTGTCCAGGGGGTGCTTCCCAGGCCCCTGTGGGGCAGTGTGAGGAGGCACCTCTCTTTGGGGCATTGAGGAGCAGCTCAGAAACCAGGGGCGGCAGCAGCGGCTGCCCAGAGGACTCCATAGGAGAGGAGGCTGAGGGAACCCTCCACAAGGGTGGGTATTCGAAAAAGGGTGTAAAGGTACCCCTGACCGTTAGGTCCAGTCTGGGGTTGCGCGCTCATCTCGCTCTATAGGCCGAGGGAGCCGGCATTTGTCCGCAGACAGCTTCCGGAGGTCATGTGGCCAGCATGACTAAGCCGCTTCTGGTGAATCAGAGCAGCGCACGGAAACGCCGTTTACCTTCCCGCTGGAGCGGTACCTATTTATCTACTTGCACTTTGACGTGCTTTTGAACTGCTAGGTTGGCAGGAGCTGGGATCAAGCAACGGGAGCTCACCCTGTCGCAGGGATTCGAACCGCCGACCTTTAGATCGGCAAGCCCTGGGCTCTGTGGTTTAGACCACAGCGCCACCCGCGTGCCTTCGAAAAAGGGTGAGAGGCTGCCAACTCTGCAGGCAAGGGGGTGACGTAACTGGGCTCCTCAGCCCCACAGGGGCGCTGCAGAAAGAATGCAGTTGGTCAAGGGAGCCGTGGACTTTAAAAGGTTGAAAAGCTCTGGGTTAAAGGTTTAAATACTCCTGGTCGCAGCCACCTCCCTCCTCTCCTCTCTCTGCCGCTGCAGCCATGGTGGGGATGGAAAGTCAGAGGAGCTTTGCCTTGCCACTTAGGACAACTGCGTTCACAGTGCTGTGAGCAAGATCGCAGCGCTCTTCAGGAGTTCATAGCAAATTCATGTAAAGGTTGCGGTAGAGTCGCTAGTGCAAGGCCTGCTCCCAGTGAAGCCTTCCCCCATTGAGCGGGGAAATCTGAAGAGAGCTTCTAGCCACATCAGTTCATTCAGCAATAGAAGTTTGGGCAGCACCCATGATTTTGGGGTGGGGTGGGGCGGGGCATCCACCATCCCATCCCCACCTGTTGCTTGAGCACCCAAATGAGGCTTGTCGCAGGTGCCTGTTTTGCGAAAGCTGCCCTTGTAGGCTGATGAGCACCAAGCATATTTAAAGCACGTCTTCTTAAATGCCAGTTTATGGTAATCAGGAATTTCTAGGGAGCAAACTTTGCAGCTTTTTGCTCTGTGAGGGACAGCTGATTTCGTTCCACTATGCTTCCCGTTACAGTTCCAAGCCTTTTGGCGGGGGGTGGGGGTTTAGCAATGGCTCACCAGCGGTGCTGGTTTGTCATTCAGAAAAAGGAGTTGTAATGGGACGTTATGCAACATGGGCTTCCTTTTTGCTGTACGTTCTTCGTGCTTTCACAACAGAATGAAAGCACCGTGGCTGCGTTTGGAAACTGCTTGCTGATAAGGTTACTTATTTATTTCCCTTCCATCCTAATGTCTTAACTTGCACAAAGCAGACCTTTTGATATTCCTGATTGAAATTCCTAAATAAAACTTCAAGGAGTCTTTTGCTACCTTAAAAGCCAGCACATTTATTGTGCCACAAGCTTTCATTTAGGTAGAACAACTTGCACTCGAAGCATTTCTTTGTGCCTTTCTTTGTGCCTGTTCTACACTTGCTCAGCTTCAAAACCTTGAAACGTTTATTTTTGCCCTTAAAATAACTGCGAAAGAACTATTCTCTCGCTCTACACGCACACCATTGGCTGTAGTGATGATTTAAGACTGGAAAAATATCTTGTGAATCGAAACATTCTGAAATAGTAACAGCTCCTTTCCCTGCTTTTTCATGTTTGCAGGATGGCTTCCCTGACTTCCACGACGCAGTCCAGAGTTTTTACCAGCAGGATTCAGTCAAAATACAACAGGCATTGTCAAAAGGAAAGTGTGAAGACCTGGCAGCGCTTGGCTCACAGGTAAACAACCTAGGGGCTGCAATAAAAGGCTTCCTCGTATTAATGCTTCTTACAGAACAATCACAGTTATTTCCTTACAGGACACTCTGTCCCCGTTCTGCAGATCAAGGGGTCCTTCTGACCTGGCTGCGGTCGTTTCACTTCTAGTGTAGGTGGTATGACTCACGACTGGTGTTTTTTTTTGAAAACGGCATGCTCAAACAAACACACACTCATAATGGCTACAGCTTTATCTTCATTCATAGTAAGGGGATGAAGATTTTAACTGACCGGAGCAAGGGGCATCTTTCAGTGTTTTCTGCCTCTTTGTTAGTACAGAGTTTGGCATCTGGGCAGATAACCGCACCAGATCCCCCATAATCACCTGTCTAAGCTGTGCAGCCTTTGACTTTATGGAGGAAACTTGAGACTGAGAGCTCTCATTCTTCACCCCTATTGTCCTTCCTTCCTGACTGCTCAGACTCTGCCTCTTCTAAGGCTGGTGTGCTAGAACTTATCACCTGCTCACCTGCTTCGTGAAGTGTAGGCAGGTGACATAGCGCAGATCTTGTGCAGCCTCGAAAGTGTGTTGTGCTGATACTTCAGTGGAGACCAGCTCTCTGGGCCATTGCAAGATGAGCAGCGCTGATAGCAGAGGGGATAATCCCTACCAGAGTGCTGCTGCCTTGCTAGAGGGAACTCGCCGCGCTGCTGAACATGGTGATATCCTCTACAATTATGCTTCTCTGAGATCTCCTCCACTTCAGCCTCTACACCTGACTAGCTAGCCCTCGTCAGAAGCCCTGCCAGTGTCAAATGCTGCCTGCTGCGATTGTGCAGTGTGAGATACATTTTTGTGTGGGATTTAAAAAGGAACTAAGCAGTCCCTTAAAAAAGGAACAGCTGAGAAAAGATAAAAATAAATAGGAAATGAAGATAAATACCGGCTCCTTTCAAATCTTCATAACCTTGTATCAATACACAGTGCTTTTTTCTGGAAAAAAGGTGGGAGAACTCGCCACAAAGTTTGTTTGTTTGTCTGTTGCGGGCCCAGCTGCAGTGCCACACGCCCCAGGCAGTGGCTAAATGTAAGATGTGATTAATAAATCCAAGCAGACAATGATCTGGATTAAAAAATGCCCACGACTTCATTGATTACAGATATAGGTGGATGTTTGGCCCAGGCATTGCGTCTATATCTCTTTCAACCTCCCAGACAAAAAATATTATTTAATTTTAAAAAGGTAAGGGAATTTAGTTCCCTCGAATTTCTGCTCAATGCCCCCCCCCCGTTAATACAGTATATTATGAGGACCAATAACTTGGCGAGTCCAAGGCATTTATTGATTCAAATCAAACTATACTTAAATGGTATATGTAGGTATACAGTCATTACAGACCAGTACACAACAAACACAGAACAGAAGATTGCTCTGTTGTGCCATGCTGCCTCCTTCCACACCGGGCTGAGCATGTTCGATTTCATTTTACTTTCAAGCTGGTTAGATTCTCACCATCTGGGACTGGGCATCAGGAGCAGTTTCACTTTCAGGCCTCTGAAAAAAATAATCCCTGAAACCACACCTGCTCTCTTGATTTAGCCATGCCGTGGGTTCTGCACTTACATTTTTTAAATCCATAGGAGCACCGATGTCCTCGGATCCCCTCCGAGGAATAATAATAATAATAATAATAATAATAATAATAATAATAATAAATTTTATTTATATCCCACCCTCCCCAGCCGAAGCCGGGCTCAGGGCGGCTAACAACAATAAAATAATACAACATTTGAAAATCATTTCATTATAAAATTAATTCAGATCAAATTGATGGCAGCCATTGGGCTAGAGTTCTGTGAAGATTGCCAAAGGAGGGAGTCAGGCTGTGCCCTAGCCAAAGGCCTGTTCGAACAGCTCTGTCTTGCAGGCCCTGCGGAAAGATGTCAAGTCCTGCAGGGCCCTAGTCTCTTGTGACAGAGCGTTCCACCAGATCGGAGCCACAGCCAAAAAAGCCCTGGCTCTAGTTGAGGCCAGCCTAACCTCTCTGTGGCCTGGGACCTCCAAGATGTTTTTGTTTGAAGACCGTAAGTTCCTCTCTGGGACATACCAGGAGAGGCAGTACCATAGGTACAGTATGGCAACATATTGTGGTAGTTATATGAGGCATTTGTTTTCTGAATCAGCGGTGAGTCTGTTTCTGTTGATGGACTTCCAAGGTCACCCTTGAGATGTTCAGCATCAGGATTATGAGGCTCGGCTGCCAGAAGATGTGCTATGAGTGTTGTGACATGTCTCTGTGATAACGCAAGAAAACAAACCAAACCAGGACAGTGTCTCCTTGTGAACATCGCTGACGTTGTGCAAGGGAAAGTTGTGCTAGATCAAAAAGCCTGCACCTAGCACCATGTGAACTTATACCTGGTTTCCAATAGGTGGCAAGCGGCTTCATGGCAAGCAACAGATTGGCATCAAAATTATTTAAGAAGTTATCAAGTGAGTCAGCCACTTCATTACAGACAGCACCAACGTGTCTCCTATCAGATTCATACTGATGTCAGCATCGCCCTTGAGCCAGTGCCACCAACTGGACTCATCCACTTCAGCCCCGACTGGGCTAGGCGAGCTGAGTAGCACTTCCAGAGACCACCTTCTGCACAGGAACAGGTCAAAGTGCTGTGGACTCACAGCTTAGAGTTGTGAGCACCAGATTCACTTCCACAAGAAGACAGTCGTCACACAGCAGAGTCTAGCAGAGTATATATGACTCGGAGAGCAGCTCTGTAAAATATCTTCTTTATTCTATAACTACAACTATAATACACAACTATATACAGAGCTTAATAGGTCTAAGCATAAATGAATGCTGCACTGCACTGAGTGTCTGCAGCTGCTCTTAGCAGCAACCTTATCTCTACACACGATCTCTAACACTCAGTCTCTCTCTCTCTCTCCGACACGGACTGACTGACTGACTTGGTGCTGGAGCAGAATAAGTTGAGAGCAGAACACGCCTCCTCCTCTCTGGAGAATCAGCAGACTCCTCAGGAGATTCTTGGATATGGGAGGGGTGAAATCTCCTCAACTGATGGCATTTCTTGCCTTGGGTTTGTGAGCTCTCTGTCCTCATCTGAGTTTCTTCTACCATCACAGTTCTATCTGGTTGTGCAATGGCTTCATCCTTGAAAGCACTGACGCACTCACCAATCGAATGCCATTCTTTCAGTGCTGAGAGCTTCAATTTTTACTGGTGTAGCTTCTTCACGTGGAGGATGCTGAGCTCATCTCCTTGTAGCTGCTTCCTGTACCTGCTGAAGACCATAATTACATCAGCTAGAAAAGTCCCAAGGAAGAGTTTTTCCTCATCAAGGAGGAACGCAAGAAATCCGCATGCCAGTTTCTATCCATACTTCTTGAAGGAGAGGCCTAGAGAATGTCAGGAAGCTAGTACAGTGGAACCTTGGTTCTCGAACTTAATCCGTTCCAGGTTTCCGTTCGACTCCCGAAATGGTTCGAAAACCGAGGCACGGCTTCCAATTGGCTGCAGGAGCTTCCTGCACTCAATTGGAAGCCGCGTCGGACATCCGGCTTCCAAAAAACGTTCGCAAAGCGGAAGACTCACTTCCGGGTTTGCGGTGTCTGGGAGCTGATTTGTTCAGGAACCAAGGTACCACTGTATTGTATTCACAGGTGAGAAGGAAAACTCGGTCCACCTGACCTCAGAAAGCTTGGGGAGTGCAATGAGACAGCTGTTACTGGATCTGAAGCCTGGTGTGTGGAAATACATAGAGAGCTTGCGCAAAGACCATTGCACCTGTGGCTGCAGATTAAACCAGATTGGTGTATGCACTGGAGATGTGGATCTGAAGGGAGAGATAAATAAAAAATACCAGCCACCAAGCGAAACAGTTATGCTATAGGCATGGGTAGGAGTGTAACTAACCTCTTGGAAAGGGAACATTCAATGATAGAGAATGAGATGGTCCTGCAGCAAAAGTGCTAAAGCACTTCCACCACCTGTGGAAACGTGATGACTTCAAAATCTGAAAGCTTGCTTTGACTTTGATTAAGGACTCATCTAAATCCCGTGCACACCCCTACTATGGAACATTTAACCTACACATTTTCAGAATTGCAATTCTGCCTTTTTCCAAATGATCTACATCACAGTAATGGAAATAGATCACATTCAGAGTTTATAATTCTCTTGGCATTGATAAGTTTGCACTCTCTTGTTGTTGATTATCTTTCTCCTGTAGTGTATAAGGCCCTGGTCTTTTTCCAGGCGAAACTTTCACACTGTTTCCCCCCACAATCATACTGCCATGCTACACTTTTCAGAATGGCAGATTGCTGGCATTTAAAAAAAATAAAAATTGGATAGTGCTATTTCCAAAAATAAAGCTTGAGGGAAATCTTGCCATAATTGTATTTGCAATTTTTCAAAGAAGGAAAAAAAGTTGCTGTTGAAATATTAATTGATTGATTGATTACAAATAGGCACCCAAAATGGGCAGGGGCTCATTCTGAAGGGTCATAAAGATGCCAAAATGTTTAAGTGGGTTGAAAATAGCTGTAGATTTGTTTTCCTTTCCGTTTTTTGTTTGATTTTGGTACCCCAGTAGGATGGGAGGGGGAAATTTGGAACAGAGTAGAGAATTCTGATTAACTTTGAGAATTTCCCCAGTCAAATTCTGAATGTAAGCAGCTTGCTGTAGATTTCAGCTAATTGTTATTTTCTCTCAAGTCTGCAAAAACAACAACAATCATGATGTGACCAGATGTACAAGTGTACTGAGATTCTTCTTGTGTTGTGTTTTACCTGTTTTCCCGAGTGCTGGTACAACACCAAAAGAAAAGAATCCTGACTATCGCATTATGATTGCTTTTTTGGAGTGTTTTATCAGTCAGCATTGAGAGGGATTAATAACCAGGCAATGACTCTCAGATTCTGTCATCCAACCTTGATTTCCTTTTGCTTGGAGATCACCAGCTCCACTGCTGGTTGTCCGTCTCCTCCTTCCATGATTCAGCCTTTCGTAGATAATTCAGTCTCCTCCCTCCATAATTCAGCCTTCGTAGGATTCCTGGCTAAGACTATGCCATTTCAGTGTACAGTACTTCACTTGGCATCTGGTTGGTGTAAAACGACTGTACTTAGTAATTGTAATTGTAATTGTTATGTACTGAAGTTCTCACCCTGGGCCAGCAGGGGGATACTGTAGATAGTTCAGGTCCACATATGCAAATAAGGGATCGAAAGTGATGTTCAGTGATTGGATAGTTACAGAAAGTTGTTACAGTTACGTTGTACTGGAGCTCTATATAAGCAGGCTGGCTGAACCCTTCAGTTCACTTCTGTTCTGGTCTGTGAATAAACAAGAGCTGTTTGAAGAATCACTGTATCGTCTGATATGTTCACCCACAACTTAACAGTAATTGTGGCAACTCCCTAAATCTGCCTTTGTTTCAATTGCAGCCGGAGAAGATGATGGCCAAGCAGATGGAGTTTCTCTGCAGCCAAGCTGGCTTGGAGAGACGCCTTTCCACAGGCCTCTACAGACAAAATTCAGAAGAGCATTGTGCCAATGGCTTGACATCGGATTATGGTGTTGGGCAAGGTACAGTAGCTTCCAGGCATGTATTTGCCATCACACATCTGTTTTAGAATTGTCAGCGTTCGTGAGACTGGTGCAACAGCGACGATTGCTAAATTGTGACGAAATGAAATTTCCTGTGGTTAATGATTTCTTGGGAGAATATTGTGGGGGCAGAAATGTAGTCTGTGTACATACTGTGTTAGGAGAAATAAACCCTCTGAGACCTAGATTCCTTCGTGGTTGCCTCTCCTGCGGTTGTTCCCACCTGGCTTGGGTCATCCACATGATCTCACAAGCATTTTGCTAGTTCCAGACCATGCCTGCAATGGCTGCTATGAAAAGGGCTTTCCATGCCACACGCCATATGGAAGCAGTCAGGCCACATGGGTGGAAGACTTTTAAGTTGCCCTTAGGATTGCAAGAGGAGCAGGGGCTACCACAGCTCTGAGATATTGTTTATTGACTTGCATTTCCCCAAAAGAAGACCCTGGACAGTGAACTGTAAGGGAGATCTAAAAAGAGGCCATAATTTCTGGCACAACAAGCCTTTTGCTTATATTTATTTTTGATTCAGATTTGTCATGGCTAGTGGCTAGTACAATAAAGTTAATTGGAACGGATTGGACTTACATTTATTTATTTACAGTTGCCCTGTCCCAGTTCCTGCCAACCTAGCAGTTCAAAAGCACACACCAGTGCAAGTAGATAAATAGGTACCGCTGTGGCGGGAAGGTAAAGGGCGTTTCCATGCGCTCTGGCACTCGTCACAGTCCTCCGTGTGCCAATAGCAGTTTAGTTATGCCAGCTACATGATCCAGAAAGCTGTCTGTGTACAAACGCCTGAAGCGAGATGAGCGCCACACCAGATAGTTGCCTTTGGACCTAACTGTCCAGGGGTCCTTTACCTTTCTACCTTTTACAATGTCTTGTTTTTACTATGTAAGTCACTTTGAGGCACCTGAGTGCAAATATTTCGGAAATCTTGTAAGTGGTGTAGAGCCTGAAAGACAGCAATAGATCATTAAATTGAAAACAAATACAATGGAACCTCGGTTATCGAACGTAATCCGTTGGGAAGACAGTTCAACTTCAAAAATGTTCGACAACCAAGGCGCAATGGGCGGTCAGCAAAGTCAATGGAGAAAATGGAGAAACTCGCCTTGGAAGCCATTCGACTTCTGAGGAGCGTTCGAAAATGGAAGCATTCACTTCTGGGTTTTTAGCGTTCCGTTTCTGAATCGTTTGGCTTCCGAGGTGCTCGGAAACCGAGGTTCCACTATACATGACAAAATCAAGAGAACGGCAACATAAAAACACACACACGAAAGCATATACAAATGAATAAAATAGAGATTCATACTCTCATATCATATCATGATATGATCATATCATGGTGACATGGGCTGTTGGGGCTACCATTAGCAGCACTGTGCGTGGACTACCTCTCGGTTATAGTATTGAATGGATATCTCTTTGTCAATATATTTTAGGGGAAAGGCCTTTAAATCTACGCATGTCGAGTCTACCAAATAGGCATATGCCTCACATTTCATTAGACGATGAGCCTCACGTCGTGAAGCCTCTCTGCAGTGACTTGAGCAGATTGTACGCCAGTGCTGAAGCAAAGTCACAGCCGTCAGGTAAAATTTTTTCCTGCTCATAACAACCATGACCAGGGCCGGCCCACCCATGAGGCAAGGTGAGGTGACCTCCTCAGGCAGCAGGTTTCACAGGGGCAGCAGATCCCAATGGAGATCTTCCAGATGTAGATCTTCCCTCATCCCTTCTTTCCTGCTGGTGAGGGGACACCATTTTGTGGTTTACCTCAGGTGCCAAAATGTCTTGGGGCCAACCCTATCGTGTGAAATTTGTCGGGGCTCTTTCTCTCAGGAGAGGGAAAATGAGTCTCAGGCATCTTGTATAGCCTTTTAAGTGCTTAGTGATATTTCGGGCCTCATTCAAATGTCATTTCTTAATTTCTCTAGCATGCCTCAGGGTTCACAGCAGAAATATCTGCAAGGCCAACCACATGGGGTGCTAGAACTGCGTGCCACATCAGTATTGTTTATAATTTCGTTTTTTGCTTATAACTTTTTAAAATCTTATTGTTTGGTTTTATGTTTTTACATTGTTGTAAACCGCTGGCAGGACACGGGTGGCACTGTGGGTTAAACCACAGAGCCTAGGACTTGCCGATCAGAAGGTCGGCAGTTCGAATCCCTGCAATGGGGTGAGCTCCCATTGCTCGGTCCCTGCTCCTGCCAACCTAGCAGTTCAAAAGCACGTCAAAGTGCAAGTAGATAAATAGGTACCGCTCCGGCGGGAAGGTAAACGGTGTTTCTGTGCGCTGCTCTGGTTCGCCAGAAGCGGTTAAGTCATGCTGGCCACATGACCTGGAAGCTGTACGCCGGCTCCCTCGGCCAATAAAGCGAGATGAGCGCCGCAACCCCAGAGTCGGCCACGACTGGTCAGGGGTCCCTTTACCTTTACCTTTAAACCGCTGGCAGTACATTACGACGGAAAGCAGATATCGCCTAGTGGTTAAACTGAATTTATTGCTGTTTGGTACTACAAGGGTACATTTGTGTAAGATTTTATATGCTGTCTATTGACTACAACTGGTCGAAAAGAACACTGTTGTTTCGGGTCAATATTTTTCTAAAAGGAATCCATTTTGTTGTTGCAGAAGGCCTTGGTATCTTAAAAGATTTTCCTCACTCTGCTTTCAACAGCCTTGAAAGGAAGGTGATAAAGACAGAGCCAGAAGATACAAGATAGCCATGCTCCCTTTTTGGTTTTGTTTTTTTAAAAAATGTTAAAATAAAGCTTTGAATGAGAAATGGAAACATGCCTTAATAACCAGCGTTGCCTCATTGAAATAAGCGATTTCATAGCCAAAGCCTAAGGACTGGGACTGTCATGTTGTGGAACTGACGTACGAAATAACCAGTTGAAAACTGCAGCTGCAACGAGAAGTGGGTGCAAACGTTTATGAAATGAAAAAGCGGCTTTGTGATTTGGTAAAGGCTCACAAACTAATAATACCGTGGGCCCTTGTTATTTAAGAATGTATTGTGTATTTGTATAACTTAAAAGTTTAGAAACACACAGACCCACAACCCCAACAACTAATAGGTGTCATAGATTTGTATTACGTCCAGTAGATGTGGCTGCCATTATTTTTACTTGAAGTTTTCAATGTCTACTTTAAATGTAGAGATATAACAATAACTGAGATGGGTTTAAAGAAGAAATATCCTTACTTTGAAGATGTTGGACAGAAGACTTAAGGAGGGGAGAACAGCATCTTAAGAAAGCATTTTAACAGCAGGTTTTCAATGTTTTAAGTTTTAGAAGCAAAAAACAAAAACCAATTACATACTATTTTATAGGGAAATAGCACTCGCAAGAGCTGACTGTATGATAACTGGCGTTTTTATGCTTATTGATGTAAGGTCATTCTCAAGCACTTCCTGGAGACATTTCTGTATTTATCTATGTTGTGTTCCTGTCCGCTATTAGGGAATTATGGGTAGAAGCAGCAGCACACTGTTGCTTCATATTGTACACTTCAAACAGGGTAACAAACGCATCTGCATTTATTAAGACACTCTGGTTAAGCCTGCCAGGGCAACTGCTGCAATGCTGGCAACATTTTGGAATGATCCTTAGAGTCGTTCTGATTTTCTCAAGCCGGAATGTTCCAGATAACAGAAGAGTTGGGAAAGCACTGCAAGAAATTTGTATTGTCTGAAACAACCAATACACAAAGGAGAAATAAGAGGAGGAATACGTTACTGTTACAGGAGTAGCTTACTCCTATATAATATAATATAAACCACATATAGCAGGTGTAGCCAGTCTGATGCTTCAGAAGATGCTGGACTGCAGCTCTCAGGGATTAGTCCAGCAAAAACAAGAAGGCAGCATATTGGCTACAGTCTCATGGAAATGTATGTATGAACAACTGTACAGTGGTACCTCGGGTTAGGTACTTAATTCGTTCCGGAGGTCCGTTCTTAACCTGAAACTGCTTAACCTGAAGCACCACTTTAGCTAATGGGGCCTCCTGCTGCCGCTGTGCCGCCGGAGCCTGATTTCTGTTCTTATCCTGAAGCAAAGTTATTAACCTGAAGCACTATTTCTGGCTTAGCGGAGTGTGCAACCTGAAGCGTATATAACCCGAGGTACCACTGTACTCATTATTTATTTTCTGGAGGATTTTTTGCTGTGCAGGACGATTCGATTCTTAAGGGTGCCATTTTGTCCGTAATGTAACAACTGGCTAATACAGAGACATTTCCGGGGTATTTCAATGTGGTGTCTGCATGTTATGCACAACATCATTGTGACATGTGGACCTACCTAATAATAGCCGCCTCTCTTTCATTCCTTCAGATCGTGTGTTTGCATTTAAAAACGGGGTTTTCAAAACTATAATTTATTTATTTTTTTGAAATGCTGAATTTGCCTATAGTACTTTCGGAGGGGTGTGTGTGTGATGAAAACGCCACCGGTTCTTGTCGATTTGCCATAATAGGATATTGCTCTTCATATCTGAGGATTTTGCTCCGTGTAATAGTGATTTACCGAGTCATTCCATATGCCATATTGAAACTCTGTGTAAAGTGTAAGGTGACATGTCCACACAACTCTCTGGTATCATTGTAAAATGTGTTTAATAACTGTTTATCACATGATTTGTGGAGCAAAGCTTTATAGTAGAAACACCAGTGCACATGTTTTTAATATTATAGACGGGGGGGGGGGGAATCTTTTTTTTAAAAAAGAGAGAGAGAGAAAATACTGTTTTTGGAATTTTGTTGTACTACTTTACTGACGAAGAAATGTATTCAACAGAGTAGAATCTTCAGCTTAATGGATCAAAACAGATGGATTAATGTGTAGTTTAAAATTGGGTCATTTTATTGTTTTGTGAATTAATAATGTGTGTTTTCATGTTAACTAAGGTTTCAAGTAGCAGATATCGGAGCAGTTTCATAATTTCTGACAGTAATTACAAGCAAAGAAAGCACATACCACTTACCCATAGTATATAGCAGCTTGTTTTATAAAGGCCAATGTAATGTAAATTTAAATCTGTGGTACAGATCTATTTTTTTATTTTCAGTTGTAAATGACCTGAGACAGCTGTGTTGTAAGTACTAAGGTACTTTTACTTTTTTTAAAAAAAGAGTCCTGCAAATCATTTCAGTCCCAATAAGCAGGGCTTTTACATTTTGTTTTGTGTGTTAAACAACCTTTTTTAAAAAAAAAATCCTAACAAAGTAAGCTGAAGCAGCTATGGGGTGTTCCCCAAACTTGTGTCTTCAGCTACATTTAGACTACAACTCTCATAATCCATGGCTAGCAGGACCAGTGGTCAGGGATGATGGGAATTGAAGTACAAAAACAGCCAGAGACCCAAGTTCGGGGAACACTGAAAGGCACTCTTAAACATCTTACCTACCTACCTTTGACAGTCCAGATGTTGCTGTATGCTAAATCCCATCATCCCTGGCTGTTCACCAAGCTTGCTAGGGGCTGATGGGAGTTGTAGTTCTGGAAGGCCAGAAGTTCCATGCCACTCTTCTTCTGTAGAAATAAGAGCTGATTTCAGGGGGACAGAAGGGCACACAGTACATTCACCTCAGAAAGCACATGGGAAACTGGAAGTACCGCTGTGGGTTAAACCACAGAGCCTAGGACTTGCTGATCAGAAGGTCGGCTTTTCGAATCCCTACGACGGGGTGAGCTCCCGTTGCTTGGTCCCTGCTCCTGCCAACCTAGCAGTTCGAAAGCACGTCAAAGTACAAGTAGATAAATAGGTACCACTCCGGCGGGAAGGTAAACGGCGTTTCCTTGCGCTGCTCTGGTTCGCCACATGACCCGGAAGCTGTACGCCGGCTCCCTTGGCCAATAAAGCGAGATGAGCGCCGCAACCCCAGAGTCGGCCACGACTGGACCTAATGGTCAGGGGTCCCTTTACCTTTACCCCTTTCTCCCACATGGTAAACTCATCTCACCCGGAGAAGCCTAGTCAATCCTTGTAGCTTGGGCTGCTTCATGAATTATAGAACTTTACACATGGAGAGAGATTCATGCAAAATGCCCTCTCCTGCCATGCACAGATGCGTTTGATTTCATCACACGCCCTTCTGACTTACCTCACGACGTTTCCAAGATGCAGATCTCGCTTATCTTGCAGTCAGTACACAGGCTTCTTCTAGAATGCTAATAATTAAGACTCACCGATTGTCAGCAATACAGGCAGAAAAAAGTCTTGTCTCTATAACTTTCGAATGGGGGGGCGGGGATATTAAGGAAGCCTGGCTGTTAGCTTCAACAGGGTTATTTTGACCAAAGTGTGATCTTTGTTTGTCTGCATTTGTGTTCTTGTCTGTCTGCATTTGTGTGCCTCGTTGGATACAAAATAAAAAAGTCTCATTGGCAAAGAATGCCCTCCCCTTGTCTTTCTTTAAACAGAAGGAGAAAAGAGGTAATTCTGCTACAGGAGTAATAAAGACTGCATATTTGTCCTTGTTTCTTCTGGTAATTCTGGTCTGCATACCGGTTTACGGGAACTACCATATTTTTTGATCTATAAGACTCACTTTTTCCCTCCTAAAAAGTAAGGGGAAATGTGTGTGCGTCTTATGGAGCGAATGCAGGGTGCGCAGCTATCACAGAAACTAGAACAGCAAGAGGGATTGCTGCTTTCACTGCACAGCGATCCCTCTTGCTGTTCTGGCTTCTGAGATTCAGAATATATTTTTTCTTGTTTTCCTCCTCCAAAAACTAGGTGCGTCTTGTGGTCTGGTGTGTCTTAAAAAGCGAAAAATACGGTACAGTGGTGCCCCGCAAGACGAATGCCTCGCAAGACAGAAAACCCGCTAGACGAAAGGGTTTTCCGTTTTTGAGCTGCTTCGCAAGATGATTTTCCCTATGGGCTTGCTTTGCAAGACGAAAACGTCTTGCAAGTGTTCCGATTTTTCCCCGCTCCCCCCCTTTTTCTAAGCCGCTAATAGCCTTTTAGCCGCTAATCTGCTAAGCCTTTAATAGCCGCTAATAGCCTTTTAGCCACTAATCCGCTAAGCCTTTAATAGCCGCTAAACCGCTAATATCGCTAAGCCGCTAATAGGGTTGCTTTGCAAGACGAAAAAACCGCTAGACGAAGA
Organism: Podarcis liolepis; assembly: GCF_965112155.1. Taxonomy (NCBI): domain Eukaryota; kingdom Metazoa; phylum Chordata; class Lepidosauria; order Squamata; family Lacertidae; genus Podarcis; species Podarcis liolepis. Next base: position 120,428,833 of record NC_139554.1, read on the forward strand.
GGCTCACGGAACGGATTAATTTCGTCTTGCGAGGCACCACTGTACTCAGTTCTGGGCTCGAGCTGAAGTTGAACTATTTATGGTGTCAGCACAAATTTTCCTGTTGTGCCTTGCTCTGTGTTGTTACTGAGGAGCAAGTAACTTCCATACAGTGTTGGTGCAAAGAAGGTGGGGGAGAAACTTAACCTGAGCGTGAATTTGAAGTTTATGACTTCACATGTTACACTGAACACAGGCACAAGTTGTCTCTGCACATGTGTAAGTGTTTGTAACACCCATCTGCACTGTCCATTTTAAGAAGTATCATACCGCTTTAAACAGTTGTGGTTTCCCCCAAAGAATCCTGGAAACTATAGTTTATTAAGGGTTCTGAAATTTGTTAGCTCCCTCCTGCCCTCAAAACATTCCCAGTGTCTTAACGATCAGTCCTTTGGCCAAGTTCTATCTGGGAACTGTAGTTCTCTGAAGGGAATAGCGGTTCCCTAAAAACGTCTAACAAACTATACTTCCCAGGGGATGGCACTAGGTTTTCAGGGACCATATTTTCCTGGAACATTGGCTTTGTCAGCCACAATGGGCATGGTTCCAGTAAAATTGATTACCCGCCAGGTAAAATTGTAAGTAGGTACCAGTTTAAGGCTTTGATATTTCCAATTTCAGTACCATTCAATGAATACACCTCACATGGCTTGGGATTACAGTTCAGTTTTATTTATGTAGTCAGACTGATTCTACAAAACATTAGATGCATAAATTATACTTGGATTTATGCACATAAATACAACCGGTAGAAATGCAAGGCATGTAATTTTTATGCTGCATAATTTCTACCTGTCTCGCTTGTGTTCTTTTTCTTAAAGGTATATTTGTGGGGAAATCTGTGTACAACATATGGGTCATTTGGCTTAGCAGTATTGTTTTTTAAGAACTGTGTCCCCTCCCCCCAAGAACTGCATATTTGCAAACACCAGAGGTTATTGGTAGTTCTAATCTTGCTGTCATTTCCCCCCTGCATTTTACAAAATCAGTCTGTCTCCCTTTTCTCCTTTAAAATGTATGCCCCACTTCCCCCACTCAATCCCTTTAATTATTATTATTATTTATAACCCGCCCATCTGGCTGGGTTTCCCCAGCCACTTTGGGCAGCTCCCAACCGAATATTAAAAACACAATACAGCATTAAACATTTAGAAACTTCCCTAAACAGGGCTGCCTTCAGAAGTCTTTAATAGTAAGATAGTTGCTTATTGCCTTGGCATCTGATGGGAGGGCGTTCCACAAGGCAGGTGCCACTACCAAGGAGGCCCTCTGCCTGGTTCCCTGTAACCTCACTTCTTGCAGTGAGGGAATATATGAGATTTATTACTTTTTTATTTTAAAAAAATGCATATAAAGGGAAAACCAATTATTCATATGTGTCAATGTCCACTTTGTCTGATGCACTATGTAAGGTATTTGGTACTTGGGCATTAGCAACAAAAAATGGGGTAAGCAGTTGCCTTGTTCCTTATCATCTTAATATTTGAGTTTTCCAAGGTAAAATACAAGAAAAAAGAAACTGCTGGTAAATAGTAAGTGTTGGCATCCATCCAAAACTTTCCCCCACTATTAAATTCCACTGCCTGTCCATCCTCAGGTCTGGAGGGTTACCTGTGGTGAGGTGCAGATGGAAGGGTAGGAGACCAGGTGGTTCGTCTTGTATGAATGGTAATCTTTATTCTGAAATTATTTATAAAGGAGTAAAGAAACTAGAGGGAGTTCACCAGTATGGGGTAATGTGGTTGATAGAACAGGGGCTCCCAAACTGTGGTCTGTGGACCACCAGTGGTCTGTGAGCTTCATTCATGTGGTCCACGACACATCTATGGAATTGTAGCTGAAGATGAGAGACAACACCTCCATCCCACTGAATATTCATAAGGATTTTCAATCATCTTTTTGTTGCTTCTTTTGTTTCTTATATTGTATTTTATTGTACAGTTGTACTGGGGAAGTCTAACACCTTGTGAGACGAACGTTTTGGCTCCTGATCACCGCAAACCCGGAAGTGATTGTTCTAGTTCTTTGTAACCTGAACGTCCATCGCGGCTTCCGATTGGTTGCAGGAGCTTCCTGCAGCCAATTGGAAGCCACGTCTTGCTTCTCGAACGTTTTGGAAGTCCGAACTTCTGGAACAGATTCCGCTTGAAATCCGAGGTACGACTGTATTACAATTTGGATTCTGTAGAATGACAATTGCTACAGCATGCAGAGAAATCGTTAAATGGGTCCACCAAGACTCTTAGTGATTTTCAAGTGTTCTGTGGGTTGGGAGTGGGGAGTTTAGGAACCTGTAACATTTGCAAGGTTGCAGATTTCTGAAAAAGAACAGGCCAGGTGAAACAAGAAGCCATCACCTGTACTGTAGGTTACATAGCGAAATACTCCATACTCCAGATTAAAAACTGGTTTCAATCCTCACCACCTGCCAGTAAATGGGCTTATTTTCCCCCACAACATGCAGTAGAGGCAAGTTATCTTATTCATCTTCCCTCTTTAGAAGGATTTACTCAACCATTCATTAGCTGAGAGAATAACATCCTCTTTCCCGTTCCTGCTGACTCCTTATAAAAGCTGCCATCAACAAGATTTCTAGCAAGATAAAGGGCTGCAATCCTATGCACACTTTCCCAGGGATAATCTCCAATTAACACAGTGGGACTTATTTTTCGGAATAAACATGCATAGGATTGCACCCATCCGAGCCCCACAGAACGTAACCCTTTTGTGTACTTTAATCAGGAAGCAGAATTTACCATAATATAGCCTATTGTTTCATCATTTAGTAATTAAGCAGAAGAGTGAAGACGGTTGCACACATTTCCAACACACAAACGCACACAACTGCCAAGATACAACCCACAACCAGGCATCTTAATCCTGAAATAAAACTCGCATAGAATACTTAATTGGAATAATTGGAATTCTTGGCCCTGTGGCTCAGTTATAATTACACTTTCAGTTGTAATTGCTTGGTTTACAAGCATGCTCTCATCAACCCATTATCTATATCTGTCTCCTAATAAAAGGTAGGAAATAAAACCTGGAAAAGTGGACCTTTGCAAATGGAAGCATCCTTGAGAATCTGTAGGGAAATTGTTACTGTGTTAACATCAAGAAAGGGGGCCCTCTTTGTACCTCCATTGCCCTTAGATGCCCAGAGAAGAGGGTGGCCCCCGCAAGAGAGGACATTTTCTCCATAGCCCCTAAGTTGTGGAATCCCCTCCCCACAAAAGTGTCTCTGGCACCTTCATTGTGAGGTTTCTGACACACTTACACTGACCCCTATTCTCACTGTAGTTGGCTTTGATGTTGTATTTTTGAACTGCCGAAGCCTGGCGAAGGGCGGGCAAGAAATGGAATTTATCATAAAATAAATACCCGGGTTATTTTGGGGGACCCTGTAACAACATAAAGCATCCTATTTGCAGAAATAGGTATGCTGTACTCTCTCTCACACACACAATATCTGATTTTGGAATGTCTTTTATTATGTGGTTTTAAACCACTGTGTAGTAAAACCTAGAATTCCAGAGTCTCTTGTGACAAAGAGTGGCATATAATTTTTAAAAAATAAATCAGAAGAGATTCCAACTCTCCACACTGCATTCAAAAGGAGACTTCCTGAAGGCCCTTTGCCAAATTTATATCATATATATCCTGTCATTTATCCACATACAAATTACATGGTAGGTTTGGGATGCAGGTGGCGCTGTGGTCTAAACCACAGAGCCTCTTGGGCTTGCCGATCCGAAGGTTGGCGGTTCGAATCCCCGCGACAGGGTGAGCTCCCGTTGCTCTGTCCCAGCTCCTGCCAACCTAGCAGTTCGAAAGCACACCAGTGCAAGTAGATAAATAGGTACCGCTGTGGCGGAAAGGTAAACACCATTTTCGTGCGCTCTGGTTTCCGTCACGGTGTTCTGTTGAAGCTGGCCACATGACCGGGAAACAAATGTTTGCTCCCTTGGTCTGAAGCAAGATGAGCCTCGTAACCCCATAGTCGCCTTTGACTGGACTTAACTGTCCAGGGATCCTTTACCTGAGAGATGGTGACTGGACCAAGGTCACCTGGTTTTTTCATTGCTCAGTAGAAACCGCAACTAGAACCCTAGTCTCCCAGGTTTAATCCAGACCACTACTGGCTCTCACATTGGCTTTGGGACATTCTGTGGGAAGTAATTCATACTTGAAATTAAAAAAATAAACCTGTGTGCAAATAGCTGCACCCATGTGGGGAGGGTTCCCCTCCCCCTCTTTATCCTATTTTATGAATCAGCCTACAGAGGAGAAGCCCTGTTAAATTAATTGATGTATGCTAGTCTGCTTCAAATTTAGCACAACTGCCGCAGTGTCTTCTGTTTCGTCAAGCAGATGATTCTTGAGACAGGGGGAGGAGGGCAGACATAGAGAAACATTAGATCCTTTTGTGCTGCAGTGAATCAGTGGGGAGAAAGTATACATTCCCCCATGTACTCTTCCTACTTGCTGTGTCAAGCATGTAAAATATGGCACACCTAAGAATAGGAGCATTCTGGCCCACTAGGTGTTGGAAATGGGGGGAAATGGGAGGGGGATATGGTTATAAGTTGGCAGGGAAGACTCCCCCCCCCCTAAACTCAAGAAATTAATGGCAGAATCTAGCTAATACTGGAGCGGGCTAGGAAGGGAAAATGAAAGCTACAGAACTGTGCCAAACAAGGAATCCCTGGGCCGGCTTACATAAATCAGCCTTGCTAGCCATTTTGAAACAATGGCCAGGTATTTTACACATTTTATAAGGTTCTCAGGTCTGTGCAAAACAGCATACCCTCCAGCATTTTCCCGATAAATATAAGGACGTCCTTAATGATAATAATAATAATGTTGGGACACGGGTGGCGCTGTGGTCTAAACCACTGAGCCTCTTGGGCTTGCCGATCAGAAGGTCGGCGGTTCAAATCCCCACGACGGAGTGAACTCCCGTTGCTCTGTCCCAGCTCCTGCCAACCTAGCAATTCGAAAGCACACCAGTCCAAGTAGATAAATAGGTACCGCTGTAGCAGGAAGGTAAACAGCGTTTCCGTGCACTCTGGTTTCCGTCATGGTGTCCCGTTGCACCAGAAGCGGTTTAGTCATGCTGGCCACATGACCCGGAAAGCTGTCTGCGGACAAACGCCGGCTCCCTCGGCCTGAAAGCGAAATGAGCGTCACAATCCCATAGTCGCCTTTGACTGGACTTAACCGTCCAGGTGTATTTTACCTTTTCAATTACTACTACTACTACTACTACTACTACTAATTTTATTTATACCACGCCCATCTGAATGTGTTGGCCCAGTCACTCTGGCCAGCTTCCAACATATATAAAAACACAACGAAACATTAAACATTGAAAATCTTCCCTATACAGGGCTTGCCTTCTTGGCAAGAGGCGTGCTGGGAAGAAAAAGGAGAACAAAGGCCAGTAGTTGCTGGGCAGGCCAGGAGCATCTTGGATAGCAATGAAAAACATTACTGGGGTATAACGTTCTGCACCCTCTCCACTGCACATTTCAATGTGTAAATATGTATTAATAAACCATATTTCTTAAAGACACTTCCCTCCACTGTGCCTTAATGTTCCCACAACTCTAGATAAGTGCCTGGAACCCCAGGAAACTTGCGAAGCCACTCAGTGGAGATTGGGGTGGCATGTCACAATATTCTTCTGAAGCATATAGCTTGGCATCTGTGCCCACTCATTATTAACTTCTGTACTGAAACAACCTGAGCTCTTTTCAACTGGCTGATATAAATATAGTGGCTTGGATAAAGAAGTCACCGGGTCAAGTTGCGATTTGCCCATCTTCTACAATCCAGTTTCCAAACAGTGTCACATATACATCGACACCTCTCCATTCAGCTCAACGAAGACATTCAAACATTTGCGTCTTTCCTCTTTTAGTCACACATAAGTGGTGCTAATTGAATTGTGTTTGCTGTCTTAAATATCTTAAATTTATTTCTTAAGTCTATTGTACCTCTAAATTATATGTGATTTAAACTTCTTCTTCTGGGATTCCAGAATGGCTTAATTCTCTTTGCTATGCAGAAAATTAGAGATAATTGCTTTGGCAGGGGGAGAAGGGGACAGAACCTGAATTCAAATAAATCCTTGCATTAATTCCCCCCCCCCATTTTCTTCTTGTCCTCGGAAGAAGACGAGTCACCATTTTAGAAGTAAACAGATTACTTTCTGAACCCAAAATATAGAAAATTTATTAACTATTCACATGCCACTTTCAGAAGGAAGGAAAATCTTGTGAGGGTTTTTTAAGGCAAGAAAGAAAAAGGAGGATTCTTGTCATAATTCAAAAGTGCTTCTCAACAAATTAGTATTAAGCTATTTGAGAGGAGCTGAATTAGGAGGTGCATCCTATTTGCACATTTTGAAATCCTGCAGTGACTCATTTATCTGCCATTAAAAGTTTACACTTCATACATTTCGAGTTCAGCTGCTTCAAAAAGTGCTGTGTTACCCACCCACGGGATCCTGGGAAGGCAGGGCTGTTCTTGTATTACTTTTTGTGTTCACCGACTGATAGGGTCACTCAGGAACAAGTACGTAGGACGATGCCAAGTGGTGTTCATGTAGGTGGAATCTCATTGCTCCCCACAGTCGTTTCGGATGGGCATTTGCGAGGGACACAAATAGCTGCTGAACACAGGGAGGGTCTGTGAATAAAGTTGGGGGTGGGTGTTTAAAGGAGGGCACAGAACTATTCCCTCCCAAGGTTCTGGGGAAAACTTTGGAAGAGCGATCTGAAGTTTACAGCATGTTGTTCCTTGAAGGAGAACTACCTGAAAATGATTTACAGATTTAACTCCAAGTAGACTTGCTAAGATGGTAAGACTGAAAAAGTGCTGTAGGTGCCATGAGGGTACGTTTTTTCATATGTGGTAGACTTGTAAAATGGTAAAAGAGTATTGGGAAATAATTTACAATCAATTGAGAAAAATGTTCAAAAGTACTTCCCCCCCAAAAAACCAGAGTCTTTTTTGCTGGAGATAATTCAGACTGAAATTCCCGGCTCTCAAAAAAGGCTATTTATGTATGCCACTACTGCGGCCCGTGTTTTGTTAGCCCCAAAATGGAAAATGACTGAGGTCCCAACTAAAGAAGAATGGCAACTTAAACTGATGGAATATGCACAGCTTGCAGATCTAGCATATAGAACAAGAAAACAAGAAGAACAAACGTTTAGAGAAGATTGGAAGATGTTTGGAAATTGGAAAGATTGGAAATTATGTATACTTGGAAACGTTGACAGCACTAAGACAAATTCAACAGTGTAAATAAGTTTTGATGGCTGTAATAATGGAATACTGAATTGTTTAGTTTATATAAAATATGCAGGGATTTATGTTACGCAAAATGAACCATGGAAAGAGAAGAAGGGAAATCATCGATATTTTAAGGTTGTTTAAATGAATATGCTAAAATGTAAAACGGAAATTTTAATGACAATTATATAAAAAGAGAACTCACGGGGACAAACAGAAGAAGACGCCTTCACCCCGGTATGGCTCCCCTTTATCACATACACAGCCCAACAGGACAATGACAATAATCCACCAACAGCATACAAATCAATATGGCTAACCTGATCCGAAACACCCACCCACCTCACTCACACACGAAAACAAAGATCACCACAGCCAATCACAAGCAAACAATCACACCCTGGGCCAACCCCAACCTCTCTCACCACCAAAGGAACACAAGTGAACAACACAAGCAACGCTGACACCAAACTCTACATACATTAAACATAATAGAAACACCGCCACCCGACCCCTATCCATCTTCCCTCTCTCCACCCCCCCCTTTCTTTTTTCTTTTCTTTTCCCCCTAATGCCTCAACAAATGAAACGGATTTGTAAAAATGTTACATGAAAAAAATAATAATACGAGGCACTACACTTCTGTAAAACAAGAAAATCCTTAATAAAATATATATTATTATTTTTTTAAAAAAGAGAGAACTCTTCCCTCCCAGAGAGAATGGATTTGTATGTTGCGAAGGGTTAGCTACTCAATATAGATATCAAATTATGTAATGCAGCAAGACAACAACTGCTTATCTGAATCCTGACAAGACAGAAGTACTGTTCTTGGGGGACAGGAGGCAGGCTGGTGTGGAGGACTCCCTGATCCTGAATGGGGTAACTGTGCCCCTGAAGGACCAGGTGCACAACCTGGGAGTCATTTTGGACTCACAGCTGTCCATGGAGGCACAGGTCAATTCTGTGTCCAGGGCAGCTGTTTACCAGCTCCATCTGGTATGCAGGCTGCAGACTGTCTCGCCAGAGTGGTGCATACTCTAGTTATCTCCCGCTTGGACTACTGCAATGCGCTTTACGTGGGGCTACCTTTGAAGGTGACTCGGAAACTGCAATTAATCCAGAATGCGGCAGATAGACTGGTGACTGGGAGTGGCTGCCAAGACCATATAACACAGGTCCTGAAAGATCTTCATTGGCTCCCAGTACGTTTCTGAGCACATTTCAAAGTGCCTAAACGGCCTCGGTCCAGTATACCTGAAGGAGCATTTCCACCCCCATCATCCAGCCTGGACACTGAGGTCCAGCGCCAAGGGCCTTCTGGCGGTTCCCTCACTGCGAGAAGCCAAGTTACAGGGAACCAGGCAGAGGGCCTTATCGGTAGTGGCACCTGCCCTGTGGAACACCCTCCCGTCAGATGTCAAGGCAATAAGCAATTATCTTACTTTTAAAAGACATCTGAAGGCAGCCCTGTTTAGGGAAGCTTTTAATGTTTAATAGACTATTGTATTTTAATATTTTGCTGGAAGCTGCCCAGAGTGGCTGGGGAAACCCAGCCACATGAGCGGGGTACAAATAATTATTATTATTATTATTATTATTATTATTATTATTATTATTATTATTATTATTACCACACAGGATTTTTTAAAGCAAGATGACTCCTATCCAAAGAGACCATCCTATCAGAAGCATTGAGCCATGCTCGGTCAAAATATGATTCATATATATAATTTTTATTAAATTGTCATATTTTCCCTTTGTCACATTCATATCAAATTATATAATCACATACAACTTTGCTCATACCGAGCATCGACTCCCCCCCTCCCACTCCCTGGCTTTCTTAAGCAATCACAATCATCTTGGCATTTCTATATCACCCTACTTACCTTCTTACTATACTTTTAAAAAATTACTTTAGTATTTGTAGATCAGTTTCAAAAATTATCATTAGTATTTGTAAATCAGTTAAAAAAATTATCATTACTAAATATTTTAAATCAAACCTGCAAACGTACTCAAATGTTTACAATGTTCTTTCATGTATTGTATAAATTTACTCCAGTCCTTTTCAAACAGTTCGTCACACTGGTTTCGGATTTTCCCTGTCGGCTTTGCCTTTTCTGCATATTCAGTCATTTTTGTCTTCCAAAGTTGGAAGTTCCTGCTGCTTCCATTTCTGGGCTAAAAGTGTCCTTGCAGCCATGGTAGCATATATAAACATATTTAAGTCTACTTTGGGAATTTCTTCACCCACAACAACCAAAAGAAAAGCCTCCAGTTTTTTTTAAAATAAAAGTATATTTAAAGATCTTTTTTCAATTCATTGTGTTATGTACTGAAATTCTCACCCTGGGCCAGCAGGGGGATACTGTAGATAGTTTTCACTCAGGTCCACATATGCAAATAAGGAATCGAAAGTGACATTCAATGATTGGATAGTTACAGAAAGTTGTTACTGTTGCGTTGTAGTGAAGCTCTATATAAGCAGGCTGGCTGAACCCTTCAGTTCAGTTCTGTTCTGGCCTGTGAATAAACAAGAGCTGGCTGTGTTGTCTGATACGTTCACCCATAACTTAACACATTGTATATCATATCCCAGTATTCATTAACTTTACTGCACGTCCCAGTCAAAATATGATTCAAGCTGCTTTGGAAATCGAGCAGCTCTAATCCCATTTGCGTCACTTGCATACGCCTCCTGAAAGCATTTGGGGAGGGCAATTTGGGGCCTTCACCCTGCTGACCCCTTCCTCACCTGCCCGCTCACCCCCTCCCTACTGTTCCTCCCTCCTGGTCTGCTGTCACCCTCCACAGCCACAAGGGAGCGTTGGGGGACAATGTGCAGACCACTGCAGCCTGGCATGAGGTCACACCAGCCTGCGCAGCGTCAGGAGACGCCATGGGGCCCAGCATGGCCTAACACACCACAGGAGCCAAAATGGGACATCCAGGATTGGGATAGAAGCCAGGGTGACTTCTGTCAATCTGTGATATCCTGCTTAACTCGGGTAATAATAATTTCTTATTTATACCCCGCCCATCTGGCTGGGTTTCCCCAGCCACTCTGGGTGGCTTCCAACCGAATATTAAAAACAATACAGCATCAGACTGAACGTCCAGGCTGAACGATGGGGGTGGAGACGCTCCTTCAGGTATACTGGGCCGAGGCCATTGAGGGCTTTTGTGCTGGTCCAGGGGGGAGGTTACCGTGGGGCGAGGTCCAGGACCTGAGTTGAGGGTTGCCAGACAGTCCTCCTCGGGCAAAACAGGGTCCACAGCGAGAAGCCAGGCAAGGACAGGAACTCTGGGGGAACAGGACTGGATGCTGGCCGAAACAGCTTATCAACGACGTTGCTCCCGCAACCTGGGACCGGGCTGACTGGCCTTTATCTTCTCTGAGGCCAGGGGCGGCCCCGGCCCCCAGGAGACCCACCTCTCCTGGCCTTAAGGCGAGCACTCCTCCTGGGAGAAACCAGTTCCCTCCGCCTCTCTGCCCTGAGCCTCTGCAGTTCAGGAGAGGCTGGACCCAGGGGGAGACTCACCTGTAGGCACTGAGTCCTCAACCACCTCCGGAGCCAGAGTGGATTCACCTGGTGCCTGCTCCTGAGGATCCGGCACAGGTGCAGGCGCTTCAGAATCAAGGCCCTGCCCCAGTTCAGCCGGCCCTGGAGGCGGGGACTCCTGTGCAGGCTGGGATTCCTCCGGTTCAGCCTCTGAATCGGATTCCCAGGCCATCACAGCTTTAAAGGTCAGCACCAATATTTTGAATTGTGCTCAGAAACACACTGGGAGCCAATGTAGGTCTTTCAAGACCGGTGTTATGTGGTCTCGGATGGCAGAGTAGGGCAGCTTGTGAGGAAGGATTTGCACTGGAAAGGCTGTGGGCAGGGAATAGGCTAAGGACCCCCTACCCTTCTGCTATCCTGCTCGCAGAACTACAATTTCCAGCGTGGTTTACCAGGGAAACCTTTTTGCCTATCAGCTCTGGAAATCGTAGCTCTTTGAGAGAAATAGAGGTCTCCTAACAAATCTCAGCATCCATAACGAACAACAGATTCTCCACACACAGAGCGCCAAGCTGAGGGGGTGCAAAATTGAGACGATCCGTAATTGAGAAGATCCATTTTGGGGCACCAAATTTTGGCCTCACACAGGGCACCATATTATGAGAAATTATACGTCTGTCTATGCCACAACTGCCTATATTATGTCTCTCTCTGTGTGTAAACACCTGAATTTATCACCTGAAGATGCAGTATGTTTTACTTCATATTCATTTCTTTGCCATATACATCCGCCCACGCACATATTAGAATCAAATCTTTCTCCTTTTTTTGCTTCTTGCTTTATTAGGCAGCGGCTGTGAGCCCTGACATGTTGCATGTTTTGACAGATACTGACAGGTCTCTGATGCTGTCAGGAATTGCCTGAGAGCCCAGAACTGCAGAATCTCCCCACAGTGTTCTAGTATGATCATAAAACAGTTGTAATGTTTTTTTCCTCCTAAAAAAAAAAAAAATACAAATGTGTCAAGTACCGTAGAACATCTTTTTCTACCCTGTTGGTGAGGGTGATAATGCGCCTTGCTAGAATCATAAAATATGCAAGTCTTCCACTGACATGGAATCAGGTCTCTCAACATTTTTCGTAAGCTGAGAAGAACAAATGCAGTTCTACTGATACGTTGGGAGTTCCTTGGCCCCTCCCACTGTAGCCCTCCTCCAATAGGGTTCCTTAGACTTTAATAGTTGTGCGACAAATAGAAATCCAGACAGGGAGCCTTTTCCTGCCCACAGATGGAAAATGTTTGCCTGCTAAATTTTTGCAAATATTTCCAATATAAATATTGCAAATATTTCCAAATAATATCACCTTTGTATACACCATGCATTTAAAGTACCCACCGCGCTGATCCACAGGCCCAAAGGAAGGCATTTGCAAGTGGTTTGGTGCAGGAATATCAAACAAGGATGTCAAAAACACCAGAACGTCCAGTTTATTAAAGAAAAGTGTAAACTTGCAACCCAGCCTGCAGAGCCCTGCTGCCTTTATGGGCTCTGCACATACTTGCCTGTGAGGTGCTAATACGTTAAGCGTTACTTATACAAAACACAAGCTACTAAGTCAGCATCAATAGCCACATTAACTCAACCGGCTTAGAGGCCCTTCATAACTCTTATCCATCTCTTAGATAAGGGAGTAACTGACAGGCAGACAGTATGAGAAGCCTCTCTTCTTCCACGGAACTGAACCAAAGCTTAAAGCTTCAAAGCAGATAAGCATATGTGAGATCATTCTAGGGTTACCATATTTTGAAGATAAAAAGGAGGGCACTATGATAGTTAAGTTGAACATATCAGACGACACAGCGATTCTCCAAACAGCTCTTGTTTATTCACAGGCCAGAACAGAACTGAACTGAAGAGCTCAGTCAGCCTGCTTATATAGAGCTCCACTAGAATGCAACACTAACCACTTTCTGTAACTATCCAATCACTGAACATCACTTTCAATCCCCTATTTGCATATGTGGACCTGAGTGAAAACTAACTACAGTATCCCCCTGCTGGCCCAGGGTGAGAACTTCAGTACATAACAGTGATGACTCTCGTTTTAAATACCCCTACTATATGTAGGCTGTAGAAGTTGTGATATATTGCTGGGGGGGGGGCAGGGGAAGAGAAGAGGAAAGCAAGTCTTCAACCACCAGTTATGTCTATGTGTCATCCAGAAAGTATAGCCAGAGACATTTCGGCAAATTTTAAAAATCCATCCGGATGGAAATCTTACCCCTGAAAAAGAGGACATGTCCTAGAAAAAGAGGGTACATGGCAACCCTACTTGCAGCAAATAAAAATTAGTCCTGGGGTTATATTGACTACCAAAACGGCATTTACAGGCCTTCTGCGACATTTTCACGGTGTGGTTAAACCTCTCCTCAAGGAATCCTGGGAACTCTGGTTTGTTAAGAGTGCTGGGAATGGTTGCTCTATAAGGCTAAACTACATTTCCCAGGGTTCTCTGGGCACGGGATGGTTGAAATGGTGTATACGCAGCCTAGTGAGTTCGAAAATGCATTGTTTCATCTTGTTTGATTGATTTTAATTTAATGTGTGTGCTTGTGTTGTTTTATTGGACCCTGACATTGCTTGCAGTGAAAGGTTGGGGCATACATTTTTATAAATAAAATAAAATGTTAAACGCCTCAGTCCTAGTCTGTCCTTTTCAAAGGGTCCGCTTCTTGCTATGAACCTTCCCACTCTTGTCCTAGCGCCATCCCAAGTTCCGTTGCTGAGCATGAGGGACTAGGAGCAGAGTCCAGAAATCAGGGAATCCAGATGATCACAGAGCCAAGGGTCCAGGTGATGAGCAGAGAGCAGAAAGGTAGAGTCCGGAATCACAGGCATTGTTTCCAGCATCTGACGGATGCTGAGAGCTCTGCTTAAGAAGGCTGAAGACAGAAGGTTCTCATTGGTGCCTTCTTTCTCCTCCTGGCCTTGCAGGCTGATCAGCTGCAGGTGGAATCACTCCCCCTTCTCCCTCTTCAGGCTGCTGTTCAGCAGGTGAAGCTGACTCCTGGCCCATGACAACTCTTCACTCTCCTCCTGCTCATTGAAAATCCAAAACGGGTACTCTTAGTATATATACTTTTAAATTAAATTTTCTGTTTTATAAGTTAGAGCATTCATTTAAACAACCTTAAAGTACTGATGACTTCCCTTCTTCTCTTTCCATGGTTCATTTTGCGCACTGTACATCCCTGCATATTTTACATGAACGAAACCATTCAGTATTCCATTGTTACATCCATCAAAACTTATTTACACTGTTGAATTTATCTTAATGCTACCAGCGTTTTTAAATGTGCACAATTTTCACGTATATATTCAGTAAACATTTTCTGATCATCTTTAAATGTATGTTCTTCTTGTTCTCTTGTTCTATATACATTATACATATCTCATTATATATGACTAAGCCATTTTTCACCTTCTCACCCCTTGCCTTTTCCTGTAAGACCTATTGCAGTCGTTAAGAGTCATCAACAGGCTCATCTAAGCTATCTGCCAATCTCCCATTCCCACCACCCTTCTGAGTAATACCCCTCCGCACCTTCTCACTATATAGAAGGATCTGGCAACTTCTGTTTCAGTGTATCTGAAGAAGTGTGCATGCACACGAAAGCTCATACCAAGAACTAACTTAGTTGGTCTTTAAGGTGCCACTGGAAGAAATTTTTTTATCTTGTTCTATATGTTAGGTCTGCAAGCTGCACATATTCCATCAGTTTAAGTTGCCATTCTTCTTTCGTTGGGACTTAGCTTGCTTTCCATTTTTGGGCTAACAAAATATGGGCTGCAGAAGTGGCATACATAAATAGCCTTTTTTGACACCTGGGTATTTCTGTCTGAATTATCCCCAACAAAAAGGACTCTGGTGTGGGGATTTTTGGAAAGGTACTTTTAAACATTTTTTTCAATTCATTATATATCATTTCCCAATACTCTTTTACCCTTTTACAAGTCCATCACATATGATAAAATGTACCCTCAACCTGATTACATTTCCAGCACATCTGATTTGGACTTATACTTTTTAGCAAGCCTTTAACTCGGAGTTAAATACCATCTGTAAATCATTTTCAAGTAGTTGTCCTTCAAGAAATAACATGCTGTAAGCTTCAGATCGCTCTTCCAACATTTCCCCCAGGGATTAAAATCTATATTATGTCCTATATCTATTGCCCAATGTGTCAGAGATGCTTTGACAAACTCGTCAAAATGGGTACTCTTAGTTTACCCATTGTGTGCTCTAGGAATGGCATTTTAATGATGCACCCAAGTTCTGAGCAATTTGGTACTGTGCGCCATTCTGCTGCTTAGCCATTCTCCTTCTCAGCGTACGTGCTATCTCATGTTTAAACCTACTAATTCCATAAAACGGATGGCTCCAGCTCAACAGATGGTGAGGACCTGTGTGAAGTGTCAAGGCTAGAGAAAAGCCATGAATTCAAGCCCAAAGCCTTTTAAATTAGCACCAAAGATTAAATCAACAAAAGATTGCAACAGGTGGCCGAGTCTTCCTGCTCCCCTACCATCAGGGCACACTTTGTTTTTGTATTCCGACATAAAGAGATTTGTGTTTTCTTCTTACACAGTCAACAAGAAACCTTACGGTAAAGCATTGAATTTTAGCACCACATACGGTGCTAGCGAGCGCTGCATAAATGAATTTAGCTGGCAAGGTATTTTCCCAAAGCAGATGGAGAAGCAGGCCTCAGCCCTGTGAAATGTGTTTGGAGCTGCCTTATATTACAGTGGGGCAGCCATGTGGGAGCATTTACTGTAGTGCTTTAGGCCTGGGACATTTGCAGGGAAACCAAAATGCTTGTTTACAAAGCTATTGTACTACCAACCTTACTGTCTGCTTGTGAAATGTGGACCACTTATAAGCGCCATCTCCAGCTCCATCAACTGTGTCTCCGAAAAAATTTACACATCACTTGGGAAGACAGGCGAACTAATGCCAGTGTACTGAAAGAAGCAAAGATTACCAGTGTTGAAGCAATGATTATTCAACATCAACTGCGTTGGACTGGTCATGTTGTGCGGATGCCTGGCTATCGTATTCCAAAGCAACTACAGTGGTACCTCGGGTTACAGACGCTTCAGGTTACAGACTCAGCTAACCCAGAAATAGTACCTCGGGTTGAGAAATTTGCTTCAGGATGAGAACAGAAATGGTGTGGTGGTGGTGCGGTGGCAACGGGAGGCCCCATTACCTCAGGTTAAGATCAGTTTCAGGTTAAGAATGGACCTCCAGAACGAATTATGTTCTTAACCTGAGGTGCCACTGTACTCTATTCTGAACTTAAAAATGGAAAGCATAATGCTGGTGGTCAACAAAAGAGGTTTAAAGACTCTCTCAAGACAAATCTAAAAAAAAGTAATATAAACATTGACAACTGGGAAACACTGGCCTGCGAGCGCTCCAGATGGAGAACAGCCTTTACCAAAGGTGCCATGGGCTTTGAAGACGCTCAAACTCAGGACGAAAGGGAGAAACATGCTAAGAGGAAGGAACATTTGGCAAACCCTCACCACGATCAACTCCCACCCAGAAACCAATGTCCCCACTGTGGAAGGATGTGTGGATCCAGAATTGGCCTCCACAGTCACTTACGGACTCATTGTTAAAACTGTGTTTATGGAAGACAATCTTTCTCGGCTACGAATGATCGCCAAGGAAGAAGAAGAAGAAGAAGAAGAAGAAGACGACTTACTGTAGGTACTGCCCTTATAAGCTTTAAACCAGGGATGCCATTTAGGGAGGCCTGTTCCCCTCTCCCGCCCTCCCTCAAATATTTCATACCATGTTAGCATACACTCCAACAATCCTCAGATGAAAATAGGGATGTTTTCATCTGAGGAATGTTGGAGCGTGTGCTGCCCCTTTGACACCTACATTTCTGCTGCACCCCAAAGAGTTATCACACCCCCAACTGACCCTCATTGACCCCCCGCCCTTTTTGGTGCCCATCCTGAGTCCCCATGCAGAGCACTTTCTACCAGGGGAAAGGTGAGTGCCAGTCTATTTGCAAGCGCCCTTCAAAGGGTCAGTCCAATAGCCAGGACTCTGTTATCTGCGTCCGAATACCCTGTAGGTGAAATGTGGTATATTCTATTGTAAACCACCCCATGATCCTCAGATGGAAGGTGGCATAGAAATTTAATAAATAATAAAAATAGACAGGGCTGCCTTTGAATCTACTCAGAAACTGCAATTGATTCAGAATATGGTTTACGGGCTGACTGTCTTGGGAACTCGCGACTGGGTAATAGTATGCAGCTAATGCATTCATATTAAGGACTAGAATTGTGTGGAATCCCTTCCGCTGGGAAATATCACTAGTCCAGAAAAATCCCCTTCCTTTGAGGTTTTTAAGCAGAGGTTGGACGGCCATCTGTCATGGATGCTTTAGCTGAGATTCCTGCATTGCAGGGGGTTGGAATAGATGACCCTTGGGTCCCTTCCAACTCTAAGATTTGATGATTATGTGAAAATATTTCACCCTCCATCCCTCTTTCTTTTACACACACACACACACACACACACACACACACACACACACTTTTTGCTTTGGTGAACTTTGGTGGCAATCACAGGTATTGTTGTGGGTGGTCCAAGGGATCTGAGCATATATTATTATTATTATTATTATTATTATTATTATTATTATTAGCACTCTGGGCAGCTCCCAACAGAATATTAAAAACATGATAAAACATCAAACATTAAAAACTTCGCTAAACAGGGCTCCCTTCAGATAATATGCCTCTTTCCCTTCTTTTTTAACGTTGTCTACAGGACAGCAGGGATGTGAATGGCACTGTGGTCTAAACCACAGACACTAGGGCTTGCCGATTGGAAGGTCAGCGGTTTGAATCCCTGCGATGGGGTGAGCTCCCGTTGCTCGGTCCCAGCTCCTGCCAACTTAGCAGTTTGAAAGCACGTCAAAGTGCAAGTAGATAAATAGGTACCTCAAGTAGATAAATAGGTAGGGCAATCGCTGCTTCTGTGCATGCACGAACAGCGATGGCCGCTCCTGCGCATGCGCGAATGGTAGCAAACCTGCCCAGTTACTTCCGGGTTTGCCGTGGACGTTGGGTGAAATGGACGCGAGCGGAGGCGGATGTAAGAAGAGGTTTGACTATCCCCTGCTTTTACTCAAGCCATTGAAAGACAGCTCAGCTTGAGAGAGCGAGAGGCACAACAGCAGTCAATTCTAAATGATACTTGGAAGATTTGGCAAGTCTCCAAGGAACGGAAGTATTTATCTTTGGCAGTAACGCAGTCAATTACTTCTATGGCCCAATTAAACATATCTTACATGTGAGCTGGCCTTTGGCAATTTTCTATTGAACATAGCTGCCCTAGGCTTTGAATTTAGATTTTGGTTTCCTGCATTAGTTTGATCTGTATTTCTCATAAACAAGTTGGGTGATGAATAAATCATCTCCCTCTGAGCAATTATTTCCCCCCTCTCCCAAAGGGCTGCTGGGGTAAGACTCTGTAATCATAACTTCCCTTGCAATCCTTTGTTATCTGTGGCCACACCCAGCCCCATCACTGCCAAGGGCAAGTGGTTTCCTAATGTGGTTTACAACTCAGCTTGGTGGTTTATTTTAACTGTTGGCTGTTTGTAGAGAGCCGCTACAAACTGAAAGGAGCAAGGAGATAGATCTGCCTGGATTATAGAATCATGGGGTTGGAAGGGATCCAAGGGTCGCCTAGTCCAACCCCCTGCAACGCAGGAATCTCAGCTAAAGCATCCAGGACAGACGGCTATCCAACCTCTGCTTAAGAACCTCCAAAGAAGGAGAGATCACAACCTCCAGAGGGAGACTGTCCAACAGCTCTTACTGTTGGAAATCTTTTCTTGATGTTTGGGTGGAATCTCCTTTCTTGTAACTTGAAGCCATTGCCTCAAGTCCTACCCTCAAGAGCAGGAGAAAACAAGCATGCTCCCTCTTCCATGTGATACGGAAGGGGGGGCATGTCTTCTTCACCTCCTTCTTCGCGACAATATATCCATTTATTTCCAATTGCCAATGTCAAAAGGGACTAAAATCTATAAAATTCATAGAAAATCAACGTGCCAATTTGCTCAATTTCTCTAGGACAGTGTTTCCCAACCTTTTTTGGGCAAAGGCACACTTGTTTCATGAAAAAAATCTCGAGGCACACCACCATTACAGCCCCGTGACGTCAGCGCGCAGCGTCACGCCGGGAGGGACGCACGAAAGTGTAAGTTTCAATTTCCCCCCCTCCCCCTTGCCTTCCTTCTGTGCCAACCGCCAAAAAGCCAAGAAAAAAGCCAAGACTTTAGGGCAGCAGGTCGACACGGAAGAAGCTCCTACCTAAGGACAGGTGCGACGGCTGTGTCCTCTTCTGCCACACTTGGCAGCCCTGCCTCACGGTCGTGACTCCCACCCTGATTTCTCCCCGCAGGTCGAGCGGCACAGGCAGCCCAATGTGTCCAGCCCAGACACAAGCCCCGCTTCCCCACTCTAGATCCTGAATGCGACCAAGTGCTCTGGACTCCCGAGCAGGGTGGGAAAGAGGACTCGCATCTGGTAGCCTCCGGGCTCCTCGCCTGCTCGAGGGATGGCATTGCAGGCAAGCTGCCGGCCGTCGCCATCGTCGCCCCCTCATGCGAGTGGACCTGCCCGGAGTGGTGGGCCGGGGGAGGCTCGCTCTCTGTGGGGATGTGGCCCGCACGCGCAGCCCCGCTTCCTCCTGCCCAGGGCTGAGCTCCTTACCCGCAATCTCGGTCTCGCGCACGCGGATCCCACTTATTCCGAAGCTCGCGCCACTAGCCGGGGCTCTCACACCGTGCCAGGGTGAGGCGGCGCGGCCCACTGAGGTCATCGCGGCTCGCCGCCGCCCTCGACTTCCCTGTTCCCTCCCCTCCCTCGGGTCACCGTGGTTACCGAGGACTGCAAGCTGCTCGGGCGAGCGTGGGGCATTAAGTCGGAGAAGGAAAATTAAAATTAAAACTCGCCTGAAGGCCGCCTCTCCGGATATGAAGCTATCTTTCGAATTTTTTAATTTTTCCCGCGGCACACCAGGCAACATCTCGCGGCACACTAGTGTGCCACGGAACAGTGGTTGGGAAACACTGCTCTAGGACTCCATGACACCTCCCCTGTCCTCCATAATCCCTCAAGCAAGGTGTCAAGACCCTAATCCTGTCAAATCACTCTGCCAAGCCTTTCCTCCGGGCAAGGCCAGGTGGCAGACCATGCATACATGGACCATTGTCTTCTCATCAGGTACTCAGGATGTGCTTATCTGCGCATATCTCCAGCTCTGCATATTCCCCCCTCCCTCCTCCATATGTTAATCCTGTGTGACCCAACCTTTTCTTAATGTATTCATGATGTAATCTGTGTAACCCAACCTCTTCTTAATGTATTCATGATGTAATCTGTGTAACCCAACCTCCTCTTAATGTATTCATGATGTAACTGAGATGTATTTTGCACTGTATTCTGGGACATGGAGGGAAATTTCAAAAGTTCATGTCACCCCTTTCTCGCTGTTCAATCTCGTCTTGAACCTGTTGCGCAATAAACTTGGATCTTCTCCAGTTTGCTCCTGTCTCCGGCTGAGCTCATTTTCTTCCACAGGGACCCGCGGACCTAGTCCGATGAGCTGGGTGGCAGAGTAGCCCCGCACCCAGATTTTACCGTAACACATGTGACAGCCATACTCGGAGTCCTGTAGTGATTTCATGCTCTTTATTGCAGCTTGTAAAACAGTGATTGAATTGCCCCCCAAACCTCAGGCTTTTGTATACAATATTTACACAATGAGTCCCGTCTGATTGGCTGATTCTGCTTCCCTCCTGGAGCCTGATTGGTCTTTTCCTGCAGGCCAATCAGTTGTTGCATTCTAGGATCCTACCAGCCTAATAGGCTGATTAACTTCCTCCTGGAGCCTGATTGGTTTTTTCCTGCAGGCCAATCAGTTGTTGCATTCTAGGATCCTACTTGCCTATTGTTCTAGGATCCAAGCTTAGTACATAACACAGCCCTTAAGATATTTGAAGATGGCTATCATATCTCCTCTCAGTCTCCTCTTTTCCAGGCCAAACATACCCAGCTCCTTTTAGTGTTCCTCATAAGGCTTAGTTTCCAGACCCTTGATCGCTTTGCTGACCTGTGTTGTCTGCTGTGTGATACCTTGCACGCTATAGGACTAATAGAGCGATAAATGCAAAGTTAACATTTTTATATGTTTCAGCTACTCTTGCCGATTGCAACAAGCATTCCAAGAAATTGCTTTGCCAGCCTAAAGGATGATACTCGTAAGAGAACGATCCTAAACCCTCTGCTGCTGATGGCTAGAGGGGATCAGGATGACACACTGATGCCTCTGCTGGACCAAAAGAAACCCAGCTGTGCTCAGACAGGCGGAAAGCTATCGCTGGCTATTCCCCCGCTGGTGGCAGCTTCAGAAAACTGAACAATGAGGGTTTGGGTGGCAGGGAGCCAGAGGCTTTGAATCTGCTGGATCCAATGCCTGACCTCTCCCTCCAAGGGGCTCAGTCCTCAAGCCCCTCAGCTACGCCAGCCTAGACCTGGCAAAGTGAGAACAGAAGTAAAAAAAAAACTCCCCCCTGCTTGTTTGCTGCATGAGCCATCTCCATTTGAACCTGACTCATAAATACTTACGCAGGCAGCTCCGGGGGGCAATTATGAAACAGCGGTCCTTTGGAATGCGATACCAGGATGCCTAAAGTGTTGACTGCTCCAAAGGATAATAAGAGTAGTCATTCCTCCGCTGCAAAAGAACTTTGTCTTCCTTGCACACCTTCCCCCAACATAGCTCCGTGCAAATGAACCTTGCACTGAACTGTTTTTGTTCGTTTGCTTTTGTTTTACAGTTGTAAGGTCACAGGTAGGATTTTGTTAAGAGAGAAAGATTCGTTTATTTCAGTTTCTATTCATGTGCACAAACCACATGGTGCTGAAGGGTGTGGTTGAGGAAAAGAAGCACAAATTGGAGAATATCTGAAGCCAGTAAGTGCCATCATGTTTTCCCCGGGGCTGCATCAGAGTTTCCTCTGCACTGCCTCCAACTACAAGCCTGAACGTATTAGGATGCTCCAAATTGCCCCCCTCCCATGATTACAAGACTTCCTGTACAAACTGGAAACATTCAGATCAACATACATACAATTTTCACTAAAGCCCCCAGCTCTGTCACTCTGTCCAAATCCATACAGTTTCATACAGTTGCTGTTGTTGTTGTTGTTATGAAATAAAGGTAAAGGGACCCCTGACCATTAGGTCCAGTCGTGGCCGACTCTGGGGTTGTGGCGCTCATCTCACTTTACTGGCCAAGGGAGCTGGCGTACAGCTTCCGGGTCATGTGGCCAGCATGACTAAGCCGCTTCTGGTGAAGCAGAGCAGGGAATGGAAACGCTGTTTACCTTCCCACCGGAGTGGTACCTATTTATCTACTTGCACTTTGACAGGGAGCAGGGACCGAGCAATGGGAGCTCACCCCGTCGCGGGGATTCGAACCGCCAACCTTCTGATTGGCAAGTCCTAGGCTCTGTGGTTTAACACACAGCGCCACCCTATTGTTATGAAATAAGACATCCCTATTTTCATCAGAGAAATGTTGGTAGGTGTCAGGGAACTGACATCGGAGCTAGAGGTGGAGGGAAGGCTCTCAAATGATGCTGGAGAAGGGCCCAGCAGGGAGAGAGGCAGCTCAACAGATGGGGAAGCAAATCAGCGCAACACCAGGAATAAAGGGGGGCAGATGGGGGAATCGGCGAGAGGGCTCCAGGACTCTTCACCGGACACCAGCGGGGAGAGCACGGGTCCTCCGCTACCCACTCCCTCCCTGCACAGAAGACTTCCGCGCAGGGAGAGTAGGAGGAGACTTGCTGTCAAACAATTTTTATGTTGGAAAAGGTTTCAGAAACGCCCACTGACGGATTCTGCTAGCGACTGAGGCTGTCCAGACAGAAAGGTTTAACCAGGCAACATAGCCAGGAGAGGCGGCAACTTACGCACGAGCAACCCATACTCATTACAGTAGGTATATTGCAACTTCCAGCATCTCCAGGTAGGTGTGGGCCAGGTCTCCCTGTCTGAAACCTTGCAGAGTTGCAACCACTCAGCATCAAGGCCAATACTGAGTTGGATGGACTGATGGTTTGTATAAGGCAGATTCCTAAATATTGCCATTGTGGGGAAAGCACAGGCAATTGTTGTAGCAGCAAAGCATGCTGCTTAGAGAGATTGGCCAAACTAATTTCTTGCAGGACTGTCCAGAGAGGAGTAGCAAGGGACAGATATTGTGCCTGTGAGGTGGGGGGGGGGGGAAATGTTGGACTGTATCGTTTCATTTATCCATCCCAGCGCAATGTCTCGATTTCCACATATCCCTGCAGCCCTGGCCTCCCTCCTTGGCTGTGAAGCAAGCGATGGCAAGAGATCTCAGGCAAAAAAACCTGTTGTGCAAGGGCTTGAGCAGGCTCTGGATTCCGAGGCGCGTTTATGAAGCATCTCCTCTTGCTGCAAACCTCTGCTCCCACATGCCTGTTGGCACGTTTTGCAAGGCCTCCCACGCACCCACCCACCCATGCTCACAGCCATAAGGCCACCCACACACACGTATGCCTCGCTAGTTCCATCTCATGTGGGAAGCTGCTCTGGTGGTGGGAAGCGGTTAATCTCAAAGAACACACACACACACACACACAAACAGAGGCCTGTAGCATGATGCAACTCGCATCTCCCATGCTGATGGTTAAAAGAAAACAAAGCGAATCTTGCTATATCAGATTGAATGGATGCTTGTGGGCAGCAGGAGAAGAAGCAACAGCAGTTTTAAGCGCCACTATTCAGGACAGTCTGCAGAGGGAAATGAAACAGGAGAGCAGCACTGTTGACTTTTTCAACCCATCAAGGTTCCTTTGTCCCTCGTAAAGGCGGCAGACCCTCCAAGTGCCCTTGTTTTCCAGGGACAGTTCCTGATTTAGAGAAGCCGTCCCGGTTTCTGATTTGATCCCGGAATGTCCTGCTTTTCCTTAGGATGTTGTCGTTTTCATTGGAGAAATGTTGGAGAGTATGGAGTTATCTGACCCCCGTACCGCCTGAAGGCAGTCCTCTGTAGGGAAGGGTTTGTTGTTGTGGTTTTTGTTAAAAAAAAGTTCAATGTTTTGTTATGTTTTTATATATGTTGGAAGCTGGGGCAACACAGCAAGATATATGGGGTTGTTGTTTAGTCGTCTAGTCGTGTCCGACTCTCCGTGAGCCCATGGACCAGAGCACGCCAGGCACTCCTGTCTTCCACTGCCTCCCGCAGTTTGGTCAAGCTCCTGCTGGTAGCTTCGAGAACACAGTCCAACCATCTCGTCCTCTGTCGTCCCCTTCTCCTTGTGCCCTCAATCTTTCCCAACATCAGGGTCTTTTCCAGGGAGTCTTCTCTTCTCATGAGGTGGCCAAAGTATTGGAGCCTCAGCTTCAGGATCTGTCCTTCCAATGAGCACTCAGGGCTGGTTTCCTTCAGAATGGAGAGGTTTGATCTTCTTGCAGTCCATGGGACTCTCAAGAGTCTCCTCCAGCACCAGAATTCAAAAGCATCAATTCTTCGGTGATCAGCCTTCTTGATGGTCCAATATATGGGGTGTTGTTGTTGTTTAGTCGTGTCCGACTCTTCGTGACCCCATGGACCAGAGCACGCCAGGCACTCCTGTCTTCAATATATGGGGTATAAATAGTAAAATTATCATTATGGAATGGGACGTCCCTATTTTCATTGGAGAAATGTTGGAGGGTATGTGAAGCCAGCGCAGGGCGAATACCTGGTCAGGTTCGGATTGCTGTGCCAGAATCTGTCAAAGTGAAGAGAGAAAGAGACCCTGGTGAATATCTTTGAGAGAAGGGGTGTGGAACTGCATGTGCGCAGCTCCATGCGACAGCCCTTCAGATATTTGAAGATGGCTCTCATCTTTCCTTCTCAGTCTCCTCTTTTTCAGGTTAAACATACCCAGCTCCTTCGACCGTTCCTCATAAGACTTGGCTTCTAGGCCCTCAATCATCTCGATCACCTTCCTCTGCACACGTTCCAGCTTGTCAACATCCTTCTTAAATTGTGGCGCTGAAAACTGGACATAGTACTCCAGGTGTGGTCCGACCAAGGCAGAATAGAGTGATTCTAATAATTCCATTGATCTGGACACTGGGCTTCTGTTGATGACAGACAGCTGACATTTTTCACAGCATAGCGATTCACATTATTACCTGCTAATATCTGCTCATTGAAAACTCTACACACCTGCAGAGGCCGGTTCAAAAGTTGGCTGCCAAAACCACAGGGTGTGACGCTTCTGTGTTTCATGGAGTGGCATGGCAGGCAAACTGACACTTTCTAAATAGCTAAATATTAACCGTTAGTGAATGAAAGGTGCAACTCTGCTGCTATTTATGTTTGCTTCTACCCCACCGCAAGGAATCCTGGGAACTCTGGTTTGTTAGGAGTGCTGGGAATTGCTGCTCTGTAAGGCTAAACTACAAATTCCCAGGGTCCTCTGGGCACGGGATGGTTGAAATGGTGTATGCGCAGCCTTGTGAGTTCTAAAATGCATTGTTTCATCTTGTTTGTTTGTTTGATTTTAATTTAATGTGTGTGCTTGTGTTGTTTTATTGGACCCTGACGTTGCTTGCAGTGAAAGGTGAGGCATGCATTTTTATAAATAAAATAAAATGTTAGATGCCTAAGTCCCAGTCTGTCCTTTTCAAAAGGCCCACTTATTGCTATGAACCTTCCCACTCTTGTCCTAGCTCCATCCCCAGTCCCGTTGCTGAGCATGAGTGACTAGGAGCAGAATCCACATACAGTCCAGAAATCAGGGAATCCAGATGATCACAGAGCTAAGGGTCCAGGTGATGAGCAGAGAGCAGAAAGGTAGAGTCCGGAACCACAGGCATTGTTTCCAGCATCTGACGGTTCCTGAGAGCTCTGCTTAAGAAGGCTGAAGCCAGAAGGTTCTCATTGGTGCCTTCTTTCTCCTCCTGGCCTTGAAGGCTGATCAGCTGCAGGTGGAGTCACTTCCCCTTCTCCCCCTTCAGGCTGCTGTTCAGCAGGTGAAGCTGACTCCTGGCCCATGACAACTCTTCACTCTCCTCCTGCTCAATGAAAACAGGTACTCTTAGTTTACCCAGTGTGTTCTGTGAATGACATTTTAATGATGATGATGATGATGATGATGATGATAATAATAATAATAATAATAATAATAATGGCCACTCTGGGTGTCTCCCAACAGATTAAAAACAGAATAGAACATCAAATACTGAAAGCTTCCCTCAACAGGGCCGCCTTCAGATTTCTTCTAAAAGTCGGGGAGTTGTTTATTTCCTTGACGTCTGACAGAGCAGGCGCCACCACCGAGAAGGCCCTCTACCTGGTGGTCCATGTGTAGCCCATTCCCCCTTTTCTTTTGCTGGAGTTGCCCATAAGGTTAGTGGCAAGTTAAAGCAGACCAGTTAAAAACTAAAATGTCTCCTTAAGTCCTCTACAAACTCCCCACTTCCCTGTATCCAAGAAGAAGAATGTGACATGCTCATTTGCTTTCAACACTTCTTCGCTGCAAGGATTTATCGTTTTAATCGGCAGCGGTAGCCTGGCTAATTATACCATGGCCAATTTATGTACATGCTAGAAACGCAAGCTTCATTGACTACAAAGAGGTTTTAAAATAATAAACCATCCCACTCCACCCTGACAGAACCTTTCCTGTGACGCATCATGCAGTAAGTACCCTGCCTGAACAGAAACAGATTGTGTTTTCCTTGGCAAGCGTGTCTGCAACAATGCTTCCTCTTTATTTTTTTAAAAAAATAAAAATCTGATGTGAAGAGCGTCATTTTAAACAATCAAAAATTAAGAAAATGAACACATAGACAGGGCTGGACCAAAGGGCAGCAGGGCTTCGCACTGTATCGCAGAATGTATGACACAGACACACAGGCCTTTAAGCCAACAAATTCTCCTCCAGAGATTTATTTGCACCAAGCATGTCTCCGCACGAATGTGAGTAACAGGCTTGCTTCCATTCCTTTCCATCTGACTTCGTTACTCTGGAGTCTTCTCCAGGAGAGTATTCCACACTCTGTACACTCGCCAAGCCAAGAGTATCCCAGATTTTCCTTTCACTGTGAACATGCTGGCTGCTTCTGTATCTTATATAAAAAGATGGATTTTTCGAGTTGCAGGGAGTTTGACATAAACCCAGGACAAGGAGAATGCTAGATTTAGTATACGGTGGTACCTCAGGTTAAGTACTTAATTAGTTCCGGAAGTCTGTACTTAACCTGAAACTGTTCTTAACCTGAAGCACCTTTAGCTAATGGGGCCTCCTGCTGCTGCTGCTGCGCCACTGGAGCACGATTTCTGTTCTCATCCTGAAGCAAAGTTCTTAACCTGAAGCACTATTTCTGGGTTAGCAGAGTCTGTAACCTGAAGCGTATGTAACCTGAAGCGTATGTAACCCAAGGTACCACTGTACATGCTGGGGGTCTTCTCAAGGTTGTAATGATTTTAGCACCTATCCAACAGCTTTCTGGCCCAGCCACACGTGTGTGTGTGTGTGTGTGTGGACATCCCCATCACATCCCCATCCCCCACAAATCAAGCAGCATTAACACCACATTTAAAAATCTAACATGTGCCTCCAGACAAAATAATGAAAAACCACGTCCATCGCAAAACAGCAGCCACAAGGAATCGTTTCAGAGAGCACATCGCATCTTGCAAACAACTGCCACATACGTTACTCAGACCTGCTCTGCTGTGGGAGAGTGCTGAGAAGTGAGCGGGGTGAATCAAGCCTTAGTCACATCAAGATTAGACTACTTCAATGTGCTCTGTGTGGGGTTGCCTTTGAAAAGCACCCACAAATTGCAGCTGGTACAACATGTGGCCGCTGGGGTGTTGACAGATGCGTACGGAAACACTTTTGCAACTATTTCACTGGCTCCCACTTGGTTTCCAGACCCAATTTAAAGTGCTGGGCTTGACATTTTAAGCCCTAAATGGCCTGAGCCCGTGTGAACCTACGTATTGTTAGGGGTTTGGGGTGTTAGCCTATATGCCGAGACCCTTCTAATCCCTGGATCCGGCAAGTGTTAGAATTTAATCCAGGCTTCTGATTCTTGGAATAGCCAAGCTAGCCTCTTGGTGAGGGGTTAGCTGAGTGATGAGCCATTAAGGGGAACAAAGGAAGTGGCTCTGTGCGAGACGGCAAATGGGTGGGACCCCCTTTCCCAACTCAGCTTGTAGGTAAGACAAAGCCAGAGTTTTAGAGCTGAAAATTGCAGTGATGTGAGCTGGAATCAAAGTAGCAAGCAGGAGAGAGGGCCATGCTGGATTTATATTTGAATCCAAGGCTGTGGCTATGGGAGAAAGAAGATCCGTTTGGGGTGTTAATGCTGTGAACCCCTCCACCGTGCCTGGAACCCCTGGAATCTTGCACCGCTTGGAAATTGGGGTGGTATGCAACGGTATATATAGATATCTTCTTCCATGGCCCTTCTTCTTGTGCCTCACTGTTTGAATTATACTAGGTGGTGATACTAAACAGGACCTTCTCGGTGGTGGCACCTAGGGACATTTATATGGCTCCTTCTTTTATGGCTTTAGGTGCTTTTGGGTTGCTTGGAACAGCGCCTTGTCTTACTTCTGGTGCTATGCCCAGTGTGGCAGACATTTTAAGAATCCAGTCTTCTTCTTCTTCTTCTTCTTCTTCTTCATCATCATCATCATCATCATCATCATCATCATCAAATTTGTATACTGCCCTATACCTACAGGCCTCAAGGTGGGTCACAAGATAAAACCATAATATCCAAACACAAAATACATAATTAAAACAAAAACAACCCAATAACACCCTACACACACACACACACACACACACACACACACACACACACTTTAAAAGGGTATTGGATGTCAATCAGCCAAAGGCCTGCTTAAAGAGGAATGTTTTTGCCTGGCGCCTAAAGTTGTATAATGAAGGCACCAGGCAAACTGCCCTGGGGAGAGCATTCCACAGACGGGGAGCCACTGCAGAGAAGGCCCCGTTCTCGTGTTGCCACCCTCTGGACCTCTCGTGGAGGAGGCACACGAGAAAGGGCCTCAGAAGATGATCTCAGGGTCCAGGTAGGTTCATATGGAAAGAGGCAGTCCTTGAAGTATGTTTTCATGCTCATTATAATATGTCTTATTAGTCACCTTGGAAAGTTTTAGTTAGAAGGCTGGTTACCAATCTTTTAATTAATTAATAAAAACCCCACCCACTCCAACCAGCTTTAATCTGAAATGGCCTTGCTAGGTGACGTTGTTCTCTGCTTTGTTTCAGAGTTGCTGGGAATTGCAACTCTGTGCGCCGTAAACTTCAGTGCTCAGAATGCTTTATGGAAGAGAACAGAACGTGCTTTGAATGTGCTTTCCGTGTATACGTAGTGTATATGGAGCCTGAATCACGTAGGTTCTGCAGATGACTCTCAATCTGCACCAGTCACCTGCCATGCAGAAGGGGGAGTAGTGAGAGTGAGTTTAGGGTGAACATGCGCCTTTGTGGAGATTGCATGCACTGAAATGAGTGCATCTGATCTTATGGGGCAGGGGCTGGGAATCGCTTTGTGAATGTAGTGGTCATTAGCCTAGCAGTTAATCTGGCCCTGTTTAATTTCTTTAATCATGCGTGCTACATCTGATACATGAATCCAGCAGCAGAAGAAGAAGAAGAAGAAGAAGAAGAGTTTGGATTTGATATCTCGCTTTATCACTACCCGAAGGAGTCTCAAAGCGGCTAACAATCTCCTTTCCCTTCCTCCCCCACAACAAACACTCTGTGAGGTGAGTGGGGCTGAGAGACTTCAGAGAAGTGTGACTGGCCCAAGGTCACCTAGCAGCTGCATGTGGAGGAGCGGGGAAGCGAACCCAGTTCACCAGATTACGAGTCTATCGCTCTTAACCACTACACCACACTTGGTAGGAGATGCCAAGCCTATTTACAGACCAGCAAGACATTTGCCATCTCTTTTTGTTGGAGCAAAAGGAGGCCCTGCCCTCAAGTGTCTAATTTCGGTTGTTTTTATTGATTCTCCTAACACTTATTATTTTGAAAATGATGCAGTGGCAGTGTGGATACCTCCAGCTGGTACCTCTTATTTCCCATTCATAAATGAGGTCATAAATCAAGTACATCAACACTGTGTAATGCTAGGCACTTAGCAAACCTACAGGGCATCCCTATGCCCAGAAGTAAGTCCTGTTTAGTTGAATGGGACTTACTCCTTGGGGAAAGTGTGTACGAGGCTGGCGGAGGTGTGTTTTGGAGGTGCATTTAAGCAAGTAGGTTGGACTCATCCTGGCAGGCCTGACAAATGGAAGCAAGCTAGCTAAGCTGATGCATTGTCAAAAGATAAATATAAATAAATGCCACACACATACAGCGCCACAGAGGGCAGAGATCTGCACAATATTTGCATATAGTAATGCAGGAGAATATATGCACATTTATCTGTAATTAAAACAGAAAAGCAATGCATTTCAGCATAGCAGAGAAGACTGACCTCATGGCGCACATAACTTTAAATCCATAACTACAGTGGTGCCCCGCAAGACGAATGCCTCGCAAGACGGAAAACCCGCTAGACGAAAGGGTTTTCCGTTCTGGACAGATAAAAGAAAGTATGATTTCATGCAGTGCATAGTTAAGCAATGTGTCAGGGACTGGGCAGAGGAGGAACGGTGAAGACTGCCTCCCCATCCTGACCCTTCCAGTGGGGAGGAAGAGGAAGACAGTTTAGATTTTCAACAGGAGGTTGAAAGAGGTCACAGTTCAGAGGCAGATGAGGGGAAAAGCTGGGAAATCATGGGAGAGGAGGAGGCAGGACCTGAATGGCAGCTGATTCACACCATGTCTTTAGAAAGCATTTCAGACTCCTCCATCTCCCAGAACCCGGCGAGCCTTAAAAGTAGGAGAGCAAAGAGCTTGAAGACAGTGGGCACATAGAAGCACCTGTAGAGGAGGTGGTGATGATGATGAATGAGGAAGTAGGAGAGACGGGGGTGGGGTGGAGATTCCCTTGAGACAACGCCATTATCCAATAGGCTGGGTTCTACAGCCTCTCTCTGTAAAGTTTGAAATAAAAGAGGACGGTAAGAAACTTGCCCTTGTCTTTATACTTTCCTGGGCAACCAGCCAGGAGCCGCTGACAGCATCCTGACGCAATGGGACTCAGTCCCACAGTAGTTGGTTAGGACCACAAATTCGGATGGCTTTAAGAGAGAATTGGACAAATTTACGGAGTATAAGGCTGTTCTTGTGGGATGCTGGTGGTGCTGTGAGTTAAACCACAGTGCCTAGGATTTGCCAATCAGAAGGTTGGCGGTTCGAATCCCCGCGATGGGGTGAGCTCCCGTTGCTCGGTCCCTGCTCCTGCCAACCTAGCAGTTTGAAAGCATGTCAAAGTTCCAGTAGATAAATAGGTACCGCTCTGGCAGGAAGGTAAACAGCGTTTCCGTGCGCTGCTCTGGTTTGCCAGAAGCAGCTTAGTCATGCTGGCCACATGACCCAGAAACTGTACGCTGGCTCCCTCGGCCAATAAAGCCAGATGAGCGTCGCAACCCCAGAGTCGGTCACGACTGGACCTAATGGTCAGGGGTCCCTTTACCTTTACCTTTAAGGCTGTTCTTGGTCAGCCACTGTGAGAACAAAATGCTGGACGAGTTGAGCTGTAGACTCCATCCAGCGAGTTCTTATTGTGTTCTTATGTTCTTAAATACTAGTAATTATTGAGATCTGTGTGTGTATAGAGAGAGTGCACCTATATTTCAGATTTTCTTGCTTCATGGCAGTTCTCACCCCGATATTTTCTTCCAGAGTAAAAACGGCACTTCTTAAAGGCTATGCTTTCGATGGGGGTGGAGTGAGAATTTCAGAATATTAGCTGCTTGCGTTTTCTAAGGTGGCTGCACAACCACCAATAATCTAAGCCGAATGCACGCAATTGCCGCTTACATGTAGGTTCTCGTCTCCTGGGTTTAGATCAGAGACCGATCGGATGACTCACAGAAACACACGGAAAGAGATAAAAAGGAAACAGCATACGTTTGAAGAAAGTGTTTGCGTTTGGCAGGGAGTGGGGGATTTCTTTCTCTCCTCTGTTTTCCCTTTTCTTTTTGACAACCATTCGTCACATGAGTCAGAGAGGAGGTTTGCGTGGGTAGATCTCTGTGGGCGGATTCATCTGTGGGTGTCAGGGTGAGACAGACGTAGATAGATGGCTGTAATTAAGTAGTTAGTGAAATGGCTATAATAGTCAAATGATTTTCAGATGGAGAGCTTTTTTTTGTTTTTGTTTTCTGGGTTTGTTTTTTTTTTGTTTTAAAAAAGCTCATTTTAAAAGAAATCTCCCAGCATTTATGTGCGATGCTCTTCTGAGGCGCGGTGAGCACGACAAGAGGAGGCAGTTCCGTTTGCTTGAAAATGCAGCTCAAAACAAGCTGATCTCCATTTGTTTTTCAGGGGGAAAAGGCCGTCGTTGAACAGCGAGCCATGTGATCAATGTGGGACTTCAGAAGAAATGAAAGATCTCGACAAAAGTGAGGTACGTGGGTGTGTTGACAGGGTTCCCCCCCGTTTAATTGCTTTCTTTGTTTGTTCCACTCAATCAAATCAAAACATCAGCCCCCCATTGACTTCAGAAGGAAAGTTAAGCACTCTCCCATCCCGAAATCCATGGGGCAAAAATCATTTCGCTCAGAGGTGGAGAACCTGTGGCTACAGCTCTCCCAGTCATTGGCTTTGCTGGCTGGGGGTGATGGCAGCAGGAATCCAAGCGCACCAGGAAGGCCTCAGGTTAGCCAAACTCTGTTTCAGTTGGACTGCGGCATTATTCATCCATTCATTTATATCCTGCCTCCTCGCTAAGCTCGGGGGAACTCATAAGAACAAAAATGAAGATAAATGGAATACAGAAAACAAACTGGCAATTCTTGAAAAGTGCAGCCATAAAAGCAGCCGATAAATAGGAAAACAATCAGGTGTTTAGGTGCATTTGGCTTTTAAGAGTCAAACTACACCTGTCTGGAGAGAGAGTCATTGTTTGCAACAAGTTGTTCAGAGCCGAGAACCAGGAGGAGAGAGCTGGTGCCTGAAGTGACTGTAGAATAATTTTTGTATCTAAGAAAATTCCATTACCACATCATTAATATCTGGTTCTAAACTGCGAAAGAAAACAGTAGAAAGCCTCAGTCCACAATAAGCAAAGTCATGGGAATAGTTCATTTCTACCAAGGGGGCCCAATGCCAAGATTTTCACTGCAGAGCCCCAGGCGAAATTTACATGGATTGGATTCTTTTCCCCATCAATATTGTACTTGAGGGTTCGTATCTGTTCCCTTCTCACCATTAAAGTCCATCACTCATTGCTTCCGGTGGGGAACAACATGTTATACCCACTTGTCTGTACAAACCTACCCTGGAAGTAACACCTGAAATTACTCACTGTAAAAAGATGTGGTACTATGCCAGTTCCTGGGCCCTGCCCCTATGACGCAGAAATGTTCTTATTGTAGCTCTAAGATTTTCTGGGGCACCGCTATGAATGTAAAAATTGTTGAAATGCTGGAAGGGTTATTTTTTTCAGGCTACTTGGGGGATTTCTGGGGAAATTGCAACATTAATATGTCCTATCTTTTAGGTTCATGTGCAAACAGAACAGAAAATAGACCTTTTTATCATTATTGCACACATGTTTGTGACAGACAACCCTATTGGTAGAGAAACAATAGAGATGTTCTTATGCTTAACAGTATATATATAAATTTAACAATCAAGAGAACTTGAAAATGGTCTTGTATAGCTTCTTCTTTTCTTAAAGCGAAAAAACTGCGAACTTTTGCCGACAAAGTGCAAATTAGGTAGGGTTGCATTGAAATGCAAACCTAACCCACTTTCCTGGCAGGTATGCTTAGGATAAAGCCTTGGGGAATTGCTTCGCATGGCCTGGATTGGGCTCTTTATATTTTTTAAATAAAATGTATATATTTTAAATAAAATGTATATCAATGTAATAACTGAAGGTAACAGTTTATACAGAGGTAACATTTGCTGACTAACTGACAGAACATTTATTTTGACAATTTCGTAATGGAAAACTAAAAAAAAAAAAAACCCCTCTTGAAAGCAGAAGTGCATTTCTTCAGTCTATTATTATTATTATTAACATTTGTATATTACGCTATACCCGCAGATCTCAACGCAATTCACAGGATAAAATCACAGTGTAAAAAACACAAAATACATAATCAAAACAAAAACAAAAACAAGCCACTAACCCCCTCCACCCCCCAAGTCTAGCTTGACTATAATTATCAGGCTTATCTTTTAACACTTGCTGGATCCAGGGATTAAAGGGGTCTGGCATCTCCCAGCTCCCAACATTATTGAGCGTTTGCCCTTAGGAAGGTTTCTGACTTTGAGAAAGGCCACTGCTTGGTTGAAGAGTGCCTACTTTTCATGAAGATGGTCCCAGATTCGAATCCTTGACATTTCCACGTCGGGCTGGGAGACAATCCTTTCTGAAATAATAATAATAATATATATAAAAATATATTTTTATTTGCACCCCACCCATCTGGCAGGGTTGCCTCAGCCACTCTGGGCAGCTTCCAACACACATAAAAACAATAATAAAACATCAAACATCAACAATGTGCTTTGCTGCCCCCCCCCCCAATGCTTCAAGCAAGCCGAAAGTATATTTGTACATTCAAGCAAGGGAAAGTTCGTTCTTTCTCTTTTTAAAGCACACACAGGAATGAATTTCTTCAAAATAGCTTGCAGGTTGTTCATGGGAACAATGGGGATTGTGACATCACAGCTACCAGCCAATCAGCACCGGGCAACCAAGACAACTCCTGCAGCACACTAGCAAAATCTGTTTCCCAGGAATCTTATCCTGGATGAGGATTAGGAACAAAAATGCAGTCAGTGTGCCTGCTCTTCTTATATACACCAAGGAAAGAAAATACGTGTAAGGACACCCTCTATTGGGCAGGATCAGACCTACAAAAGTACATAGGTTTTGTGATTGTGAGTACTTAGTTTTGGCAATCAGGACCTGCAACAAAATAATGGCGTTTATCATCACCCAACAACATGGGTGCTCATTCTGGGTTTAAGCTAGCCAATTATATCCTCCTTAGGGGGAGAGATGTGATTCAGTGTGCATTTAAAGCTGAATCCATCAGATTTGTGCTTTCCGAAATGATATGCGAACTAAAACGCAGCCGTGCTTCGAAATTTGCACTTATCTGAATTTTCTGGTGCAGAATTCTCCAGCCAGTGTTCGCAAAAACTAAAACATTGAAGAATTTTATAAGGATTGTTTTTAAAAATTGCAAATTGCTGCAGAAATGTAAAGAACTGAATCTGAGGTTGGAGAAAAACTGAGAGAACCAAAATTGACAGATTTTCCCATCCTTACCCTTCAGGATAATATAACCCGTAGGGGCTGAAGCAAGGCATTCCAGTTGTTTTCTTTTCCCCAACACAACATACATTTTCTTTTCCAATTCACATTCAACATCCCATGGCTACTGAGCACTGGATAACAACAACAACAACAACAATTTATTATTATTATTATTATTATTATTATTATTATTATTATTATTACCCCACCCATCTGGCTAGGTTTCCTCTTTTTTGTACAATTTTGAGATGTTTAACTGCCTCTTGTACTTCTGCAAACTAAGCTTCCTCTGAGCATGCGAACATCTCCTTGTTTTTCACTGGTCTCATGTTGGCTGCTATGCTGTTAACACTCACCAACTGAGTTGACTATTAGCCGCAGCGCTGCTCACTCTCCCTATTAACACGAAAAAGCACAGCGTGTATAATAAACAAATTAAAGATGTAGGTGGTAAGAAATGCTTACGATCTGGTAGTCATAAATCGCCGTGTTCATTTTGGAACTGATTGCCCCATAGAAATCTATATAAAATGCCTTCTTAGGGGGGAAATGCTCACAACTATCAGATTCTAACCAGAACAGTGGAAATAGACGTATGTATAAGAGTATATGAGGAGCAGAGTATGGGTAGTTTTCAACCCAGTTTTGCTCAGAGTAAACCCACTGAAATTCATGGTCCTAATTTAAGGTAAAAGTAAAGGGACCCTTGACCGTTAGGTCCAATCGTGGCCGACTCTGGGGTTGCGGCGCTCATCTCGCTTTACTGGCTGAGGGAGCCGGTGTACAGCTTCCGGGTCATGTGGCCAGCATGACTAAGCCGCTTCTGGCAAACCAGAGCAGCGCATGGAAACGCCGTTTACCTTCCTGCTGGAGCGGTACCTATTTATCTACTTGCACTTTGATGTGCTTTCGAACTGCTAGGTTGGCAGGAGCAGGGACCGAGCAACGGGAGCTCACCCTGTCACGGGGATTCGACCCACCAACCTTCTGATCAGCAAGTCCTAGGCTCTGTGGTTTAATCCACAGCGCCACCCGCGTCCTAATTTAGTCATGTGCATTAATGAGATAATTGCATTAGGAAATGCAACTAATTTAGGTACGCACGAAAAGGCCTTCTGAGTTTAGGAAGCCATTTTATCCTGAATCAGATCACAGCTCCGTTTACCTGTTCACTGTCTATACTGATCGGTGGGTAAAGGGCGCGGGTGGCGCTGTGGTCTAAACCACTGAGCCTCTTGGGCTTCTTTTTTCAAAATGGTTGTGCCCAGTTTACCAGGAACCTCTCCACTTCCGTTTCCTGTGCAGATTCCAACCTGACGACGCTCTCAATGGATGCAAACTCGAAAGTTTCATTTATGCCTTTGGATTGCCAGGCAGTTGGATACCTGCTTCTGCATCACCTCTCAGACCTGCAATTTGGTAGCTTCAATTTGGGTGACAGTCGGCTTCACTTTAATTACAATGATCGCTCAATCTGGAAAAGAGCTATTTAAAATGCGGCAGAGGCTGAGCGTCTCCAGCCCCCGTTCTCATTCCAAGTTGTGATGTATCCTGTGAGTAAGCAGGACTAGGGCCAAAGCGATGCCTGCTCGCCTCGGATGTGGGTTTTTAATTTTTTTAAAAAAATCATTTTCACAAAAAGCTTTGATTTCCTGATGTTAAGCCTAGGTGTTGTTTTTGTCAGAGGCGCTCACAGCCCAGGCCTCCCACTGTGGCATTGTTGTTCTTCTCCCTCAGAAAGCCTCTCAAGGCCAAATGTGTTTTTGTTCTCACTCAAGTCACAAAGATATTGATAATAAAAGCAAATATCCCTCGCCAGGTGCCCTTCAGAAGCTTTGGACTCCAAGTCCCATCAGCCCCAGTCAAGTATGGCCTGTGGGATGATGGGAGTTGTAGTCTGGGAACCTGATGCCCTCCAGATGTTTGAGACTACAACTGGTCGACAGACAGGGCTGGCCCAAGGCATTTTGGAACCTGAGGCGAAATAATAAAATGGCACCAGGCCTCCACCAAAGAAGAACATACACTCCAACACTTTCCCAATGAAAATAGGGACACCCTATTCCATACCCTCCAACATTTCTTCAATGAAAATAGAGGTGTGTCCCCCCAACATTTCTCTGATCAGTGCTTTTTCTGGGGGGACGCAGGGGTACATGTGCCCATAAGCATTTCGTGACTCTAACGGGAGAAGCAACTATTATTATTTTTTAAAAGTTTCTTCTCTAGCACAGTGAATCATCAGTTCCGTTGAATAGCGTGGTGAATTGTCAGTTCTGTTGCTGCCCCCGATGGCGGCCTCATTTCCTGTCACAGTGTTTCCTGAGTCTCAGATGGAAGCGAGCATTTAATGTGTGAAGTAGGAGTTGGAATCTAGCACAGTGATTGGTCAGTTTCATTGTTACCATCTCTGATGGCGGCTTCATTTCCTTCATTTCCCGGTGTTTCCTGAGTCTCAGATGGAAGTGAGTGTTTAATGTGCGGAGCAGTGTGCAATGTGGAGGTAACTTATTTATTTATTATTATTTATTTATTACATTTATATACCGCTTTATATTTTTAAGAAAAATCTCAAAGCAGTTTACAACTTATTAAAACATCAATAAAGCAATCTTGAATCAAACATTTCTGAAGAAAGTCAAATATAAGGTATACAGTCAAAGTGATATAATTAACAGAAAACTAAAATATTAACCTAAAGATTTCAAAATAAAACATTACAAAGGAGGTCAGCTACAGAATGCATACTTAACACAAACAAAGTTAGCAACAACAAACATCTTAAACAATTTTTTTAAAAAAACATTGCTAAGTGAAGTCAAACTGTAAAATGCACATTTAAAACAGCATAATTAACAAGAGAATAAAATATTATCATGACACGGCTGTTTGACAGGCACAAAAAGATGGGGCAAAAGAATCCAATAATTAGGATTTGTTGTCAGGCATAGCAATGTCCTTCTGGTCTCACCAGAAGCCTCTTTTGTAGCATGTTTTCTTTATACTTCGGTCCATTTACTGTATTTCTTTCCCCCGATTTGAACTATAAAATGGTGATTTTCTTGAGTCAAAATGAGAGTACCCCTAAACCTTTTTTTTAAAAAAAAAATTAAAAGTACTGTCTCGGATGAAGAAAGGAACATCTGTTTGTGGGCTTCCCCTAGGCATCTGCGAGGACTGGAAGTTGGACTTAGATGGGCCTTTGAGCTTACCTGACGGGTCTCTTTCTTATGTGCAAGTGATTCATCAAGGACAGGAACCAGAAAATAGGGACTGCACTTGATAATGAGCGATGGTTAGAACGTATGGGGAAATAACATCATCAGAAATCTGGATGATGGTTTCAATTTTAAAAATCTGCTTTTGTGTCTCTGTGCCGGGTCAAGTACCTATCTCCACAGGAGTCAACTGCTGCCGAATAACACCCGGTCTCTCTTCTTTTGCTCTGACACATCATTCTAATTTGCTCCTCTGTGGTGATACTCAGTCATAACCACCCACAACCACTTGTGCGTACCCAGTCCTACTCACACAGCTCTCGCCCCTGCCTGGTCACACTGAATCATCCTTCCTGAATACCCATCCATGCAGCTGTTTGCCGCTTCACAACTGCTAACTTTTCTACCAATGCCCCATGGATTTGGAGCGATGAAAATGCCTCCACTCTTCTCATCTCTGTGAGCTGCTAAAACCAAGTTGCCGCCGTTAAAAAACCAGGCCTTTCCCCTTTACCTTGAACAGAAATTCAGAAGGTTTCTTCCTGCCCATGGATTCCACTTTCTTGGTGAAATTTTGCTCCTAGAGGGGGTACCAGACAATTGCTCAGGGATTCTAACAGAGCTACGTATCCATGTCAGCAAAAGTCTGAGACTATGGGCTAACAGTAGTGTATCTCCATCAATCCTGTCACAGAGGGGATTATTATTATTATTGTTATTATTATTATTGGTGAATCTATTTTGAGTCCTGGTTTTTCAATGCTAAATTTCATTTGCTACTTTTCTGCATTGGTTTTGTTTTTAACTAAAAAAAGAAAGACTTCACAAAAATTGTCAACACTTTAGTGCAGATATTCTCCTGATGTGAATATTTCTGTACGCAATTGTGCCTCACATACACATCTTGGCAAGCAACATCTCCCTAACAGAATGCAATTTTTTAGAATGCACACATGTTCAGCACACTTCCCTAAATGTATGCATTTTATGAACACATTTCTTTTTTTTATTAGAGAATTGCATCGCAAAACTCAGAGAAGTGTGGCTGGGGAAGGATGTGAACTGAACAGAATTTCATCCCACCCCTAGTTAAAGAGCAAAACTGACCTTTATTTGAGTTCTCCTTTGGGGCCCTATTCTCTTTGTCCAGTGTTTCCAAATGCTGTGAATCTTCATATATATAAACATCGGTTTCCTCAGCTTTTACACAACACTGTCATTGTCCTTTTAACTGTTATTGGCTTAACTGCTCTGATGTCACAGAGATATTCAGGCTGACTAGCTGAACGGTAAAGGAAACCTGAGAGACTTTAGAATTAAAATTCTAAGCCCAACGAGCAGCTTTTGTTAAACCATGCAAGTATTCCTACACACCACTGACTTTTGAACAAATCTTTGCTGGTGCAGATCTATTTCAATATGGGCAGTGCCGCTGCGTACTTAGTTTGAAGATGAACCAATTGTTTTGCTACCACAAAACTGCTTTTAGCGTTCTTAGTTTAGCCCAATGATGGGGTATCTGTTGTTGGACTACAGTTCCCATCAACCCTGACCATAGGGTCATATTATGTGGGCTGCTGGGAGTTGATGTCAGGGGCTGGCTGGCTGAGGAGGGGTGGTGGAAGCCGCCTGACCAAGAGCCCCCCAGGGGAAGCACAGGGGGAGAGGAATTGGATCCTGGCTCCTGGCGCAGGATCAGCCACAGCCCAAAGGAGGGGATGATCTGGGAGCCACTGGAGGCAGGGAGCTTGAAGGATGATGAAGAGAAGGAAACAGGCAAGTGCCCCAGCACAGGGCAGGGACAGGAATCAGACTAGGCAGCTCTACTGCACAGAGATGTCAACTTACAGATTTGAAAATAAGGGACCAGCAGCCTCGAAAATAAGGGATCAGCAGCCAAAATAAGGGATTTTAGTCAACCAGCTGAAATACGAAGTTAAAAGGGACCAGATAATTTGGGAGAGCAGTGCCAGTTTTTAGCCCTTTGTTCCAGAGGGCTCAAGACACCAGCCCTTCATCAGCTCAAGACACCAGCTGATGAAACACTGCGATTAAATAACTACAAGCAGCAACCACTTTTTGCGCAAAACGAAGTTCAAGCTACGAAGATGCTGCTGCAGTTCTGTAACTTTTCTCTCGTGCTCCATCTGCAGCTCTCAGTGCCATCAGGCGGGGTGGGAGGAAGGGGGGGGGGAAATAGCGCCCGAAGTAAACCCGCAGATCAGACCATCTATGCTAGTCTACCACTTCAAATCTATGGGAGAAGCGCTTGCGGTCCTTCCTCCTCTTTCCCCCTCTATGGTTAGTCCTTGGAACACCTGCCCATGCCTCCTCCTCCTCTCTCTGAACTGGTTTCTCTATGGTTGCCCTCACTCTCCTCTCAAGTCTCCTCAGCAATTCATAGGCCGTGCCAGGCTGCCCATCTCATCCGGGTCCTGCAGTACGGCCTTGCGGGAGCGGCGGTGGGCAGAGGGGAGACTCCAGGCAGAGACGCTCAGTTCGGCGGCCGTAGGGCCTGAGGCTCCCGCCCGTCCCAGCAGGGAGGGGCTCCCAGGGGCCGAGGCTGGTGAGAGGAGGCCAGAGGGGGGTGGGCCGGGCAGCCAAGCAACACAGTTGGAGCCTCCCAGCTGGCAGGGAGGGAAGGAGAGGAGCTGCTTCCTTTGAAACCTGGGAAATTTAAGGGACATAATCAATAAGGGACAGCAGCGGGAAATGGCGCTGAGATAAGGGAGTTTCCCACCAAATAAGGGACGGTTGACAGCTATGCTACTGCAGAGCCACTCTTGACAGCTTCTCTGCTGACAGCCTGCAAGGCAGACCCCTCCCAAAACAAGGCATCTACCTGATGGTACCTCTGGTTGCGAACGGGATCCATTCCGGAGGCCCGTTCGCAACCTGAAAAGAACGAAACCCGTGTCTGTGCATCTGCACATGCGTGGGTCGTGATTCGCCGCTTCTGCGCATGCACGTTACTTCATTTTGTGCGCCTGCACATGCGCGAGTGGCGAAACCCAGAAGTAACCCATTACGTTACTTCCAGGTTGCCGCGGGACGCAACCTGAAAATGCACAACCGGAAGCAAACGTAACATGAGGTATGACTGTATTGGACGTCACTTATCAGAGAGCCAGGCAGACACAGAGAGGGTCCCTTGGGACTCGCAGTAGACGGAGAGATGGACCTGACACAGAGGGCTAGGGAGGGAAGTGGGCAGTCTGGGCAACTGCTTCATCTAGACAGGAGCAACGCTTAGAAGTCTCCATGTGTTCTTTGTTCTGTTTCTTTCATAAGGAAACTAGCTGCAAGTTAGCCAAGTGGTTTCACTGTCTTTGGTCTGTGAACAACCTGCTCTCCTTGTCAGCTGTTACTGCACTCCAACTGTCAGGCAAAGACCTACATAGATGCAAATTAGCAGGGAGCAAGATTTTTCTCTGAGAAACACCACCACCGTGGTTCAATGATCCAATGGCCAACGTGGACTGGTAGAGTCATTCCAGTACCCAGGGTTTGCTGGGTTTGCTAGTCTGTGCAATGCTATGAATGCAAAACGACGATCTACAACTGCCTGTGGCAATAAGATGCATTTTAATATCCAGATTAATTTTAAGTTTTTCCGTTGGGGAAGAGAAAAAAGGGGCTCCCAGTTTGACAAATTTCATTTGGTTTTATATTATGCATGAATTCTATCAGTAGCTCTAGTTTTTTTTGAAAGTGGTGCTTTTGTAAGCTTTTTAAAAATAAATTCAGAAAGAGATTCTATTATCACGCCGTGATTCATACTCCTTAAAGGCCTCCAAGCCACTCCTTTACCTGCAAGGCCCCTTCTAGGCAGATAGCCAGATCAGCTACTCTGCTCCCCACACACAGTACAGCCGAAAATAGTACCGACAAGCAGCTGCACAGATTTTTCTCAAAAGCAGCATGCCAATGACGAACCATCTCGGCTTCACAATCAGGAGCTGTTGTTTAATCAGAGCCATATTTATTAAAGTAAACATGTAAATAATCAGAAGCATTTCATTCAATCATAAGGATTTGTGGCATTCATTAAGCTGTGCACTCATCAGCCTGGAAATGGTATAGGCTGGGGTTCACCTTTCACAAGGAAAGCGACTGTTCAGAAAATAGAATTTAGTCAGGTATTCGATCTGTGTCCTCCTCCTCTGAGTAGTAATAAGGACTAGAGGCATGGTTTGGAGATTTAGCAGCCTTGCCAAATAAGAACAACTCGGTTCCCAATCCCTAACCCTCCAGCTCCCCAAGGGGTTATCGTGATCTTTCTTAGTATATTAAGCAAAATGACAAATGCATTAAGGTGCGGGGGTGAGGTGAGCCTGTTAGAATTCCCTATCAGGCTAGTGAGGAAGCCAGATGTGAAAGCCTTTGGCCCTTTCATTACACACCGTTAGGCGCCAGGCAAAAACGTTCCTTTTTAACCAGGTCTTTGGTTGATCTGATTGACATCCTATGCCCTTTTAAAATGTGTTTTTATTGGCGGGGGCTATTGGGTTGTTGTTTTTATTTTTATTATGCATTTTGTGGTTTTATATCTTTTATATCTTGATTTTATTCTGTAAACCGCCCTGAGACCTCCGGGTATAGGTAAAGGTAAAGGTATCCCTGACCATTAGGTCCAGTCGTGGCTGACTCTGGGGTTGCGGCGCTCATCTCGCTTTACTGGCCGAGGGAGCCGGCGTACAGCTTCCGGGTCATGTGGCCAGCATGACTAAGCCACTCCTGGCGAACCAGAGCAGTGCACGGAAATGCCGTTTACCTTCCCGCTGGAGCGGTACCTATTTATCTACTTGCACTTTGACGTGCTTTCAAACTGCTAGGTTGGCAGGAGCAGGGACCGAGCAACGGGAGCTCACCCCGTCGCGGGGATTCGAACCGCCGACCTTCTGATTGGCAAGTCCTAGGCTCTGTGGTTTAACCCACAGTGCCACCCGCGTCCCAATTCCGGGTATAGGGAGGTATATAAATTCAATAAATAATAATAATCATGATGGTGTGCATGACCCACACGTTGCACGTGTGACGTTGCATGTGTGTAACGTTGGGCCCCCTCAGTATTGGGTACAAGACGTTGCCACTGCCTGCCACTCATTTTTATTCACTCAATCTTTTCTGGACTCAGCAAATGAGTCGGGTGACTGACTTAGTCACTCCCAAGGGAGCGGGGTCCCAGGTCATCACTCCAGGATATGAAGAGAAGCAGTAGAAATCCTACTTACATTTTGAACATGCTGGAAATTTCTCCTGGATGACCGCTTTGCGGTATCTAAATCTACCTAGAATGCCCACTTAACTTTCACCCCAACCCCTAATCCTACCTCTACCCCCTAATCATAAATCTCTTGTCTAAAACAACCATACACAAAATAGACACACAAAGTATATAAAAAGAAAAGTGTACACAATGAAGGTTTGCATTGGGAAAAAACAAAATAAATAAAAGAAAGACTAAAATAAATACAGAAGCAAAAAATAAAGAATGAAATAAATACAGAAGTAAAAAAAGAAGTAAAAAGTAGACACAAATAGAACTCTCTAATCTCTCCTCCTCTCCATCACCTCCTGACTCCCTCTGGCTAACCCACACTGGATATCTGTGGTTGGTGGTTTTTAAGCCAGAAGCAAGAGATGTCACAAAGGAAGGTGGGATGCTGTTACCTTGGCAACCCACCTACCTTGACACTGGGGCAGTATTGCTCCTCCTGAGTCGTGATTATTCTTCAGGACTTTGAGGCGTCTGCTCAGAGGGGAATCTCCTCTCCTGTCAAGAGGTTTCTTCCTGTGCCTGCCTGTCTCCTCATCAGGTCCATTCTTTCGCTTCTTTATTTCCCCAGCAAAATCTTAATTGCTGCCGGATTGATTCTTGCACTAGGGGGAATACCATTTATTTTGAAATTATAATTAGATATCTAGTCCTCTTAGGGTCTGCAGGTAAGCAGTCTTTCAGAAAGTCTCTGAAAGTTGGAAGCTAAGTATAGATAGGTTTTG
Source organism: Podarcis liolepis (assembly GCF_965112155.1). NCBI lineage: Eukaryota > Metazoa > Chordata > Lepidosauria > Squamata > Lacertidae > Podarcis > Podarcis liolepis. Next base: position 120,473,483 of record NC_139554.1, read on the forward strand.
CAAGTCGTGAAAAGGCAAATGTCCTCAGAGATCCCTTGCGACTTTAATTAGACATGACCTTATCCGGCTAGAAAAGGATGCTACTCAGTCTAAGCTAGAATATTATTTGGGTGGCTTTAGGGAGGTTCAGGAGTTTGCATTTTGGCATTCTTCATGTATTTCAAGAATTTCAGGAAATGTATTATTAGTAGTAATAGAGTTCTTCTTCCTCAGATGACAGCAGTCAACTTATGAGAGCCAGCCTCTGAAATATGGCGATGATGTTGATGATAATGTCACCTTTCACAAACACACAAGATCATACCATCCAACATTTCTCTGATAAACATAGGGACATGTCAAGACCCCGTGACCACACAGTTCCCTAGGGAGTGAATAACCAGACAAGACAACGGCATATAGATTTATGGGTTCAAATAGGCCACACCTTAAATGGTTACAGATATGAATGGTTTGGCGCAGATACTGGGTGAAGCCAAATTATTCCATTCTACTAAATCAAATAAGTGTTGGAAATGTAAAGAGAAAGAAGGTTCCTTTTATCATACGTGGTGGTCTTGCAGTAAGGTTAAGGCTTCCTGGGAAATGATGTACAATGAAATGAAAAAGATGTTCAAAATAACATTTGTAAAAAACCCCAGAAGCCTTTCTCTTGGGAATTATAGGGACAGAACTACCTAAAGTGTATAGAAACTTATCCATGTATGCTACTACAGTGGCAAGATTGTTATTTGCCCAAAAATGGAAAGAAGAAGAAGTCTCAGCAAAGGAAGAATGGATACAAAAACTTACGGAATATGCAGAAATGGCAAAACTTACCGGAAGAATAAGAAATCAAGATAACAAACTTTTTATAAAAGAGTGGAAATGCTTTATTGAATATGTACAGATAAATTGTATACAGATAAAAACACTGGCAGGATTATTGTAATAACCTGCAATTACATAAGCGTATATATTTAAAGAAGATAAATAAATGAGCAAGTTAAGTGAATTTGGATATGCAGAAGATATTAAAAATAAATTTAAGGAAGCGCAGAAAGAGGTGGAAGTCAAGTTTTAAAATGTCAAAATTGTGGTAAAATCAGTGAAATGTATATATCTTAAAAGTATAAATAAAAAATATTTAAAAAACCAAAAAAACACTAATTATTCCACTCCAGCTCATCTGCCGACAGTGCATCTAAGGGTAAACTACATCTTGAGGGGGGCCTATGACCTACATCAAATAGGTGTACCCCCGGTAGGTTCCTGTTGCAGGAGTGCTATGGCCCTAGCCCCCACCTGGGTGTCGGACAGAAGCCACTTTTCCCGGATCCTTTTAACAAGATAGCCTTCACCAAGGAGGGGCAGGCGAAAACTACAACCTCCCCTCCAGCCAAGACCTAGGTGTACCCAAAAGGTTTTAAGATTTATACAGTTCTCCAAACACTTGATTACCCACAGATCTTAGATGATTGAGATATATGATTGGTCCTGAATGGGGTAACTGTGCCCCTGAAGGATCAGGTGTGCAGCCTAGAAGTCATTTTGGACTCACGGCTGTCCATGGAGGTGCAGGTCAATTGTGTCCAGGGCAGCTGTCTACCAGCTCCATCTGGTACGCTGGCTGAGACCCTACCTGCCCACAGACTGTCTCGCCAGAGTGGTGCATGCTCTGGTTATCTCCCGCTTGCACTACTGCAACCCACTCTACGTGGGGCTACCTTTGAAGGTGACCCAGAAACTACAACCAATCCAGAATGCGGCCGCTAGACTGGGGACTGGGAGTGGCCTTCAGGACCATATAACACTGACATTAAAGGATCTACATTGGCTCTCAATGCGTTTCTGAGCACAATTCAAAGAGTTGGTGCTGACCTTTAAAGCCCTAAACGGCTTTGGCCCTGTATACCTGAAGGAGCATCTCCACCCCAATTGTTCAGCCCAGACACTGAGGTCCATGTCCGAGGGCCTTCTGATGGTTCCCTCACTGCGAGAAGTAAGGTTACAGGGAACCAGGCAGACGACCTTCTCGGTAGTGGCACCCACCCTGTGGAACACCCTCCCATCAGATGTAAAGGAAATAAGCAACTATCTGACTTTTAAAAGATTTAGAAGTTTAGGGATGTTTTTAATGTTTGATGTTTTGATATGTTTTAATATATGCTGTAAGCTGCCCAGAGTGGCTGGGGAAACCCAGCCAGATGGGTGGGATATAATAATAATAATGCTTTATTGTGTTTTTTATATTCTGCTGGGAGCTCTCCAGAGTGGCTGGGGAAACCAAGCAGTCAGATGGGTAGCATACAAAAAATATAATAATCATGTGGCCCAGACAGATCGGGGGCCATATGGGCCATTTGGCCCAGGCCTCCAATTCCAAAGGGGGCCTTGGTCAGCATATTCAAAATCGCATGGGATGCACTGGGGCGAACGCGGAGGCGCAAAAGCGGGGGTTCAAGCCTTGAAAATTATTTGTCAGCATAACTTTTGTGAAAATTATTTATATACTTACTTATTTATAAGACTTCAGTTACCCCCAAGGTAAAAAAAGGGGGGGCACATTATCTACCTGGCCCAGGCCTCTACCTGGCTCTGCAAGGCCCTGATCATCATTACAGTGGTACCTCGAGTTAAGAACTTAATTTGTTCTTGAGGTCTGTTCTTAACCTGAAACTGTTCTTAATCTGAAGACCACTTTAGCTAATGGGGGCTCCCACCCCGCCGCCGTGTGATTTCTGTTCTCAACCTGAAGCAAAGTTCTTAACCCGAGGTACTATTTCTGGGTTAGCGGAGTCTGTAACCTGAAGCGTTTGTAACCTGAAGCGTCTGTAACCTGAGGTACCACTGTCTTATTATAAAAGGTAGTGGGTGAAGGCAGGTAAATTGAATTTTTCTGCAGATGCTGACTCAGGATCCTGGTGAAGGAAAAGGTAAAGAACCCCTGACAGTTAAGTCCAGTCATGAACGACTCTGGGGTTGTGGAGCTCATTTCGCTTTACTGGTAGGTAGGAGTTAAGGGCTCTCCTTGGCTACTCCACACTTCTCAGATGCTGCCGAGAGCCATCCCTGGCAAGTCTGAATCTGTTTCCTCGCCGGTTGCTGCTGGCAAGATAGATGCTTAGCAAGAGAAATGTAGAAGATTCTTTTCCGGATGAGCAAGGACTTGTGCTTGTTTTCTTGTCTAGTAGCAAAGAAATTCCAGAGGAGTTTGGAAGACACAAGATCTACCCACCTTGGAAGAGTGGCAGATGAAGGTGATTGACTGCATGGGACTGGCTGAAATGACTGACAGAATCCGAGACCAGGGGAAAGAGACGGCGGAAGAAGATTGGAAGAAATTTAAAATTTATCTTAAAAAATATTGCAAAATTAATGAATGTTAAAATGTTGTGGTTACATAAAGTAAGGGATTACAGCTATAAAAGATTAAGTAAAAGAAAAGAAAAGGAAAAAATTGGATAGGGGAAGGATTTGCTGAAATAATTTTGGGAATTGGAACGCAGAAAGGGGAGATATGGGGAAGTCGATGAAGTAAGTTTAAGAAAAAAGGAGTTGAAATTATACGTGTTTGTTCGTTACTGTATGTATATTTTTGTACTGTGTGTATTGTATGTGTTTTTAAAAATTTGTGAAAATTTAATAAATATTTATTTTTAAAAAAAAAATCCAGAGGAGACGGCTGTTCACACAGTTACGAACCAAAGGCCCGTTCAGACCAGCCTTCTGTGCTCCACATTGCTCAGTCGGATGCCTCTGGCTGCATTTGAGAGGCACCTGAGGCAGCACAGACCAACTCCCTGGTTGGATCAGGTGCCATTTGGCTCCTCCTCTCCCCAAACTCCATAAAGAGCCATTCTACTTGGCTGCTGCAGAGGGAGAGGTGAATATGTGAAGTCCCACCTCTCCATTGCCCTGGCTAAGCCCAACAACCAATTAGCTCAGAGGTGAATTTAGGGCAGCACAACAGGTTCTGCCGCAATGGGCGCCAACTATGACATAGTGCAGGCATGTCCAACAGGTAGATCACAATCTACTGGTAGATCGTGGGGGTGTTCCTGGTAGATCCTGGTTGATCTCTGGTCCCTCAGCGATCTTCTTACAAAAAAGCAGATCACTGCCAGTCTTTTTACAACCATGGGTAGATCACTGCCAGTTTTTTTATCTCTTGTGAGTAGATCACAGTCTATTGGTTGTTGGGCGTCCCTGACAGTGAATTGAGCAGAACAGAAGGGGAAGAGGTGGGCCACACAAATTTTGGCCACACAAAAGGCGCCGCTGAAATTTGAAAGACCAAAATTAGCCTCTCCTCTCCCAGAACTATGTCTTGCACTGATGTTTATGTTACCGTTGTGCCATATGATGTGAGAGCTGGCACCTGTATGGGCAATGTATCCGGAAGATAAATTGTATATTGTTATAAGAATTTTAAGATCTTAGCTATGTAATAAATGTTTATAAATGTACCAAGCAAACATGTACAGAAATATATAAACCACATGTCTGGAGCAGCACAGGAAGACCGTCCTGAACCCATTTTGACTCCCAAACTGACCAAATGTTTTCTATGTAAGGAGAGAGGGGATGAGGGAACCTTCCCATTGTCTCAGGAATTGGGTAATCACCATTTCAAAGGAATGGTCAGACTACCAGGAAAGGCAATCAGATAAGGCATTATCAGATAGCCTGGCAGACAGGAAAAACAACAACATTCAAATTTCTGTTGTAGATCACCTTTTCTGTGATGTAGGTATGATGTTTGTGGGGGGTGGTCTTGGGTTACACCCCTTCTGTGATGTATGTATGATGTATGGAGGGGTGGTCTTGAGGGACTTTAAAATGTGTATATAAGGGCAGGCACACCTTTGTTCTGGGTCTTCCTCCTTCCTGCGTGTGAGGGGAGCACTCTGTTGCAACAGCTTTAATAAAGATCAGGCTTACTAGTTGCTTTGCTTCTCAATATTCTCTGGTTGGCCTCTGTTATTTTCTCCTACCAATAGGGAACCCACATAAGGACTCCATACGGATACCCCATAAGGGAAAAAGGGAAGATTTTGTTTACGACAATATCGAGGAGTTAGTGATCTGACATGGTTGCCCTCTTCCTGCCTCTGTTTCTTCCCCCTCTCCTTGTCTCTTAAGTTCTTTGATGGTGAAATATACTCGGAGTCGAGAGTGGATTTAATGCTCTTTATTCAGCTCATAGTGGTGAGGAGGAATGGAAGTTCCCCCACAATATCTGCTTTATATACATTATTTACACAATGGGCTGCACGTGATTGGCTAATTCCGGGATTCTCCTGTAGGCCAATCAGGTGGTGGATTCACTTCCACCTGGAGCTGGATTGGGTGGCTCCTGCGGACCAAACATACTGCTGCATTGTTCTAGGACCAATCAGACTCCTGCATTCTGAATCCTATTGTTCTAGGACCAATCAGACTGCTGCTTTTTGGATCCTACTGTTCTAGGACCAATCAGACTGCTGCATTTTGGATCCTATTCAACTCGGTACATAACAGATGGCATGAGAACAGCCTTTCACGTCCTAAGCAGGTAGGAGGAAGAGATAGTGATGAGTACCTTCTTTGATGTTGGACATTGTTTCGAGAAAGTGAGGCACTGGGAGGGGCTGGCTAATGAATGATCTGCATATAGCCAGTCAGGCATGCCACACAGGCTAGCTATCTAGCTATCTATAAATCAGATGGTTGTGGGCAGAGTTTCTTTGAAGCTCGTGCACGGACTGATTGGCCATGGGGCCATGCAAACTAAAGAAGAATAAGAGTTTGGATTTGATACCCCGCCTTTCACTCCCCTTCAGGAGTCTCAAAGCGGCTAACATTCTCCTTTCCCTTCCTCCCCCACAACAAAACACTCTGTGAGGTGAGTGGGGCTGAGAGACTTCAAAGAAGTGTGACTGGCCAAAGGTCACCCAGCAGCTGCATGTGGAGGAGCGGAGACGCGAACCCATTTCCCCAGATTACGTGACTACTGCTCTTAACCACTACACCACACTGGCTCTCCAACTGCCTAGGGGAGTCACTTCACCACTTCTTGAGGGCTTCAAAGTGCTTGCTTTGTATGTATATATTGCTTGCTGTTCAGAATAAAATCTTTAATCTTCTCACTCACTTATCTTTTGTATTGCTTCTGAATCTCATTTTTAAAGAACCACCTTGCATTTGGCAAGACAGTACCTGCCATTGCTTCTTTCCCTCTTCCCTCCGCAGCCCTTTTTCCTTTTATGTTGCAGCTGTTAGACTGCAAGCCGTCACTTTAGATTGCGAAATGCCTTGACATAAAATTTTTGCAAGCAGACAAATCCGTAAATAAGCAAGCCTGCAAACTCGGCTTATCTGAATGGCCCTGTTTTGTTCTGCCTGAGAAATATAACCCTGGCAGAATCGACTTACTTCAATCTCACTACCATATAGAGAATGAAATGAAAATAGTTCCCTTTCTATGAGCTCCTAGGCAGAGACAACACCACTGTCATGTGCCAGCAACTGTGAACACATAGCATTAGACCACCTGTTGAGAATGGTGGAAAACTCACTCATGTTCCTGCCAGCGTCTGGCTGTTCCTGTACACTTACTTGAAAAATATGTAAGTGTATGAAATACATGTACAATTGTTTTGCAAACTCCCTAAGGGATCCTGCCAACAATATTTGGTTTTTAAATTTCGGGGAAACGAGCTAATTGATCAAGGGGAATTGTATCTCTATTCTTCCAATTCATCAGTATCAATCTCTTGGCCACCATTAGGCCTCATAGAATCCATTTCTGCTGTCCTGTTGTCAACTTCCATACAATGGGTATGTAGTTCAAGAGCATATTCACCTCTGAAAATCTTACATTTTCCTGTAGTGTCTTGTTTGTATAGCCCAGCACTTTCTCCCAAGACTTAGTAAGGAATCTCAACTTAGGCCACTGCAATGCGCTCTACATGGGGCTACCTTTGAAGGTGACTCGGAAACTACAATTAAACCAGAATGTGGCAGCTAGACTGGTGACTGGGAGTAGCCTCCTGGACCATGTAACATCAGTCCTGAAAGACCTACATTGGCTCCCTGTACGTTTCCGAGCACAATTCAAAGTGTTGGTGCTGACCTTTAAAGCCCTAAATGGCCTCGGCCCAGTATACCTGAAGGAGTGTCTCCTCCCCCATCGTTCAGCCCAGACACTGAGGTCCAGCTCCGAGGGCCTTCTGGTGGTTCGCTGGCTGAGAACTTACCTGCCCACAGACTGTCTTGCCAGAGTGGTGCATGCTCTGGTTATCTCCCTCTTGAACTACTGCAATGTGTTCTATGTGAGGCTACCTTTAAAGGTGACCCAGAAACTACAACTAATCTAGAATGTGACTGCTAGACTGGGTTGTGGCCTTTGGGACCATATAACAATGATCTTAAAGGACCTACATTGGCTGGCTCCCAGTGCGTTTCTGAGCACAATTCAAAGTGTTGGTGCTGACTTTAAAGCCCTAAATGGCCTTGGCCCAGTATACCTGAAGAAGCGTCCCCACCCCCATCGTTCAGCCCGGACACTGAGGTCCAGCTCTGAGAGCCTTCTGGTGGTTCCCTCACTGCGAGAAGTGAAGTTACAGGGAACCAGGCAGAGGGCCTTCTCAGTAGTGGAGCCTGCCCTGTGGAATGCCTCCCACCAGAGATCATGGAAATAAACAACTATTTGACTTTTAGAAGACATCTGAAGGCAGCCCTGTTTAGGGTTGTTTTTAATGTTTGATGTTTTATTCTGTTTAATATTATGTTGGGAGCCGCCCAGAGTGGCTGGGGAAACCCAGTCAGATGGGCAGGGTCTAAACCACTGAGTCTTGGGCTTGCTGATCGGAAGGTTAGTGGTTCGAACCCCCACAACGGGGTGAGCTCCCGTTGCTTGGTCCCAGCTCCTGCCCACCTAGCAGTTCGAAAGCACGTCAAAAAGTGCAAGTAGATAAATAGGTACTGCTCCGGCGGGAAGGTAAATGGCGTTTCCGTGCGCTGCTCTGGTTTGCCAGAAGCAGCTTAGTCATGCTGGCCACATGACCCAGAAGCCCTCTGCAGACAAACTCCGACTCCCTCGACCTATAGAGTGAGATGAGTGCGCAACCCCATAGTCGTCCGCGACTGGACCTAATGGTCAGGGGTACCTTTACCTTATTATTATTAAGCATCCATGGAAGGCATAGTTAGTAGTTGCATGGAGGTATCTAAACCCAGATTATGAGGACTGAGTTTGGTGTTTCCCAAACCCACAGGTGGACCTTGGGCCATTTTCAGGAGGAACTCAGTACCAACTTCTTGCAGGTTGAGTAAAAGGTGGCCAGGAGACATAATGGTCCATGTTGTTGATGGGGAGAAGGCTGTTGAAATTGTTGGAGTGTGCTGCCCATTGCCCAGGAATTGTCCTGAGTGCTGCAGAGCTTTTTCTTTGAGCTTGCTGAACTTCCCTGTTCTCTTTTCGTCCCTTTGTCCCTTGTTTATTATTGAATGGTGCCCAGCCTATCAAAACTAGGGGGGCAATCCATGCTGATAGCGGTGATGACCTCTGATTATTTGGTTGGTGAGCTTGCCTTTCGCTCCTGTGACATCAGCCATGCTCGGACCTGACAGAGTCATCCTTTAATATCCAGTTTTAATTTGGATTCCCAATGCTTGTGACTCCCCACCCACCCCACTCCCAGTCTGTGTGCACAAGCTCCTCTCGGAGAGAAGCAGATTTTAGAAGGATTTGCTGTAACAAGGACACTTGATCCTTTGAACAAGCAGCATTTACGGAACACGACTCAAATGCACGGTTAGGTGTCCCATCGCATTGGCCTTTCTTTCCATAAATATAACAGGAGCTTAGTATTGATCAAGCAAACAGTGCTATAGACTTTTCACAGAAACACCTGTTTAAAAGCATTCTCCCACTACTTGAATAGGAAAAACTGCCCATTCATTTAGTAAAATATGTTGTTGTTGTTGTTGTTTAGGTGTTTAGTCGTGTCCGACTCTTCATGACCCAATGAACCAGAGCACGCCAGGCACTCCTGTCTTCCACTGCCTCCCGCAGTTTGGTCAAACTCATGCTGGTAGCTTTGAGAACACTGTCCAACCATCTCGTCCTCTGTCGTTCCCCTTCTCCTTGTGCCCTCAATCTTTCCCAGCATCAGGGTTTTTTCCAGGGAGTCTTCTCTTCTCATGAGGTGGCCAAAGTATTGGAGCCTCAGCGTCACGATCTGTCCTTCCAGTGAGCACTCAGGGCTGATTTCCTTCAGAATGGATAGGTTTGATCTTCTTGCAGTCCATGGGACTCTCAAGAGTCTCCTCCAGCACCAGAATTCAAAAGCATCAATTCTTCGGCGATCAGCCCTCTTTATGGTCCAGCTCTCACTTCCATACATCACTACTGGGAAAGCCATGGCTTTAACTATATGGACCTTTGTTGGCAAGGTGATGTCTCTGCTTTTTAAGATGCTGTCTAGGTTTGTCATCGCCTTTCTCCCAAGGAGCAGGCGTCTTTTAATTTTGTGACTGCTGTCACCATCTGCAGTGATCATGGAGCCCAAGAAAGTAAAATCTCTCACTGCCTCCATTTCTTCCCCTTCTATTTGCCAGGAGGTGATGGGACCAGTGGCCATGATCTTCGTTTTTTTTGATGTTTAGCTTCAGACCATATTTCTTTCACCCTCATTAAAAAGTTCTTTAATTCCTCCTCACTTTCTGCCATCAACGTTGTGTCATCTGCATATCTGAGGTTTAGTAAAATATATTCAGTGCTAAACTGTGATGTGTTAGCAGAGATATGCATTAAGGCTAACCTAAAACTGTATAGAAATTTATTTATGTATACTACTACAGCAGCAAGAATGATGCTTGTCCCAAAATTGGAAAGAACCAGAAGTCCCAGTAAAGGAAGAATGGATACAAAAACTTATGGAATATGCAGAAATGAAGAAACTTACCAGAAGAATAAGAAATCAAGATAACCAACTTTTATAAACGAATGGAAATAGTTTATTGAATATTTACAGATAAATTGGAAACAGATAAAAACATTAGTGGGATTAATGTAATCTGCAGTTTTATAAGAGTATATATTTACAGTAGATAAAGAAATGAGCAAGTTAAATGAATTGGGATATGCAGAAGATTGGGGCGGAATGAATTTAAGGAAGCGCAGAAAGAGGGGGAAGCAAGTCAAATTTTGAAATGTTAAATTGATTGTAAAACTAATGAAATATATAAATTTGAAAATATAAACAAAAAACAAAAAAAGACTGATTCAGTCTACTAACTTCCTTCTAAATATATCTCATTTATTGAGCAGTAGGCCTTTCTCAGCCTAGAGCTCACAATTTTCATAACATATTGCTGGGGAAAGTTTATTATACGGCCCACCTTGACCCCCAACATTTTAAATTAGTGAACCACGCTAAAAGAAAATTTGAGATCTTCATAATTTCGAATGATTGGTTCATAGTGACACCCCACTGGGGTTTTTTTAAGTCTAATTGCTGAATATTTTTACCTCATAAACAGTATATGAAATTCGCTTCTGTCAAGTCAAACCGTTCCTTTTGAATGATTTCCTTGTCAGGTATTCATTAAAGAGGGGTTCTCATCAAACTGATAGTCACTAATGTAATGAAAACATCGACGGTGGGTTGCAGATCATTGCATTTCTTGATTGCTATAGTACATTGAAGCTACTAGTACAAAACCATCCTCTTATAAAGCAGGTGTAGCAAGGAGAAAATCATGCCACATTGTGCTTAAGCAGCTAAAAAAAGGTAAAGGTAAAGGACTACTGGACAGTTAAGTCCAGTCAAAGGCGGAAGGGTGGATCCACGGAAGGGTGGATGGGAAGTCAAAGGAGTTGGAAATTCGGCAGTGTCCTTTTCTTATTTTCTTCTTTTTAAATATATTTTTATTAAAGATTTCTTAGTTTACAAAAATACGTGCCTTGTCTCTTTTTTCAAACTGTGAATTCTACAGATCAGTTTCATTTGTTGTGAGACGCTAGTGTTGCATACAGTTAAAGAAAAAGAAGGAAACTTCTACCATATGTGGTGGACTTGCAGTAAAGTAAAAATCTTCTGGGATTTGACATATAATGAGTTAAAGAAAATGTACCAAAGTACATTCGTTAAAAAGCCAGAAGCATTTTTACTGGATATAGTAGGGAAAGAAATACCTAGGAGAGACCAAAAATCATTGATGTATGCAACTACTGCAGCAAGGACTTTGATAGTCCAAAAATGGAAGCAACAGGGATTACCAACTATTGAAGAGTAGCAGACGAAGATGATAGAATATGCAGAACTGGTGAAGCTGACCGGGAAAATCCGAAAACAGCAAAATCAAGCTTTCCAAAAAGACTGAGGTAAATTTATACAATATCTGAAAGGCAATTGTAAACAACTAACAACACTAGCAGGACTTATTTAAGAGCTTGTAAGATTGAAGACGCGGGTGGCGCTGTGGTGTAAACCTCTGAGCCTTGGGCTTGCTGATCGGAAGGTCGGCGGTTCGAATCCCCGCGACGGGGTGAACTCCCATTGCTCGGTCCCTGCTCCTGCCAACCTAGCAGTTTGAAAGCATGTCAAAGTGCAAGTAGATAAATAGGTACCACTCTGGTGGGAAGGTAAACGGCGTTTCCGTGCACTGCTCTGGTTTGCCAGAAGCGGCTTAGTCATGCTGGCCACATGACCCAGAAAAACTGTCTGAGGACAAATGTCGGCTCTCGTGGCCAGTAAAGCGAGATGTGCGCCGCAACCCCAGAGTCGTTCGTGACTGGACTTAACTATCAGGGGGTCCTTTACCTTTTAAGGTTGAAGAATCTACCTTTTTAGATTTATTTAAAATGTGACAAATGGAATGGAAGTACCTTGGGTTACACATGCTTCAGGTTGCATACGCTTCAGGTTACAGACTCCGCTAACCCAGAAATAGTACCTCGGGTTAAGAACTTTGCTTCAGGGTGAGAACAGAAATCGCGCGGCGGCAGCGGGAGGCCCCATTAGCTAAAATGGTCTTCAGGTTAAGAACAGTTTCAGGTTAAGTATGGTACTCCGGAACGAATTAAGTACTTAACCTGAGGTACCACTGTAAGGTAAATAGGAAAAAGTATAAATGCGATGATTTAGTAAGAATTTAAGGTAACCATGAGGCGGGAAGGGAGGGAAGTCGTCCAGCTCATGTGAGGAAGAATTTATGTGGGGGGGGGATTGTATTTATCTATTAAAAATGAAACTTAATAAATATTATTATTATTATTATTATTTTAAAAAGTGTTGGATACAGTGTTAGGTTAGGAAGAAAAGGGGGGAAAGAGGGGGAGCGGGGAATGGCAAGTGGAGTGGTAAAGCTTCAATTCTTCTACTTAGTGTGCTCTTCTGATCGTTGCATCGGCACAAGCATCTCAGCTTGCCAGTGTCACGGAGCAGACAGGTCATTTGTGGGTCAGGGAGACAGAGAGAGAAGCCAGGCTATCTTGCAGTGAAGCTTCTTTATTCAGCAAAGAAAGCAAAAATTACAAGGAGGCTCCTAAAGGAATACCCATCGAGTGAACGCAGATGCTCAAACTGGTGTGATGCCCCTGCTTCGCTCTCTAGCCCTCTGCGTCAGGCCCTTCCCTCTGTGACTGTTTGCTACGGCGAGTCACTGCACACGGGCCCTGATGGCACGATCTGTGGCTGCAAAAGTAAAAAGTACCGATCACGTGAGCAGAGACTCACCCTGTGCAGGCAGGAGCAGGATCCCAAATATAGGGAGAAATTTATGGTGGGGGTCGACATGTACTACCCTAACCCTTCCCATCCAACAGCGCTATAAATATTTTTTTCCCCATTCCTAATTTGGATTTTTGGTTGCCTTTCGCTTTTTCCTAGTGTAACGTAAGAGCAGAGAAGAAACAATGGTAAGAGAAGACAAGAAAGAGGCCTTACCTGTTCATAAGTCCATCCTCGACATTCTGTCATTGCAAATCTGAATAATACATGCCAAACCACAAAATCTATTAACATTCAATTGCTGGCTTTGAGTCCTGTGTCTCTTGTTCCTTCCTCTCTGCCGGATCTCTCTGCACATCTCCAGGGCTCCTCTCTGCGTTTGGCTAGGAGGACGGAGATATCGAATAGAGAAGAGAAGAGGCAGAATGTAAAAGACAGAGGAAAAACAATTATTACATACCAGAAAGGAATGGGGCAGAAATTCAGCTTGGCTTAGGCCAAGGTTTGCATCAAACCTACCTAATTCCCGAAACGTCTTGAAACGAAATGTGAACTGAAACAGAGCTAGCCTTCGAAATCGATGCTTCTTTGAATTTTGTGGTGCAGTCCTCTAACCAAAAATGTGCCAAAAACAAAACCACCATATGTTGGGGAAAAACATAGAAAATATTTATATGTTTAGTCAAAATTGCATGTGAAAATTGTATTAGGAGATATGAGCAATAAAATGCTGGCTGGGGGAAAAAAGCCCTGCTATTAGGGAGAAATGCAACACTGAGCATGCTTTGTGGAGAAAATGTTCTCATGCAGGAAACTCTTATACAGCCATACCTTGGATCCCGAATGCCTTGGTACTCAGACGTTTTGGTTCCTGAACGCCGCAAACCTGGAAGTAACTGTTCCGGTTTGCGAACTATTTTTGGAAGCCGAACATCCGACGGGGCTTCCGCAGCTTCCGATTGGCTGCAGGCACTTCCTGCAGCCAATCAGAAGCCGTGCTTTGGTTTCTGAACGTTTTGAAAGTCGAACAGACTTCTGGAACGGATTCCGTTCGACGTTCAAGGCACTACTGTACTCTGAAGAAGGGTGCTGCAATACCCTGCATGCCATTGGGTGGCATCTGTGAACAGCATACCTACTTTGCATGAGACTACTATTCCATGATTCCATGATACTGGTGGAAGGTGGCTAAACATTGAACTGCTCTATAGTGGCTGTTTTAAATCAAACGGGGTGGGGTGGGGGTTGCCTGGTGACAAGCTGTTCATCCCCACCCACCTTAATTCATGTCTGAGGGTGCAGAGTGAATTATAGAATAACAGAATCGTAGAGGTGGAAGGGACCCCGAGGGTCATCTAGTCCAACCCCCTGCGATGCAGGAATCTCAAGTAAATTGTACGTGACAGCTAGCCATCCAGCCTCTGTTTAAAAACCTCCATGGAAGGAGAGTCCACCACCAATCCAATGGGACTCAAACCCTCAGCAAGTCAGGGACTTCACCTGAATGGAAAGACAGGCTCTGGTGGATTGAGCAGACGAGATCAATAGTGGGTCCAACGGTCAAGAAGGTGTTTTCTGCACATGCTGTAGAGCAGGGGTCAGCAAATTGTTTTAGCAGCGGGCCGGTCTACTATCCCTCAGACCTTGTGGTGGGCCGGGGAAGTGGCACTGGGGGGTAGTGGAGCTGGAAGAAGAGGTGAGGGGGGCAAGTAGTCCTCCTCCCCACCCCCCAGCCAAAGCCCCAGCTGTTGCGCTTACCTTCCCAGTGTTAGGATATTGAGTTTCCGTTCCACCTTTAGAACAGGCATGTGGAGCTGTTGTATGTCACATGTCTGTTTACTTCCAGCAGTCTGCTGGGAACTTCTGTTGTATATACCGTATTTTTCCGTTGCATATACCGTATTTTTCGCTCTATAGGACTCACTTTTTCCCCTCCAAAAATTAAGGGGAAATGTGTGTGCATCCTATAGAGTGAATGCAGGCTGCGCAGCTAAGCCCAAAGCCAGAACAGGGAGACGGAGCACTGCACAGTGCTCCATCTCGCTGTTCTAGCTTCGGGCTTTGCTGCGCAAAGCCTCCGGAGGGCAGTGGGATGAAGGCACCCCGCTGCCCTCCGGAGGCTTCTCGGGCTGTCCCCGAAGCCAGAACGTTTTGCCCTGCTTTCCTTTGGACCACATCAGTGAGGCTGAGAGGGAGGTCTCGTTATCTGGGCAGACCAGACCACACTTCCTGGGCTCGCGCCCTGGAGAATTCACTTTGGTGCTGTTTGACTTCACCACCGCACTCCGAGCAGCAGTAGGTTTCAGGCAGAATGGTTCATCTTCTTTCTTTATCATTGTGAACATAAACTGCCTCGAATATCTGACTTGAAAGGGGGCTGTGGGTGTAATCTGACTTCAAGTCCCATGCCAGAAAACCGAAGGTGTGTTGCGTATGTGTTACAAACAACGCAGGAACAGAACTTATGGGAGTCTATTCAATGCCTGTATGACTTCTCATCTTCAAGAAGTCGCTTAAGCACTGCTAGCTGAATTAATCTCTGTTGATTTTCTGTGGTGCTCTGCTGCCATGCAGTGGAGGAATTATGAAACTCCCCCCCCCCCTCTCTCTCTCTCTCTCTCTCTCTCTGTGTGTGTGTGTGTGTGTGTTTTAAAGAGAATACAGAACACATCACCTTCTTTCTGTTGCAGATGAAACATCCCCTCAAAATGCATAATGGGGTGGTTTTCTTCCTGTCCTTAAGCATGTCTTTAGAGGCCACTTCCATGAGCTAAACCTCGTGTTAAGGATTGTCACAGTGCCCCTGTATGCTTCTTAGTAACTGGAAAAACACAGGAACCCAACTCATTGGTTTCCCCATATTCCTACCCCCAGCCCTGTATCTAAAACTCAACTTTAAAATAAGTAATTTGGCATGTGCTTTTGGTCTCTGTACTCATTTGCCTGGGGAAGCTTTGTTCCATTCCAAGATGGAACCCATGCCCTTGGCATGCCAAAGCATGCTTCGTACTTTGATAAAAGTACGAAGGGACCCCTGACCATTAGGTCCAGTCATGACCAACTCTGGGGTTGCGGCACTCATCTCACTTTATTGGCCGAGGGAGCCGGCGTACAGCTTCTGGGTCATGTGGCCAGCATGACTAAGCCACTTCTGGCGAACCAGAGCAGCACACGGAAACGACGTTTACCTTCCCGCCAGAGCGGTACCTATTTATTTACTTGCACTTCATGCTTTCGAACTGCTAGGTGGGCAGGAGCAGGGACTAAGCAACGGGAGCTCACCCCATTGCGGGGATTTGAACCACCAACCTTCTTATCAGCAAGTCCTAGGCTCTGTGGTTTAACCCACAGCACCACCCGCATCCCTATTTTGATACTTCGATACTTTCATACTTTAGACTTTGATACTTACGTAGGTCTAAATGGCCAATGGTCCATCTTTTCTAATGTGTGTGGGATGACCAGCTTCATATAACCAACATGCTTAAGGCTAATTAATGCATGAAGGCGTTAATACTATAGAGTAAGCAGTCCTGCCAGGCTTGGCTATGTCCACTTCCCCTCCTCTGTGAAGGAACTAGGTAATCAAGCTTTTGTCCCGTCCCGTCCCCCGTCCCCCCCCCCCTGTTTGAGATGCTCAGTGTATGAAGAGGTTTGAAATGGTTGCGCCAGCTAAATTTTACTGCCTGTGCAATTATCCTGAAGCACATGAATCTGACCTTTGAAGAGTTTGTAAGTAAACCATTTTTTAAACTTACCAAATCTGCCATCTTTTCCTATGCTGGAGGAAGAGGGAAACTCTGAAAAGAATTTTTTTAAGGGGGCATTTTGGAACTCACTCACATTTTAAAGGTTTCACAGCCTATAGTTCCATGCTTTACTTTGCTGCATATTTTCCGTTTTTAAATCTCTGTTGGGGATCTCTCACCAAAGAGTACTTTCCCCAAACTTGGATCTTGGCATCCAGGAATTATTATTATTATTATTATTATTATTATTATTATTATTATTATTATTATTATTATTATTATTATTATTTTGCACAAACAACATGCGCTTGCTGAGTTTTACCTGTGTGGCTTTGTTCTGTTATCCAAAACTGTCATTGTTGTCTTAATCTGTATTTATTGTTTGATGTGTAAGCCACCTTGAAAATATTTTTTTCTTAAAGAGTGGGAGCATTTCAGGGCACTTTCTGCGATGACTTTTAAATGGCGGCTGAAAACTTTTTTTTATTCTGCCAGGCCCATGCAGGCAATTAAGAGTACATTTCCCCACAAAGGTCTGTTGATGTTTGCTTTTAATTTATTTTGCTTTTAACTTCTTCTTAAACTTTTTATGGTTTCATTCTTTGGTTTTATGTTTTTATATCGTTGTAAACCACTGTGATATAGTTTTATGATATAGCAGTATATAAATATTTTTTAATGACTAAATAATAAATAACATCAGTTCTTAGAAGGCATCACTGGTGTGAGAGTTGGCACTTAATCTGAGTTGCGGCTCTTGAAAGCTCAGTGCCAGAACCAGATTTCAAAGTTAAGGCTCTATCCAGGAAAAATCTGGTATTGGGGCGGGGAGGAATACATGGTACCCTTTAAGATGTGCATGCAATATTGTGTGTGTGTGTGTGTGTGTGTGTTTTCTTCCTGGTCCTATGTAGGTCACTACAGCTGACCTCAGGTCCAGGGGGTGGGAATCTTTACTATTTTCTCAAAAATTGAATTTAATCCCAGATGATCTATTTACTACTGTATAAAATGAAAACATGTTATTAGAGAACACTAGGCAGATTAACTAAAGGTCAAAGCAGGACATGGACCGAAAATCTTTGTGCTCTGCTTCTCACTCGCTCTTTTCCCTAAAGTAGATGTTGCGTGGCAAACCAACGCTGCGTCATTTAAAAAAATGGAAATAACTGAGTGTAGTGTGAATTTGAGCTGAGGAATTGCAGGGGGGAGTGTGCCTGAGCTATTACTAGTTACTGTCTCTAGCCCCATGAGGAAAAGATGCTGAGAGATAGCTTCTGAGCTAATAATAATTTTAAAAAATAGTCAGAGGGGAACAGGTTAAGCACCCCTCTCCTGTGTGTTTCTGACCAAGTTCATAGTCACCAAGGTGGCTCTTCATTTATTTTTTTAAAGCAATCCTGTCAGAAGACTGCCTGATGGAACTTTTGCAGAGGGAGGGGGAGAGAGGTAGGGAACTGGTCAGGAGACTATATGATGAGAAAGTGTGGTTTGTTGAACCTGACCGATGTTGGTTTCTATTTCCCTCACTGAGCAGCAACTGCAGTCACAAGACATTGTTTTGCATTCCACAGTCTGCTGTTGGATTCCCACGGGAATGGGAGATTGGATGTGACGTAGACTGGTTTCCTGTTTTTCAGTGTTCTCTCGGTTTCTTTGTTAGAGAGACAGGTTGCTCCTCTGCTCTCACAGAGGCAAGATGCATGTTTGTATTCTCTCAGCATAGAGTGGAAATAAAGTTAAGAATGTGGCACATACTGCTTATCCTTCTGCTGTGTGGGCTACTCTGCTTGGGCTCAAGATAAGATAAGCCTGTATCAGCTTCAGATTTTTGGTTATGGGCCCAGATAAATGGAATCGGAATGCCAGCAGAGGAACAGAGAGATGGAACGGTCTTATCTGCTCTGCGCGTCAAGAAGATTGATGAGAGGTATGTGCTCATTGCTCCGGGCAGCCTGCCAGCTCCTAATTAATGGCTTTATGGCTGGACTTTGAACCTTTAAAGCCGTTTGCCGTGGCACAGGCTAAAAGGCTTGAAAACCGAAAGTACCTTTAAAAGTGCTTTTGGAATGAAGCAGCTGTATACAGACACAGCTTGTTTAAAGCAGCAATGGTGGCTAATGCAAGACTGGCTGATGCTTTTGGGATTCCAAAGCTCAATAAGAAGAATTACGTGAACAGGGTGCTGTACACAGAGGCTCTACTGCAAAAAGAGGGTCTGTTTACTGTTATTACAGATGCCCCCCCCCAGCTCCGTTGACAGATGAATGGAGAGCTAAGGATTCAAAAGCAAGGGGAACTCTTACATTGATAGTCTCCCCATAAGAGCTCTGTCTGTTGCGTAATAAGACCTCAGCCAGAGCGATTTGGGACGCTTTAAGAGATTCTCATTTGAGAACAGAAGCTGGTGCTTCTTTGTTCTACTATGCCAAGCTGCATGATATGGCACTTGCTGAAGGTGCAGATGTTCGTACACATCTGATGGAGATGCAGAATCTGAGACATGAGCTGCAACAGAGAGGACTCACCTTTCCAGAGGCTGTGTATTCCTTCATGATACTACATTCTTTGGGTTCAAGTTGGGAGTCCGTTGCCACTCAGATTGCTGTTCAGCCAACTGCTCAGCTCACGGTAGCCCATTTACTGCCGTTGTTCTGAATGAAGCAGACAGGTGAGGTGCTAGCTGCATGGGTAAGGGGGAGTCATCACAGACGTCATCCCAGAATGCAGTGGAACCACCAGATGGTGCCAAAGCTTTGAAGGCAGTGAAATGCTACTCGTGTGAACGTCTAGGCCATATGAAGAGGGAATGCAGATTTCCCAAGGCCAAGACAGAGCAGCACAGTGAAAGCTCAACACGTCGAAAAGGCAAAGGCAAAGGTCCGGTGTCCAGGACAACGCAGCACAAGGCAATGGTCTCACGCTTCACTCCAAAGGTTGCAAAGGTCCAGAAGACGTCTAGATCTTTCTTCGTGGTGGATTCGGGCGCAACGCACCACTTATGCAATGACAAGCGACTGTTCATATCTTTTACACCGCAGGAAGGTGCGATTCACCAGGCGGATGACCACACGATCCCCAGTCAAGGCTACGGAACTGTTGTTCTTCACAGTTTGGACTTATCGATACAAGATGTTCTCTACGTTCCAGGTGCTGCACACAATCTACTCAGTGTTGCACAGCTGAATGAACGGAAAATTGACGTTTCCTTCAAGAACAAGAAGTGCACCATCACAAAGAAAAACAATTATGTATTGCATGCTGAATATGTTGGTCGTTTGTTTGTTTTGTATTATGATGATGTTGTGCAGGATGAAACTTGTTGCATTAAAGCTGCAGAGTTTTGAAAAATTAAAAAAACAGAGTGCGAGACTGGCTCCATTATTATCAAATAATGGAGGCATGTAATTTGGACAAAAAACTAGGTTTCCAGGTGGAAAAATCAAAATTGGAAACAGAATTGTTAGACCCCAAAGTTAAGAATTTGTCAAGAATGTATAACTTGCTGTTGAAATGGAATACTCAGGATGAAACGGTGAAATCTGCCATGTTTAAATGGGCACAAGATGTTGGACATAACATTATGATGGCTGACTGGGAACAGTTATGGACCACAGGTATGAAGTTTATGGCATGTAATGCCTTAAAAGAGAATCTAATGAAAATGATTTATAGGTGGTACATAACACCAGTCAAGCTTGCAAAAATCTACCATTTGCCCGACAATAAATGCTGGAAATGTAATGAGACTGAAGGTACATTCTTTCACCTTTGGTGGACATACCCAAGGATTAAGAACTTCTGGGAGATGATCTATAATGAAATAAAAAAGGTATTTAAATATACCTTTCTGAAGAAACCAGAGGCCTTTCTCCTGGGCATGGTCAGCCAATTGGTGCCAAAGAAGGATAGAACTTTATGTATGCTACAACAGCAGCAAGAATACTTATCGCAAAGCATTGGAAGACACAAGATCTACCCACCCGGGAAGAATGGCAGATGAAGCTGATGGACTACATGGAATTGGCGGAAATGACAGGCAGAATCCAAGACCAGGGAGAAGAGTTGGTGGAAGAAGATCGGAAAAAATTTAAAGTATATTTACAGAAATATTGCAAAATTAATGAATGTTAGAAGGATGTTGGAATGAAGTTATATGGCATTAGCAGAAATGTTATAAAGAATTAAGTAAAAATAGACTGTTAATTGGCCAAAGTGGAAAACTTAAGGTCAGATTGTGCTAAGATAAATTATAGAACAAAAATTGAGAAAGATGGAAAGGATTTGCTGAAATAGCTAACTGAACTAGAATACAAAAAAGGGAGGTGTGAGGAGGTTGATGAAGCAAGTAAATGAAAAGCAAAGATATGGAAATATTGGATGTGTTTTTAAGTGTTTTTGTTTTTCTTATTGTTTTGTTGTATTGTTTTTTGTTTTTGTTTTTATTTTTGATGTATTGTAATTTTTTATTGTCTCTTTTTTCTTTTTTCTGTAACTATTAAACCTCTAATAAATATCATTTAAAATAAAAAAAAGAAACTTGTTGCATTGCAGGTTCTAACAAAAGTTTGCATGCAGGATGTATTCATGATTTTCACAGGAAATTGGTCATTTGCATTTTGAGGCAGTATCTAAAATGCCTGCCTTGGTTGAAGGTATGACTATTAAACCCTGCAGGTACCACATGAAGTGTAAGGCATGCGCAGCAAACAAGGTGAAAATGGCTGCGAAAGGTAAGGTGTCTAGTAGGCAAGCTACAGAACCATACCAGGTTGTTCATGCTGATTTGGTTGGTCCACTATCGCCCTCTTTGGGTGGAAACAGGTACTTCATGGTTCTCATTGATGCATTTTCTAGGTATATTTATGTGTACAATCTCAAGCAGAAATCAGAGGCTTTTCCAAGGTTCAAGGAATTCTGTGCTTGGTTGGAAAATGTGCATGGTAAGAAGATAAAAAATATTTTCACTGATCGCGGGGGGGAATTCACTTCTCAGCAGTTTGAAGCTTTTCTGACTGAGAAAGGAATTCAACACGATTTGTCCAGTCCTCGCTCGCCATGGCAGAATGGACTTTGCGAAAGGGCAAATCAAACATTGCTTCAAGGGTTAAAAAGCTTGCTGCATGATGCCAATCTTCCAGAGAGTTATTGGGCCGAATCTCTCTCTTGTTTTGTTTACAGTTATAATTGCAGGTTATCTTCAGCGATTGGTTGTACCTCCTATGAGAAGATTTTTGGCAAGAAGCCTTACATCAAACACATGAGAATTTTTGGTTCTGACATGTGGGTTCACACACCACTAAGCTCCAAGTTAGGCAAGCGTGGATTGCATGGTATCTTTCTAGGTTATCAGAAAGGTTCTTACAGAATAATGATGACTGACTCTAAGACAATTAGGTTCACAAGAAGCGTTGAGTTCAATGCCAAGTGGGGGGAGAATGTGGGAATTTTCCAATGTTATCCTGATGACAGTGATGAGACTGAGGATAGGCAACAGCCACAGCAGCAGCAGCAGCAACAGCCACAGCTGCCGCAACAACCCAAACCCACTGATGAAGGTCCTGATCCTGAGTCTGAGACTGAATCAGATGATTCATAGTATTTCAAGAGTGCAAAAGCCTCTGTGCGACCCTCTGAAGGCTCTGATCAAGAATTGGAGGAACCTTTGTTCACCATAGGTCACTTTTCTCCTAAGAAGGAAGAGGAGAGTGTTGAAGACCTAAGGCTAATTCGCAGGTCTCTGAGAGCCACAAAGGGTAGACCTCCAAAGAGATTTGCTGATGAATTTGCTAAAACAGCAGTGGCAGCTGTTAAAAGCTCCAAGAAGGTATTTGAACCTTCAAGTTTCCAAGAAATCCAGGATTTGGATTCAAAGGATGCTAAGCCATGGTTAAATGCCATGGCTGAGCTTGATTCCTTAGAGAGGAACAAAACATGGGAGCTAGTTCCAGTAGGAAAAGAGATTAACAGTAATCCTTCAAGTGTGTTGATTGGTTTGGCTATGGGTTGGTTAATGGGTTAATTGGTGAGCTATGAGGTGAAGGGGAGGGTCAGATGCCTTGTCAATCAAAGAATGACTTGTCAACCAACCAGAGGCAGCTTTGTCAATCCCAGCAGCCTTGTCAACCAACCAGAGGCAGCTTTGGAAATCCCAGCAGCCTTGTCAACCAACCAGAGGCAGCTTTGGAAATCCCAGCAGCCTTGTCAACCAACCAGAGGCAGCTTTGCAAACCCAGCAGCCTTGTCAACCAACCAGAGGATGTTTGTCAATACCAGCAGCCTTGTCAACCAATCAGAGGCAGCTTTGTCACTCCCAGCAGTAGGTATAAAACAGCCTGGCCTGGCTTGCGCTCCACCTACTCCCTCCTAGTTCCTCCACCTAGTTCCTCCTAGTTCCTACTCCTAGTTCTTCCACCTAGTTCCTCCACCTAGTTCCTCCACCTAATCCCTCCTAGTCCCTCCTAGTTCCTAAACTGCGTCCCTCCTAGTTCCTTTGCTCCTACTTTACGCTACTTTACTCCTACCTTGCGCCTGGTGGAGGAACTAAGAGGAACTAGGTGGAGGAAGTAGGAGGAACTAGGAGGGACTAGGAGGGACTAGGTGGAGGAACTAACAGGAACTAGGAGGGACTAGGTGGAGGAACTAGCAGGAACTAAGAGGGACTAGGTGGAGGAACTAAGAGGGACTAGGAGGGACTAGGTGGAGGGACTAGGAGGGACTAGGTGGAGGAACTAGGAGGAGGAACTAGGTGGAGGAACTAGGTGGAGGAACTAGGAGGGACTAGGTGGAGGAACTAGGAGGGACTAAGTGGAGGGACTAGGAGGGACTAGGAGGGACTAGGTGGAGGAACTAGGTGGAGGGACTAGGAGGGACTAGGAGGGACTAGGTGGAGGAACTAGGAGGGACTAGTTTGAGGAACTAGGAGGAACTAGGTGGAGGAACTAGGAGGGACTAGGTGGAGGAACCAGGAGGGACTAGGAGGGACAGTGGAGGAACTAGGAGGAGGAACTAGGAGGGACTAGGTGGAGGAACTAGGAGGGACTAGGTGGAGGAACCAGGAGGGACTAGGAGGGACGGTGGAGGAACTAGGAGGGTCCTAGTTCCTCCGCCCAGTCCCTCCTAGTTCCTCCACGTTCCCCCACCTAGTCCCTCCTAGTCCCTCCACCTAGTTCCTCCACCTAGTCCCTCCTAGTTCCTCCACCTAGGCCCTCCTAGTTCCTCCTAGTTCCTCCACCTAGTTCCTCCTCGTTCCTCCTCCTAGTTCCTCCGCCCAGTCCCTCCTAGTCCCTCCTAATTCCCCCACCTGGTCCCTCCTAGTCCCTCCTAGTTCCTCCTCCTAGTTCCTCCACCTAGTCCCTCCTAGTTCCTCCACCTAGTTCTTCCACCTAGTCCCTCCTAGTCTCTCCTAGTTCCTCCACCTAGTCCCTCCTAGTTCCTCGTAGTTCATCCCCCTAGTTCCTCCCCCTAGTTCCTCCACCTAGTTCCTGTTGTAATTGCAGAGTCCTGTACACAGCGGAAGGATGAGCAGTATGTGCCACATGCTTAACTTTGCTTTATTTTCCCTTCAATGTTGAGAGATTACAAACATGCATCTTGCCTCTGCGGGAGCAGAGAAGCAACCTTCTTCTCCTCGGAACAAAGAACACCAAGAGAAGTGGGAAAAAAAGGAAACCAGTGTACGTCACATCCAGTCTCCCATTCCCGTGGGAAACCCAACAGTACTCTGTGGAATGCAAAACATTGTCCCATGACAAGCACTTCGCTGCACAGTGAAGAAAGCAGAAACCAACATCCTTCCCCTTTCTGTGAACATCACTGGGCAGCGTGTTCGTACAATATCAGTACAAACCCAATTTCTGTACATAGGTACAGTGTTGATCCCTTGATACAATCTTGGACAATACATCAGCAGGAATTTCATTACCTGGGATATAGGACACCGTTACGAGTCCCTTCTGAATATGTTCCATAGCATGTTGCAACTTCAATTGCAAGTGCTTCATGCTTTGCTTACAACCTTCCGAATTCAGCAAAGCCAACATGCTTTGTTGTCCTGGTAAACCTGGATTGGACATTTGACAGAAATTTTCATGTCTTTGCACAATTGTAACAACCATTCACAATCCTTAAGTGAATAAGACAGTGCATTCAGTTCAGCTTCACAAGTACTTAAGCTAATTGTTGTTTGCTTCTTGCATGACCAATCAAATAGACCCTGATTGTACATGTAGCAAACTCCAGACATACTTTTCCTGTCTGTAGTGTCACTTCCAAAACTTGCATCTGCAAAAATCTCAAGACCACCAGACTTCTGATTGTTAAATCTCAGTCTGTAATGCATAGTGCCTTTCAAATAGTGTGCTATGCGTTTTAGAGCTTTCCAATCCTTAACAGTGGGATTGTTAACTTGTCTGCTTAGCAAATTACAGCTAACAGCAATGTCAGGTCTTGAACATCTGGCAATGAAGTTTAGCTTGCCTAGCACACTTCTGTACAGTGTAGTGTCAGAAAATGCTTCTTCGGTGTCTTCTACCTGATAACCTGTTGTCATCGGTGTGTCTACAGGGTTAGCATCCATCAGGTTCAGTTTGCTTAACACATCAGCAATTTTCCGTGACTGGTGTACTAGAATGTTACCACTTTGATCTCTCTCTATTTCCAGAGATAGGTAGTTGTTTACCTCACCAAGATCTTTCATGTCAAAGTGCTCTTTCAGTTGAGCTAGGGCGTTATTGTACATTGTGACATCTTTCCAAAAGAATAAAATATCATCAACATAAAACAAACAATACAGCTTCTTTTGCCCCTCCTCTTTGACAAATACACATGGATCAGCTTTCCCTTGCTGAAAACCTAGAGAAAACAATACTTCAGTGAGTTTTGTGTGCCAACACCGTGCACTTTGTTTGAGACCATAAAGGGACTTCTTTAGGGCACAAACAAATCCCTGTTTTACCTGTACGCCATCAGGTGGAAGCATATAAAGTGATTCACCTAGAGATCCGTACAAAAATGCTGTATTCACATCGTGGTGACTAACGTGTAGATTCTCTGCAGCTAGCTTGAGCATAAGCCTAATGCTCTCATACCTCACGGTGGGTGAGTAGGTCTCGTGATAGTCTTCACCTGGTACCTGTGCAAAACCTCTGGCTACCAATCTGGCTTTGTGTCTGACTATCTTGCCATTTTGATCTGTCTTCGCTTTGAAGACCCATTTGCTTCCAAGCAGTTTCATTCCTGGAACTACTGGAACTAGCTCCCATGTTTTGTTCCTTTCTAAGGAATCAAGCTCAGCCTTCATGGCATTTAACCATGGCTCAGCTTCCTTTGAATCCAAATCCTGGATTTCTTGGAAACTTGAAGGTTCAAATACATTCTTGGAGCTTTTAACAGCTGCTACCGCTGTCTTAGCAAATTCATCAGCAAATCTCTTTGGAGGTCTGCCTTTTGTGGCACTTTGTGACCTGCGAATTAGCCTTAAGTCCTCAACACTTTCCTCTTCCTTCTTAGGAGAAAAGTGGCCTATTGTGAACAATGGTTCTTCCAATTCTTGATCAGAGCTTTCAGAGGGTCACATAGAAGC
Organism: Podarcis liolepis; assembly: GCF_965112155.1. Lineage (NCBI taxonomy): Eukaryota > Metazoa > Chordata > Lepidosauria > Squamata > Lacertidae > Podarcis > Podarcis liolepis. The sequence continues at coordinate 120,499,516 of NC_139554.1, forward strand.
TTTCGCACTCTTGAAATCCTCTGAATCATCCGATTCAGTTTCAGACTCAGAATCAGAACCTTCATCAGTGGGTGTGGGTTGTTGCGGCTGCTTTTGCTGTTGCCTATCCTCAGTCTCATCACTGTCATCAGGATAACATTGGAAAATTCCCACATTCTCCCCCCACTTGGCATTGTACTCAACACTTCTTGTGAGCTTAATTGTCTTAGAGTCAGTCATCATTATTCTGTAAGAACCTTTCTGATAACCTAGAAAGATACCATGCAATCCACGCTTGCCTAACTTGGAGCTTTGTGGTGTGTGAACCCACATGTCAGAACCAAAAATTCTCATGTGTTTGATGTACGGTTTCTTGCCAAACATCTTCTCATAGGGGGTACAACCAATCGCTGAGGATGACCTGCGATTGTAACTGTAAACAAAACACGAGAGAGATTCGGCCCAATAACTCTCTGGAAGATTGGCATCATGCAGCAAGCTTTTTAACCCTTGAAGCAATGTTTGATTTGCCCTTTCGCAAAGTCCATTCTGCCATGGCGAGCGAGGACTGGACAAATCGTGTTGAATTCCTTTCTCAGTCAGAAAAGCTTCAAACTGCTGAGAAGTGAATTCTCCCCCGCGATCAGTGAAAAGATTTTTTATCTTCTTACCATGCACATTTTCCAACCAAGCACAGAATTCCTTGAACCTTGGAAAAGCCTCTGATTTCTGCTTGAGATTGTACACATAAATATACCTGGAAAATGCATCAATGAGAACCATGAAGTACCTATTTCCACCCAAAGATGGTGATAGTGGACCAACCAAATCAGCATGAACAACCTGGTATGGTTCTGTAGCTTGCCTACTAGACACCTTACCTTTCGCAGCCATTTTCACCTTGTTTGCTGCGCATGCCTTACACTTCATGTGGTACCTGCAGGGTTTAATAGTCATACCTTCAACCAAGGCAGGCATTTTAGATACTGCCTCAAAATGCAAATGACCAAATTTCCTGTGAAAATCGTGAATACACCCTGCATGCAAACTTTTGTTAGAACCTGCAATGCAACAAGTTTCATTCTGCACAACATCATCATAATACAAAACAAACAAACGATCAACACATTCAGCATGCAACACATAATCGTTTTTCTTTGTGATGGTGCATTTCTTGTTCTTGAAGGAAACGTCAGTGTTCCGTTCATTCAGCTGCGTAACACTGAGTAGATTGTGTGTGGCATCTGGTACGTAAAGCACATCTTGTATCGATAAGTCCAAACTGTGAAGAACAACAGTTCCGTAGCCTTGACTGGGGATCGTGTGGTCATCCGCCTGGTGAATCGCACCTTCCTGCGGTGTAAAAGACACGAACAGTCGCTTATCGTTGCACATGTGGTGGGTCGCTGCTGAATCAACAACGAAGAAAGATCTAGACGTCTTCTGGACCTTTGCGACCTTTGGAGTGAAGCGTGAGACCATTGCCTTGTGCTGCGTTGTCCTGGGCACTGGACCTTTGCCTTTGCTTTGGCCTTTTCCACGCGATGAGCTTCTGCTGCGCTGCTCTGTCTTGGCCCTGGGATATCTGCATCCCCTCTTCATATGGCCTAGACGTCCACACGAGTAGCATTTCACTGCCTTCAAAGCTTTGGGGCCATCTGGTGGTTCCACTGCACTCTGGGATGACGTCTGTGAAGACTCCCCCTTACCCATGCAGCTAGCACCCTGGCGGTCTGCTTCATTCAGAATCACGGCAGTAACATAGGCTACTGTGAGCTGAGCAGTTGGCTGAACAGCAATCTGAGTGGCAACGGACTCCCAACTTGGACCCAAAGAATGTAGTATCATGAAGGAATACACAGCCTCTGGAAAGGTGAGTCCTCTCTGTTGCAGCTCATGTCTCAGATTCTGCATCTCCATCAGATGTGTACGCACATCTCCACCTTCAGCAAGAGCCATACCATGCAGCTTGGCATAGTAGTACATTGAGGAACCAGCTTCTGTCCTCAAGTGAGCCTCTCTTAAAGTGTCCCAAATTTCTCTGGCTGTGGTCTTATTACGCAACAGACAGAGCTCTTCTGAGGATACTATCAATGTAAGAGTTCCCATCGCTTTGGAATCTTTAGCTTTCCATTCGTCTGTAATTGGAGCTGGGGGTTGTCTGTAATAACTTTATACAGACCCTCTTTCCGCAGAATAGCCTCTGCATAGAGAACCCAGTCGGCATAGTTTTTCTTATTGAGCTTAGGAATCCCAAAAGCATCAGCCAGCTTTGCATTTGTCATCTCCGCGGCGTTTAATCAAGCTGCGTCACTGCTGCTTCAAACCTCATTCCAAAAGCACTTTCAAAGGTACTTTCGGTTTTCAAGCCTCCCAAGCCTGTGAGCTTGTGCCTTAGAGCTTTTGCCTGTACCGCGGCAAAACGGCTTTATAAGTTCAAAGTCCAGCCATAAAGCCATCAACTAGAAGCTGGCAGGCTGCCCGGAGCATGAGCACATACCTCTCATCAATCAACTCGACGCGCAGAGCAGATAACGCCGATCCGTTTCTCTGTCCCTCTGCCGGCATTCCGACTCGGCTTCTACAGTCCATCCTTCAGTTTGACTGCATTTTTCTGGGCCCATAACCAAAAATGTTGTAATTGCAGAGACCTGTACACAGCGGAAGGATGAGCAGTACGTGCCACATGCTTAACTTTGCTTTATTTTCACTTCAATGTTGAGAGATTACAAATATGCATCTTGCCTCTGCGGGAGCAGAGAAGCAACCTTCTTCTGCTCGGAACAAAGAACACCAAGAGAAGTGGGAAAAAAAGGAAACCAGTGGACGTCACATCCAGTCTCCCATTCCCGTGGGAAACCCAACAGTACTGTGACTGTCGAATGGAAAACATTGTCCCGTGACAAGCAATTCGCTGCACAGTGAAGAAAGCAGAAACCAACAGTTCCTCCCCCTAGTTCGTCCACCCAGTCCCTCCTAGTCCCTCCTAGTTCTTCCACCTAGTCCCTCCTAGTTCCTCCTAGTCCTATCTTACTCCCACCTTACCACCACTTCACTCCTACTTTACTCCTACCTTCCTCCTACTTTACCCCTACTTTACTCCTACTTTGCTCTTGCTTTACTCCATTTTACGCATACCTTACTCTTACTTTACTCCTACCTTACTCCCTACTCCCTCCTATTTCCTCCACCTAGTCCCTCCTAGTCCCTCCACCTAGTCCCTCCTAGTTCCTGCACCGAGTCCCTCCTAGTCCGTCCTAGTTCCAGCACCTAGTTCCTCCTCCTAGTTCCACCACCTAGTCCCTCCTAGTCCCTCCTAGTCCGTCCTAGTTCCAGCACCTAGTTCCTCCTCCTAGTTCCACCACCTAGTCCCTCCTAATTCCTGCTAGTTCCTCCACCTAGTCCCTCCTAGTCCCTCCTAGTCCCTCCTAGTTCCTCCACCTAGTTCCTACTCCTAGTTCCTAAACCGAGTCCCTCCTAGTTCCTTTGCTCCTACTTTACGCTACTTTACTCCTACCTTGCGCCTGCTTTACTCCTACCTTACTCATACTTTACTCATACTTTACTCCTTTGTTGCTCATATTTTTCTCCTACTTTACCACTCATACTTTACTACTACTTTACTCATCCTTTACCACTACTTTACTACTACTTTACACATACTTTACTACTACTTTACTACTAATTTACTCATTCTTTACTACTACTTTACTACTAATTTACTCATTCTTTACTACTACTTTACTACTACATCACTCATACCTTACTATTTTGCGGCGGAATGCCAGTTGCTGGAGATCGCATGTGAGGATGAGTGCTGTGGTGCTAGTTCCTCCTCCTTGTTCCTCCACCCAGTCCCTCCTAGTCCCTCCTAGTCCCTCCACCCAGTCCGTCCTAGTCCCTCCTACTGCCTCCACCTAGTCCCTCCTAGTTCCTCCACCTAGTCCCTCCTAGTGCCTCCTAGTTCCTCCACCTAGTTCCTCCATCTAGTCCATCCTAGTTCCTCCTAGTTCCTCCACCTAGTCCAACCTAGTTCCTCCTAGTCCCTCCACCCAGTCCGTCCTAGTCCCTCCTACTGCCTCCACCTAGTCCCTCCTAGTTCCTCCACCTAGTCCCTCCTAGTGCCTCCTAGTTCCTCCACCTAGTTCCTCCATCTAGTCCATCCTAGTTCCTCCTAGTTCCTCCACCTAGTCCCTCCTAGTTCCTCCTAGTCCTATCTTACTCCCACCTTACCACCACTCCACTCCTACTTTACTCCTACCTTACTCCTATTTGACCCCTAATTTACATCTACTTTACTCCTGCTTTACTCCACTTTATGCATACCTTACTCCTATTTTACTCCTACCTTACTCATACCTTACTCCCACTTTACATCTACTTTACTCCTGCTTTACTCTTACTTTACTCCTACCTTACTCCCTACTCACTCCTATTTCCTCCACCTAGTCCCTCCTAGTCCCTCCTAGTTCCTGCACCTCGTCCCTCCTAGTCCGTCCTAGTTCCAGCAACTAGTTCCTCCTAGTTCCTGCTAGTTCCTCCACCTAGTCCCTCCTAGGTCCTCCTAGTTCCTCCACCTAGTCGCTCCTAGTTCCTCCAACTAGTCCCTCCACCTAGTCCCTCCTAGTTCCTCCATCTAGTTCCTCCAAGTTCCTCCTCCTTGTTCCTGCACCTAGTCCCTCCTAGTTCCTCTACCTAGTCCATCCTAGTCCCTCCTAGTTCCTCCACCTAGTCCCTCCTAGTCCCTCCTAGTCCTATCTTACTCCCACCTTACCACCACTTTACATCTACTTTACTCCTGCTTTACTCTTACTTTACTCCTACCTTACTCCCTACTCCCTCCTATTTCCTCCACCTAGTCTCTCCTAGTCCCTCCTAGTCCCTCCACCTAGTCCCTCCTAGTCCCTCCACCTAGTCCCTCCTAGTTCCTGCACCAAGTCCCTCCTAGTCCCTCCTAGTTCCAGCACCTAGTTCCTCCTCCTAGTTCCACCACCTAGTCCCGCCTAGTCCCTCCTAGTTCCTGCTAGTTCCTCCACCTAGTTCGTCCTAGTTCCACTACCTAGTTCCTCCTAGTTGCAGCTAGTTCCTCCACCTAGTCGCTCCTAGGTCCTCCTAGTTCCTCCACCTAGTCGCTCCTAGTTCCTCCATCTAGTTCCTCCAAGTTCCTCTCATAGTCCCTCCTAGTTCCTCCACCTAGTTCCTCCTAGTTCCTCCACCTAGTCCCTCCTAGTCCCTCCTAGTTCCTCCACCTAGTTCTTCCTCCTAGTTCCTAAACCCAGTCCCTCCTAGTTCCTTTGCTCCTACTTTACGCTACTTTACTCCTACCTTGCGCCTGCTTTACTCCTACCTTACTCATACTTTATTCATACTTTACTCCTTTTGATCATAATTTACTCATAATTTACTCATATTTTACTCATACTTTACTACTACTTTACTCATACCTTACTATTTTGCGGCTGAATGCCAGTTGCTGGAGATCGCATGTGAGGATGAGTGCTGTGGTGCTCACATCCTGCTTGCAGGCTTGGAGGCTGATTTTTTAGGGGAAGGGCTGGCAACCTAGGGCCCAGGCCCCAGATGTGGCCCAATAGCCTTCTCAATCCAGCCCACGGATGGTCCAGGAATCAATGTCTTTTTACATGACTAGTTCCTCCTCCTTATTCCCCCACCTAGTCCCTCCTAGTCCCTCCTAGTTCCTCCACCCAGTCCCGCCTAGTCCCTCCTACTCCCTCCACCTACTCCATCCTAGTTCCTCCTATTTCCTCCAACTAGCCCCTCCACCTAGTCCCTACTAGTTCCTCCACCTAGTCCCTCCTAGTTCCTCCTCCTAGTTCCTCCTCCTAATTCCTCCACCTAGTCCCACCTAGTCCCTCCTAGATCCTCCACCTAGTCCCTCCTAGTCCCTCATAATTCCTCCACTTAGTTCCTCCTCCTTGTTCCTCAACCCAGTCCCTCCTAGTCCCTCCTAGTTCCTCCCTCAGTCTTTACTAGTCCCTCCTAGTCCCTACACCTAGTCCCTCCTAGTCCCTCCTAGTTCCTCCACCTAGTCCCTCCTAGTCCCTCCTAGTTCCTCCACCTAGTCCCTCCTAGTGCCTCCTAGTTCCTCCACCTAGTTCCTCCATCTAGTCCATTCTAGTTCCTCCTAGTTCCTCCACCTAGTCCCTCCTAGTTCCTCCTAGTCCTATCTTACTCCCACCTTACCACCACTTCACTCCTACCTTACTCCCTACTCCCTCCTATTTCCTCCACCTAGTCCCTCCTAGTCCGTCCACCTAGTCACTCCTAGTTCCTGCACCTAGTCCCTCCTAGTCCGTCCTAGTTCCAGCACCTAGTTCCTCCTCCTAGTTCCACCACCTAGTCCCTCCTAGGTCCTGCTAGTTCCTCCACCTAGTTCGTCCTAGTTCCACTACCTAGTTCCTCCTAGTTCCTGCTAGTTCATCCACCTAGTCCCTCCTAGGTCCTCCTATTTCCTCCACCTAGTCGCTCCTAGTTCCTCCAACTAGTCCCTCCACCTATTCCCTCCTAGTTCCTCTATCTAGTTCCTCCAAGTTCCTCCTCCTAGTTCCACCTAGTCCCTCGTAGTTCCACCACCTAGTCCCTCCTAATTCCTGCTAGTTCCTCCACCTAGTCCCTCCTAGTCCCTCCTAGTTTCTCCACCTAGTTCCTACTCCTAGTTCCTAAACCGAGTCCCTCCTAGTTCCTTTACTCATACTTTATTATACTTTACTCAAACTATACTACTGCTTTACACATACTTTACTCATACTTTGCTACTAGTTTACTACTACTTTACTACTACTTTACTCATACTTTACCACTACTTTACTCATTCTTTACTACTACTTTACTACTACTTTACTCATACCTTACTATTTTGCGGCTGAATGCCATTTGCTGGAGATCGCATGTGAAGATGAGTGCTGTGGTGCTCACAGCCTGCTTGCAGACTTGGAGGTTGATTTTTTAGGGGAATGGCTGGCAACCTAGGGCCCAGGGCCTAGATGTGGCCCAATAGCCTTCTCAATCCAGCCCACGGATGGTCCAGGAATCAATGTCTTTTTACATGACTAGTTCCTCCTCCATGTTCCTCCACCTAGTCCCTCCTAGGTCCTCCTAGTTCCTCCACCTAGTCGCTCCTAGTTCCTCCAAGTAGTCCCTCCACCTAGTCCCTCCTAGTTCCTCCATCTAGTTCCTCCAAGTGCCTCCTCCTAGTTCCTCCACCTAGTCCCTCCTAGTCCCTCCTAGTTCCTCCACCCAGTCCCTCCTAGTCCCTCCTACTCCCTCCACCTAGTCCATCCTAGTTCCTCCTCTTTCCTCCAACTAGCCCCTCCACCTAGTCCCTCCTAGGTCCTCCTAGTTCCTCCACCTAGTCGCTCCTAGTTCCTCCAAGTAGTCCCTCCACCTAGTCCCTCCTAGTTCCTCCATCTAGTTCCTCCGAGTGCCTCCTCCTAGTTCCTCCACCTAGTCCCTCCTAGTCCCTCCTAGTTCCTCCACCCAGTCCCTCCTAGTCCCTCCTACTCCCTCCACCTAGTCCATCCTAGTTCCTCCTCTTTCCTCCAACTAGCCCCTCCACCTAGTCCCTCCTAGTTCCTCCATTTAGTTCCTCCAAGTTCCTCCACCTAGTCCCTCCTAGTTCCTCCACCTAATCCGTCCTAGTCCCTCGTAATTCCTCCACCTAGTTCCTCCTCCTTGTTCCTCCACCCAGTCCCTCCTAGTCCCTCCTAGTTCCTCCCTCAGTCTTTCCTAGTCCCTCCTAGTCCCTACACCTAGTCCCTCCTAGTCCCTCCTTGTTCCTCCACCCAGTCCCTCCTACTGCTCCACCTAGTCCCTCCTAGTCCCTCCTAGTCCCTCCACCTAGTCCCTCCTAGTGCCTCCTAGTTCCTCCACCTAGTTCCTCCATCTAGTCCATCCTAGTCCCTCCTAGTTCCTCCACCTAGTCCCTCCTAGTTCCTCCATCTAGTTCCTCCAAGTGCCTCCTCTAGTTCGTCCTAGTTCCACTACCTAGTTCCTCCTAGTTCCTGCTAGTTCCACCACCTAGTCCCTCCTAGTCCCTCCTAGTTCCTCCACCTAGTTCTTCCTCCTAGTTCCTAAACCGAGTCCCTCCTTGTTCCTTTGCTCCTACTTTACGCTACTTTACTCCTACCTTGCGCCTGCTTTCCTCCTACCTTACTCCTACTTTACTCCTTCCTTACTCCTGCTGTACTCCACTTAACTCATACTGACTCATAACTTACTCCTACCTTACAGCTAGTTCCTCCTAGTTCCTGCTAGTTCCTCCACCTAGTTCCTCCTCCTAGTTCCTCCACCAAGTCCCTCCTAGTCCCTCCACCTGGTCCCTCCTAGTCCCTCCTAGTTCCTCCACCTAGTCCCTCCTAGTCCCTCCTAGTTCCTCCACCTAGTTCCTCCTAGTTCCTGCTAGTTCCTCCACCCAGTCCCTCCTAGGTCCTCCACTTAGTCGCTCCTAGTTCCTCCAACTAGTCCCTCCACCTAGTCCCTCCTAGTTCCTCCATCTAGTTCCTCCAAGTTCCTCCTCCTAGTTCCTCCACCTAGTCCCTCCTAGTCCCTCCTAGTCCCTCCACCTATTCCCTCCTAGTCCCTCGTAATTCCTCCACCTAGTTCCTCCTCCTTGTTCCTCCACCCAGTTCCTCCTAGTCCCTCCTAGTTCCTCCACCCAGTCCCTCCTGGTCCCTCCTACTCCCTCCACCTAGTCCCTCCTAGTCCCTCCTAGTTTCTCCACCCAGTCCCTCCTAGTCCCTCCTACTCCCTCCACCTAGTCCCTCCTAGTCCCTCCTAGTTCCTCCATCTAGTCCCTCCTAGTGCCTCCTAGTTCCTCCACCTAGTTCCTCCACCTAGTCCATCCTAGTTCCTCCTAGTTCCTCCTAGTCCTATCTTACTCCCACCTTACCACCACTTCACTCCTACTTTACTCCTACTTTACTCCTATTTTACCCCTACTTTACTCCTACTTTGCTCCTGCTTTACTCCACTTTATGCATACCTTACTCCTATTTTACTCCTACCTTACTCATACCTTACTCCCACATTACATCTACTTTACTCCTCTTTACTCTTCCTTTACTCGTACCTTACTCCCTACTCCCTCCTATTTCCTCCACCTAGTCCCTCCTAGTCCCTCCTAGTCCCTCCACCTAGTCCCTCCTAGTTCCTGCAGCTAGTCCCTCCTAGTCCCTCCTAGTTCCAGCACCTAGTTCCTCCTCCTAGTTCCACCACCTAGTCCCTCCTAGTCCCTCCTAGTTCCTCCACCTAGTCACTCCTAGTTCCTGCTAGTTCCTCCACCTAGTTCGTCCTAGTTCCACCACCTAGTTCCTCCTAGTTCCTGCTAGTTCCTCCACCTAGTCCCTCCTAGGTCCTCCTAGTTCCTCCACCTAGTTCCTCCAAGTTCCTCTTCTAGTCCCTCCTAGTTCCTCCACCTAGTCCCTCCTAGTACCACCACCTAGTCCCTCCTAGTTCCTGCTAGTTCCTCCACCTAGTCCATCCTAGTCCCTCCTAGTTCCTCCACCTAGTTCTTCCTCCTAGTTCCTAAACCCAGTCCCTCCTAGTTCCTTTGCTCCTACTTTACGCTACTTTACTCCTACCTTGCGCGTGCTTTACTCCTACCTTACTCATACTTTATTCATACTTTACTCCTTTTTATCATAATTTACTCATACCTTACTACTACTTTACTACTACTTTACGACTACTTTACTCATACCTTACTATTTTGCGGCTGAATGCCAGTTGCTGGAGATCGCATGTGAGGATGAGTGCTGTGGTGCTCACATCCTGCTTGCAGGCTTGGAGGTTGATTTTTTAGGCGAAGGGCTGGCAACCTAGGGCCCAGGGCCCAGATGTGACCCAATAGCCTTCTCAATCCAGCCCACGAATGGTCCAGGAATCAATGTCTTTGTACATGACTAGTTCCTCCTCATTATTCCTCCACCTAGTCCCTCCTAGTCCATCCTAGGTCCTCCTATTTCCTCCAACTAGCCCCTCCACCTAGTCCCTCCTAGTCCCTCCATCTAGTTCCTACAAGTTCCTCCTCTAGTTCCTCCACCTAGTCCCTCCTAGTTCCTCCACCTAGTTCCTCCATCTAGTCCATTCTAGTTCCTCCTAGTTCCTCCACCTAGTCCCTCCTAGTTCCTCCTAGTCCTATCTTACTCCCACCTTACCACCACTTCACTCCTACTTTACTCCTACCTTACTCCTACTTTACTCCTACTTTGCTCCTGCTTTACTCCACTTTACGCATACCTTACTCATACCTTACTCATACCTTACTCCCACTTTACATCTACTTTACTCCTGCTTTACTCTTACTTCTATCTTACTCCCTACTCCCTCCTAGTCCCTCCACCTAGTCCCTCCTAGTTCCTGCACCTAGTCCCTCCTAATCCGTCCTAGTTCCAGCACCTAGTTCCTCCTCCTAGTTCCACCACCTAGTCCCTCCTAGTCCCTCCTCGTTCCTGCTAGTTCCTCCACCTAGTTCGTCCTAGTTCCACTACCTAGTTCCTCCTAGTTCCTGCTAGTTCCTCCACCTAGTCCCTCCTAGGTCCTCCTAGTTCCTCCACCTAGTCGCTCCTAGTTCCTCCATCTAGTTCCTCCAAGTGCCTCCTCCTAGTTCCTCCACCTATTCCCTCCTAGTCCCTCCTAGTTCCTCCACCTAGTCCCTCCTAGTTCCTCCACCTAGTCCCACCTAGTCCCTCCTAGTTCCTCCACCTAGTCCCTCCTAGTCCCTCCTAGTTCCTCCACCTAGTTCCTCCATCTAGTCCATTCTAGTTCCTCCTAGTTCCTCCACCTAGTCCCTCCTAGTTCCTCCTAGTCCTATCTTACTCCCACCTTACCACCACTTCACTCCTACTTTACTCCTACCTTACTCCACTTTACGCATACCTTACGCATACCTTACTCATACCTTACTCATACCTTACTCATACCTTACTCCCACTTTACATCTACTTTACTCCTGATTTACTCTTACTTCTACCTTACTCCCTACTCCCTCCTATTTCCTCCACCTAGTCCCTCCTAGTCCCTCCTAGTCCCTCCACCTAGTCCCTCCTAGTCCCTCCACCTAGTCCCTCCTAGTTCCTGCACCTAGTCACTCCTAGTTCCTGCTAGTTCCTCCACCTAGTTCGTCCTAGTTCCACCACCTAGTTCCTCCTAGTTCCTGCCAGTTCCTCCACCTAGTCCCTCCCAGGTCCTCCTAGTTCCTCCAAGTTCCTCCTCCTAGTTCCCCCACCTAGTCCCTCCTAGTTTCTGCTAGTTCCCCCACCTAGTCACTCCTAGTTCCTGCTAGTTCCTCCACCTAGTTCGTCCTAGTTCCACCACCTAGTTCCTCCTAGTTCCTGCTAGTTCCTCCACCTAGTTCCTCCTCATAGTTCCTCCACCTAGTCCCTCCACATAGTGCCTCCTAATTCCTCCTATTCCTATCTTACTCCCACCTTACCACCACTTCACTCCTACTTTACTCCTACCTTACTCCTACTTTACTCCTACTTCGCTCCTGCTTTACTCCACTTTACGCATACCTTACTCCTATTTTACTCCTACCTTACTCCTTCCTTACTCCCACTTTACATCTACTTTACTCCTGCTTTACTCTTACTTTACTCCTACCTTACTCCCTCCTATATCCTCCACCTAGTCCCTCCTAGTCCCTCCTAGTCCCTCCACCTAGTCCCTCCTAGTTCCTGCACCTAGTCCCTCCTAGTCCCTCCTAGTTCCAGCACCTAGTCCCTCCTCCTAGTTCCACCACCTAGTCCCTCCTAGTCCCTCCTATTTCCTCCACTGTTGTAAATAAAATTATGCCCTTTTCCCTTATGGGGTATCCAAGAGCCCATATAGAGTCCTTACATAGGTTCCCTATTGGTAGGAGAAAATAACAGAGGCCAACCAGAGAATATTGAGAAGCAAAGCAGCTAGTAAGCTTGATCTTTATTGATCTGTTGCAACAGGGTGCTCCCCTCACACGCAGGAGAGGAAGAGGACCCACAAAAATGCTGTGCAATGGCTTATAAAGACTTTTGAAATTCCCATCCTCTAGCTCAAGACCACCCCCAGAAACACTATGCATACATCACAGAAATTTAAATGTTGTTTTTCTCCTGTTGTTGTTTATCTCCTGTCTAGCAGGTTACTTGATTGGATTTCCTGGGGAGCCTGGCCATTCTTTTGTAGTGGTAAAATACTTATTTCCTGGGCCAGGTCACAGGCTCACACCTTATTCAAACAGACATATCCTTGAGACAGGATTTGTGAGGAAAGAGACAATGGGGAGGCTTTTCCAGTTTAACCTTGCAGAGAAAGGATTTGGTCAGTTTAGGAATCAAAATGGTTCCAGGTTGGTCTTCCTGTGTTGATCTATGTATGTGCAGTTATGAACATTACCATATATCTAAGACCATAAAATTCCTATCACACCACCTAGTCACTCCTAGTTCCTGCTAGTTCCTCCACCTAGTTCGCCCTAGTTCCACCACCTAGTTCCTCCTAGTTCCTGCTAGTTCCTCCACCTAGTCCCTCCTAGTCCCTCCTAGTCCCTCCTAGTCCCTCCACCTAGTCCCTCCTAGTTCCTCCACCTAGTCCCACCTAGTCCCTCCTAGTTCCTGCTAGTTCCTCCACCTAGTTCCTCCTCATAATTCCTCCACCTAGTCCCTACTAGTTCCTACAACTAGTCCCTCCACCTAGTCCCTCCTAGTTCCTCCATCTAGTTCCTCCAAGTTCCTCCTCCTAGTACCTCCACCTAGTCCCTCCTAGTTCCTCCACCTAGTCTCTTCTAGTTCCTCCTAGTTCCTGCACCTAGTTCCTCCTCCTAGTTCCTCCACCTAGTTCCTCCCATTTCCTCCACCTAGTTCTTCCTCCTAGTTCCTCCACCTAGTCCCTCCTAGTTCCTCCTAGTTCGGGGGTCGGCAACCTGCGGCTCCAGAGCCGCATGCGGCTCTTTAAAGCCTTTGCTGCGGCTCCGGGGCGGTGGCGAGGGGAGGAGGCGAGGGGCGGAGGTGAGGGGAGGAGGCGAGTGGCGGAGGCATAGGCGCAGACTCCATGGGGCCTGAGGGGGCCCGAGCCCCCTCAAAAATTCGTTTGGGGTGGCTCCGCCCCCCAATAATCTCGGGCGCCCCTCCAGCATCAATCCCCACGCCCACGCCGCCAGCCCCCGACGGGCGCCCCCTCCCCGGCTTGCCAGCTCCCCGCGCGCTCCGCCTCGCCTGCCAGCTCGGCTCCCTCCTTCCCTCGTGCAGCTTGTTTTGAAATTCCCCTTCCAGCTCCGCCACGGCTCGCCCGCTCCCTCCGCCCTCGCCGCCGCCTCCTCCTCCTCCTCCTCCCCCAGTCCCCTCCCCTCGGCTGTCCCCGGCACAGGCTGCCTCACGTACGCGGCTGCAGGCAGCCCCCGGAATGGAGTCCCCGCGCGCGGAAGGGAGTGGCGGGCGCGCAAAAGGAGAGAAAGCCGCTGGCGCGCGGAAGGGGCCGGTGGATGGATGGACCGGCGGGCGGCGGAGTCACCTGGCTGGAGGGAGGTGGCGCGCAGCGGAGCTTCCAGGAGCGGCGGCAAGTTACCTGCGCGTCGCCAAGGGTGCACCTGCCTGGCAGCCAGCTGGAGGCTGAGGGCCGCGCTATCTAGACTTTTGGCTTTTGGTCTGCAGAAAATGCACCCACACCCAACAGGGGGTGGGAAAGGCCTAAATAGCTTTTTATTATCACTATATGTATGGTTCACTGGGGCCCTGGTTAATTTTCTTTGGCATTTTGTGGCATTGATTATGCAGTCGCGGTTGCGTGGAATTCCACGTGGAGTTAGTTGCCTGAAGCCCCTTTTTAAACTTAAGGAGGGGAAAGTTAGGTGAAAGTTTGGTGAATTGCTGCCAAGGAGTGTGGTGGAGTCTCCTACTTTGGAGGTCTTTAAGCAGAGGCTTGACAACCATATCTCAGGAGTGCTCTGATGGTGTTTCCTGCTTGGCAGGGGGTTGGACTCGATGGCCCTTGTGGTCTCTTCCACATATGTATGTGAGCAGGTCTTCTCCAACATGAACTATATTAAAAACAAGCACCGATCACGCCTCACAGATGACAGCTTGCAAGCCTGTGTGAAAATGAAGGTGACGTCTTACAACCCTGATGTGCAGACACTGAGCACTGAGGTTCAGGAGCAAAAGTCCCATTAACCTGGTTACCTGGTTGTAAATTAAATATTTTAATTAGCTATTAATTTGTCCTTTTTTCTTGAGATTGACAGCTGACTGCACGATCCTGTATATATAGCATTAAGGCAAGAAACAATATATGCAGTGTTATATTTGTTTTAAATGTTGCAATGTTTTTGCGGCTCCCAGTTGTTGTTGTTTTTTCGGAAACGGGTCCAAGTGGCTCTTTTTGTCTTAAAGGTTGCAGACCCCTGTCCTAGTTCCTGCACCTAGTTCCTCCTCCTAGTTCCTCCACCTAGTTCCTCCTATTTCCTCCACCTAGTTCTTCCTCCTAGTTCCTCCACCTAGTTCCTCCTATTTCCTCCACCTAGTTCTTCCTCCTAGTTCCTCCACCTAGTTCCTCCTAGTTCCTCCTCCTAGTTCTTCCAACTAGTTCGTCCACTTAGTCCGTCCTAATCCCTCCTAGTTCCTCCACCTAGTCCCTCCTAGTTCCTCCTAGTTCCCCCACCTAGTATCTCCTAGTGCCTCCTAGTTCCTCCACCTAGTTCCTCCACCCAGTCCCTCCTAGTCCCTCCTACTCCCTCCAACTAGTCCCTCCTAGTTCCTCCTAGTTCCTCCACCTAGTCCCTCCTAGTGCCTCCTAGTTCCTCCACCTAGTTCCTCCACCTAGTCCCTCCTAGTCCCTCCTAGTCCCTCCACCTAGTCCCTCCTAGTTCCTGCACCTAGTCCCTCCTAGTCCCTCCTAGTTCCAGCACGTAGTTCCTCCTCCTAGTCCCCCCACCTAGTCCCTCCTAGCCCCTCCTAGTTCCTCCACCTAGTCACTCCTAGTTCCTGCTAGTTCCTCCACCTAGTTCGCCCTAGCCCCCCACCTAGTTCCTCCTACTTCCTGCTAGTTCCTCCACCTAGTTCCTCCTATTTCCTCCACCTAGTTCTTCCTCCTAGTTCCTCCACCTAGTCCATCCTAGTTCCTCCTAGTTCCAGCACCTAGTTCCTCCTCCTAGTTGCTCCACCTAGTTCCTCCTATTTCCTCCACCTAGTTCTTCCTCCTAGTTCCTCCTCCTAGTTCCTCCTAATTCCTCCTCCTAGTTCTTCCAACTAGTTCGTCCACTTAGTCCGTCCTAGTCCCTCCTAGTTCCTCCACCTAGTCCCTCCTAGTTCCTCGTAGTTCCTCCACCCAGTCCCTCCTACTCCATTCACCTAGTCCCTCCTAGTCCCTCCTAGTTCCTCCACCTAGTCCCTTGTAGTGCCTCCTAGTTCCTCCGCCCAGTCCCTCCTAGTGCCTCCTACTCCCTCCACCTAGACCCTTCTAGTTCCTCCTAGTTCCTCCACCTAGTCCCTCCTACTGCCTCCTAGTTCCTCCACCTAGTTCCTCCACCCAGTCCCTCCTAGTCCCTCCGAGTCCCTCGACCTAGTTCCTCCAAGTTCCTCCTCCTAGTTCCTCCACCTAGTCCCTCCTAGTCCCTCCTAGTTCCTCCACCTAGTCCCTCCTAGCTCCTGCTAGTTCTTCCACCTAGTCCCTCCTAGTTCCTCCACATAGTTCTTCCTCCTAGTTCCTAAACCCAGTCCCTCCTAGTTCCTTTGCTCCTACTTTACGCTACTTTACTCCTACGTTGCGCCTGCTTTACTCCTACCTTACTTATACTTTACTCATACTTTATTCCTTTTTGCTCATACTTTACTCATACTTTACTACTACTTTACTACTACTTTACTCATACTTTACTCATACCTTACTCATACTTTACTACTATTTTACTCATACTTTACTACTACTACTTCACTACTACTTTACTCATACTTTACTACTACTTTACTACTACTTTACTCATACCTTACTATTTTGCGGCTGAATGCCAGTTGCTGGAGATCGCATGTGAGGATGAGTGCTGTGGTGCTCACATCCTGCTTGCAGACTTGGAGGTTGATTTTTTAGGGGAAGGGCTGGCAACCTAGGGCCCAGGCCCCAGATGTGGCCCAATAGCCTTCTCAATCCAGCCCACGGATGGTCCAGGAATCAATGTCTTTTTACATGACTAGTTCCTCCTCCTTGTTCCTCCACCCAGTCCCTCCTAGTCCCTCCTACTCCCTCCACCTAGTCCCTCCTAGTCCCCCCTAGTCCCTCCACCCAGTCCCGCCTAGTCCCTCCTACTCCCTCCACCTAGTCCATCCTAGTTCCTCCTATTTCCTCCAACTAGCCCCTCCACCTAGTCCCTCCTAGTTCCTCCATCTAGTTCCTCCAAGTTCCTCCTCCTAGTTCCTCCACCTAGTCCCTCCTAGTTCCTCCACCTAATCCCTCCTAGTTCCTCCACCTAGTCCCTCCTAGTCCCTCGTAATTCCTCCACCTAGTTCCTCCTCCTTGTTCCTCCACCCAGTCCCTCCTTGTCCCTCCTAGTCCCTCCCTCAGTCTTTCCTAGTCCCTCCTACTCCCTCCACCTAGTCCCTCCTAGTCCCTCCTTGTACCTCCACCCAGTCCCTCCTAGTCCCTCCTACTGCCTCCACCTAGTCCCTCCTAGTCCCTCCTAGTTCCTCCACCTAGTCCCTCCTAGTGCCTCCTAGTTCCTCCACCTAGTTCCTCCATCTAGTCCATCCTAGTTCCTCCTAGTTCCTTTACCTAGTCCAACCTAATTCCTCCTAGTCCTATCTTACTCCCACCTTACCACCACTTCACTCCTACTTTACTCCTACCTTACTCCTACTTTATCCCTACTTTACTCCTACTTTGCTCCTGCTTTACTCCACTTTACGCATACCTTACTCCTATTTTACTCCTACCTTACTCCTACCTTACTCCCAATTTACATCTACTTTACTCCTGCTTTACTCTTACTTTACTCCTACCTTACTCCCTACTCACTCCTATTTCCTCAACCTAGTCCCTCCTAGTTCCTGCACCTCGTCCCTCCTAGTCCGTCCCAGTTCCAGCACCTTGTTCCTCCTCCTAGTTCCACCACCTAGTCCCTCCTAGTCCCTCCTAGTTCCTCCACCTAGTCACTCCTAGTTCCTGCTAGTTCCTCCACCTAGTTCGTCCTAGTTCCACTACCTAGTTCCTCCTAGTTCCTCCACCTAGTCGCTCCTAGTTCCTCCAACTAGTCCCTCCACCCAGAGGCCGTTTGTCAATCCCAGCAGCCTTGTCAACCAATCGGAGGCAGCTTTGTCACTCCCAGCAGTAGGTATAAAACAGCCTGGCCTGGCCTGCGCTCAGGCCATTGGCCTGCGCTCAGGCTCCCCAATTTCTCTCTCTCTTTTCCCTCTGGATTTGACTTTTCTTCTCTGGCCGCCCAATTTCTCTCTCTCTTTTCCCTCTGGATTTGACTTTTCTTCTTCTCTCTCCCCCCCCCCACCTAATCTAAGGTTTTTTGTTTTCCTTATTTCCTTTACCACTCTTTCCTTCTTTCACTCTCTTCCAGATTGTGCAAAGTTTCCTCTTTCATTCCAGCTCCTTTTGTCTCATGCTTTTACACTGGTCAGCCCAAAAGGAGGAGGAGGATTTCTATATGGTAAATTCTTCAAAGTAGGGACTTCATCTGTGGTATGTCACAAATGGGACCTGCAACCAAATGTTGCAGTGCGTTCTGCTGCTTCTGTTTAGAGTTCCAGCCAGCTCTTCCCTCCAAGTGCATCACACACACACACACACACACACACTCTCACACACACAGAGGGACGCCCCATTCCATAATGATAATTTTATTCTTTATACCCCACACAACGGACTGGGTTGCCCCAGCCACTCTGGGCGGCATCCATCATGTATGAAAACATAATAAAACACTAGACGTTTTAAACAAAACCCTTCACTGTACAGGATTGCCTTCCGACAGCTCGGGAGTTGGAGAACTCCATACCCCCCAACATTTCTCCATTGAAAATAAGGACACCCTAAGGAAAAGAGATTAACAGTAATCCTTCAAGTGGGTTGATTGGTTTGGCTATGCGTTAGTTAATGGGTTAATTGGTGAGCTATGAGGTGAAGGGGAGGGTCAGATGCCTTGTCAATCAAAGAATGCCTTGTCAACCAACCAGAGGCAGCTTTGTCAATCCCAGCAGCAGGTATAAAACAGCATGGCCTGGCCTGCGCTCAGGGTTAGGGATTTTTTCAAAAAAAGATTTTCCGCAGCCTATGGCGTCGAGGCCTGATTTCTTAGCCTAGGATAAAAAGCCTTCTGTTTTCACCGCCAAACCTTTCAGGGGAGCATTTGCCACAGTTTGGTACCATTTTTCATTGAGTTGCATAACATCAGATTTTTTGTGAAATTCTGACCCTGCGGATTAGGGATTTCCCCCCCCCCCAAAAAAAAATTCCGCAGCTTACAGCGTCGAGGCCTGATTTCTTAGCCTAGGATAAAAAGCCTATCCTAGGATAAAAAGTTTTCACCATCAAACCTTTCAGGGGAGCATTTACAGCAGTTTGGCACCATTTTTCATTGAATTGCAGAACATCAGATTTTTTGTGAAATTCTGACCCCGCGTGTTAGGGATTTTTTCAAAAAAAAAGATTTTCCGCAGCGTACGGCGTTGAGGCCTGATTTCTTAGCCTAGGATAAAAAGCCTTCTGTTTTCACCGCCAAACCTTTCAGGGGAGCATTTGCAACAGTTTGGCACCATTTTTGAGTGAATTGCAGAACGTCAGATTTTTTGTGATATTCTGACCCCGTGGGTCAGTTTGGCACCATTTTTCAGTGAAGTGGAAAAGGACCAATTTTTGATGAAATTGTGACCGCGCGCCTTAGGGATTTTTTTAGAAAAATATTTCTCCACAGGTGAAGTTGTCGAGGGCTCATTTCTTGGCCATTGATCAAAACCCTTCCATTTCCACTGCCAAACCTTTCAGGGAAGCATTTTCAACAGTTTGGTACCATTTTTTAGTGAAGTGGAAAACGGCTGGGTTAGGGATTTCTTCACAAAAATTTTCTTCCGCAGGTGAAGTAGCCGACGGCTGATTTCTTGGCCTATGATAAAAACCCTATGTCAGCAATGGGATGCAGCTGACATCACCCCCTCCTCCAAGCCGCCCTTCCTCTTCCTCCTCCTCCTCAGCCTCGCTGCCTGCTACGGAGGGTTCTCTCGGTTCTGGCGCCCACCCATTATCACTCTCCTCATCTCATTCCTCACTAAGGTCCTCATCTCCCCCCCCCACCCTCTGCGCTTGGACATGTGGGGGTACCTATATTGGATCTGCCTCTGTAAGTCTGAGGCGTGCAAATCCTGGCTGCGTACCCCAGAGTTTTCTTCTGTTCCATAACCTTTCCAGGACACTAAATACTGCAACTGTCTTCTACACCACCTGAATTCTAAAATATTTTAGACATCAAATTTCTCCTGATCTCCTACCATAACTGGGGGAGGAGGTGCCTGCTTAGGTTCCTGGTACTGGTGTGCAGGAATGTAGAGTGAGAAGAGAGCCTTGTGGAATACCAGGTATAACTTCATTGAGGTTGTCAGCTAACTTTGAACGACACTGGATTTATCTGTTCAGCCACCTCAAAGGGCCCCATCCACCTTGCCTCCAACTTCCTGCACCTTCCTTTCATCGGCAGGTCCTTTGTTGACAACCACACCTTATCCCCCACTGTGATCCCCTCCCCCTGTCATCTGCGTTCATCCACGTATTTCTTGTTCGGTTTTCCCCTCAGTAGTTCTTGCAAGGTCTGCATCTCCCCCACGAGCTGCTCTGCAGCAGGCACCAACAAGGTGCTCCACGGTTCCGGAAACACTCTTGGATGTCTTCCGTTGTTGGCTAGGAACAGTGTTTGTTGGGTAGATGCATGCACCGCATTGTTATTTGCAAGCTCTCCTAGACCCAATTTGTCCACCCATTCTTCTTGTTGGTAGTTCATGTAGGAATGCAGGTATTGTTGCAGCGTCACGTTGGTCCTCTCTGATTCCCTGTTGGTTTGAGGGTGCCTCGCTGAGGTCAGACACACTTACACTTCCAACAGCTGAATCAGCTTCCTCCAGAATTGTGAGGTAAATTGTGTTCCTCTGTCCGAAATCACTCGCAATGGCAACTCATGCAGTTTGAACATGTGGTTGACAAACAACTGCGCCCTTTCCTGTGCTAACGGCAGCTTTGGACATGGCACAAAGTGTGACATTTTCATAAACAAGTCCACCACCACCCAGACCACTGTCTGTTTCCGAAGGGGTGGCAAGTCCATGATAAAGTCCATCGTGACCAACTCCCAAGGTCCTTGTGGAGTTGGAAGTGGCTGCAGCAGTCCTGCTGGCACTGCCCTAGGCGTTTGTGCTCGTTGACAAATGCCCTGACATACTCGTTAGCCTCTTCTGTCACCCTGGGCCATCAAAACTGCCTCCTTAGTTGATCCACGGTCTTATACTGCCCAAAGTGACCTGCTGTTGGGTTGTAATGACACTGCCGCATTACTTGTGCCTGCAAGTCCCCTTCTGGCACATAGAGCGCCTCTCCCTTAAACAGGAGGCCTTCCCTTTCAGCAAATCCTTCAACGTTGTTCTCAACGCTCCGTATCACCGCCAGTTTCTTCTGCATGAATGCATCTCCTTCTGTTTGCTGCTTAAACTCCTCTACTCCGACTACAGTCGCCGCCGCCAGTCGCAACTGTTCTGGCTTCAGAATGTGTTTCAACTCTTGTTTCTGTTCTCCCTCCATGTATTCTGGTTTCCTGGACAAGGCATCCACCCTCTGGTTCAAATGCCCCGGAACATATTGTATGTGAAAATTGAAATGGGCAAAAAACTGTGCCCATCTGATTTGTCTCTAGTTTAGTTGTCTCACGGTCTGCCAATATTCCAAGTTCTTGTGATCCATACTCACCTCCACTTAGTGTTGTGCTCCTTCTAGGAAGTGCCTCCATGTTCCGAAGGCTTCCTTTATAGCCAGCAGTTCTCCCTCCCAAATGGTGTAGTTTTGTTCCAATGCCTTCAGCTTCTGAGAGTGGGATGTGCATGGCTTCAAGTTGCCGTGGCTGTCTTCCTGAAGCAGCACTGCTCCTACTGCCCTTTCAGAAGCATCCGTCTCCACCACCACCGGTCGAGATGCATCTGCGTGGTGCAGATGCTCCTCTGCTGTGAACATCTCCTTGAGCTTGCCGAATGTGCGCTGTGCCTCCTCTGTCCAGGCAAACAGCTTCTTGCCCTTGAAGCAGTCCATGAGGGGTGCAGTAAGTTGCGAGTAGCTGGGCATGAACTTCCGGTAATAGTTAGCGAAGCCCAAGAACCTCTGCAGATCCTTCTTCATCTTGGGCTTCTGCCACTCCCAACACCGCCTTCACCTTCGCAGGATCCATGTATACGCCGTCAGGCGACACTATCCCAAAAAAACCACTTCTCTCACTTGCAACTGGCACTTCCCCAACTTGGTGTAGAGCCTGTGCACCCGCAGTTGTCGCAACACCTCCTTTACATGTTGCATGTGCTCATCAAGGCTCTCCAAGTTGATCAAAATATCGTCGAGGTAAGCTAGCACATTCCTGTCCAGCAAGCCTGCCAAGACATGGTTTATGAAGGCCTGGAAGGTGGCAGCGCCCGACTGCAACCCAAACAGCATCACTAGACACTCAAAAGTCGCATATCTGGTATTAAAGGCCATCTTCCACTCATCGCCTTGCCTCACATGTATCAGATTGTAGGCCCCACTCAGGTCCAGCTTAATGAAAATTTTCACTGATCTCAACCTCTCTAGCAGATCCCCAATATGTGGCAAGGGATACCCACTGAGAATCATGAGTTGGTTGGTCTTTCTGTAGTCCATGATGACTACAGGGGTGTCCTTCTTATTTACCAAAGACTGGGGCTCCTCCTGGCGCCTTCGTTGGCTGGATAAAACACCTTGCCAAATTCTTCCACAAGCACTCCCTCAGCTCGGCTAACTCCACCTCCGACATGAAGTAGAGACGACTGGTGGGTATTTGGGCCCCTGGAACCAGGTCTATTTTGCAGTCATAAGGTCGGTGTGGGAGTAACCTATCTGCCTTCTTCTCGCAGAACACGTCCCTGAAGGCCTTATACTGCGGAGGTATGAAACTCTCTTCTCCCGTGAGTTTTCGTCCTACCTCCCCACCTTTCACTCCCACCTCTCTAGGTGTTTTGCGCCCCAAACAATTCACTTGGCAATAGGCTGACGTGAACATTAAGGACCGTTTCTGGCACAAGGTTAAGGACCGCTTCTGGCACAACGGGACACCGTGACAGAAGCCAGAGCGCATGGAAACGCTGTTTACCTTCCCGCCACAGCAGTACCTATTTATCTACTTGCACTGGTGTGCTTTCGAACTGCTAGGTTGGCAGGAGCTGGGACAGAGCAACAGGAGCTCACTCCATCATGGGGATTCAAACCACTGACCTTCCGATCATCAAGCCCAAGAGGCTCTGTGGTTTAGACCACAGCGCCACCTGCATCCCTATACTCCACTATAAAGCTGCAAATGTAATGGGTTTTTTTTAAAAAAAAATATTAAGCAATTTCAACATAACAAACACTTGTCCCCAAGTGTTTGAATGGATGGTCTTAAACCCCAGTGGTCCTGATCCAGATTCTCCTAACCGTCCGGTGGTTTCTGTTTGGAGAAAAAGAAGAGAGAGAGCTCTCCATCGTCATGTGCACTTTGGCCCAGAGCAATCTGTCAGCCAGAGAAGAAGAAGTACCTATTTATCTACTTGCACTGGTGTGCTTTTGAACGGCTAGGTTGGCAGGAGCTGGGACAGAGCAACAGGAGCTCACTCCATCGCGGGGATTCAAACCACCGACCTTCCGATCATCAAGCCCAAGAGGCTCCGTGGTTTAGACCACAGCGCCATCCACATCCCTATACTCTGCTATACAGCTGCAAATATAATGGTGTTTTTTTAAAAAAAAAAATTATTAAGCAATTTCAACATAACAAATTATCAAACCATCTAATCAGATACGTTATTCCCCCCCCTTCCCCATTCCCCCTTCAATCCCCCTCCAAGGACTTCCCTCAGCTCCTCTCTCTGATTTCTCTACACATATTATTCTCTGCATTTTATAAAATTATACATATCCTTACCTTATCTAAATTTGTGTATGTTTATTCAAAACCTGCCAAGGAGTCCAGTTCATTTTATTCTTTTTTAGGTAAATTGTAAAAAGTTCCCATTCTTCCTTAAAGTCACAGTTGTTGTTATCACGCAGTTTGTATGTCAATCTAGCCAACTCTGCATAGCTCATCAATTTTTCTTGCCACTGTTCTTTCTTTGGGATTTCCTCATTCTTCCATCCTTGTGCTATCAAGACTCTTGCCGCTGTTATCGCATACATAAATAAATTCTTTGCTTTTCTTGGCAGGTCTTGTCCTACAATCCCTAACAAATATGCTTCTGGTTGTTGTTTTTTTACAAATGTCATTTTAAACATTTTTTTCCAATTAATTATATATCATTTCCCCAAATTTTATAACTTCTCTACATTCCCACCACATATGCAAATATAACATTTTAAGTACATTATACAAATGTGGCACTAGATGGCAATGGGGAGCTTATGGCAAATTCAACATATTTTCCGAAGGTTTTTTTTTTTTTTAAGCATTTTCACAGCATTTTCTATATATGTGTCTACATTCCACCTATGACACATTTCAGCCTTTCCTGTCACAGCTAATGGCAGTGGACTCCTCCCCCTTATAGTTTTCCGTTAGGGTAAGAACAATATGCCCCTTCATGGATCACTGCCTTGCCGTGGCGAAGGGGCTTGAATAACTCAGAGACGCTATGAACTATGCCATGCAGGGCACCCAAGATGGACAGGTCATAGTGGAGAGTTTTGACCAAACGTGATCCACCTGGAGCAGGAACCGGAAAGCCACTCCAGTATCCCTCCCAAGAAAACTCCATGGACAAAGACAACAGGCATATAAAAGTTATGACGCTGGAAGATGAGCCCCTCAGGTCGGAAGGCGTCCAGGATGCTACTGAGGAAGCTACCAGCATGAGTTTGACGAAACTGCGGGAGGCAGTGGAAGACAGGAGTGCCTGACGTGCTCTGGTCCATGGGGTCACGAAGAGTCGGACACGACTAAACAACAACAACAAGGAACAATATGACATAACATTAGACCTTTGTGAGAGAGAGAGTTAGCAAGGCTCTCTCTCCCTGTGTGGGTCTCTGTGCATGCACTTGTGAGCTAGTTTCTTTCTCTCTGTGTCACACAAACGCCGGTTAGGTCACAGCTAGTCAGAGTATTAATTTTGTTCTCCTCACATGACCTTTATGGTTCAGTGGTAAACAGCTGCTTGCTGCCCTCTTGCCGGGACTTCCTCTCTCTGCTACATATCTCTTGCAAAGCAAACATATTTTGGGCTTTGACCCATATTGCTCTCATAAAGCTATCACTATGCCATTTATCAAGAAGGCATGTTTGGGCACGTGACTGCATCAATAGTTTCAAAGTGTGAACTCGAATATAAAAGGGCACTGGGGAAGACCGTCTATTGTCCAGGACAGGACTGGCCAGAGTTATGTGGAGAGCTTGCAAGGCACAGTCACGGGACGATATGTGAGCTATATGACCTATGGAGCTGTCGCTTGGAGCCAATCTCTGGGAATCGCGATGCATGACTTTTCTGTATCTTGTGTTCCATTTATGGGTTACACCTGATGTAGCCAATATATCACTTAAGGTCATTCAGTTCATTGACAGCAGTTCCATCTACAAAGGAGAAATCTCAAGCTTTTACTATTACTACTACTACTACTAATAATAATAAAATAATAAAATTTTATTTATATCCCGCCCTCCCCAGCCAAAGCCAGGCTCGGAGCGGCTAACAACAGTAAACTACACTTCAGTGACTTGGGAGAAAAGAAAACTGCGGGTTTTCCCCCAGGGCAAGTTATAAATAAACAATTAAAATGAAAGTAAAACCAAACCTTTCAGCAGCTGTGGTTCAAACTATGGAGTAGGCGCTTGTGTATGTGTGTGTATGGATATTGTTATAGATTCGGGGGGGGGGGGCAGATCTATACCAAACTGCTATCAGAGAAGTTCTGATTAGCTGACAGTTTTTTTAAATGTCCCTCCCCTGAGCTGTCATTTAAATTGGTTGCCAAATGACTTCCATTTTGCGGGGGGAGGGGGCATGAAAGGTTTATTTTTTAAAAAAAATTTAAAAAGTTATATTAATAAATTGTGTACCAAGATCAACAGGAATATGCCAAATACATCAAAAACTAATTGATGATGATATGATGTTATTCTTTAAACCCCACCAATCTGGCTGGGTTTCCCCAGCTACTCCAGTAAAATATAAAAACCTAATAAAATGGCAAACATTAAAAACTTCCTGATACGGGGCTGCCTTCGGACGTCTTCTAAAAGTTGTGTAGGAAAATGAACATGTTCCTCAACATGTTAATGCTAAGCAGCTCGTGAACTCTGCCCAAATTAGATTTTATGATCGCTAAGTCGTGTTCACCCACAATATACTGTTTGGCACTGGTCTCCACATCTCTTTTAGATTTAGATTTGTGACATTTTCTTTCGACCAAGCCTTCTAGGAAGTTTGTTTTAACGTTCTTATATCTTCCTTTTTGAAAAATTTATGAGCCGTTGCTCTTCAGTTGGAGATAAGACCTGAAGGTTAAGTAGCTGCTGATCCTAACTGGAATAAGCAGGCTGGTTTCATAAATGAAGTCTGCACACAAAGGTTATCCGTCGTAACTGCTTGGTTGGGTGGAAGGTGAAGAACATTTGGAGAAATAGTTTCATCTTGTTAAATTCAAGTTCCAGGGAGCTCAAACAGATACTGTTAATATTTGACCGCTTCCCTGTGGTATAAAATTCAAGGTGACAATTTGCTACTTAAAATCCAGTGAGCTTGTAATTCACTCTGAGCACAGGCCCCATAATATTGATCTATCTTTACACAAGGCTGCAATCCAAAATCCACTTACCGTAAGAGTAAAATCTCATTGAACTCAGTAGGGCTTACTTCAGAGTAAATATGCATAGGCTTGTACTATGAGAGGATAGGGCTATGAATGGCTACAAGTCAAGATGGGCTTTATTGTTGTTGTTGAAATTAATATACAGTGGTGCCTCGGAAGTCGAATGGAATCAGTTCTGGAAGTCTGTTTGACTTCCAAAATGTTTGGAAACCAAGTCATGACTGCTGATTGGCTGCAGGAAGCTCCTGCAGCCAATTGGAAGCCGAAGAGGATGTTCAGGTTCCAAAGAATGTTCGCAAACCAGAACACACACTTCCGGGTTTGAGGCGTTCGGGAGCCAAAATGTTTGACTCGCAAGGTGTTCGGGATCCAAGGTACAACTGTACTGCCCTCCATCTTCAGCTTTTAGGGTAGTTCTACTTATGCTGACTCTCCAAGTGTCCCTATTTTCCAGGGACAGTCCCAGATTTACAGGAGCCGTCCCGGTTTCTGATTTGATCCCAGAATGTCCTGCTTTTCCTTAGGAAAATAGCATGCATCTACCTCTGTCTTTTATCAGGAAATCAGCCCTGAGTGCTCACTGGAAGGACAGATCCTGAAGCTGAGGCTCCAGTACTTTGACCACCCCATGAGAAGAGAAGACTCCCTGGAAAAGACCCTGATGTTGGGAAAGACTGAGGGCACAAGGAGAAGGGGATGACAGAGGACGAGACGGTTGGACAGTGTTCTCGAAGCGACCAGCATGAGTTTGGCCAAACTGTGGGAGGCAGTGGAGGACAGAAGTGCCTGGCGTGCTCTGGTCCATAGGGTCACGAAGAGTCAGACACGACTAAATGACTAAACAACAACACCTCTGTCTATTATATGTCTACACCCATTATGCTCTTTGTAGCATAGATCATGTGTGGCACAAATGACCCTCCAGGTTGTTATTCTAAGTTCATCATGAGTTAGGACCAGAGTGTAAAACCATCTATCCTTGAAACTTCCTGGAAGAAAGAAGAAGCAAGGGAAGTGAGATAAAGGAAGGAATGTCAACAGCCTGACAAAAGTCTGATTGCCAGGGAAACAGTGAGAGACATGTGACATTTGAGACCAAATGGCCTGGGCACATTTGAAGCATTCCAAGGTGATTGCTTTTCTTAATTCAAGTACACAAGAAAAGTTATTAAACCTTTACCTATAGGGAGCAGTGAGGATTTCCACAGGTACCCATTGCCTGTTCATTTCTGTAGATAGGGTAAACGTAAAGGACCCCTGGATGGTTAAGTCGAGTTGAATTTGACTATGGGGTGTGGCGCTTTCAAGACCAAGGAAGCCGGCATTTGTCCACAGACAGCTTTCTGGGTCATGTGGCCAGCATGACTAAACCGCTTCTGGCACAATGGGACACTGTGACAGAAACCAGGGTGCACTGAAATGCCGTTTACCTTCCCGTCACAGCAGTACCTATTTATCTACTTGCACTGGTGTACTTTTGAACTGCTAGGTTGGCAGGAGCTAGGACAGAACAACGGGAGCTCACCCCATTGCAGGGATTCGAACCGCTGACCTTATGATCAGCAAGCTCAAACTGGCTGATTTCCGTAGAAAGCAAAGTTATTATGGGGGTGGGGGGTGGGAATCTGTTATAGGATGGGCAGTTACTTTTACAGCAGGAAAACTATTTCCATCAGTGTTAAAGCATGCATCTCTACCTCTGCTTGTTGTTATAGCATATGCCCTCTCACGGCATGGAGCATGTGTAGTACCTTTGTAATAAAATAATTATGTGGCATTGTCAATTATTAATTGGGACAGGCCTGACTATTTCTCCTTCCTATAACTCGGTCAATGTCATAAACCTTCAGTCATCACCGGAATTTTCATGCTTAGGAACGGTTAGGAAGATTAGAATCTTGTTCAAACACAGGTGAATGACCTTATACTGCAAGGGAACATTGTGTGATGTTTCAGGTAAGCATGCTGTCAAAAACTAGAAACATGAGATAAAATTTCCCCTATACAGAAGAAACAAAATCCTTTATTAGACATGAGGTTCACGTATGGGGAGAAAAGAAAAAAGCTTTCCAAACAAAAATGGATACCAGAAGAAAAGCCCAGTTACATGGCTTCTGTTAAAGGGATTATTTTTGTTGATTTTCATAGATGTTTTCCTGCGTTGCCAGTGCAAGCAATTTTGCTGCACGTCTCTTGATGCCCGACACATTTCTAAAAGCTCAGCATTCTGGAATTGTAAGACTTCTGTTGAACAGATGAAACGAGAAATTCAAGAACAAAAGATAAAGCTCACAAGCACCCGCTCCCTGCCAGCCTTATACCACAGAGCTCTTGCTGCTAGATATTAGGAACTGTCATATACTGTCAGACTAAAAGGTAAAGGGACCCCTGACCATTAGGTCCAGTCGTGACTGACTCTAGGGTTGCAGCGCTCATCTCGCTTTATTGGCTGAGGGAGCAGGTGTACGGCTTCCAGGTCATGTGGCCAGCATGACTAAGCCGCTTCTGGCGAACCAGAGCAGCGCACGGAAACACCGTTTACCTTCCCGTCGGAGCAGCACCTATTTATCTACTTGCACTTTGAGGTGCTTTCAAACTGCTGGTTGGCAGGAAGGGATTCAAACTGCTGACCTTCTGATCGGCAAGTCCTAGGCTCTGTGGTTTAACCCACAGCGCCACCCGCGTCCCTGTCAAACTACTGGCCCATTAAAGCTAAAACAGTCTGCTCTAACAAGCAGCCATTCTCAGTCCTGACCAGAATGGCCAATGTTCAAGGATGATAGGAGTTGTAGTTCCAATTTCTGGAGAGCAACACGTTGATTTCCCATTGCCTTTATCTTATGTCTGCAAAACATAAATTGAAAAAGGTGAGGCGATTCGTGGACACAGGGTTTTACAGAAACCACATCACCAAAACGCCAGTCTCTCTCTCTCTCAAAACACAGACACACACCCATTAGCAGAGGCTGGGTGGCCATCTGTACAGTGGTACCTCGGATTAAGTACTTAATTCGTTCCGGAGGTCCGTTCTTAACCTGAAACTGTTCTTAACCTGAAGCACCACTTTAGTTAATGGGGCCTCCTGCTGCTGCCAGAGCACGATGTCTGTTCTCATCCTGAAGCAAATTTCTTAACCCGAGGTACTATTTCTGAGTTAGCGGAGTCTGTAACCTGAAGCGTCTGTAACCTGAAGCATATGTAACCCGAGGTACCACTGTATTGGATACTTTAGCTGAGATCCCTGCATTGCAGGGGGTTGGACTAGATGACCGCTGGGGTCCCTTCCAGCTCTATGATTTTTGGAGTAGTTTGTCACATATGTGGTGATATTTTGGTGGGTGGTCTCCATTGCCATGCCCCTACTTCAGTTTGTTCCTCGCCGGAGCAGAAACTAGCCATTTTGTTTTTGGCGGCAAGTCCAAATTTCAACAGCCCAGTGTGGAGGAAAGGTTCTCTCAACACCACCACACAGCGCGTACTTAAATAACTTAAATCTGTGTATTTCAATAAGTCTGCTTAGAGAGGGTGGTTGGATACCACCCTGTAATTTCAGCTTGTGAAAAATGAAAAACAATAACATAGAGGTATCACACAAGACCTCTCTATCACTCTTGTGTGAGTCTTGTGAGTAATATTTAACGAACATAGTATATGTAGCTCTCATCAAAGTAAAAGATGACTGATACCCCACCCCTTTTGAGACTTTAGCCTCGTTCCCTCCCTTCTCCTTCCCCAAGATGCATTAATTAATTGCCTTTTGGGCACTATGCAGTCCTTTGACTCCTTCAGTAAGACTCTAACTGGGTTTTTAATGAAATGGACGACTCAGATTTGAATGTTATATACCCTCCGACATTTCTCCGATGAAAATAGGGACATCCTGTTTAATAATAATAATACAGTCGTACCTCGGAAGTCGAACGCCTTGTGAGATGAACATTTTGGCTCCTGAACACAGCAAATCAGGAAGTGATTGTTCCAGTTTGCGAACGTTATTTGGAACCCGAACTTCGATTGGCTGCAGGAGCTTTCTGCAGCCAATCGGAAGCTGCGCCTTGGTTCCTGAACATTTTAGAAGTCGAACGGACTTCTGGAACGGATTCTGTTTGACTTCCGAGGTACGACTATAATAATAATAATAATAATATTTATACCCCACTCATCTGATTGGGTTGCCCCAGCCACTCCAGGCAGCTTCCAACATATATAGAAACATAACAAAACATTAAACATTTAAAAATCATCCCCCCCAATAAAATAGTCAAGGGGGTCACCCCTGAAATATTGCTATTCAAATGGTGTGCATGTGCCACATCTGTAATCAATTATGCAGGCAGGGCTTGCCTGGACTCCCTAATATTTTATTCAATATTATTCAAATAATATTTTATTTATTGAATAAAATTTATTCAATATTTTATTCATTTTATTCATACCCTCCAACATTTCTCCGGTGAAAACATCCTATTCAATAATAATAATAGTAATATTTATACCTCACCTATCTGTCTGGGTTGCCCCAGCTACTCTGGGCCGCTTCCAGCATATATAAAAACATAATAAAACTTTAAACATTGAAAAACTTCCCTATACATGGCTGCCTTCAGATGCCTTCTAAAGGTTGTATATTTATTCATCTCCTTGGCTCGGGGGTTGCATAACTCCATACCCTCCTACCTGTCTCCGATTAAAAGAGGGACGTCCTAAGGAAAAGCGGGACATTTCAGGGTCAAAACAGAAATCTGGACAGCTTCTGTAAATCCAGGATTCTCCCTGGAAAACAGAGACACTTGGAGGGTCTGAGGTTACAATAGAAGCTTTGCCACACTGCTGCTACTTTACTTTTATTCTCTAGACAAACAACCCTAGTTTCCTAAAGGGCAATAAACACTGGTTAGTTGCAGCTACCACTATCAGCAGGTGGAAATGGTCGGGTAGTGTAATCACTATTCGCTTCCTTTGCAGGAAGCAAATGCCCATAGCTCAGTCAATGGTTGTTAGCTGAACTGTTGCCATGGCTGTGGAAGCACTGATAAGAGACAGCAGGCAAAACAGGCAGAAATTAATGGAAGTGAATGTGTTTAGCAACCAGACAGGAAAGGCGCAAAAGACTGAACATGCTGGGAGTGCCAGTAAAAATAAAATCAGTACATCATCCGGGAGTGTCCATTTAAAGTAGATGATAACATAGAAACACCACCATGAATAGATGGCAGTAGGCTTGTTCACACATTGAACACAGGTACAAGCTGTCTCTACACATGTGCAAGTGTTTGTCTGAAAGGGTCAATTGATGCAATCGATCCTTATTGCAGTCAAAGACCAGACAACAGAAATAGCATCAAGAACATGTACTACACCCTTGTGGGTGCGGGTGGCGCTGTGGTCTAAACCACTGAGCCTCTTGGGCATGCCAATCAAAAGGTCGGGGGGTTGAATCCCCGTGATGGGGTGAGCTTCCGTTGCTCTGTCTCAGCTCCTGCCAACCTAGCAGTTCAAAAGCATGCCAGTGCAAGTAGATAAATAGGTACTA
This sequence comes from Podarcis liolepis, assembly GCF_965112155.1. Classification (NCBI taxonomy): domain Eukaryota; kingdom Metazoa; phylum Chordata; class Lepidosauria; order Squamata; family Lacertidae; genus Podarcis; species Podarcis liolepis. The sequence continues at coordinate 120,531,059 of NC_139554.1, forward strand.
CTGCGGCAAGGGACGCGGGTGGCGCTGTGGGTTAAACCACAGAGCCTAGGACTTGCCAATCAGAAGGTTGGCGGTTTGAATCCCCGCGACGGGGTGAGCTCCCATTGCTCAGTCCCTGCTCCTGCCAACCTAGCAGTTCAAAAGCACACCAAAAAGTGCAACTATTTAGGTACCACTCCGGCGGGAAGGTAAACAGCGTTTCTATGCACTGCTCTGGTTCGCCAGAAGCGGCTTTTCCTGGACATTTTGACAATTCCTGCCTGGACGGTGTTTCCGAGAGCCAAATTATGGCTATGTCTCGAAATTCTGGACATATGGCAGCCCTTCATGTACACTTGTTGAATTGTACAGTGGTGCCTCGCAAGACGAAATTAATTCGTTCCGCGAGTTTTTTCGTCTAGCGAATTTTTCGTCTTGCGAAGCGTGGTGTCGGAAAAATTTTGGAAAAGCTTCTAAAATCGCCAAAAACCACAAAAAAGGCTACCACACCGTGTTCTATGAGTTGCTCCTCGAAGTCAAGTCGCAACTGTATTAACGGTGTTAAGAAAAAGGAAAGAAACTTGCAAAAAACGCAAAAAACGCCTTCTGGCGGTTCCCTCACTGCGAGAAGCCAAGTTACAGGGAACCAGGCAGAGGGCCTTCTCGGTAGTGGCACCTTCCCTGTGGAACGCCCTCCCACCAGATGTCAAAGAGAACAACAACTACCAGACTTTTAGAAGACATCTGAAGGCAGCCCTGTTTAGGGAAGCTTTTAATGTTTGATGTATCACAGTATTTTAATATTCTTTTGGAAGCCACCCAGAGTGGCTGGGGAAACCCAGCCAGATGGGCGGGGTATAAATAATAATAATAATAATAATAATAATAATAATTATTATTATTATTATTAAGACGTTTTCGTCTTGCAAAGCAAGCCCATAGGGAAATTCGTCTTGCGAAGCAGCTCAAAAACCACAAAACCCTTTCGTCTAGCGAGTTTTTCGTCTTGCGAGGCATTCGTCTTGTGGGGCACCACTGTATAGCTGAGCTATTGTGTACGCAGGGACACAGAATGCAAAGTCACTGAAATTACATATGAATCAGTGTATGAGCATACAGCTCAACTATTTGCGCATATGGGTACAGAGATTGTACGCTTGAGGAACAAAACGTGACAGCATCCTCAAGACAGAAAAGTTGGTTGTGAGTGACTGGAGACCCAGATTCATATAATCATAGAATTGTAGAGTTGGAATGGACTTACTGAATGACCTTTGGCCAGTCATTTCCCCCCCTCTTCTCAGCATAACCTACCTCACAGGTTTGTTGTGAGGTAAATTTACGGAGGCACAAGCACATGCACTGCCTTGAGCTCCTCAGAAAACAGGCAGGTTATAATTTGACTAAAATAGTGTTTTTAAGTGTTGAAGCAAAGAACAGCTTGTTTTGTTGGGGTAGCAATCTGCCAGTATTTTCCTCTGTGACTCAGCTGTACTGTGCAAGGGCCTTAAAAAGAGAAGAAAGGTAGGAGATCGTTAGGCTTAATCAGGGGTGTCAACTTGAATGAAATATTGAGGGGCCCCAGTTAAGCCTCACCTGCATAATCGATCACATATTTGGGGTGGCCAAAGGGACCTCAGCCCATATGAGTTGGCTCCGATGGGTTTTCGTTACTCTCAAAGGTTACTCCGTGACCCTCCAGAAGCTGTTAGATTACAGCTCCACAGCTGGCAGGAATTGGAGTCAAATGTCTTGGGCAGAGTTCTTCAATCTTGGACTACTGCAATGCACTCTACGTGGGGCTACCTTTGAAGGTGACCCGGAAACTGCAATTAATCCAGAATGCGGTAGCTAGACTGGTGACTGGGAGGGGCCGCTGGGACCACATAACACCGGTCCTGAGAGATCTGCATTGGCACACAGTACGTTTCCAAGCACAGTACAAAGTGTTGGTGCTGACCTTTAAAGCCCTAAATGGCCTCGGCCCAGTATACCTGAAGGAGCGTCTCCACCTCCATTGCTCAGCCCAGACACTGAGGTTCAGCGCTGAGGGCCTTCTGGCAGTTCCCTCATTGTGAGAAGTGAGGTTACAGGGAACCAGACAGAGGGCCTTCTCAGTAGTGGCGCCCGCCCTGTGGAACACCCTCCCATCAAATGTCAAGGAAATAAGCAGCTATCTTATTTTTAAAAGACATCTGAAGGCAGCCCTGTTTAGGGAAGTTTTTAATATTTAATGCTGTATTGTTTTTAACACTTGATTGGGAGCCGCCCAGAGTGGCTGGGGGAACTCATCCACATGGGTGGGGTATAAATACCGTATTTTTCGCTCTAGAGGACACACTTTCCCCCCTCCAAAAATTTCCTCCTCCAAAAATGTGTGTGCATCCTATGGAGTGAATGCAGGCTCCTTGGCTTCAGCAATAGCAACACAAAGCCTCCGAAGCGCAGAGGGGGCTTTGCGTTGCTTTTGCTGAAGCCTGGAGACCGAGAGGGGTTGGTGCGCACCGACCCCTCTCACTCTCCAGGCTTCAGGGATAGCCGTCTGAAGCCTCTGGAGCGCAGCACGAGTTCCTGCTGCGCTCCAGAGGCTTCAGGTTCCTTTTGCTGAAGCCAGGAGAGCAAGACTCTCCTGGCTTCAGCAGAGAGGGAGAGCTGCACAGCGCCCCTTCAGCGAAGCAGGAAGAGAAATGGAAGGGGCTCCGTTTCTCCTCCCGCTTTGCTGAAGGGGCGCTGCACAGGGAGGGGGAGATTTTTTCCCCCCTTGTTCTCTCCCTCTAAAACAAGGTGTGTCCTATGGTCGGGTGCGTCCTATAGAGCAAAAAATACGGTAATATATTATTATTATTATTATTATTATTATTATTATTATTATTATTAGTAATCTTGGGTTGTCAAATTTCGTCAGGCTACAACTCCAACTTAGTCAATTGTTAGGGATGATGGGAGTTGTAGTCCAGCAACACCTTGGGACTTAAAGGTTGAAGAACTCTGATCCAGAGCATGGGGGCACAGGGGACATTGCATATTCCTGGTCCCTTCCAGCTCTATAATTCTATGATTCTTCAGATGCATTTCTTTCTGCCCAGTGGGTGGAGCAACAATTGCAGATGTTACCTTGATGGCAGATGTCATGGGCTGGATTGAGGAGGGATGGTGGGGACCACCCCCCCTTCTCCTGAACCTTCCCGAGGACAGGAGGACTGTATAGATTTAGAACAGTGGTTTGCAGAAGGGCATGGTTCAGAAGCTGCAGAGGGGAGAACCTGGGAAATATTGGAAGAGGAACAGCAAGAAGAAGAAGAAGAAGCACCAGGGGAGAGACAGCTGACAGACTCGGTCTCTTTGGAGAGCATTCCTAACCCACCACCCCCAAGGACCAGGCATGCATTGCGGGTAGTAGAACAGTAGAACAGAGAGCTCAGAGGCAGAAAGCTCAGATTAGCCGATGCAGGAGTGACGTAGAATAGGGGAGACGAAAGGAGGGTGGGACTTTACTTGGAGCAATGCCATTATTTAGGGAAGACGGCATTCCTTTGTCGCTCTCTGTGAATTATTGAATAAATTGCATGGTAAGAGCTTTCATCGTTTCTCTGCTTCATGACTGCCACCGTGGGAGGAATCCGATTCCCCAAAGCCTCACAGCAAGCAAGAGCTCATCATCAGTGTTCAGGGACATACCGTATTTTTCGCTCCATAAGACACCCTTTTTTCCTCCTAAAAAGTAAGGGGAAATGTGAGTGAGTCTTATGGAGCGCAGAGAGGGAGAGCTGCTCAGTGCCCCTTCAGTGAAGCGGGAGGAGGAACAGAGTCCTTCTGTTCCTCCTCCCGTTTTGCTGAAGGGGCGCTGCGCAGCTCTCCCTCAGGACAGGAACGGAGCCCCACTTGCTGTCCTGGCTTCTGCCTTAGCCGCGCGCAGCCTCTTCCGGGCAGGGGGAGCCTTCATCCCGCTGCCCTGAAGGGGCTTCAGCGACTATCCCAGAAGCCAGAACAGCCAGAGTCGATCCCAGAAGCCAGATCCCTCTTCTGTTCTGGCTTCTGGGATTCAATTTTTTTTTTTCTTGTTTTCCTCCTCCAAAAACTAGGAGCGCCTTATGGTCTGGTGTGTCTTATGGAGCGAAAAATACGGTATTCCAACCAGTCGAAAACACCTGAGGGATGAAGCTAGTGGCCTGGGAAGAGTTCTGAAAGCCAATCACAGATGTCCATCCCCTGAAACTGAGGATGCCTAGTCTTGATCTAGAGGACTATAGATTCCCCATGCTATATTTCATGCCTGCTCACCAGTACACACTTCTCTAATTAATTTTTTTGCATAGAATCATAAGCAAGGTTGTGTATCTGCTAACTGAGTTACACATCTTATATCCTGAGCACATTTCAAGCCCGTGACTTCTCCCACAGCACCCAGGAACTGCTGTCTACTCCTCCCAGCACCCTTAACAAACTATAGTTCCTAGAGTTCTTTGAGGAAAGACGTGCAACTTAAATGTTCGTGTCGATGTGGCAGTGGTAGCAAAACCAGGGCCAGAGCATTGGAAAGAGGGGATGGCGACACATCGTTTGCAAGCCTTTGCCCACATAGCCAGCTCGTTCTCCAGACCAATGTTAGCTAACCAGGTGCAATCTCCTTGTGTATATACAAACATAAATTGGCCCAGGAGTGCTGTATATCAGCGTAGGTCAAGTTGATAAGATAAATGTATCAATGTCAAACAAGAACTTGTCCAAACGATTGGACACGTGTGCAGATCTGTTGATCCAAGAGTTACACCACCATCAACATTTTTTTACTTTTTCAAAGAGAACTAGCTGGATAGGATGTAGCTTGGATTATGGGGTGGGGGTTTCCCCCTCCCATATCTCTTGCTGACGGAAGTTAATTTTTTTTTTTGGGAGTTTTGCAATGCTGATAACAATAGCAAAGGCACACTTAAGGTGCTTCCAAGAACTGTGGATTCTGCCTAAGTAAAGGTACTAATTTCATGTCATGCTGGTTCCTTGTGTCCACCATGACTGCAGATCAGAGAAAGGTGTGGCAGGAAGTTTCAGCTGAGACAGTCACGCCATATTCCATAATTCTCCTTGCATGGCTCATCAGATACCACAGGCTCATATTGTATTCCCAAGCATGTTGCCTCCACTAAATCAGGAAAGCCTAGCAGTGAGGAGGCCACCAGATTACTAGCCTGCCTGCCAAAGATAGCTGATTGCCTGCCCTTTGGGCCTGAGCTGGTGGCGGAGCAGATCCACCAGTTTTGGTTTCTCTCGCCTTCTCAGTTTTCCAATCCTGAATTCAGTTCTTCACATCTCCACATACATTTCCACTTAAGTGATGTGAAAATTCATCACCACTTTAGCACAATTTTATCAATTTATGCAATTTTGCCTAATACACACTTTTTTGTGCAAAAGCAATTTTGCCCAATGCAATGCATTTTTGCATGCTGTTTTGTATGTGCATTTATGCTAGGATATGCACTCGTACATATTACCCGGACAGAGAAGTGCTTTGCAAAATGCAGAAAAGTGCAGATTTTAAAAGGATGGTTGCGTTTTGCTTTGCATATTGTTTTGGAACTTCAAATGGTTTCTCTTTTTTTTTAAAAAAAGATATTTATTAAAGTTTCAAAAATTATATAAAAAGAACACAATAATACAAACAAAACACAAACAAAAACAGATATAATTTCAATCCCTTATTTTCTTATAATCTTACTTCCCAACTTAAAACACAATTAAAAACACATAAAATTTCAATTACTTATTTTCTTTTAACTTATTTCTCAGACTTCCTCACACCTCCCCTTCTTGTATTCCAATTCTGATTATTGACTCAGCAAATCCTTATTAATTATTTCTCAACTTTAACTTAATAGTTTATCTTAACATATTATTCTTCTACTTTTTCTCCTTCGTCCCTTTCTTCAATTCATTCTTACTGACCCTATTTTCATTTAATTTGATTCATTTTAAAAATCCAATCTTACCTTGTCCAAACTTAAACATTGAACTTATACATCAATTCTTATTCTTAAAACATTTTTTCTAAGATTGACCAAAATTCCCTTCCACGAAATTCCCAATTTACATACCAATGACAAACAAAATAAAAAAACAAAATAAATTGTAATTATGAACCCTTTGGATTCCCAAACTCCACCCCCCCTTTCAAATGGTTTCTCTTCTATCTGTGTCCTGAGCAGTAAAGCCTCATATTGCACAGACATTTGAAAGCTTGTATGCTGCATTTTGAATAGTAGTGCACTCCTTCTAGGTGGTGATGATACTCTGCAACGTTTTGTTGCAGTCTGACTTGTATATATTGCCAGAATCAGAGGTGGTTGAATGCCAATCTATGTGAAGCAATATGGAGTTGTTGACTGTGGTATGCATTCTTAGGTATGCAGAACTATGCGAGTTTGCCAATGAAAATAAAGATTAAAGAATGCAAAACGAAACAATTCAAGGAGGCACTGTACAATATCAAACACTCTGACCTAAACAACACTAAAACTCTGTCCACGGGGTTACAATTTAAATAAACATGGCACACGAGGAAAAGGAAAGAGGAAGGATGTAAGGAGAGACTATGGAGGAAGTGAGACTCAGTTAACATATCTCTGTTAATTAGGGAAAAGTGCATGAAAAGAGATATCTGGGAGGGACTGAGTCATGCAAATATCTGGAGGCAACAGATTCCACAGATATGACTGTGCCAAAGAAATTGGACAGAGGCGTGAGACAGCAGATGAATCATTAGTCCATCTCATATTCGCACTAGAGGAACGCAGAGCTCTGGAAGAAGTGTAAAGCGGAATTTAGAGGAGAAAAATAGGAGGAACAGAGGGCAAGCATTAATTTTTTAAAAATGGGAAAAATTAAATGAACCCAACTAGAGAAAAAAACACAAAGAGAAAAGAAAAAAATAGAGGTGATGCATAGTCCTACCTATCGAAATAGAAGTAGGTAAAAAAAGGTAAAGGACCACTAGACGGTTAATTCCAGTCAAAGGCAACTATGGGGTGCCAAGAGAGTCCAAGAGAGCCGGCGTTTGTCCACAGACAGCTTTCCGGGTCATGTGGACAGCATGACTAAACCGCTTCTAGTGCAACAGAACACTGTGATGGAAACCAGAGTGCACAGAAGCACCGTTAACCTTCCGGCCACAGCGGTACCTATTTATCTACTTTCACTGGTGTGCTTTTGAACTGCTAGGTTGGCAGGAGCTGGGACAGAGCAACAGGAGCTCACCCCGTCGTGGGAATTTCAACCGCCAACCTTCCAATTGGCAAACCCAAGGGGCTCAGTGGCTTAGACTACAGCACCACCCGCGTCCCCAGAATAGAAGTGAAGTTAAGCGATAGAGTGGATGCCAGTGGTTTTGGGTGGGATGAAGGAAGATCAGCAAGTAAGCTATGAATAATAAGAATTTATTATAATAATTTATCATTTATACCCCGCCCATCTGGCTGGGTTTCCCCAGCCACTCTGGGTGGCTTCCAACAAAATATTAAAACACAATGGTCCATTAAACATTAAATGCGTCCCTAAACAGGGCTGCCTTCAGATGTCTTCAGATGTCTTCTGGTAGTTGTTTATTTCCTTGACATCTGGTGGGAGGGTGTTCCACAGGTTGGGTGCCACTACCGAGAAGGCCCTCTGCCTGGTTCCCTGTAACTTGGCTTCTCACAGTGAGGGAACCGCCAGAAGGCCCTCAGGACCTGACCTCAGCTTCCGGGCAGAACAATGGAGGTGGAGACGCTCCTTCAGGTATACTGGACCGTGGCCGTTTAGGGCTTTAAAGGTCAGCACCAACACTTTGAATTGTGCTCAGAAACATACTGGGAGCCAATGTAGATATTTCAAGGCCGGTGTTATGTGGTCTCGGCGTCCGCTTCCAGTCACCAGTCTAGCTGCCGCATTCTGGATTAGTTGTACTTTCCGGGTCACCTTCAAAGGTAGCCCCACATAGAGCGCATTGCAGTAATCCAAGTGAGAGATAACTAGAGCATGCACCACTCTGGCAAGACAGTCTGCGGGCAGGCAGGGTCTCAGCCTGCGTACCAGAAGGAGCTGGTAAACAGCTGCCCTGGACACAGAATAGACCTGCACCTCCATGTACAGCTGTGAGTCCAAAATGACTCCCAGGCTACGCACCTGGTCCTTCAGGGGCACAGTTACCCCATTCAAGACCAGGGAATCCCCCACACCAACCCGCTCCCTGTCCCGCCAAAACAGTACTTCTATCTTATCAGGATTCAACCTCAATCTGTTAGCCACCAACTGCCTCCAGACACTCACACAGGACCTTCACCGCCTTCACTGGTTCTGATTTAAAGGAGAGGTAGAGCTGGGTATCATCCGCATACTGATGAACACCCAGCCCAAACCCCCTGATGATCTCTCCCAGCGGCTTCATATAGATATTAAAAAGCATGGGGGAGCGGACTGGAAACCCTGAGGCACCCCACAAGTGAGGGCCCAGGGGTCTGAACACTCATCCCCCCCACTTTCTGAACACAGCCCAGGAGGAAGGAGCGGAACCACTGTATAACAGTGCCCCCAGCTCCCAGCCCCTCTTGACGGTATGAAAATGAAGAGGCATAGAAGATCACTGGCTATCAATGACTATTAGACATGGTGGCTATGTTTTGCTTCTACTGTTGGAGGCAGTATTACTTGGATGGGGAGACCTCTGTTGTCCTGCTTTTGGACTTCCCACAAACTTCTGATTGGCCACTGCAAGAACAGTTTGGTGGGCTAGATAGACCCATGGCGTGATCCAGCAGGGTTCTTCAGAGAAATAATGATAATAATAATAATAATAATAATAATAATAATAATAATAATAATACCATAGTTAAAGCTATGGTTTTCCCAGTAGTGATGTATGGAAGTGAGAGCTGGACTATAAAGAAGGCTGATCGCAGACGAATAGATGCTTTTGAATTCTGGTGCTGGAGGAGACTCTTGAGAGTCCCATGGACTGCAAGAAGATCAAACCTATCCATTCTGAAGGAAATCAGCCCTGAGTGCTCACTGGAAGGACAGATCCTAAAGCTGAGGCTCCAATACTTTGGCCACCTCATGATAAGAGAAGACTCCCTGGAAAAGACCCTGATGCTGGGAAAGATTGAGGGCACAAGGAGAAGGGGACAAACAGAGGACGAGATGGTTGGACAGTGTTCTCGAAACTACTAACATGAGTTTGACCAAACTGCAGGAGGCAGTGGAAGACAGGAGTGCCTGGCGTGCTCTGGTCCATGGGGTCACGAAGAGTCGGACATGACTAAACGACTTGCAGCACATATAAAAACACAGTAAAATGTCAAAGATTAAAAACTTTAATGAATATTAATAAGCACAATGGAGTAATCCAAAACGTGCCTGAAGATGCAGTGAAAAACACAAGGTCAGTCAAACTCACAAACTCAAGATTTCTGGTGTGCGACATACAGAACTGGAAATGGAAGGAACTCAGGAAGAAGTAGAAAAAGAGAGAGAAAGACGCTCAGAGAAATTCAACTTAAGGAAGCAAAATATTGTCCAAAAAGAAATGGAGCCAACAAGGAGAAAGAGGGGGGTGGGACTGAAGATGGGGTATGATCTCGGGCCCCCAAAATAATTTTTGAAATGTTAACGTGAAAGTGAGAATAACAAAAGAACATATGAGTCGTGCCATTGGCAACAGAGAGAGAGAGAAAGGATGAGTTTTTAAAAGTATTTGGAATCCTGAGAACGCCAACAGAGTAAGGAAACGAAGAAGAAAAATGTTGATTAGTGGAAAGACAATAGGAACAACTGGACAGATGAGAAGGCAAGTACAGAGGAACAAGGTGGCAGAAACCAAAAGTCATATGAAGGTGGCAAAAGACTAGAAAGCTCACAAAGAAATAGAAGAAAGATTCAGAAATGAAAGCATTTGATTAGATAGAAAAAGAAAATCAGTACAGTGGTACCTCGGGTTACATACGCTTCAGGTTACATACGCTTCAGGTTACAGACTCCACTAACGCAGAAATAGTGCTTCAGGTTAAGAACTTTGCTTCAGGATGAGAACAGAAATTGTGCTCCAGCGGTGCAGCAGCAGCAGCAGCAGCAGCAGCAGCAGGAGGAGGCCCCATTAGCTAAAGTGGAGCTTCAGGTTAAGAACAGTTTCAGGTTAAGTATGGACCTCCGGAACAAATTAAGTACTTAACCCGAGGTACCACTGTAAAATAAAGCTATTTCAGAAGATTTAGCGAAGAAAGGCAATGGAGATGAGAAGGCTCAACAGAAGTTTTTTTTTCTTTCCCGAAGTAGGAGTGATTACAGCTGGCATCAAAGAAAGATTTAAAAGATGAAAGGGGGTCTAAAGAACAGGCAGGAGGTTTGAACTATGCAGTGTAGGTTAGAAATCGGGTAAATTTTTAACGTATCGTACTGTGGATGCATAACACTTTTGTAATTTTTGCAGTTTTACATTGCTTTGTGTGCCTCTACAGAGTCTTTTTTTCTTGAATGGATGGATGGATGGCAGTTTGTTTGTACATTCTTAAAACAAATAAATGAAAGCAGGAGACAAAAGAAAATCAAAATGATGAAAAAGAAGGTAGAACAGAGGGAAATGACGGGTTTCATAGAAATTAAAGAAGAAGCAAACTCGGGAATAGTAGCAACATTGGAGTTAGCATTATTATATCTGTAAGGTAAAGGTAAAGGGACCCCTGACCATTAGGTCCAGTCGTGACCGACTCTGGGGTTGGGGCGCTCATCTCGCTTTATTGGCCGAGGGAGCCAGCGTACAGCTTCCAGGTCATGTGGCCAGCATGACTAAGCCGCTTCTGGCGAACCAGAGCAGCGCACGGAAACGGCGTTTACCTTCCCGCCAGAGCAGTACCTATTTATCTACTTGCACTTTGACGTGCTTTCAAACTGCTGGTTGGCAGGAGCAGGGACCAAGCAATGGGAGCTCACCCCGTCACGGGGATTCGAACCACCGACCTTCTGATCGGCAAGTCCTAGGCTCTGTGGTTTAACCCACAGTGCCACCCACGTCCCTAATTATATCTGTATATAGGACCAAATCAATGTGCTACTAATAGAAATAAGTGGGATATCTCCTTATAGCAGCCAGAACATTGAGAGCCCAACATTGAGAGCACCTAAAGGGGCTCACCTGGGACAGGTGGTACAATAAGGTGTGGGAAACAGCCCTAGCGAAAAAGCTAACGCAATGCTAGCATCTGGCAAGTGGCAAGAATAAAAAAAGACTCCTTTGCTGCAAACTGGTGTTTTATACCTTTCACAAACCAAGAAGGAACATGTTGTTTTGTACCTTCAGTCCTTCAGACCAAATGGCTTGTCTAATGAGGACATCAATGTCTTTTTCTTCCGTGCACCCGGTTGTAAAAGAAAGAAGCATACTTAATTCCTGATTTCCATATGTGCTTTCGTTTCTGTGTTTTGCTTTTGCTTATGGTTGTTATAAGGTAGAGGTACCCCTGCCCGTACGGGCCAGTCTTGTCAGACTCTAGGGTTGTGCGCTCATCTCACTCTAAAGGCCGGGAGCCGGCGCGTCCGAGGACACTTCCGGGTCACGTGGCCAGCGTGACAAAGCTGCTCTGGCGAGCCAGCACCAGCGCAGCACACGGAAACGCCATTTACCTTCCCGCTATAAAGTGGTACCAATTTATCTACTTGCACTTGAGGGTGCTTTCGAACTGCTAGGTGGGCAGGAGCTGGGACCGAACGATGGGAGCTCACCCCGCCGCGGGGATTTGAACCGCCGACCATGCGATCGGCAAGTCCTAGGCACTGAGGTTTTACCCACAGTGCCACCCATATGGTTGTTATACTTATGTGAAAAACACTTCAGTAAATACGTTTTCAACAACAACAACAACTACAGAGGGAAATGATGTGTGCTAGGGTTATCTTGGACCATCTTCACGTGTTAGTATGATCTTCCCAGAACCACCTGACTGATCATTGTTGTGGAAAGAGTGCTGAAAAGATGAATCTTTAATGTTCTCTGGCCCATCCCAGCATCTTCCTGGGTCAAGGACGGAGGAAGTTGGGAGGATGTGTGAAGGCAACTGGACCCACTTGCAGCGGGGAGACCCCATAACATGATGGGGCAGGAGTTCTGCAGGCCCATGGAAATCTGCAGCTGTCCCTGGTAGAGAACCTTCATTTGTCTAGCGCCTGTGAAATCATTTTGCAATGGAAAATGCACAAATGATGTTATATAATATCTAATTTCCTCGTTTTATCATATGATCTCTTAATCTCTCCCTTCATCTATCATATTGCAATCTGGCTATCAGATCGCTGTTCTCCAACTGTTTGCCTTTTACATGTTTTCCAGGTTAAAATTACCATAGTTACTGTTTATACTTCTGTTCCTTCTCCTCCAGGGAATCTGTTGAATAGGAACTATTCCCATTTGAGTTGGAATGACAAATAATTGTAATTGGTGCCAGAATAAAATACATATTATTTTCAGTATGGAGAGCTGAAAACAACCTTCTGTGTTGGTATTATGTGCCCAGTGGGTATTCTGCCTTTATTCACATTTATACGGTATGTGCTGAATCCAGCTAGAGTCAAGTTTCCCGAGAGGAAAATGATTTGCTTCTAGAAATCAGGATTTATGTGTCTGAATCTTTAGCTTTTCTGTTCAGAAAGCTATTTTTCTACATTAAATGTGATGCAACCAGCCAAACTGCTTAAAATAGCATTGTAAAAAAATTCCATGTCACTTTCAAGATAATCCTTAGTTTCTGCTCCTTATATAATATTGGTCCTGCAGGTCTGATGTGCTGATTTATAGTTCCCCTCAAACATTTGTTGATGGATTTGCCTGAACTGGAAAAAACCCTCTGCTGCCTTCTTCCCAGAGAAGGTTTTCTACAAAGGAATTAGCAAAGTTTCCTTTGCACTATAGAGATAAAAATGTAACTATCAACAAATGATAATTTGCGAGGAGTCATAGAGTAGGATGGATTTACTGTTCATAAGCTATAGGGCACAGAATCGTGGTATAGATATAAAGATATGTGAGCCCTATAAAGTTGTAGAGATTTCCAAAGAAATCAGATACTTGAAAACTGGAATATGTATAGTCTAAGACATCTTAATCACTAGAAGGACGTTAAAATGCCACATTTTTACATTTCCACTACAAAACCAGGCTATCAGTTATACCCCCAAATTGTTAAACTACTCCCATACTAACCAGAGAACTATGAAATATGAGATATACTAATTAGAGAGAGATGACATATGGTATATAGTCAGGAGAAGGGTTTTGTATACAGTATTTAAAGAATATGGACCTCAGAGATCTATAAATGCCTGGATCATCTATAAATTGCCACAGCCCTTTTTTTAAACCCCTCATATTTTCAGAAGTTTGGGTGTTGAAGAGATTTCGATCAAAATGTATTAATTGCTAATTGCTTAAGGATTGTGTTATAAATTACTGCTGTGTGTCTATATATATATCGCTATGAATGTAAATGGGGGTTCCTCCTTTCCCCCAGAAGGTGGCAGCACATTTGGTATGTCATGAAAAGTAACTTGTATCCATGGTAACTACAGCGTGACATTACTTACAGCTGTTCCCTCCATTCCTAACACATTTTAAATGAGTCAGGAATAGAAAGTGCTACATATGTAATACGTGCTCAGATCAACACCTTCAGGAACACTTTAACTGTTTCTGATACTAAGCCCTGCTAAAAGGTGCTAAACAGTCATTTTATGGCCATGAGGCCGACTATTTCCCTTTCGCTAACGAAAAAGAGAAAGGCACTTCTCCATTTCATGACAGAACATGTCTATTTTAGCGAAATCCCACGGAAAATTTGGAAAGGTTCCAAAATGTTGCTGCCTATGCATTTTTAAATGCATGTGCGTCAAAATGCATTTTAAATGCATGTGCATTGAAATGCATTTTAAATGCATATGTATTAAAATGCACATTTAAATGTATGTATTTAAATGCATATGCATTTTTAAATGCACCCCCCGCCGGCTTTTTGTATACCTCTCTATCGGCGTCGATCCAAACTCTCTCTCCTTCTTAGCCCAAAACTTCCGTTTTCAAATAAGATATTAATAAGAAAACGACGCCGTTGGGGTTCAGAGATCTTCTGCCTTTTTCCCTTTCTGCTCGTGTCAGTTACTCGACCAAAGCGCCTGGGGTTTGTGCAAACTTCCAGAAAGGGAAACTGTAACCAGTTTTTTTTAAAAAAGGAGAATGCCAAATATGTCTGAGCTTGAGGGATGAAGAGGGAAAACCGAGCATGATGACGTTGAACTTGCAATAAGACATCTGGGCTAAAATGCCCAGGAATCTAATCACAAGCGAATCCTACGTGCTCTTTCGAGCGTCTGCCTCCTGCCCACACAAGTTTTCCTGCCCACTAGTCCTGCTGGCCGACCCCCCCCCCCCCACCTAGCTTCCTACTTAGGCCTCTGGGCAAGCTATAGATCCTTCTTTTTTCTCTGATTTTCTCTCTCACACACATTATACGTCAGTCTTGGGCGATGTCTACCCTGTTTCTGGGATGCAAATGAAATCCAATCCAATCCCAGCATGCACCGACGAAAAAACGGTTTTTTATTATTATTTTGCATTACTTCAAAACCAGCATATCATCCAGGACTAACGTATTGTTGGGGTGCAAGCTCTGGAAAGCTGCTGCCACCACAAATCCTTTTTGCGAAGGGGCTGGCTAGTCAGCGTGGTGGCGTCCCGATTGCGGCAACCCGCAACCTTTAATAGAATTGTAGAGTTGGAAAGGGCACCCCAAGGGTCATCCAGTCCAACCCCCTGGAATATTTGGAGGGAGCCACTTCGGCTGCCCTTGCTTTTTAAAATCTCCACCTCAGTTATTGTGCATTCGTAACAAACTAAGCAACGGCTCTGCCCCAGGAATATAGTCAATTTGTGGAGGGAGGAGTGATCGTCCAAGAGTTTAGGAATCGCTCAGCTATGGAAAAAAAACCTAACGGTTTGGGAGGTGGGGAGATTGCAGTCCGCCTCACCAGGGACTAGTGACCTAGCTGTCAGGTCCTCTTCTCCTGTTTTCTTGGTTTGACGCCCTGTTGCCCCATTCCCTCATGAAAAGCTATTTTTTTCTCCCATCATTTGCTGGTGGTGGTGGTGGGGAGAGCCAGGAATCCTATCGAATATTTCCCTTCCCCTCAGGCCCAAGGGCGTTTATTGAAACAAAACAACAACGTGAGAAGTCAAAATAAAAAATTCCTTCCAGTAGCACCTTAAAGACCAACTAAGTTAGTTCTTGGTATGAGCTTTCGTGTGCATGCACACGAAAGCTCATACCAAGAACTAACTTAGTTGGTCTTTAAGGTGCTACTGGAAGGAATTTTTTATTTTGACTATGGCAGACCAACACGGCTACCTATCTACTAACGTGAGAAGTGTTAGTTGTGCTTGTACACTTGTGGCTTGGGGGGAGAGCAGGGGAAACACCCCGAAATCTCTGAGGGCTGGAAGAGTCGGCTGGAAGCAGCCTCGGAGTTGGCTCGACTTCGGCTATCTCGCCTCACAGCCCGCCGCTCCCTCCTTTCCCCTCCTCGCTCTGCAGGCCCAGCTCCAAGTGCGCCACATCTTCCAGCCTCCCCTTGAAGTGGGGAGGAGGAGGCGTCGGGCCTTGGGCCGCTTTCGGAGGATTGACGTGCAGCGGGCTGAGCCAATGACCTCCGACAGCGTCGGGCGGTGACGGCGGCCGCCGCCCAATCGGCGGCGCGCGCCCTGAGGCGGGCCCCGCCGGGGCGTGTGAGAGAAGCGGGGACGTCGGGTCGGCGGCTGGCTGAGGCACTTTCCTTCCCGCTCGGCAGCTGAAGGGAGAGAGAGAGAGGATGATGCGGCTCCGGAGCCCCGCGCTGCTGAGGGACCTGCTGAAGCTCAGCCAGAGCGGAGCGGCGGCCGTTGGCGGGCCTGGCTGCTGCCGCCGCCCGTTACTGAGGCGGCTCCATCCCGCCGCCGGTTGCCGCCTGCCTAGCGGCGCCGCCCGCTCCTTATGCACCCGCTCGGAGGGGATTCTGGACGAGCCGGGAAAGGGCCCTCCGGCGCCTCAGCAGCAGCAGCAGCAGCAGGCGGCGCCCTCGGCGGAGAAGCCCGGCGCCAACAACAGCCACGGCGCCGAAGCCGGCGGCATGGGCGACAAGTGAGTGCGGGTGGCGGAGAGGGGATGCCAGGCCACGCGGGGAGGAGGATGCCAACCGGCTGCAAGGGAGGTGCCTCGGTTTCCTCCCTGCCTTTGACACGTGACAGGGCGCCCGCCGCCTTGCACGTCAGCATGGGGCAGTCCCGTGTTCCCCCTCCCACGCACTTAGGATCTTCAAAAATAATAATAAGTTTTTATTTATATATTTCGGCCACGCGGGGAGGATGCTGCTGCTCGGCTTCCTCCTTGCCTTTGACACGTGACAGGACGCCCGCCGCCTTGCACGTCAGGATGGGGGCAGTCCTGCGTTTCTCTACCCACACATTTAGGATCTTTACCCCCCCCCCCCCGTTGAATAAGTTCTCATTTATGTATTTCCGGGAGGAGGGTGGGGGAAGAAGTTACAACAGCATTTTCCAATCTGCAATTATTTAACTTCGGGCTCTCCAGCCCTCCCCCCCTAAAAAATCCCTCCATGGTTTCCCTAATTTTCTAAATAGTGCTGCACGTTGTTATAGTTAACTCTATACCTTATCTTCATGGTGTTGTTATGTACTGAGTTAAAAAGGATCTAACCACTTAAGGTTCTTCAAACCTTCCAAAATTGGTACCTACAGGTTTTTCTAGGAGTGTGAGACCCAAGCTGAAGCATGTGTCCTTTTGCTTTGTGTGTATGGATAAGTTTAGTTTCCCCTGCCCTGGTCCATATTCCTCTTGACGTTTAGTTTCCCCACGGGAATTGGGAGCCACTCTCGCACTCCCTGGGTTTTGGGGCGTGCACTGCCCTGACCCAAGAGCTTGGTTTCGGAAAACTTCAAGTCATGTGGTTGGAAGATGCCTCTAAGCACCTGCTGGCTCCTCCTCATTGCTGAATAAAATTTTGGTGAGCGCTCCACTCATCTAAGGACTCCAAAGAAGTGGGGCCCCAAGCCAGGCACTCAGGTGGCTTCCTGTTAAGCTTGAAGTCTGGCACCTTTGATTTTAAACATTAGACACTGCTGCTGAGACTCTTGCATTGCAGGGGGTTGGGCTAGATGACCCCTCTGGGTCCCTTCCAAATCTGATTCTATGAATCCACATGAGAAATGCTGTTCATTTGTGGTAGCTGGTTGTGGCGTTAAAGCCTGTTAGCGACAGCCACAAGGTGACTGACAGCACAACCCTGTGCATGTTTACTTGGAAGTAAGCACCATTACATTTGGTGTAGCTTACTGTCTAAGAAGCGTGTTCAGGTTTGTAGCTATAGAAGCATGATCTACCATCTTCCCCTTTGAGAAAGGGTTGTAGCCTGGTGACAGATAACATACTTTACATGCAAAAAGTCCCAGGTTTCAATTTCTGTCATTTCTAGAGAGAGTTGCCAGAAACCCTGGAGGACCACAGTGTTGATGGTACTGAGCTAGATGAGCAGTGGCCTGGCTTTGGTGTAAGGCAGCTTCTTTTGTCATATGTTTACAAAATAATGGGAACTGCCGTTCTGCTGGGTGTGTTGGATGAAGGAATGTGTGTATAAAAGTGATTACTTATATGTAGCATTGGCAATGTATTATTCAGATTTGATCAGGCAGCGATTAGCGGTATTATACTGCTCCCTTCCCAATGCAAAGCTTTATCACTGTGCAGAATGGAAGAGTGGATGAATTCAGAGAAATTTGTCCCTGAAATGCTACACTGGCTGCTGTGTCATCCTTTACCCTTCTTGGATCAGTTTTCTTGACCCTTGCAAGTTCCCAGCATCAAGAACTGAATGTTACAGATAGTGTAAGATGAAACATTTATCTTTAACAATGAAACATCTGAGTTGTTGCATATAGCTTGTGAAGAATATTCTAGTTGAATTAGTCATCCCTTCAATGTTGGCAAAATAGATAAGTGGATACACATCTTAGAATGAATAGCATTGTTAGTCTTTAAGTGCCACAAAAGTTTTTTTATTTTCCTCTCTAGGAAGGCACTGTGATAAATAACTATTTTTTCAGTAAAGATAATGTTGGCTGCATGAAGAAATTGAATTATCAAGTTTGATGCAAATTTTCTCACTTCCCCTCCCTAGACCAGTGACAATTGGTCATACAGAATATTTTGTATTGGCTAGTATCTCAAGGTTGTAAGTAAAATAATTTAATTTTAAAAGCTGGTTTTGGTAGCACAAGTAGGCAGTGCTAGAGATCACCTTTAAAACTTTGGCCAAGATAGTGTGCAATATCTCTATCAGAACTAGCTACCGTTTGTTGTCATTTGCATCATTGGCTGGTATGTAGATGAAACTGCTTTGAGATTATAGCAGGCATGGGGCAGGATTAATGAAAAGATAATAAAATTTAAGTTTTATGTCCAGAGACTGCATTGGTTTCTGGAGCACACAAGGGTCAGTTATGGCTTTGAGGAAAGTATGCAAAACCAGAGATTTTGGTGCTTGCTCTTAACTTTAGTACTACAGTGCTAGTTGGGCAGCACATTTTACATATTTGCTGTGTATTATTGTCAAAAGTGAACAAAAGCTGCCTGCTATAAATAATTGTTACTCAGATTAAGGCTTACTGTTATCTCACACTGGGTAAAATATGTTCTCTTAGCTGAATAAATTTAAAGTAAAAAACTTTTTTGTCTTTTTTATTTCAATGAAATATAATTTTACATTCCCTTTAAAAAAGTGGATCAGAAGCTATTATAGTACTGTAGAGTAGTATGCAGTCTTTAGAACAGTCTCTGCCAAGCTGGTGCCCTCCTGCTGGCCTGGGCTCATGGTATAGTTGAAAACATCTGAAAGGCACCAGATTGGCAAAGACTGTTTTAAAACATTCATTGGTACCATTTTCTAAACTGCTCACTTTCATCTGGAATAACAATGGAAATATCAAGAAAAGTTCTGAGACTGAGGCCCACAATAGTTATGCATTGTTGTTTGTGTTTTCTCCCAACTCAAAACCAAAAGCAGCCTTGAAGTTATGAGGATGGGCATAGGAAGGGGCTGCTTATTTATCCCCAGCCCCTAGATATTTTCACTTTTGAATCCCACCATGAGAAAATATGCAGGTTGTATTTTTCCTTCTTCATGGAAAAGCAACTAGAGGGTGATTTTGAATGGGGAAATGGCTTGAGGGTAAAAAGTTAAAGTGCTTGTCCCTCCTATCACCATATAACTGTTGTCAACTATATACCTTGAAACCAGCAGGGGTCTATATGGAGCTTTTAGGGGTCAGGAAAATAATGTAAGCAGACAGTTGTATGGTGCCCATGGTTCAAGTTCATGCCACTACAGACCTGAAAGGATATGAGGCTATTTCCCTGCAGAAGCTAAGCTAGTTTAACTGGTTAGTGCCTGGATGGGATACTGCCTGGGAACCACACATACGTTGCCTTGTTTCATGATGAAAGAAAGACTCTCAGCAGGCATTCTGCAAAGACACCAGGTGCAACTTAAAAGGAATTAAGTAACACTAAAATCAATTAACTTCATTAGTTTTTGGATTTGTTGATGGTGGAATATAAATACTTTAGCATGGGATTTGTAGCTGAAATTTAAGTTGCTTTTGCAGTGAGAATTGTGTGGAGGTAAGAAGGGCTGTTTTCATTGACCCCAGGCCCAATAAACTGCATGTGTCGGAGAAAGTCTGGAAGTGAGCAGCCTGTTCTGCATGTGTTATTGCTAGTGAACACAGAGTTTTAAATAATGTGTAAGCCTGCATATATAGAGTAGGCTTCCCACCTCATACGTTCTCCTTCTACACATACAGCGTGATGGAATGGGAGAAGGAACCAGCTGTCTCTGCTGCAGCTTGCAGTTAGTGAGAAAAGTGCTTAGCCATGACTCCCAGTTCAGGCTACGTGCTAAGCCAAAGTTTAGCACAGTGTGACGCAGGAGCAAAAAGGACCCAGGAGGAGAAAAGCAGCTGCTATCATCTCTCTGGAAGCCTGCATGTGTGTGTGGTCTCAGTAAGTCATAGTTTGGCTTGGCATGTCATGCTCTTATCCACATCAGGTAACCAGTGAAGCTGTCAAATAGACTAAACCTGGTGAGATGCTTCCAGATACTATTTTGAATATTACGTCCATGCATTACAGTTAGCCCTTTGCATGCAGTTAATTGCATAACCACCTTAAAGTTTCTTGGCCACATTTCTTGTGTATGTGGACTGTCCCAGGTTAAAGTTCTCAAAGTTCTTAACCTAGCTCAAGGTTGTCATTTGAACTAGTCACATGCTTAACCCATAATCAGTGATAGTCCATAATTTGAAAAATAAGACTTCAGAGCCGTCTTGCCCCAAAATGGCAGCTAGATATCCCATTTGGTGACTGTAACCTTGGTTTAAGGAGCCATTTGGCATTTATCTTATATATTTGAGTTTCTAACAATGGCCAGGTTTGGGGCAGAATCCAGAATTACATCCAGAGTTTGAACCTGAGTCTTCAAGGGGAGTGTTGCCCCATCCAACACAGGTTGAATCCCTATTCCCTGATCCATAAATACTTTAGAAGTGTTTCCAGTAGCTAAAAGTAGCAAATTAGTGGTTGGGGTAGGAATTTTGACTACAGTGCATAGTTGCCATGAGCCTTTGACTTAACTTAGTGTGGTGTGGGAGTAAAAAACACCATGGAGGAATAAAGTGGTCATCAGCCTCTTTCTAGGAGCCCTCATGGTTCCAGTAAGACATAGAGCTAGTCCATTATAATAATGCCAAACTTTAGAATTTTAAAAAAATCTAAGTTTGTTTTTTTTAATACTGCATTCAATTGGCATTCATTATTTGTTACTGCCATCCATTTGTTGCTTCTAATCAGCTTATGAAACATATTTTTTTCTGTAGGAAAATAAAGCTGGAAAGTTTCCTGTACTGCATAATGTACTTTGTTTTTTACTTTCATTGGAAAATATTGTTATTGGAATACTTTTAACTATTTTCATAGGAACTCAATACATGTGCATTGTGTAAATGCAAAGAAAAAAATGCACTGCAAATTCTTAAACTACAAAATTTAGCATGCATTAAATATATAGATATTTCCTAAATATATTTAGCTTGAGAAGATATAATTACATACAGTGGAACCTTGGTTCTTGAACTTAATCCGTTCTGGGGGTCCGTTCGACTCCCGAAAGGTTTTCAGTATGCCTTTGTAATTGTTACCATTTCAGATTTGTTTGTTTCTTAAATGTTCATTTATAGAGTGCTACTTATGTGTCTGGTACTATATAAAAAAGCATGTTGTTTTAAAATGTAACTTTTTGTTACCAAATATGTTAAAGCGCTATCTAAAAGAGACTATACAGTGGTACCTTGGTTTACAACCATAATCCGTTCTGGAGGTCCGTTTGTAAACCAAAACAGGTTGCAACCCAAGGCGCGCTTTCATCAATGGGGCCTCCAAAAAATATTGTTTGTAATAAAAAAAAGGTTGTAATCCAAAAAAAGGTTGGAAACCGGGACACACACTTCCAGGTTTGATGTGTTTGTAATTCAAAACGTATGCAAACCAAGGTACCACTGTATTTGGGTGGGGAAGTTAGATCCCCAGGATAGGGAAATGACCAAAATCTGAAGAGTTACGGTAGCAGTTCTATATCAGGGCAGTCCAGAAACACGGTGTCTTAAGGAGAAGCTGAGGATAAGCATGGTGAGGCAGTCTGATAAGGTGTGGTCCAACACCAAGGTCATGAAGTAAAGCCGAGGGCAAACACAGCAGAGCAGTCCAAAGGTAGGCAGATTTTCAAGAGGCAGGGGTCTGTAGCACAGGGTCAGTCAGGGTAGGCAGCAGCTGCAACTTGTTAACTCAGTCTTCAACAGTCTCTGCTTTCATTTTTGAGGGGCCTGGTTCATATGGTCCTTGAGGCACACAGCCCCTTAGTGGCTGGCTGCTGGTGGCTGTACCATTGGAAGCCAGCATTCCCAGGGACTGGGAAGTAGTTTGACCTCCCCTCTTGATTCCACAAGTGAGAAAGTTGTCCCAGGTGTGTTGGCAAACTCACCCACAGCTTCAGATTGGTGTAAGGTCACTTCTCCAGAGATGTTTGTGGGTTTGTGCCTGTGTTAGCACTGGAGTCAGGAGGCCCCATTAAGTTTTTCAGCTTTATGTCATCAGGGTCCATCCGATGAGTCATCTCTGCTTAGTCATGGGTTAGACAGAACATAGACAGGATCTTTTTTACTTCTGTGAGATCCTTCATGGAAAAAAAGCCTAGCCACTCCTGCTTTATGCCATGCTTTTACATTAGAAGGCTTTATAATACCAGGTGGCGATCGTATTATATGCTCATTGGCGGAGTGTGCACAAATGCACCCCACCCTGTTATGCCATGCCCCCATTCTGCCCCCAGTCTGTCCTCTTTGGATCTAAAAAGACCTGTGCGTTGGCGATCACTTGTCAATTGGATGCGCCTAAAATGGTCGTCGCCTATATCCTTTTAAGATTCTGAAAAACAAACTGATTCTTATACAGAGAATCTGTCATGTCTTAAATTACATCTTTTCATTTATTTGCCTAATGAGAGCAACAAACTCATACATAGAAAACTATGTACAGTCGTACCTTGGAAGTCGAACAGAATCCATTCTGGAAGTCCGTTCGACTTCCAAAATGTTCGGAAACCAAAGTGCGGCTTCTGATTGGCTGCAGGAGGCTGTGGAAGCCCCTTTGGACGTTCGGCTACCAAAAATAGTTCGCAAACCAGAACAGTCACTTTGCTGTGTTCGGGAACCAAAACTTTTGGGGACTAAGCTGTAGTACAAAACATAGAAGTTTATAGGTTACGTAGTTAGTGCATATAAAATGAAAGAAGTATGTGACTTGACTGAGTATGTGATTGCACTGAATGACATTTTGGAAGAAAGAGACTACTGTTCTCATTATAGTTTTGACTATTAAAAAGAATGAGGCTTTTTCCTGCTTCACTCTAAGAATGCCCTTGTGGGAAGTAATCTGGAGATTGGAAAATATGCAAAGGAAAAAGTAATTTAACTGAATTGCACATTTCTAAAAATGTAATTAGTAACATAATCAGCTAAGACTGAGTAATTTGATTGGTTTAGTACCCATTCCAAACTTGTGGAATCGAAAATGAAATTTGTGATTTTCATTTTCAGCTGATTATAACACACGATAAAATGAATACAGTTGTCATTATTCCCTGCCTCCCCCCATAAAATCTAAAAAGTAGAATGGAAGTTTATACTGTTAAAAGACTTAGACGTATCCTGGTAAAAAAACGTCCACACAACATTTTGAATGTGCTATGATACTTGATAATATAGTGACACTCCCACCAATGAGAAATTTCTTTTAGCTGCTGCGGGAGGAGTCTGTTGTATCCAGTTGAGTCTCCTCACTGTTGAAAGACCGTGATCTACCATGACTTTGTGAGCTAAAAGGTGGAAGGTGGTATTTTTGCAAGTCCCCCCACCCTTTCCTGCACCCCCATATGCTAACTGCCAGGCTATTACGAAAAGTCTCTCAACCCTCTGGACCAGATTGGAAGGGTAGCGGGAGCTACTGAGGGACCCAACAAAAAGTGGCCTCTATCCTTTTAGCTAATGGAAGCCTCCGCTGGATCAAAAAACTGTGGAAAGGGACATGATTGGGTGCTACCAACACTGTTTAAAAGTACCGTGGCATTTTCTTTCCCCGCGCCCCTTGACTTGTTTACCAAACATAAATCAAACATACTTGATCAGTCCAGAATTGGTTTTAGGATAATGACTAGGTCACTAACATTTCCATTTTGCAAATGGAGAACTGAGATTCAGTAACAGGTTTCAAATTCACTGTATGGTCTTGTACCAAGCATTTGAAGGGCAGCACCATGTTTGCAACACAGTGACTCTTAACGCGTTTTGCCTTCAAATTAGTTTTCTATGCATTTTTCAGGTTTAAACTTTGCAGATAAGAAACATTCACTTGCTTATAGTAAAGATAACTGTGACAATACCATGCCCACTTTATATCTTAGCTCTTTTTGGCATATGCTGAATATGTGTTTTTCTAAGTATTTAATGATGCTAAAACACTGCTCTTAGGTTGAACAAACATTATATAACAGTATTGACCTGGGAAATAGGGGGAGAAAAAGCTTATACTGCAGTTTAACTGATAAGCTTTGTACAATAATAGTCCATTTAAGGTATTTTCTGTATGAAAATTGAACGTTTGCCATGTTTGTTTTCTCGGCTGGGTTACTTTCAAAGCTAAATATTGGGCTAGTCTGCTTGATTTAACTGCAACAGCTGTGAATGATATGCAGTCTATATACTTTTTCAAAAACATAATATTTCACAAAACTAATGCTTAATATTTTGAATTTTGAACACTAGCATTCTTAACATACTATAATCAAAGTATGTGCATATTTTAGGAGACTTGTACATGCCACACGAAACATAAAGCTTACAATAAACATTAATGGGTTACACTTATTTACAGTTTCATAATGTGTTTTACCATAGCCCTTCTGCACTAGGGAAATATCTGAATACCTAGTTCTGTTCCACACATTGTTTTAAGTTTTTCATAGTTAAAGAATCTATTATTATGGGAGAAAGTATGCATTATATTCAGCTATACTTTATAGCTTTCTGACATGTACATTTTCTTAGCTTGAAATCATACTTTTCTACCTTAGGATCCTTTGGGAGGAAGGGTGGAATAGATATTTAATATATAAGTAATACTGTAAAATGTAAATGAACTAAGCAGCAGAAGTTGCTTATGAAAGCAGTAAAATGCCTGTTTCTAGTTAGATATGATAGCTTAATAAAATTGTCAGTCAAATGTTTGTGTTAGCAGGTGGGCATATAATTGCCCAAATAGTGGTCAGATGTGTTTCAGTGGTGAAATGATAAGAGTATCAGTGGCCTAGAATTTTGTTGTTGTTTCTCACCCTTTCCATGTATTGTCTCTTCTCAGTAAGATAAAGCAAGGTCTTTTGCCTAGTTTGGAGGATTTGCTGTTCTATACTATTGCAGAAGGGCAAGAAAAAATACCAGTTCACAAATTCATCACGGTAAGCTTTTTTGTTTTGTTTTAAATAAACTATATGGTAAATAGTACAGTTTAATACTTTTTTGGTAACTTTTGAAAAGCAGTGCATGGCTCAAGGTTGCTAAAGGTCAATTTTATTCTTCATTACATTTCTACCTCACCTTTCCTTCAGGGAGCTGATGGCGACAAATATGATGTACCCCTCCTCATTTTATCCTCACAACAACTCAGTGTGTTGATAGGATGGTTATTAAAGATGAACATTCCATACATTTAACTCTCTAAATATGTCCGTCTATGATATAATCTACTTACTCTTGTAGTAAAACTGAGGGTACACTGTTATAAATCTTCTAAATGTGTTTATGGCAAGCTATTGAAAAACAGAAGTACCGGTACTCTGAATGTGTCTGTCAGCTGTCAATTGCATTGTGTTGGAAAATGAGATCAGATGGTGCTTGATACCAGGATAGCATATTATCTGAGTCAATTTTTAGAACAGGAAATATTTCTAATGTTCTACTCCTTTACTCCTTTTTTACAGGCCCTGAAATCAACAGGTTTACGTACATCTGACCCAAGACTGAAAGAATGCATGGATATGCTAAGATTGACTCTTCAAACAACATCAGATGGTGTCATGCTCGATAAAGATCTCTTTAAAAAGTAAATATCTATTTATTTATTAATCTAAAACAAAAACTTAAAATTTGCCACATTCAGCTTATTGATATGAATATAATGTGATGGGAGGGGGGGAACTTGAGTGAGGCAAACTAACAATATTCCTAGAAAAACAGTTTGGCAAAATTTGCTTCATTTTGCTGGCAGTGTAGTGGAAATATATGCTGAAGAATGAAAAGATTTTAAAACATTTGTACCATAATGTTACCTTATTAACATATAACCTTTGTCCCTTGGCCAAGCTATTAGGGCCACTCCTGCTTGATTACAATTAACATGTCACAATTTTTAAAATGTAATGGCGGCTACAGGAATGTGGACTGATCAGGTCTGTAAAGAGAGCACTTAATGTTCCCCACCCCTGCAGCACAGTCCTGATGATCTCACCTCAAAGCATCTAGTTCTGGGAGGGGAGCTTCCATAATTTAATAACTATAAATATTTAGACATTTGAACTCTTACTTGGCATGTAATGGAAAAACACTATGCTGTCTAGTTACCACTAAGCCCTTGCTTTTGCTCTAGCATGTATGAGTGAGCTTACTTCGGCCTTCACGTGTACTGTATGATAATGAACATAATTGAGATTTTCACTCATATTTTTTTTTCATGTTTCATAGGTGTGTCCAAAGCAATATTGTCTTGCTTACTCAGGCTTTCAGACGAAAGTTTGTCATTCCAGATTTTGTGTCATTTACTTCTCACATTGATGAACTGTATGAAAATGCTAAAACACAATCTGGAGGAACGGTAAGCGTTCATATGAAATATTTGTTGTGTTAGTATGTTTTCATGTACTTTTAAGAAAAAAACCCTCCTTATTCCGCAGTTGGGCAATACTTTTATTAGGACCAACCAAAAAGTCACAAAAATGTGACAAGCTTCTGAGTTTCCCAGAGCTCTTCTGGTGAGTTTCACAAAGCATGGAGGGCAAGCTGGAAAACATTTTGCCTGATGAAGAACTCTAGAGAATGCAAAAGCTTG
Source organism: Podarcis liolepis (assembly GCF_965112155.1). Classification (NCBI taxonomy): domain Eukaryota; kingdom Metazoa; phylum Chordata; class Lepidosauria; order Squamata; family Lacertidae; genus Podarcis; species Podarcis liolepis. Next base: position 120,557,860 of record NC_139554.1, read on the forward strand.
TTGCGTTTTGTGACTAGTATAGATATTTTGGTCCTAATAAAGAGATTGCCCAGCTGGGGTCCTCCCCCTTATGCTCTTTCTGTGCCTTGAAGAATACTTTGAGTAAAGAGTGGCCACTGGAATTCATGATTTCAGAATCAGTGCAAGATGTGAATTCCTTGTTTCTTTTCAGTTTTAGATATTTTTTGTTGTCTTTCTTCATTTAGAAGTATATTTGCTACTACTTCCAAATTAAAACACAAGATGCTGTAAAAATAGCAGTGATACAAAAAAACAAAAAACAAAACACCCAAGCAGCAGAAAATCATTTAACAGTTTGTCATGGGCTCCAGGCCAATGGTATTTGTAAGCAACTTTTGTTGGTTTGGCACAATAATTGATGGATACATTATTTTGGCCTGTGGTAAACATGCGAGGGAAGGGATTGTATAGGGACGCGGGTGGTGCTGTGGGTTAAACAACAGAGCCTAGGACTTGCTGATCAGAAGGTCGGCGGTTCGAATCCCCACGACGGGGTGAGCTCCCGTTGCTCGGTCCCTGCTCCTGCCAACCTAGCAGTTTGAAAGCACGTCAAAGTGCAAGTAGATCAATAGGTACCGCTCTGGTGGGAAGGTAAACGGCGTTTCCGTGCGCTGCTCTGGTTTGTCTGGTTTGTTAGTCCTGCTTGCCACATGACTCGGAAGCTGTACGCCGGCTCCCTCGGCCAATAAAGCGAGATGAGCGCCGCAATCCCAGAGTCAGCCACGACTGGACCTAATGGTCAGGGGTCCCTTTACCTTTACCCTTAAACATGTTAATTCAAGTAAGCTCCTGTCAAAGGCTGTGTGATTAAACACCCTTGAAAGTTTGTTATCAAAGAACCTTCACTGTACACTTGTGGTTTGGGGCAGTTTGTGTTTGAACTTAGTTTTATTTATCTCTCTAGCATTTTTTTCTTAGTTGTACTTTTCCTCCAAGACACTTGTAGTAATGCAGTGTGATATTCTGAAATTGACATTATTAATCTCATTTTGGATAGGTTGCTGACTATATTCCACAACTGGCTAAATTCAGTCCTGACTTGTGGGCAGTTTCTGTTTGTACAGTTGATGGACAGAGGTAAGGTACAATTCTTAAATATCTTAACTGTCCCAATTTCAGCTATAGGTGATAGAAGCAGTACGCTAACTTTGAGGAAATACCATATTTTTCGCCCTATAGGACACACTTTCCCCCCTCCAAAAATGAAGGGGAAATGTGTGTGCGTCCTATGGGGTGAATGCAGGCTTTTGCTGAAGCCTGGAGAGCGAGAGGGGTCGGTGTGCACCGACCCCTCTCGCTCTCCAGGCTCCAGGAAGCTATCTGCAAGCCTTGGGAGCTCTGCGGGAGTCCCCGTCGGGCTCCCAAGGCTTGCAGATAGCAGCCTTCAAACCTGACCTGGTTTGGAGGCTGGCAGTGGGGAAAGCAGCATTTTCCCCACCACCAGCCCCACAAGCTCGGGGGACAGCGGGGAGGCGGAGTGCGCCTTCCCGCTGTTCCCTGACCGCTGAGCCACGCGCCCCGGGCTTTGGGAAGATATCTGCTAGCCTGGGGAGACTGGCGCGACTTCCTGCCGGGCTCCCTAGGCTTGCGGATAGCAGCCTGTTCTGGGGGCTAGGGTCGGGGGAAGCTCGGGCTTCCCCCGCCCCAGCCCTGCACCTGGGGGAAAAATATATATTTTTTTCTTTATCCCCCCCCCCATAGGGTGCGCCCTATGGGCCGGTGCGCCCTATGGGGCGAAAAATACGGTAAATTTGCATCGAGGCAATTCTGCAAAATCCATGGTGTGTATTCTTTATCGCACTAGCTGTAGGGTTTGCTTTTTTATTTATGTTCTGTTCAGTACACTCTCATATTCAGTATAGATCTAGGGTGACATTTCTTTAAACAATGGCTTAGCGCAAATGAACAAATGAGCAGGATTTTGGAGAGAAGATTTTGGCTGATAAGTGATGGTTTGGGCTTGCATTGTGTCTAAACCTGGGCTTGCAATTTGTATCAAGAAGACAAACCACAAGTAGCAAGCAAGAACAATCGTTGGTTACAGCTCATGGCTTGTCTGGACTGATGTTTGCTTAGCATGATTTGGCTTAGCATTCTGTGTGATCTGGTTTCTAGTTTCTTCCTAATATATAGAAGAATTTTTGGTAGTCATATCAGTAGCAGTTTGCCTAAGCACTTTTCTGAGAATATTTCTGAAGTAGTGTTAAGACTTTGCAGGTTTGCTCAGTTTGAGGGTGGGTAGTTATCCAGATTATCTATACCAGGGGTAGGCAACCTAAGGCCCATGGGCCACAAGCGGCCCACAGGGGTTGTTTAACTGGCCCACGAGCTGCCCCCAAACTGAGCTGCCCGCTTAGCGAGTCCCCGTGCGGTGCCGGAAATAGCGTCTGTGCATGCTCAGATGCCAAAAATTGTGTCTGTGCAGATGCAGATGTCAAAAATCGTGTCTGCACAGACACCAGAAATTGTGTCGATACAGACACCAGAAGTCGCAGCCACGCCTGCTCAGAGCCCACGGAGGGATCTCTGCTGGAGTGAACCGACCAAGGCAAGGTAAACCTTGCCAACCCCTGATCTATACAGTAATGCTACTTCATAGCTAGCCTCTAATTAAGGTGAGATCCTTGACTATTAAAACCAATGAGAGATGTGACTTTGGTAGGTTGTGGCTTGTACAATTGAAACTAATTTATATATTTAGAATTTATTCTACACCATTTTGGTGTATGTGTTCTGGTTACGAGATTTTTATGCAAGTCTTTTTGAAAGTAATGAGGAAATTGCCTGTTTCTCTGATCCAAGCCAACAAGTTAGAAATCTACAAACAATGAAAATACCGAGGTCTTGACGCATTTTAAGTGTAACACTTCCTCTGAGGATGTGTTGAGAATCAGATAAAGCAAGAGTTGAACTAAAATGATATACTTAGTTTTGATTTTGGTTTCATTTTCATTACTATATATCAGATTTTTAACAGTTGTCTCACATTTGTTTTTAATCTTTTAATTAAAATACTGGACACACAGCACTTCTCACAGGGAAGTGCAGGAAGCCCCAAATAGTTGTTTTTCTGGCTAGAGGCCAGGCCATAGGATCTAATTGAGGGAAAGGTTTCCAGCCTTCAGAGCTCAGTTTCCTGAGTTAGTCCACAAAAATGAAGCTTAGTAAATCTCTCTGGCATGACTAAATAAAAGCTCAGTTCGCTTCCAGGTGTGTGTCTGGGGGGGAGCTAATCATTGGACTACAACTACCAGCAACATTGGCTATGCTGGCTGAGGCTGATGGAAGTTAAAATCCAACAACATGTGGCGGTCCACTGGTTAACCACCTCTGCTTTATGTGCCCTGGCCCCTGCAGATGTTATTTATTTATTTCTTGATTTTTTACACTGATTGTTAAAAAAGACACACCCTCAGAACAGTTTACAAAAAAGATGAAATAAATCAGCAAGAAACTTGCATTAAGTTAAAATATCAATAGAGTCAAACAGATGAAAACTTGCATCAACACCTTATTATGATTCTCATTGTTAAAGATTTCATACTCCCCCTCTCTACTCTTGCATTGTAGCTCTTCATCTGATGCTGTTTCATCAAAGTCTGTAAACTATGGTTTGCGCTCATCTTTTAAGCCTGAACAGGAAACTGCTGAGGGCAAGGTTAAACTATGGCTTGTCTTTGGAAGAAATGCCTGTGCAATTTATAACCTTCCTGTTTACGTGCCCTGCCACATATTGTAGCTGCTGTATTTTTGCAGGATTTTCCTTAGAGATGTGGAATAAACAGACATATAGTCCCCCACCCACAACCACAGAAACACAAACACTCTTCTTCTCCCCTCACCCTTGATGTGTGAGAATGGGAAAGTTAAAACCTCCCCTTCCCCTCAGCCCAATTGTAGTCAATACTGTATTGTAGCCAATACTGTTTTCTTAGAGGTTCCAGGGGGAGCCAGTTATTCATGCTTCATTATTATTGTTGCAACACTTAAAGAACTGTACGGTTGAATATTTTAACTGGCAATTTTTGCGTATATATTTTAATTGTTTACCTTTCCCACCCAAACAAACTAGGATAGTAGTGAAATAATGATGATGATAATAATAATAATAAACCTATATTCCAGCCTGATGCATCATATAAACGGAACAAAAATAATAGTACCCGCTTCAAAAGTCCCTTTCCCCAGGATTATAGCTATTTCTCAAACCTAGTGTGACAATTTTATTTTCCCCTTAAGTTGAAATGCACAGTTACTAATATGTTATTTGTCTCTCAGGCATTCTGTTGGAGATACCAAAGTTCCATTTTGTCTTCAGTCCTGTGTAAAGCCTTTGAAGTATGCTATTGCTGTTAATGACCTTGGCACGGACTATGTACACAGATATGTTGGTAAAGAGCCTAGTGGACTAAGATTCAACAAATTGTTCCTCAATGAAGATGGTAAGTTAGCTGTATATGTATTTGCCATTTCCCAATATTCTGTCTTATAAAAACAGTGAGGAATGGAGGAAGATGGAGAAGTGAGTACAAGGGAAGAATGAACTGGAGTGCCCCCTCCCTTTGCCGGTTCTATGAAATTGCTTGGGCAGATCTTTTTTCTGGTTTTAGAAACAATTGCAACTAATGTCGTTTTATGGTTTAAGGAGAGTGAATGAGAAGATGTTGTGCATATTCAGATGTGCTTGCCAGAGTGCTTGGGTAGCAGACTGTGTAAAACAAAGAAACTTGAGTGCATACTTTAGCTAGATATTTTCCTGGGGAAATTGTGGTGTTTGCATTGTCCCACATACTCATTTGGTGTGTTCCATACCTGAGTTGGGTTGTGGGGAAAGGATTATAGCACCAGGGTGAGAGAAAAGGTATAAAGAACTTCACTATCCAGTCCAGTGCTGTGATGATTCCCCCCCCCCCCATGCTTAACCTTTCTCTTCTCTTCAAATGTGTGGGTTAATCGCTCCTGCTCTAGAATTGCGGGCATGATTAATGCCAAGTAAACACACTGGTTTCTGGGCCAGCCTTATAGTTCATACAGATGGGACAACTATTACCCTTTGCATCTCCTCATCCTGGACCCTGCTATTCTTAGTGACCCCAAAGTGAAGCAGCAGTGTTACAGAAAAACCAAGCTTGCATACTTAGTTCACCCATGCAGCTGCCTGATCTGTTGTCATTCATAGGTACATGCTCATGGTTATGGCTACCAGCAGATTTCTGGCCAGTAGATCCAGTGTCAAGAAGTAGTGACCATCTTTGAAAGATTCTCCAATCTCAATGAACCTTTTGGCGCTCAAATTCACAAGGCTTTCCTCTCCAGGACAGGAAAGGGAACTCTGTCTTGAAAGAGCAGAGGACAGCATTTCCTCTCTGCCCTATCATGTTGGGGGAGGGACAGAATTAGAGTGCTATGTGAGAGGGCTGTGTGCTTCTGTGCATGCGATCATATGCGTGCAAGTATGAGCGCATGACTGCATGAACAAGAGAAAATGTATCTGTGATGTACATACTTTGGTCATGCTCACCACTGCAGTCCTTGGAAGGGTGGCAGATTGCCAACGTGAATGTGACCTGTAGGCTGGAAAAGATTAGCCGTTGCTGTTGTTGAGTGAAACTCCTTCCTTCCTTCTGATTTATGGTGATAAGATAATGAGGGACATTGTTTGTCTGTCTTCTCCATTATAGAAAGTAATACTATTGGTAACCTAACATCAGTGGGAGTTGTGTATATTGTGCTGTCAGTTTATGTGATATCCTTGACTATATATGGTCTCCCATGTGCTGTGGTTGTAAACACCGCATTGTACCTATGGTGCACTTGGGAATGTTTTGTGTGGAGAAAAGAAATCCTTTATGTGAACATTAGTCTGCCAAACTTTGCCCATGCCGCAGGGCTTTACTGCCCCCTTTCCCGCTGCAAACCCCTAAGACCTCTTCTGGGGGCAGGGGGCCCTTTAGAACAGCATGGGATGTGACATTAGGGTTTTAGGGTGTGGTTGGTGGGAGTTGACTGCTGCTTTGTTGCTCATCAGTTGATAGAGTTAATAAATTGCTCTTAAGTAAAAATCTTTTTTTTAAAATTGCATGTTTTTCTGGGTGATACCTAACTGTGGCGCCCCTCCTGTTCAACCGACTATTGCTTGTATGAACAGAACTTGTCTTTTTTTCTCTTTTCCCCCGCAATGCCCCACATGCTTCCCAGATTTGCTCTGGAGGGTTGGGGCAAATTGGGGAGGGGACAGTTGCGTCCTTTGCTGTGAGGTTGGATCTCTCCCTCTGTGTGGCTTTTTGCATAAGCTGTCACTAAATATGTTGAAAGGCGAAATTACATTCTGGTGACTCATCTAGCCGAGGAATGAAAGACTGGGTTTATTAGTGAAAAACCTGCATACTCCCAGTATCTTTGCTTGGTGAGAGAAGACACCTCTCGGTTGCCATGACACCAAATTAATTTTTAATACAATGATAATTAAGAGATGGCAGTTGAAGACCATGTGATCTTTCTGCCGAGGAATAGATTTCATGTGTTTGTTTATCTGAAAGGAAATGCTCGTAATTTAGAAATACAGCACACATTTTTGACTTAAAGCCACTGCTAAAAGATAGATATTTAGTCATAAAATTAGCCTGTCTAGCTCTTTTTGCATTTTAATATAGTTTTATTAATGCTCACAGATGTCGTAGAGACTCTGGAAAGTTCTTAATTTAACAATTAATGTGGAGCATTTGAACAGCTCTGTACGTTAAGGATTTGTGCTTGTTTATACTTTGAATAGAGAATATAGGTTTGAAAGACAGAACTTTAATTAAGCATCAACAAATACGGATATAGAAAAGTCCCCTTGGTAGTCTGAGATGTAACTGATGCTACTTTTTGTTGAGACATTAAAAAGAAGCTTGGTTTTATTTTGGAGTTGTTTGTTGTAAAGAATGTATATTATGTGAATAAAATAATAAAGGATTTGAAGGGGGGGGGAGAAGAAACCTGGTCCAGAGGTCTGCTGGTTCCATAGGCTGTCTGTTAATTTCCTTTTTTGCCCTCTTTGCTCTTTTTGGACCCATCTGTGGGAACATTAGCCTAGGAGCATAAGTAACTTCGTTCACTTGTAGGTGTATTTAGCCTTGAATTCCAGGCCATTAACTTCTTGATGGTGATTACTAAGCTCTTAATACATCAGAACTAGGATACTGTAATGTCCTTGGCACAGTTCCAAGTGTGTGAGTATCAGCAGTTGTTTCCACAGGCAGGATGCGCCAACTGTTGTGTCTAAAAGTTACTGCTATGTGCCAACTCAATATTTCATTAGGAGTAGAGCGCATGCACTTTCATTGACTATCCTAAATATAGTCCACTAGTTTTCCTATATCACAGTGTCATCTTAACAGTATGGATAATCATTGCTGAATGTTGAAAACAGCTGAGGTAATTTCACCTCACCGTAAGACTTTTAAAAAAATTACTAACATTTGTTTTTAGGACTGAACTATTTTTTTTTACCTGTTTTCTCCTTGTATATATTTTACAGCATATTTTATTGGATACCCTTACACCACTAGGTCCTGTAGCCCTAGATGTTCTAGTTCAGTAACAACTCCCTTCTCTGCGTATAGAATTTATAGCTGAAACATAAATGGGGTGTAGTAAACAGAACAAAACTAATTCAATGTTGAGATTTCCAAATCTGTCTGCGCAAGCATATCAGCGTGCCAGACTGAATTATCTCTCCCAGTACATTCTGGGGGTTCTCCTGGACCCTTCCCACTGAGCTTATTTTTTGGGGGGGAGGGGGGAGCCCTTTGCAGAAGTGGAAGTACTAGAACAGGGTTCATTAGGTGAATAAAGCCCCATGTTAATAAGTTTGTATATGTTAATCAATTTTTTTTTAAAAAAAAGTTTGCTTCATTTAGTTTAATTGAAAACATTTATTTCTACTGTTTCTCAGTGCAGAGTTACTTCTTTTTAGATGAAGTGAATGCATGTGCCATTATCTCTGGCATGTAAGTGCTGTCTATTTCATTTCATTCTGGTTTGGAATTTAGTCCACTTATGCAGTAGGGAATCCTGACTACGTGTGGAAAGTTGATTGATGGAGAAGAGAATAGATTGTGCTGGTTTTCACACACGTTTTGTTAATTTAATTCCTTGGGAAGTGAATGTACATGACTGAATAACTTTTGTTTTGCAGACAAACCTCACAATCCTATGGTGAATGCTGGAGCGATTGTGATCACTTCCTTGATCAAGGTAAAATGTTTACACAAATTTTCTGAAGTGCATTATTAACATTTTTGTGGAAAGCTGTGTTGTGCAATGTTAGATATTGCACGGACAATGAAAAATTTAATTTGAATTGCAGTTTGTAGTCCACACAAGCATGCGGGCAAATATGCAAAAATATTTGAATCTAGAGGGGTATGTGTGAAAGTAACTATTTTCCTTGTTAGTTTTCTGAAACTAAACCCTACCCTGTATGTTCAAAAACCAGTTCTGAGGTATGGTACGAAATAATTTTAAGGGGAAATGCTCCTGGTGTGTTATTTCTCTCTTCTCCCTCCTCCTTTAAATTTGCTGGATTCCAAACTGCTGTTTGAAATAGGTTGGGTTAAAGATGGGCTCCTACTTTTTTCAGAGTAACACATGCTTCTCTAGATTTGTGGGCTGAATTATATTAAAATGGAAGGAATATTAGATAAGCATAACTCCTTCTACTTGAGATTTTATGGATTCTGTGAAACATGCAACTCATTTTAAAGTCTGTTAAATGAGAACTTGTACATCAGTTTTAATATACAGTTTAAATTGTTTCTTACATATTTTAACTTTTGTTGCAGTGATGCTCTTCTAGAGGATTTAAAACAAAAATTGTTTCTGCATCAAGTGTATATTTTGAATGTCAGAATTGTTCATTATATTTACAAGTATTAACATACTTTGGGTGTTTACATCATTAATATGCCTTAATTGCTCATTTAGTGTGATGAGATATCTGTAAGAATTAAAAACTTATACTGGAAGCAGTGGCTCTCTAGAAATAAGTGAAAGCTAATCAACATTTCACTCCCCTAGTAGCCTTAAAAATGGACAACCTATGCTGTTGATTACATCTTAACATCCATTAATTTGTTTTCAGACTTTTAGATATGAGAGGCTACTTCAGTCTTGGCTGATGATTTTCTGCTTTTCGTTATATTGAATAAAATAAAATAAAATCCTGCTTAAAACATTTATTTTTAATAGCTATAGGTGAAGGAAAATGGCCTTAAGTATGACAGGTAAATTTATTCATGTTTAACTTTTCTCTGTAGGTTTAAATAACTTTGAAATTCATTTTGACAGTGGGTTAGAATAAGCAACATACAATACATCAAATACTTGACTGTAATTATTGCCACAGTACAGCCTGCTAAAAAGTACTGTAGGGTAAAATCCAAAGTGCAAACTTTCCTGGAAATAAGTTCCACTGTAATTAGTCTAAAATGTGTTTTTCTATCACAACAGTGTAGGTTTCAGGCTGTTGTAATATTCTGCAGTTTTAGTTTTTACTGCATGCAATCGTGATATCATGACAAGAACACTATAGCAACTTTTGTAGCCAGTACTGGATTGCATTGAAACTTTGCATGTAGTATATTTGCATGTCCAGCAGACATAAATCACCATATTGCATCATCTGTTTAAAGTGATTGTAAGACATTTTTTTGTGATACATCTCCTGGGAAGCTATTTTATAAAAATTGAGTGACTATGAAAACTTAGGAATCAGCACTGGGTTTTTAATACTTGGTTTTAATTTAGAAATATTTTCCCTATCATTCTGAGTTAATTGTAAGCTCACACTTAGTAACATTCACAACCACAGGCTAATGGTATGTTTGCTTGGAAATAAGCCTTTCTGTCTTCAATGAGACCTACTTCTAATGCCTATGTATAGAATTAGAGTAGCTTCATACATGAATTCTGAGCATTTGTTAGCTCAAGATCATAGAATACTAAAATTTATCTGCCTGGTCTAGTACAGAGTGGCAAGGCAAATGGCTGTTTAAAGCTACAGTCCAAAGATGTAATCTGTTTTGTTGAAGAGGGTGCAAACCCTTTGGAATTCATTTGTTGCGTCTCTTAAATGTGTACCTTATTACATGTTGTTTTTCACAATTGTATATTCAATAGGGCAATAGTTCTAACTGGTTAGCATATTTTGTTTACTACTGCCTTTCATGATGCCTTTCTAAACCTACTGCCATTTGAAACCATTAACATATAGCACATATAGTGGCAAGACAATGCTGAGTTGTACCCAAGTCCTTTCCTGTATATAAGGAAAGTTATAGAAGCTCCTTTAGCTTGAGTGGTTAAAGCATATTAGTCACTGACTCCTAAAGTATGGTACGTAAGAGAAAGTAAAGTAAAGCTATTTTCTAGAGCAGTCAATGGCCACCACTGATATTAAGCCATGATTTTGAGGGTCTGGGTTCATAGAGTGCAACAAGCCAGACTTACGTTGGCTGTGATGTCGTAGCTGCGGGAGTTGGATAGGAGCATTGCAGGAACCGTTTGAGCACTAGCATGCTAACATAAAGCCATAGTTTGTTTTAAACTATGGTTTGATGTCATGTACAAATTGGGCCAGTGATAAACATCTCAATTAAAATTAAACTCACTTTGTACTGTACTTAGATACAGCTGTATTGAGTGTGCAGTAAAGATGTGCCGGGTTTTTGTTGGCCACTACTGGGGAGATTGCTGGGCTAAATAGATCTCTGATATAGCCTAGTGACGTAAGGTTTCTTGTTCTTGCGCATACTTTGGTCTGTTGCTTCTCAAAGTGCTACTATACAGTTTTGGATCTTGCATAGTGGCAGCTGTATGTCAGGAGCTGTGCATAAAAGCCTTAATGAATGAGAGATGCTTGCTATGTCAACCTGCTGAATAATAGTGTATTTACAGCTCCAAGTCTGTGATGTAGGACATAGGTGAATGATTGGCATTAGAATTCAAAAGATTTTAATTCTCATGCAACATACCGCATGACCACTGTTACGAGAGAGAGGTCATCTAGAGGTCATCTAGTTATAATCATGTACATAGGTGAGCGGAGAATTCAATAACAATGATTGCTCCTTTTCACCCATTTTCTAGTGTGCACCACCATAACATGAGGTGAATTCTTCCTTTGGTCAGACCTTGCCGTTCTGACTATGGTTGAAATTTATACATACACGTTACAATTTTACAGTTTGGTGTTACTACCTTTCCCCGCCCCCTGGCAAGTGCACAATTTAATTAATGAAAGCTATTCTCTTTTCCTAAATTCTAAATACAAAAATCCCCTTATGTGGGAATCCCAAGCTCTAGTTAAAAGATACACGAGTCTTAAATAAACTGCTGTATCTGAACGTCTTTGCAGTTTCTAGATTTACATTTTGAAACAGTATTTGTAATTATTATTTTTAGCTGTAGTTAATAAGCATAACAGTTGGAGGTAAGCCCTAGTTGCCAGCCATTAACCCCTCAGAAAACATGGTTTTCCATTATTGAAATATTTGTCCTAATGCTTGTAGTGGTCACTTTTTCAGTTAATGTTTGATAAGTTTTGCAGTGTCTATTGCAATCCAGAATAAACTCCCAGAAAATAGACTAGGTTGGTTTATATACCCAGCGGACCCTTTTTGTTTAATTTTTTATATAGAGACAGTGAAAGAATCAGGATAACTAATAGAACTGATGTCAAACTATGTTTTGGAGAGAAAATATTCTTCAAGGTTTTTTTGCATTCACTTAGAGGAAACTCTTTAGCAATTCAGTATGAGAACTGATAAAGGATTTTGCTTGTCAATGGATGGACTCCATCAATGGAAGGATTCCAACAATCTTATCTAAAAATGAGGGGAAGGGAAACCATTTATAAATCATTTCTTCAGCTTCAGCTATGAAATAATAAATGCAATCATGAGAGCCAACAAAGTAATACCTGGAATAGACCCATTGGAATAATTGGAGTTAAGTAATGTTTGTGTGGACATATTCCTAGTGATTAAACTGACTAGGGCAACCTAAGTCTCAGATTGGAACCCATTTACTTATGAAAATGGTTGAGTACTGAACTAACCTCTATCTGCATAGAAGTTGTACTAGATGTAATGAAAGCTAGCAGTTCTTGCAGGCTCATCCCTATAAATGTTATACGACAACTATGCTCTTCATACCCTATAGCTTCTGAATATATTCAGCCTTTTGTTCTGTGTTTCAGCTGATTACTCAGTTTAGTAATCCTGCAGCTAAATGGATATATGTACAGAAACAGCTTTATTTCTTTAAACATAGATCACATTTCCCTTTCCCTCCCTCCTGCTTACTCAGACATGATAATTGTCTTTTCCTGTAGGTTCTTCAAAATTTTATATATATCTGAAAAAAATATTAATAGTAACTTGCTTAGTTTTCCAATGCATGGTCTGTAAGCCGCTCTGAGCCCGGCCTTGGCTGGGGAGGGCGGGGTATAAATAAAAATTATTATTGTTGTTGTTGTTGTTTATGAAAATATTAATTAATACAACACTTCTGCTGTTTGAGGTTGTCTCTTTCATCTTGACAATCCTTTATTCCAATTTTATAGAAGTAGTCCCACTGAGTGAATTGACCAAGGCTCCCCAGTATGTCCATTTCTGAGGTGAGACTTACTTAATCCAGGGTCTCCTAGGTTCCAATTCAAGCTAGGCTAGAAGTGCTGGTCAGATGTAAAACACAAACAAAGCAAAAGATTATTAAACAATATGGTCCATTCGAAGGTTTAAATGTAACTTGTGAGCAACAATTACAAATTGAGTTTACATATTAAAATTCTAGCCATAAATTTAATACTAGTCATAAATATAGTACAAGAATTGATCTTGTTTGTGTTTAGATATGCTCTCAAATCATTCAGTCAATCCCTGATCAGAGGCTAGATCCAGACAAAGTCATATTTTGAGCAGACCCTTTGAAATCAGTGGGACAAATTATCTGTGACTTCCAATTTGCACACTGAAAGTTCTCTTCTGTGCCACTGTTTGGGAAAACTGTATGCATATGGTGTTGATTTTGCTGATAGTTATTTTCCTGACATTGAACTTATGGGTTTCACGTGACTCCAGTGAGCATGTGGTTTATAGATATTTATTTGAATAATTCTGGAACTTTGAATCAGGATATCTTAAGTATCTTAAGTATTCTGACACCACCGCCCCCCCCCCAAAAACCCAATCTGTTCTGGGGGATTCTTTCAACCCTGGGGATGTTGCAGAGGGAGGTGGGGTATGTTCTGTTGCACAGGTGCTATTCCTTGCAAGTACATAGTTGCATAATCAGCCTTTGGAGGAAGAACCACATAAGCTTGCATAATAAAAGTCAAGTAGCAGTATTAAGCACAGAATTAAACATGGTGAGGTAGTACCTCAAAACTGAGAGCTATAAGAAAAATATAAGTATTGCTGAGATCCTATTGCATGCTAATGCAATTATAATACAAATAAATAAAATGAGAGCCTATCCTCTAATTTAATATGGATATGTAAACGTTCTTTTAAAAACTTGCATGAATGGTGTGTCATTGGATTGTCTGAGTCTAAAACTACTTTGTGTTCATAGACGTTCATTGTATATACACAAAAGTGTGCATATACACATAAATATACATTCAAGCATGCACACGGCAAGTGTGTATATGTATATATTATGTTTGTGAAGTTATTGCATGGTACGTTTGTAGACAGATGAACTGCTTGTAAAACTTCATATCTATAAAACTTGAGACTCCACAAAGTGGAAAATTAGACTGAAGTCAAAATAAAATTTGGAGAGAACAAAGAACTGCTCTGTGTTCCATCTTAAAGTTGCCGGGGAAAATATTTTCAAAATTGCCAGGGGGGAAAGCAACTCTCACATATTTGGTGCCTCATTTATGGTTGACTTTACCTACAGCTTTTGCCTCCTTTAATCTGTAAAAGAAATGGGGAAAACTGGCAGTGTTAAGAACCTGCATTAAGAGTCCCATTTTAACGAATAGTTCATGCAGTACAAGCTAAATCCAAGTTTAGGGTTTTGCTTTTTAAAGATGCTTACTTTTTAATCAATGTGCTTAAACTGGTATCTAGAAGGTGCTGTGAAAGAGTGTTTTTGTGTGTGTGTCAGGTGTTGGTTTTTTGGAGCTAAAGGCAGGGAAACCCTGAATTTGATAAATGCTGAAATAAGTTTGCTCAGACACCATTGTTTTGCTATGTTTACTCTGCTAATAGTATCAAACATATGAAGATGCTCCTTTGTTTTTTTGCAGTTAAGGTCGGGTGCGGGGAGAGAACCAATCCTTTCTGTACTTTTGGCATTAAGCATCTTTCTCCTTACCCTGTAATATGGGGGAGAAATGCAAAACTTGTTTCAGTTTTTAACTGCCTTAACCTTAACGACAATGACCAGTACGGCATCCCGTAACTAATGCTGACCCACTTTCCCAACGCAACATTCACTGTGCATTTAAAAGGTTTTTGTGGTTTAAATGTTGTTACATATTTTACAGCATTAGGATCTATGGAATATTTTGACAACTGCAACAGTTCAATGAAGTTGGTAATTTCTTCTTTTAATTATTTTTTCATTGAACAGATTTGGAGTTACACTTTTTTAAAAGCTTGTTTTTCTAATGCCTTTCAACACAATGCTTAACCTTTTTAGCGTATTTCTTAAATAGTCATTGACTATGGGTAGCAGTATTTTTACTTTATTGGTGCATAACTTTTGACACAACAGTGTGGTATTCTTTCAGCTGGTGATCATACGTGTATGACTGCACATCACTAGATGAGCTGGTGCGTGTGGCTTCACAGATTATCTGCAACACCCTAATCCACTTGTAGAATGGGAAATGAGGCTGGCTTTATGCATTTCATGAGTAGAATTCTGGTACATACAGGATTCAGGTTTTTTTTTTCTTTCCCCTATATTAAACATAGTGCAAGTAATGTTTTTTGGATTGATTTGAGGTAGTGCTTTTAGATAACAGAACTATATAACATATTAACCCGATGTTTCTGAGGCATTAAGTAATGCCTATTAATTTGTGACAGTCTGTTTTTAAAATTTATTAAGTATATTTATAATAATAAAAAAAGAAACTTATGCAAAATGCATTCACCCATCCTGATGCTTAACAATAGATTCCCAGCCACATTTAGCTCTGGAGACGGTCTGTTGGTAAAATGGTATTCACAACAAATCTCTTAGAAATTGCCTGTCAAGTTAGTCCTTTGGACACACAGATACAGTTGCTAGACTGTTGTTCAGGATAAGGACAATGCTCCTTTATCCTATACCACCGCATTCCCATAAAATATGGTAAATCTGCCTTATTTAAAATACCCTACCTCCATAGCGGTTTATAGCTGTGTTTCCATAGTGTTTATTTTTTAAATGTTGAGCTGGCAACCAGGGATATTCTTGAAAATAAGAGACTACCTATGGAAAAAGACAGCACAGTTCTGTTTTTTTGACAAAAGGAAATACCCATTTTAAATATCCACATATCAAGTACCTGTAGCAAGAACTTGATTCTGTGGCCACAACCCAGAGTAGAGTGAATGGAGATCTGTACAGAGAGGCTTTCCCTTTTGGGGCAGCAAGTTCTCTTTGCTCCCAATATAATTTACGCAGAGTAACAGCTTGGGCCAGGGTTCCTAGACATATACACCCAGGCATTGATGATTGCAGGCTTTACACTTGCTATATCATATAGCAAGCATGAAAACATAACAGTGTCCATTGCCTTTATATAGTTCCTTGAGTTTCTAAGCAAGGGTATAATGCTGGAATAGAGGCTGTGTCAAGGTAGAGGGAGAGAAGCATAAGAATTGTGCTCTGTCCTTTGAGTCCCACTGATGCTTAACTGGACATTTTAAAATGTTCACCAGTTAATAAAACCCAGGCATCTTTTGAACTGCATTTGGACAGTATATCTGCTACTGCAATTTCTGTTATACTGTAAGATGTTTACCTATAAAACTTTGGAATTAATGGCTGGGGTGTAAAGATGCTTATGCACATACCCAGAATTTCCCATGTGTGCATCAGGGCATCCTTGATACTTTCCCCAGTTGCTGTTCGTGCTGTTTTGGAGTCATTTCCTCAGTTTTGACAGCAGCTTAACAAGTGGCGGAAGGGATGCACAAATGGAAGTTCCCAGCAGGGCTCTTTGGTTATTGCTAGACTTTTTCATGCAGTTGCCCTTATAGCAGTGGTAACACTCATCTTCTACTCAATAGTTTACGTACAACCGTCACTGGCCCCTAAATAAAATAGCACTGAACATTCTAGTATCCAGCATAATGTAAAATAAAGTCTTGGACTACAAGAATGGAACATTAATGTATCCACTGATTACAATAAACTATAAGTGAATTTCCAAGGCACTAATTCATAATTGAGTAGAGCACTTAAAATAAAGCTAGCCTTATTCAGTGTTCATCTCTGTTTCCTCACCTTAGTAATTTTCAAAAATTGAAACTTTTTGTAGTGTTCTTAAGTTTGATATAAACAATTTAGTAATCTAACTTTAGGTATTTAGACTAATAAATAAAACAATAGTTTAATATTAAATATTTAAGTAGTTATAGATTATTATGAATTATTTTCTTTAAACTAAGTTAAATTAGAATTAAAACTTCTCTTGTATTAACAAACTTTGTAAATATGTCTTCTTTCCTTTCAGCAAGGAGCAAATAATGCTGAGAAATTTGACTATGTAAGTGAACCATCAAACCTTTAAAAAATTATTTCCCATAGTTGAGTTTGAAACTGTAGGGTAAGATTTTATTTTTGTATTTGCTTTTTTCCCTTCATTTCTGATCTGTGAACTGGCATTCAGAGTCTAATTTAAGCAAAAGAAAAGAAAAGCCATAATCTTGCTCCTGTAGAATGAACTTGGGTTCTGAAACACACCAAGCTATGATAAACTTTTCATAGTTGGTGCTTTCGAGAATCAGTTTCTTTCCTTTTTGTATTATTTTCAATTTCTGAAAGTCTACATTGCTGCTGAAGAAGGAACTTCAGTTCCAAAACATGCCAAACATCAATAAACTTGAATAGTTGGCTGTCAGGGAACTGCCATCGGCTCAGGGGCGAGAGGGGAAAAGCCGAATGGATTACAGAGAGCCCCCAAAGATCGTGGGAAGCAGCACTTCCTCAGCGGAGGAAGGAAGCCACGCCTCTAGTGGAGAGGAGATGCAGGGCTCGGAGGAGGCAAGGCGATGCCAGGACACCTTGCCTGAGCAAAGCGGGGAGGAGGGAGGTCGTCCTTTACTCAAGCCGTCCTTGCGCAGTACGCTTCCACACAGAGAGGGGAGGCGCAGACTGGGGGTCAAGAAACTATTCTGCTGGGGAAGATTTAAGCACCGCCCACTCTCAGATTCTGCCAGTGAATGAGCAAGACACGGAATAGAAGCTCTCTGCATTCTAAAGTTTTTTACCACCAATAAGAAAGCTTTAGAACAGACTATTGAGGCATTTTGCCTGATTGTTCTCGAGCAACCAACCGATACCTCTAACACTGGCGAAAACAGCGAAAGCATTGAAACACCTAAGTATTGTTTGTGCAGCTTAACAGCCCAGTTCTCACAAAATGCTAGGCCATTGTTCAGCATTATAGGGACAGTCCTTGGAGGCACACACTGCCCTTTCATCTTTCAGTCCAAGGAGGAAATGGAAGCATTTGTTTCCTGTTTTAAAATAACCACAGTTTACATCTAATCTGGACCAAAACTGTAGTTACTTTACACTATGGTTTATTGAAATAAGCCAGATAATAAACCCTACTTTGATCTTGTCTTGTTTCATTAAACAATCAGTTAAATTAACCTGGGTCCCTCAATGGGACATAACATAGTAAACTGTGGCGTCTTCTAGACCACAGAAGTGGAAGCTCCAGGCCAATGAATGTTGAATCCTAGGCGTATGGGGATACTGTACATTCTGAAAACATTGTGATGCTTCTTTAATAGGTGATGCAGTTCATGAATAAGATGGCTGGAAATGAATATGTTGGGTTTAGTAATGCCACGTAAGTATGTTTTTTAGTTTTAAAAATTTCCTCTTTACCCAGTTTCTTCTTATGTCTATACTTAGTTCTGTTAGCATAAGTTAGGTAGTAAGTACATTGGAACCTCGGTTTTCGAACATAATCTGTTCCGGAAGACCATTCAACTTCCGAAACATTCAAAAACCAAGTCACAATGGGCAGTCGGCAATTTCAATGGAGAAAATTGAAAAACCCTCAGTGGAAGCCGTTCAGTTTCCAAGGCATGTTCGAAAACGAAAGCAATTGCTTCCGGGTTTTCGGTGTCTGAAAACGGAAATGTTCGGCTTCGGAGACCCTCAAAAACCGAGGTTCCACTGTAGTTCAAACAAGTGTTGGTTTATTCAAATGGAGCATTATTTATGCTTGTTCTCACCAAGCACTCCCTTTTCTGAGTCCTGTAGCACTTAAGGAAAAGGAGATGTGATTCCTGCAAAGGCCCAGGGAGGCAGTTTCTCCTTTGTAAGTTTGGCTTTTGGGGAAAGCACCAGCAGTGCCTCACTACTGTTGCCGCCTCCAAAACTCCACTTCTTCCAAGCTCTCTTGAGAGAAGAAAATGTATTTCTTTTTCTTTTTTAGGGTTGTTTTTTTTGGGGGGGAGCAGTAGCAGGGCATGCCCAACTGCAGTACAAAAACTAGTTCTTTCCATATTATTGTGGAGGGAAATAGGTGGTTTTTCAGCTGCAGAGTTGGGTGGAAGGTTCCCTCTGCAATAACTGAGCAGAAAAGGAAAGAGACTACCACCACCCCTTTTCTCCATGAAAAAGGCAGGCAGTACTGTTCCTTTTCCCATCAGGTTTTGCTGGATGCAGCGGCTGGTGTTTTTTCTCAGCAGCTCAACGTGCCAGGAGGGAAAGCATTTTTGAGGATGAAAGGAGAAAGAGTTTTTGCCACGAGCAGGACATTTTGCGAAAGCACAGGGAGTGTTCGCTGGGCAGCAGAAGGACATTGCCACTAGCAAATAAGATTATGAAATCCTGATTAAAATACGCTCAGGATGCTTGGAAAAAAAGAGGACATTCTAAAATTCCATTGCTTCATTGCCTTCGCTTCAGCCAACAAAAGTCAGCCAGAATAAACAGATCTTAAAAGCTGCTGAAAGATGTTTTGGCATTAGAGCATCTTCTACGGAAAGAGCTGGATTGCTGTAGTTCAGCCATCCCTGAGTGAATGCTTCTCTGTGTCTTTTGCAGTCTATACTTGACTCATGATGTTATGTGGTCTGGCTCAAGGAACAGTCTACTTTGGAGATGCTCAAACCGAACTGTTAATAGCTTTGTAAAAGTTATGGAGGGAGGTAGCACCTTGAACTGTGTTTCAAAAGCAACATGAAGCCAGTGCAGATTCTAGAGTGCTGGTAGAATTGACATCCATTGATGGCTTGCCAGGAAGCAGCCTGCTGTACCAGCTAAAGCCTGGCCTAGCTTCAAAGTTCACAGAAAGGTGCATGATCAGAGTTGGAAAGGAACACGAGGGCCATTTAGTCCAACCCCCTGCAATGCTGGAATCTTTTGCCCAACATGGGACTCAAACCCACAACCCTGAGATTAAGAGTCTCATGCTGTACCCACTGAGCTACATTATATGGGAACTGCAGGTTGCCACTCCCTTGCTCATCCGATATATGCAATGAAACACAATCATGGAATCCTTCTATAGTTTAGAAATTGTTTGTTTTTTGCTGCAAAACTAAGAATTGCTTGTTGCATCTGTAACACTTCCCCTTTCCTGGGAGTGGGCCCCATTGCACTTAGTACAAGTTACTTCTGTATAGACATGTTTAGGTTTGCACTGACCGTATTTTACAACCCTTTCTAGTTGCCTTATTTAATAATTTGCAGTTTTACTGAAAATTTATTCAAATCAGACAATGGAGAAATGCTCAATAGGCAGCCTTTGTTGTTGTTTTGGCCAGTAATGCCCTATGACACTAATTTGTTTTTAAACTAAGCTTGTGGTCTCGCTAAACCTGTAGATCGGGTAGCTAACATTTTTTGGGCCAGTGGACAGGCACATTTGGATTTTTTAAAATTTCCTGGGGGCTGCCACATCCAAAAGAAAAGGAAAAAAAGACAGGCCGACAAAAAGGCACAGGCGTGCTTCCCCTCCTCCTCATCAGTGGAAAAAAGTCGTGTACACCAACCATCACTATGCTCAGTGGTCTCATATGCATTGTGGCTTTTTAAGGGATTAAAGACAAAGACCTTTCACAGACACCACAGGAGAGGCACCCATGAGTCGGCAACAGCTGATGTAGCCACTTAAGCCTCTCTCTTAAAGAAGGTAGCAGAACTATCAACATTAACAAAATGTTTTCAGCATACAGAAATTAGTTCTATCTTGCTAAATAAATATTATGTTGTTTTTTAAAAAGTTGTATCCTAGTCAGAAGCTTTCAGTACTGTTAATAAGTGTCCTGGTCTTACGGTGCATTTTCGTATTTCCTCACACTAGGTTCCAGTCTGAAAGAGAGAGTGGTGATCGAAACTTTGCAATAGGTTACTATCTGAAAGAGAAAAAGGTATGTTGGAGGATTACATAGCCACCAGTTTCTTCACTTTTCAGGCTATGTACTAAGCAAACTACCACAGAACAGCCTTTCAAATACAGCCAAACCTCGGTTGTCAAACGTAATCTGTTCCGGAAGACAGCTCGACTTCCGAAACGTTCGACAACCGAGGATCAAAGCGCAGTCGGCAAAGTCAATGGAGGAAAAAAGAAAGAAAAAAAAACTCACCGGAAGCCATTCGGCTTCCAAAAATTGTTCAAAAACAGGAGCAGTTATTTCCAGGTTTTTGGTGTTTGGGAGCCGAAACGTTCCAAAACAGGCGTTTTGGAGGGAGCCAAGGTGTGACTATATGCATAATGAGTATAGGATATAATGGTGATTCACCAAAGGGTGCATGCAAGGTTAAAGCAGCAGTTTCTGCTGTCTGGAAGCACACTTAACAGACTTGTTTATTTGTATGCCACTTTCCCACAAGATGGTGTCCAAAGTGGCTCTTGCGTATCTGATAAACAGCAATAAATATAAGTCACTTGCACTTCCGCATTCTTGTCAGATGTACCTATTCCTCTACAAATATGAAGGCACAAACAGCCTGTTCTGTCAGCAGAAACTACCTCTAAATGGCTTTTGGCTGTGACGTCATGATACCACCTCCATATCTGTGAAACCTCATGGCCTAGCTTGTGTACTAAAATCCTCTGCTATTTTTTCTAGTGTTTTCCAGAAGGCACAGATATGGTTGGCATATTGGACTTCTACTTCCAGGTAATTATCTGAACTTCATTTTTATAATCCTGAAAGGGAAATGTAAAAAGCTACAGAAACAATTGGGCAAGTGTAAGGTTGACAAAAATCTCAAAATTGGGGCCAACAGTTAACTATACTGCAATACTTAACTAACTTACTTTTGCATATTTCCTAAAGACAATAAAAATGCCGTACCCCAATATCAGATGCTATCAAACTCTCTTTAAATTGTTATTGTAGCTTTAGTCTATGGAAGTTAGAGTAAGTTATCTTAGCAGTGGATTCCTATTACAGTGGTACCTCAGGTTACAAACAGCCTAGCCAACAAACTTTTTGGATTATGAACACTTCAAAACCGGAAATGAGTGTTCTGGTTTGCATATTATTTTTTAGATTGCGAACGTACTCCGTTCGGGTGTGCACTTCCGTTTTGTTGGCACAGTCTTCCCTTGCTCAGTGCAGCAGCAGCAGCAGAGGGACCCAGTGCTTTCTCCCCACAACGCATGCCAGGCTCCCTCGCCCCAGCCTCTCGGCGCGCTCTGCTCTCCCAGCCTCGAGAGGTGTGCCTCCTCCCGTCTGGCGCAAAGCACCAGCTCGAGAGCGAGCGAGCGCGGAGCTCAGCCCGGTGGTGGTGGCAAATGAGGGAGCCGCCTGCAGCCCAGAGCAGTGTGCCACAAGCCCTGTGCTTTGCCTACTGCTTCCTTCGGATCGATCGTCCTGGTTGCCATAGCCGGGCTCCCCATTCCTTCTGTTGCCATCCTGCCTCCTTCCCAGAGCGGGGCGGGCTCAGCAACTCAGGCGGGCAGCTGGAGCCAGGGAGCCCAGAGAGCCGTGCGCCTGCCATTCCGTTTGCCTGCAGTCAGCGCTTCCACAGCAGAGGGACCCAGAAGCGGAGAAGGGGGTGGCTGCAGCATCATCCCGTGAAAGCGCCGACTGCAGACAAATGGAATGGAAGGCGCGCAGCTCTTTGGCTTTCCTCCCTAATCTGCTGACAGCTCATTCCATATGCTGCAGTCTATAGCTGGATCTAGTTTTTGTAAGGCAGTCTTTTAATCTGTTTACTTACGCAGTATACCACTTGTGTGTCATAGTTTGTAACTGTTCCTACTTTCACTCCCCACCTTTCTCAAGCTGTGTTCCATAGAAGTGACTTGCGAATCGGCCAGTGTAATGGCAGCAACATTGGCTAATGGAGGGTTTTGCCCAATCACTGGTGAGAGGGTACTGAGCCCAGAAGCCGTTCGGAACACTCTAAGTTTAATGCACTCCTGTGGCATGTATGACTTCTCAGGACAGTTTGCCTTCCACGTAAGTAGCATTTTCAAACTAGCATTTAGTAGACACGCCAATAGGAAACATTTAGGCTAAGCGGTATCATTCACTCTCTAAAGTAGCAATTTTAAGCTTTTACTTAATGTTATTTTATCTAAAATGTTTATATGCTGCCTTCCATCAAAACTGATTCAGTTCATAACAATATAAAGTGACAAGACACAAAGTTGAAAATACAACTCAATCAAACAAAGCTAACAGTAAAAGCTGTAGTTCAAATAGCAAGTAAATAAAAAAAAAACCCCAGCAGAATGTTATTTAAATAAATAAAATAAGTAGGTGAGAACAAAAAGTTGACACCAAGCGAAGTTGACACCAAGCAAACATCCATAGGGAAGTCATTACATACCTGGTTGGCAGCTGCTTCCCTTCTGATGGCAGGCGCACTCTGACAAGGGCGTTGGAATTAAGAGTATGGGGACACTGATACTGAATCTCAAACTGTTTAGGACTTTGCCTGTTTGTTTCAGGGTCCAATTCTATCATGAAATTCTTTTAAAAGCAGGTGTGATCGTGGTCTTAATGAACTGTTCTAGTTGATGTTCTGAATTGAAGCTTCCAGTCAGTCTTTGGAGACTGTTTCACATGTAACAACACACCGCAGTAGCTCAACCAGGAGGTTAAGGCAGCCTAGGTCACCATAGTAATACTGTCCCTATCCAGCAGTGGTCACAGCTACAGCTAGTCAAAGGCACTTCGTCTTTTGGAGGCCCAAGTTGTGTCTGTGATAATGGCAAACTCCGAGCTTACCTGTATGAGTTCACCAACTAAATAATACCTAGGACATGAGTTGATACCAATAAGTCGATCATGAAAAGCTCTCTTTAGGACTACTTCAGTTATGGATGGCCACCAAACATTTAAGTTCTGATATCTTTTAAGTCCTTAAATTTTAAATATATTTTAAATTCTTAAATGTAAGCCTTCCTGCTGTTCCCTTTAATCTAGGTTGGTCTTCCTGCAAAATCAGGGGTTGCTGGTGGCATTCTGCTGGTTGTTCCCAATGTTATGGGCATGATGTGCTGGTCCCCTCCTCTGGACAAGATGGGCAACAGCGTTAAGGGGATACACTTCTGTCACGTAAGCAGCAAGCCTTCTCACTTGCACGTTTTCTTTGGTTTGCATCAGAATTTTAGTAGACTTTCCGTTTTCATGCCCACCTCTAATTTCGTCATAATCTAACAGATGGGCAGGCAAAGCTGTACTTGCTCTGCAGAATTTTTGCAAGTGCTTGGAAAATGTCATCTGGAAAACCCTTTTTCAGATTCCAGCATGAACGGTGTTTCATGTTAGGGCTGAGCCAGATACTAAGGCGTGTACATTATTTCAATGTGAAAGATATTCAGGGCTCCCAGATGTTTGACAGAGCCACACCCATCTCATCCGGCTTGTTACTGTTTGTTCCTTGCCCCATTTGGCTGCAATTTGCATGGTATTTTGAGAAAAGAGCCAGCTGTCTTCTGAATAATAGAGCTCCAAAAAGCAACTGGTCAGTGTTATATCATGATGTCACTGAGACTACCTGTTAAACAAAATTACCGTATTTTTTGCACCATAACACTCACTTTTTTCCTCCTAAAAAGTAAGGGGAAATGTCTGTGTGTGTTATGGAGGGAATGCCTACGGGTGGCATGCCTACAGATTTTCCTCCTCTAAAAACTACGTGCGTGTTATGGTCGGGTGCGTGTTATAGAGCGAAAAATACGGTATGCTAAATCTGCAACTTTAAGATGCACTTCAAAGAGGAAGTACATTTTGCAGGTGAAAAAAAGTCTTCCAAAATGCACTTACCTGTTTCAGTCTAGCAGTTCACATATTGTTGGCTGCCAAAAATGCTGGTTCTTTGCTTTCTATTCACCTACGAATCCATAAGTTTCAACAATATTTCAAACCAATTTTAGATTATTATTATTGCAAAATTCGTATCAACCAGTGAGCTTTTCTAATGGGCTCCAGTTAGCTATATAACAGGATAATAACAGACTAGATGTGTAAAGCATCGAAACTTATAAACTTTGCTGGTTTGCACATAGATTGATGTGATGTTCTGACCATTGCAGGAACTGGTATCTTTGTGCAATTTCCATAATTACGATAATTTGAGGCACTTTGCGAAGAAGCTTGATCCTCGCAGGGAAGGTGGTGATCAGCGGGTAAGTAGGAAAGGTATTTCAGGTTATTAGTGTGTATTGTGTATTTACTAGGTTTCTCCTTTTCCAAAATAAGATCGATCAATGACATGTATTGCATCAATATGTAAATTCTAATGGTTCAAGTTCAGTTTACCTAATTGCCATAAGTGGAGCTTAGTGCCAGATGTTGTGTTTTTGCCATTTTGCCTACTCTGTTAGTAACTTGGCACCTGGTAGCACACTAGGTTTTGCTGTTGCTTTTAGCATGCCTTGGTTTGGTTTAGTATATTCAAGCCAGCCTCAAGCAAGGCCGTCATTTATAGAAAGATCTAAGGTCATCTTGGGCCTATTAACTATGGAGCAACATTGGCATGCCTTCCAAAGCATAGTGGTACCTTGGTTTTCGAGTGTCTCAGAAGCCGAACATTTCAATTTCCAAACACCGAAAACCCAGAAGTGAATGCTTCTGTTTTCAAACGCGCCTCAGAAGTCAAACGGCTTCCGAGGCGTGTTTCTCAATTTTCTCAGTTGAATTTGCCGACCACCTTTTGCCACCTCAGTTGTCGAACGTTTTGGAAGGCGAATGGTCTTCTGGAACAGGTTACGTTCGACAACCGGGGTACCACTGTATAGTCAAGTCTCCGTGTACATGTTTGCAGTATAGATGCGAAGAAACCCCTTTGTTATTCTTGGTGCTCAGGGTAGCAGTTGTGAACTGCCTTTTGCAGTGTCTGGTGCTCTGTTGGCTGCATTAAGAATTGCTAGAAAAAGGAAGGAAGCTTCCCATTTAGTTTTTCTCCTAACTATACCGGATGGCTTGGAGAGACGCTTATGCAATCTTCCTCTTCTGGCTATAGCTCTTATGTCTCACAGAGTACTTTGGGGGCACAGTTTTGATATGGGGGGGGGGAGGGACTACGATTTTTGGCCAGGTCAAACAGACCCATGGCTAGGATCGCCATGCTATTGTGGGAATGACCCTCGGCCCATCTGCAGCTCCGAGTTCAGGGGAGCAGCAGTGTGTGTGAAGCCTTGTGGGGAGGGGATAGCTGAAGAAGGAAAGCGAACCCCCGAATCCAAGAATTGGGCCTTCTGAATATCCCCAACTTCCCGTATAGTGAATGAAGCTGGTTGGAGGATTGGCTCTTGCCTTCCCTCCCCCTCCCCCTTCTGCATTGCAGAAATCCCCTTAACTGTCTCAAAACTGAATGCATAACCATGTCAAGAGGTAGCGGAAAGTCAGTGCTAACAGCTGGCTTAACGCTAATTGCTAAATATCAATAATGCTAGAATGTTTCCCTCCCACCGGTAATCTAACAAATAATGTGTGTTGCTTGAACAACTAGCATTCCTATGGACCGCTGGACTATGAGAGCCTTCAGCACGAACTTGCATTAAAAGAGACTGTGTGGAAAAAAGTGTCACCCGAGGCAAACGAGGACATCTCCACCACTGTAGTGTATAGAATGGAAGGTCGAGGAGAGCAAAACTAAAGAAATGGGCTCTAGTTTCAGAGAGAGTTGGTTTTCATCTATAAACATGCTCCCGTTTTTCTAGATCGCACAGTTCCAGAGAAGCTAGTTTTGTTTTCAGTATTTTGTAAATAAGTGCTCCGAGATACCAAAGATTAGTATCTGGTTTTATGCAGATTCCTTTTAATCACTTTTTCAGAAAGCAAGCGGAAATAAAGCACGAGAATGTGTGTGGCCTATACTTGCAATTGTATCATGCTTAAGGAATGAATTCAAAAGGGAATTTCATGGGGTATTAAAAAACAAAAATACAGAAAATTTGCAGTGCAGCAAAACACAAAGGTATATTGGCTACAAAAGAAAATTGGAACAATAGATATAGAAAAAATAATACCCGGATCATAGATTTTTTATAAGTGGATAAATTTTACTATTGTCACAATTTGCTTGGATTTTAACAGACTGTTAAACAAATCCTCCGTTAGATTTTTCTCTCTGTGTGTCTTTCAGTATCTTAATCCTAAACATTTGGAAGCAGGTTCATTTGCTTTCAGTTCAAGCAAATATATGCAAAGTCATTCATTCAACTTGTGCAACATTGGAAAAGGCTGAAAATGAATGGAGGTGATAGGATTCTTTGTATCAGTCGTTATGTAACAATATGTAGAAACCTAGTTTAAACAATTCTTAAATATATTGAAAATTGAAATATACCAAAGTATAGAATAGTATTGATAAGTTCAAGTTAATCTTCTAATAGCAGCATATTAGGAAACCATGCTTGCGTTGTGCCTTTGACTTCTGAAAAATGATAGAACCAATGGTTGAGAGACACACACGCCATATATATTATAACATATATATTACTCTAGATTCTGCAAGAAAAAAATAACAATAGGTGCAATAAGAAAGAAAGCGTTTCACATTTGAGAGCCCTTTAACACACGGAGGCATTGCTTTTCTGTCGTTCGCTGAAAGTGGTATTAAGCGCTTTTCAGAACCTCCAGTTTTAACATAGCAAGGGGAAGGAACTTTGTGGTAGTCTGCACATTTTTACATGCAGAACGGGCCAGGTTCAAATCCTGGCACCTCCAGGTAGATCTGGAGCTTTTGTATGAAACTCCTAGAGAGCTGTTGCCAGTCACTGTAAAGTTTGGCTGTAGTGAGGTGGGTGAGCTGGTGGTCTGACTTCATAAAAGTCAACTCCCTATGTAATTAGCAACCCTGTTTCCCCTTGACCAATATCTTCTTAGAATGTCTGCTCACAGGAAATTTACAGTCAACAAATGCCCTTTCTAACTTTAATTAAAAGCTTCCTGTTCAGAAGCTCAACCTGCTTCATTGCTTCTGTGATCCTTGTGGCTGAAAGAGCGATTTACCCCTTATTTAGTCAGCTTCTGTTCCTGGCGTGTGTCAATTTAAGTCAGTGCTGCTTCACTATAATGTAATAAAAGAGGGGATTAAAAGTAATAATGGAAAGCAACACCTCTTTCCTCCCTCACTCCCTTTTGTGGGGGACAGAAGTGCAGTCAGTGACAATGCTGTGCTTTCTGTGAAAAGACGTCAGGGGGCAGCACTTTGTGAGTGCACCAGTTCCAGTACAGGATTGGTTCTGGCAGTGTACCTGAAAACACTAACCTCACCACCACCTCTCCCTCCCAGTAAGTACAACAATGGTCCGGAGAGGAGATTAGGTATCCAGCACTACCTCTCCCTTAAAATGGGGGGGGGGGGGATTAAATAAAGGGCAGTTTATCCCTACGTGCTGACTTGGGGAAGCAATAAAACGGTCTGAACCTGCAAACAGGAAGCTTTCACGTGAAAGGTACCGTTCCCCTAAGAAGTCCTAATAGTGAATTGCTCGTACACAACTGACAGGATGTTGCTGCAATTGCATTTTACAGCAAAAACCCCACAACAAATCAGGTCTGGGAAAAGCACAGAAGGATAACACAAAACACTAGATTGCAATGATTTAACAGCAGCGTTGTGCCGATTCCTTGCAAAAATTGAATGAACAAGAGACGTCCACCCCAGAGGAAAGGGTTAGTGTGGAAGCAACCTACATCTTTGATCTAGAACCAGCCATGAAGAAAGTAGACCATGATCCACTTGTGTACCACTTAGCGCCTTTGGGCTACTGGGATTCCTGAAAAGAATGCTGGATTAAGTGGATGTGAGTCTGATTTTGTATGGCACTTCTCAATGTAATCACTGGCTAACTTTTTAATGCACATTGATTATTCCTAAACTGTTAGGAGATCTGGAGTATTGAAGTCTGTCTTTGTGAGTTTAAAACATGTTGGTGAATCACACAAGAGTGAAATAATGCTTTCCCTGTCCTAGTTAAGGGACATTCAAACCTTTGAGTGGGAATGGAGGGCAAGGGAGCGAGGCGGCATCTGTAATTAAGGGATGGGTGTTTTGTGTATCTGCCATCCTCCCAAATGAATTAGGAGGCCCCTGCATTTTTCTGAACATGAAATCTTCTCTAAAAGAGGAGAGAGTTGCAATCTGAAGACCCCCCACCAGTTGATCCCAAGGAAGGAAAATATCCAAACAACCCCTCAGACAAATATGGGTGTCTTCATTGTATGGGAGATGCGGTGACTGATGAACTTGAGCAGCAATAAAGAGGACCATGCACTAACCCAGGGATGTGCTCTTAAAGCTTTAAAAAGAAGAGCACGGGAGATGAAATAAACCCAAACCAAAAAGCATGCAAAAATTCTATGGGGTCCGGAATGATAAATCAGCACAACTGTTGGGAGAGTGGAATGTGGCACTCAGAGTCTCCCGTATTGTTGTGACTGGGATGACCTGAATAATTGTATTTGGACTGGAAGGTGTTACGGTGCAAGCTCGTCACATTCCTATTGGTAGGGTGGCCTATTGAAGACAATCTGGTATCTTCAGCTGGTGCAGAATTCAGCCACTAGAATGCTTGTAGGGGCTAGGTGGTTCGTCATACCAATTTTACATTGGTTATCCATTTGTTTTGAGGCTTAGTTTAAATGTTATTTGAAGGACCTCCTATATCTTACATGAATCTCCCTGGGTCCTGAGATTGATCTCACAGGTCCTGCTTCCTGGCCTACCACTAAGGCCTGTCAAGGTCAGTGAGTATCAGGGACAAGGCCTTGTCAGTAGCGGCCCCCGTATTCAAAGAATTCCCTTTCCTGAGAATTCTGCTTGGCCCCTTCCCTTGAGGTCTTTAAGCAAACTCTGATCGTGTTTTTTATACTGCTGGGCTTCTTGATTGCCCCCTATATGGCTGGCTGCCTATAATTTTATTTTCTGCTGTTATGGGGTGGTTGTTTGTTGTTTGTTTTTTTTGCATTCAACTGTTTTATGTTTACACATCTGTTATAAGCTGCCTTGTGATGGCTTGCTCTAAAACGGAGAGTGGCAATTCATAATAATAATAATAATAACAACAATTCTGTCCTCTTTAAATTTCTGTTGCACTGCATGCTTCCTGAGGAGAGAGGATGAAGCATGGACTTGTGTTATCCTGTGTAATCCTCCACTCCTGTCCATATTTTTCTCCCCGTTTCCTTGGGTATATTGGCCTCACACTTTCAGAAAGTTGAGCCTACACAAGGTTTAGCCCGGAGGATGGCTCATGGGAGTCCATTAAAACATTTATTTATGTGGTATGGAAAGTGATGCTCAGAGAATGGGTTTCAGCTTCTTTGAAGTACACTTTGTGATGGAGGTGACACTTCCCTGACCCATCAGCGCTGTTACGACTTGTCTGGGCTGTTGGTTTCAGTTAATTACAAAATATTTGCTGGTCTTTGGCGTCCTTTTGGTGTCCTTCGCATGCCCCTATAATTGGTTCAATGCGTTTGAGTTGAAAGCAATTTAAACTCTTTCCTTTACTAACTTATGGTTGTACTCCACAAAGTTGTCCTGTCCGTGCAATAATTTCTGCTTGTGCAATGAAAGTTCCCCTCCCTCTCCTCTCTGCAATACTCCAGAGTTTGGAGGGGTTGTGGGGAAATGACATAGGAAGAGAGAAGGGACTTGTGCAAAAGAGATGACTTCTCTGGATGCAATCCATAATGACTGGACCAATATGAATGAGCAACCTCAACTGTCCAAAACCTTTCATACATGCCTCGCTGCTATGTGCATGAGCTGAAACAAGCTCAAGCCTGAGGTTTGTGTGTTCTCCTCTACAGCATTTGATTTCACTTTCTATTAATCCCGGCTCGTCATAAAGTATGAAATGGAGACCTTGATTTAAAATTTTTAAACTCTGGCTGGCTAAACCAGCTGCTTTGCTTTGACCAGCATTCATTATTTGAAATTTATTTCTGATTTGTGTGCAACGACAAGCCCAGCGTTCACAGAAAGTGAAACAAAACCAGCCATGTGAGCATCTCTGCAAAAGAAAATGTAATATGAATGAACATTTTGGCGAATGTAGGTTTTGCATTCAAGTTCAACACCATCTGAAGCACCTCGTGTATGATAATGCTTCATATGACTTTAAGAAAAAGAATGTGAACTCAGCTTATTAGTGGGTCTGGTTAAACAGAGCAGTGGCTACATTCCAGCGGGGAATTTGTCAAATGAGCAAGACCATGAATATGTTATTAAAAGCTGATGGAATATTAGCATGCTTTTGTCCAAATATTCTTAATAAAGCTCAATGTACATTTGTGTTCACGGCAATAACAGTTCTTGATATTCAAGCATTTTACTTGTCGTATTTCTTTTCCCTTTTCCTTTTTTTGTTGGCATAATTAATGCTCCTTTGGAAATGTAAATGCATTTAGATTTTGCTTTGGCATGTGTTGTATGCTTTTGCTTCAGTTGAAGTGATATGTCATGTGTCCCATTCTTTTCATTTGCACTGTATGCTATTTATGTATCTTCAGCACATACACTTTTGTATTATAATAAATTTTATTTTGAGCTCCTCAGTTTGTATTTTTTTTTGTTCCTTTTCAGTAGCAACTAGATCCATGATTTGAAACTAGGAATAAAAAACACTTTCCATAATCTCCTGTGCTTACATCAAAATAGCATTCTGTATAAATTTGAAGTATTGAGAGTTCAGTATAAGCTCTAGCCAGCTTTTAGTTCCATTTTAAAGTTGTAATTTTAACTTTTTTGCATAACAGCTCTTGTTTGTTGTCTAGTCCTGCAATTTTTCTTAGAACAACAACATATTTTTTGTTTTGTGAACATGTTGGCTTGAATCCAACATTTTATGTTTTGTGAACATTTTATGTTTTGTGAACATGTTGGCTTGAATCCAAACGGCGACATGCCGTATTTGCTGCCACCACCCACATTTCTGATGTAGAACATTGTGCTAACTGAAGAAGCACTCCTGAGTGTTTGAAAAACATTTGGTTTGGGGTGGTGGTGGGTGGAAGGCTAGTTAGGACCAGTTGGCAAAAACAGGTGATTCTCACCCCTCCCTGCAAATTATCAGAAATGCCATACATTCATGCACCTGGGCACTTTGGATTATGTAACGTATATAATGATGCTTACTAGGTCATGCAGTTTTGAGCTTAAACAAGTTTCTAATTAGTCTAATACCTTATGTTATATCCTTTACAAGCTGTATGCTTGTGTAGGCAAGAACTGATCACACAGATGAACATTTCCTTTGCTATTTTTTATCAAAGCAGCTCCCAACATCCAAAAAATTTTGGCAGGTAGGGTTGCTGTGCAAAATCATTTTCGAGAAGCTTTTCTGCCTTTGTGCATGCACATGCGTGCACATAATTCTGTGGATTGTGACTGTAGACGCCAATTGAGATTTTTTTTATAAAAAAAAAATAGTTCGCTGAAATCATTGGCCACAGTTAGACACAGCTAACTGCATTCAGAAATGACTGGTTTCTCCTGGGTTTAATCTTGTGCACCTTGCTGCATCTTTATAGATTTGGTTATTGTGACTAACTACTAATAATGCAAAATGTATAGAATGGAAAGGAAGCCAAAGGAAATGGTAAAAGGAAATGGCAAGGAAATACAAGGAAGGCAAAACAACATGCACACTTCTTGGAAATACTGTTGTTTGTGCTTTTTCCCCAGGTCTTGATAATACAATGGTACCTCTGGTTATGAACGCTTCTGGTTACGAGCTCCGCTAACCTGGAAGTAGCTGCTCCTGGTTGCAAACTTTGCCCTCAGGATAAGAACTGTTTCAGCTTAAGAACGGACCTCTGGAATGAATTAAGTTCGTAACCAGAGGTACCACTGTACATGCCATTGGGATTCCAATTCTATACCCACTTACTAGGGAATAAGCCCTGCTGAAGTCTGTAGGACATATTGCTGAGTAAACATATATAGTCGTACCTTGGAAGTCGAACAGAATCTGTTCCGGAAGTCCGTTTGACTTCCAAAACGTTCGAAAACCAAATGCGGCTTCTGATTGGCTGCAGGAAGCTCCTGCAGCCAATCAGAAGCCGCAGAAGCACCGTCGGACGTTCGGGTTCCAAAAGAACGTTCACAAACTGGAACACTCACTTCCGGGTTTGCGGCATTTGGGAGCCAAAACGTACGAATTCCAGGACGTTCGACAACCAAGGTACGACTGTATAGGATTGTGCTATAACATATGATACACAGTGTGTGCTTGGTTATGTTTATTTTTAATTATTTTACTGAGCAACATTAAAACCTCTGTATGTGGTTTTAATAACGAGAAATAAATATTAAATCTAAAGTCTCTTCCCAGTAAAGTGTCAGATTATCATATACAAAAAAGTAGCCTTCAATCTTTGTGTCCCATCTATAGGGGATCCAAAATCAGTAGAAGGAAACACAGTTTGCTAGGTGACTCGTATTCTCTGCAGTGAAGAATTCACTGTACCATTATTTGAAGTATTTGTAGATTTGGTGGTTGAAAATGTCCTGCGAAACTTGTTAGGTAAACAAAATGCAACCTGTCACTGTTTGGGTGCTAGTAGATCTGTATAAAGAACCAGAATATAAGAACCAAGTGGACTGATCTCTGTGGTTGGGGTGATCCCAAATCCACAGGCTTCCCTCTTCCCTTAAATGATGGGGCCAGCTTTGTCATGCAGATCCCCTCTGCCCCCGAATCTGGTCCACAAGCTGTGTATACTTCAAGTAATAAAGATGCTTGTCAGGTGTTCCTGTCCAGTCCTCCTTTCATGCTAGCTTCCTTAGGAGGATGCCGAAAGCTCACTTTCCTTATTTAAGGTTAATTATTATCAAAGTCATATGTAAGGCACAAGCAGGAGAAACTAAAGTCCAAACAGCATTAAATCATCTCAAATCCTAGTACTCCAGCTTAACTCGAACGTAGATTTGCGGCATACTAAGCTACGTAATCCTTGGCTTGTCATGCAACATCTATTTTTATTTCTGGTCTCTAGATCTGCACCTGAGAATAGAGGTTTCTTCCCAATATTCCTGCCCCATTTTGGAGCAATATCCTTTAAAAAGATATTGCCACATTTGCTCGGTATTTTACAAGTTCGTTGCGGCTGTTAGTGCTGCGAAGCCAACTTTGTGCCTTGCAGAAAAGAAGAAAGGGACCCCAAGGGTCATCCATTCCAACCCCTTGCTATGCAGGAATCTCTTGCCCAATGTGGGGCTTCAACCCACAACCCTGAGATTAAGGGCCTCATGCTCTTACCGGCTGAGCTAACAGATACTCAGCATAGTACTTCACTGGATCATCTTCACACTAAATTCATTCTTATCCCTTGAGTGTATTATTTCAAGTCTGATTGAATCCCTGCACCTGACAATTGTGGTTAGTGAGCATTATTTTTGAGTTGATATGCGGTACTCACGTTTCAGCTGATTCTCTGAAGTTTGCGGATGCAAGGTTTATTCATTTTTTCTGTCCCTGAAACATCCAGCTGCAGACCAATATTGCACAAACAGTTATCCTAGATGTCTTAGCACAGATACCTATGTGGACTTGGCAACTGGTTAAAAACTGAGTAGTTTGGAAGGCTTTCATTTCATAAAGGTAAAGGGACCCCTGACAGTTAAGTCCAGTCACGGACGACTCTGGGGTTGCAGTGCTCATCTCGCTTTACAGGCCAAGGAGCTGGTGTTTGTCCGCTCTGCAGACAGTTTTTCCGGATCATGTGGCCAGCATGACTAAGCCGCTTCTGGCGAAACCAGAGCAGCGCACGGAAACGCCCTTTACCTTCCCGACGGAGCGGTATCTATTTATCTACTTGCACTTTGACGTGCTTTCGAACCGCTAGGTGGGCAGGAGCTGAGACCGAGCAACAGGAGCTCACCCCGTCGCGGGGATTCGATCTGCCAACCTTTTGATCAACAAGCCCTAGGCTCAGTGGTTTAGACCAGAGCGCCACCCGCGTCCCATTTTTCATTTCATATTTGTCAATAAAACCCAGATTACTAAAACCACACTAGTGTGAAGAAACAAAGTAGTACAGAATCATTTTACTTCAATAGTGAATTAAAACACAGATTTGGGCATTATTTCTGAGTTAAACATCAACATTCAGTTAAAACATTTCTGCTTTTTACCACTTTTTAAAGACAGCCATCCAATCATTCATTTTATTTCACAGATTCTTGCAGCAAAATAAATTTGATATTTCATAGTTCAGTTAGACCTTTTCACACAATTCTGTAGCAATACTACAGTTTCCATTTAAAGTTCACAATCACACCTGTTATATTTTGTCCCTTAGTAAAGTCTGTTTGACATCCATGAATATATTTAAGAGTTTTAATTCAGCTGTCAAGATGTCCATAACTTTGAAAACCTGATGCACAGATCTCGAACAACGTAAGTCTGGTGTGGCACGGTTTTCTCCAGTTATAAATCTGTGTTCCTTCCCATGCTAACAGGTAAGATGCCTGTCCTTGTAACTTTAATTATACTATTGGTTAAAGGATTGAATAAAACAGTCAAGCAGGCTATATACAATTTGGATGAAAGTCCAGCCAATCTTAGAGATTTACCACTTTAAATTTCAAAATAGCTAAATTGATTTCATCTTTTATAACTGGTGGCTTCAAAAGTTATTATCGTGCATTGAGAACTTCTAGGGATTTTCAACTGATCCCCAAATGCTGAAATCTGGTTCTAAACAATATTTCTTAAAATATTATACAAAAGCAAAAAACAAAACAAAAGTTGCCAATTCTACTGGGCTCTCACCTTGGTTTTGAACAGGTTTTCAAATACTGTTTCTTAGTGGTGTGTTGTGGGTTTTTGGTCTTGGTTTTTTAACTTGTCAGAAAGTTGCTGATCTGCATGGTTTATTATTTTTGCTTCGGAAAAGTTCAAAAAAATCCATCTAATAACACTTTTAAAAACATTTAATTGTTGGCTTTGGTGATGGTGAACTTCCCTTTGCTTGTGTTAGATTTGACTAGGAAATTCTGAGCTTTTCAACAAGTGTATCTTTTTTTGGGGGG
The DNA here is from genome assembly GCF_965112155.1 of Podarcis liolepis. Classification (NCBI taxonomy): domain Eukaryota; kingdom Metazoa; phylum Chordata; class Lepidosauria; order Squamata; family Lacertidae; genus Podarcis; species Podarcis liolepis. Next base: position 120,593,578 of record NC_139554.1, read on the forward strand.
GGAAACACTCCCCTGGCTGATAATGTTTGCATAGGTGTGCTAAAAGCGTCACACACAAGGGCATTTGTTGCATTGTCCCCAGGAATGGCAGTTCCCGACACTAGACAAAGATCCTTTTGAAAGTTCAGCTGCCACCCTGGAAACACTGTCCAGATTTACCTGGGATCAGAAGAAGATCTTCGATGTGAATAGGAGGCAGCAATTGTGTAAAACCTTTGCAAGTAAAATTGAGTAAATAGACCCACATATCAAACATAGGCACCAGACAAAAGACTGCTTCAGTGATCACATTGTTCACAGCATTCCAGTAAGAGTTTCCTTGTGCTTAACAGTAAAGGAATTTTGGACGTTATACGCCTTCCTTAGTCATCAAGCATGCTCCATGTCGACTGCATGTGCAGAATCTTAACAGGATCACACGTTAAATCCAAAACCAGAGAATGTAGGAATGGCATGATTTATTATTTACAAGTTCGTTCTAGTTTGTAATGGTGAACTTCAGAGACTGCTCTCCCCATTTAACTCTTTGAGATCTTGGATTTTTGAGATCTAAAAGATCCCCCCCCCCATAATATTGTCACATGTTTAACATGCCCACACTATTGAACTTCCACCTGTCGGTGTAGTTAGTTCATTGTTAAAAATTTCTCTGAAATAATAGTCTTAACATTGATTTTTTAAAAAAAACTTATTTAACTGCACACAACTTTCTTGTGTACTTAGTTTCTCATTAGTTTCTTGAGAGGTATAGAAAAAATTACCTGATGTTAAATATATATATACTTGATGTTGCAAAATATTATATTCTTTAATGTGACAGTAAGAAAATAATAATATCTAGCCGTTTGTTGGGTTAAGATACTGCCAATTATTAAGCATTTGAAATTTTCCTAATCTTATGTAAAAGGGGGTGTTAACTTCAGTAACTGAAGAGGCCCTCTTTGTTTTTTCTGATTGCTTTCAGGAAAATCTGCCCAAGTTTTCCACATTTTAAAGAAATCTTTTGGAGTGATGTTGGGCCCATTTACACATCCAGGTGTCATTTTTCTATAATAATAAAATTTCTAGATGATATATCTCCCATTACCATCTTTCTTATATCCTTCTGCTTTTTTAAAAAAATAACTTTTGTCTTCTCTGTGTAGATGTGACACAAACTTTTATTCTCAACAGTTCTTAGTTTCTCCTCTTTTAATAAATGAGAGCATTTTTATTTTTATTTTACTTTTCCCTGGATTTAATCCTTTGATACTTGATGAAAAGCATTTTAAATGCCATCATGCTTGGATTTCAATATTAATTAGACATTTATTCTTTCTTTCCAATACAGTGAGAAGAAAGAGAAGAACAAAGGAGAACACACAATATACAAATTTTATTCCCTTGGTTTTTTTAGGTAGTGCATGTAATGGTGAATCCTTCTAAATTTGCAATAATTCTTGGACATTCTCTGTTGCTTGCACTACGGTCAACTTTTTTGGCCCAGTTTGGATGTGGTTGCTAAACCGTGGTTTGGCGCTCAGGGCTGAGCCTTAGGTTTCCTTCTCTGTTCTCATGGACTGTATCACACAAAATCATCCTCTTGAGTAGACCCATTTAAACAAATGGACATTACTAACTTAAGCCCATTGATTTAATGTATCACGCTAGTGTTGACAGTTGCTTACAACCTTCAGGTTCCCACCTTCTAATCTGCATCTAGGGAAACCATGGTTTGCCATTACATCCAAACCGAGTAAGGTACGGTTTGGGGAAACCATTGTCTACCCCAAACCAGAGGTGGAAGGCAGAATTTGAAATGGAATTCTAGTTTTGGTTTGGAGGCAATACATGGTTTGCACAAACTAGAGTTTGCCTGACCTGGAGACAATGGCAAACTTAAACCATTCATTGTGGGAATAAATTCAGTGTTCCTATGGGGAGAAGGGAAAGTGTGAGCCCAACGTTCAGCCCTGATGCCCAAACCATGGCTTGTGTGTTTACATCCAAACTCAATTCATGCATTTTCCTTTCCTTCAAACGTACACTTAAATCTTGAGGTCTCTTCTTACTTCTTCTGAATAGATGTTGCTAAAGGCTCTGACCTCTAAACCCAAATGTCAGTGATACTTCCCATTTATTTGCTAGCAGTGCCTGCTTTTATCCTTAACATTGTTAACTTCACAAGAAACATCTTTTTTCTCCTTTATGCCACTGACGGGAATTGGGTTATCTTCTGTATTCAGGCTACAGACTTTCCTGACCTTCCTCTGCCTCTTCTGAAAGCTCTCTTACTTTAATACGTCAAAGTTCACTTCCTTGATCTCAGCCTGTAGTCGAATCGTATCAACTCTCTGCATGTGTTGCTCCATTTAGATTTACTGAACCAAATATTTTGGGTGTATACTTTCCTTTCCACTTACCTCTTCCAGTGCACTGAGTTTTGCCTCTTGTAATCTGATGTGTCAATTTTATAGTCCTCTGCTGTAGAACCGATTCTTAACCCACTCCATAGGGATGAGATCAATAACTTTCATTTTAAAAGAGGGCGATTTGAAATCCTGAATGCAATTTAAGTAGAAGGCGTTTGAGGTAAGAAGCCTGCCAGCTTCCCTGCTTTGCTTATGACTTCTAGTCAGTTTTCCCTTGACCAGCAGATTTACCTGCTGCGGAATGTGTGATTTCCTTAAAAGCAAAATCCCAAACCCAACTTAAGGTTGTTTAGAAATGATAGGACACTTGTAGATTTTCTGGTCTCCTTTTTAAAGTCTCATTACATCCTGTGGCTTTCCCCATGTGTTCCCACTGTTTCCCATATTAAATTTTCGTTCATCTCAGATGATAGAAATCTTACAGGGGTGCCTTGGTTCTCAAACTTAATCCGTTTCGGAAGTCCGTTCCAAAACCAAAGTGTTCCAAAACCAAGGCACGCTTTCCCATAGAACGTCATGCAAAACGGATTAATCCGTTCCACACTTTTAAAAACAACCCCTAAAACAGCAATTTAACATGAATTTTACTATCTCACAAAACCATTGATCCATAAAATGAAAGCAATCATCAATGTACTGTTCTATAAAATAAACAAGACAGTATTGTAGATGATAAAAAGTAAAATTTTTATTATTTTCTTACCTGCACTGATGATAGTCATTGTTTGGATGGGGGGCTTTTATCCATTTCCGCAGTCACACAATCAATCAGTAGCTGAACTGGGTTCCATACAGACACAAAAACAAATTAACTGAAAAAGCCTCAAAGACAAAAACACAAAATAAATAGCAAAAACAAAACCATTCTGGAATGTTTGAAAACCAAGGCGCAGTTTCTGATTGGTGCAGGCACCCTGGAAACAATAGCCGACAGCCACTTCGGACGTTCAGCTTCCGAAAAACATTCAAAAACCAGAACACTTCTGGGTTTTCAGCATTTGGGAACCAAGGTGTTTGAGAACAAAGGTACTACTGTATAGCCAACATACCTGCTTGCGTATCTGGAGGGGAGGGTATGCTCAGTCCAGTAAAGGCAGGTAGAACCATTGAAGGTCAGTTTTAAAAACCCTGGCTTGAATTGTTGATTTGAAAGTCCTATTTTCAAAGTCTCCAGATTAGGTGCTTTGATTGAGGTGCTCTGCTCTAAATCTTTTAGTGGCAGGAGCGCATCTTCAAACTGCCAGTAGTTAAATATATTGCTATATATAATAACAACAGGACAAGTGCAGGACAAGTGCAGATCCTTTTGAATTGCGACTAAGAAAGCGCAGCTCATCATCATTAGCATTACCAATAAATTTTGAAATACAAACAGGCATGCCCAGTCCTTTCGTAGCATGGGCTACATCAGTGCACCAGTTGCTCCAATGGCAAACATATTGGTTAAAAACGAAGGGATTATTCCAGCTGAAGCTCTTTCTCTTTAAACGTTGCAACTGCCTTCCCATGGAGCCAGCTATTTCTTGCCATGCGGTGATTCAAAATATGTTTGTCCCCACTGTGTAAACGGGATGCAAATCACTGAGTTTGCATTGAACATTGAAGCTCCCCGCCACCAATTATTAAAATAATTAGCAAATGCAAGTGGGAACTATGATGCTTCGCATGCGAGTACTTTCATTGGACTGAGGCATGTTGACACTTCTTTTTGCTTGATGACAGCGTTGAAAATCACTTGCAATTACAAGTAGGAAGAGTGCTGTTTGCCCAGTTTCTGTTTTTAGGCTTGGCCACTGTGTGAACGAAATACTGGAGTGATCTATCATTATTATTATCAGTGCTTTTTTCCAGGGCGTACTCAAAGGTACACAGTACCAGCACCTCTCTTGTCGCTGTGTGGCACTTACTGGAACAGCTTCATGGAGAGTATTGGCGCCTATTTTGGGGTTGTTTTTTTATTTTTAAGTGTGACACTTACTGGAACAGTCTCACAGTCAGTTTTGGCACCTCTTTTTGTGGGGGGGGGGGTGGAGACCCAGATTATTATTACTATTATTTAAATTTGTACACCGCCCTACATCTGCCGGTCTCAGGGCAGTCCGCAACATAAAATTACAATTCTACACAGCACATAATAAAAACAAGAACAAGAGCAACCCACATTTTAAAAGGGCATTTGATATCATCTAACAGGGCTCTTCTGATCTTACAACGACAACAACCAAACACAGTCAGACTTAACCCCTCCAATTTCCTGTGGCTTGTTCTGTGGAGGTATATGAAACAGTTTAAAAACCTCGTTCTCTTCTATGTGCTATGTATGATAGTGCATTTAATACTGGGCATAACAGAAAATTTTGCTGTTTCCATATTTTTAAGGAAGTCCACATCTTGATGTAAAAACTGGAAAGTAGTTATCCTTCAGGTTCTGCCCTTCTCTGAATTTTACAATACAGTTTTCAACTCAAAACATATTCCAAAATGGGTGCTTATTAAAAAAACATGCTACTCCTTATAAAATATGTCTAGAAATGCCTGCACTGAGATAATATGAGTGGTATTCAACTAACTTTTGGTACACACAAAAGCGGATCCGCTAAGCGCAACAAGACTTGCGCCCCTCTCTCTCCTCCACTCAGACGTGCCCTGCAGGCCCCCTAAATCTGCTCTGGGGGTTTTGGGTGGGAACCCAGAGCAGGTTTGGGGGAGCAGGGGGAGGAGAGGAGAGAATGTTTCGCCAACCAAGCAGAAGTCGTTCTGCATACTTGTAACCTTTTAGCACTACGTAGACTGTGACCCATAGCATTTAAATACATATTTTGTGATTAAAATATACATGAAAAACATTTTTGTGGAGATTAATGTTAAGTCTGCATTTTCAGTAGGCATAGTTGGAAACATTCTTAGTTTGTAGGGATACAGTGGCACCTTGCAAGACGAATGCCTCGCAAGACGAAAAACGTGCAAGACGAAAGAGTTTTCCGTTTTTTGAGTCGTTCCGCAAGACGAATTTCCCTATGGGCTTGCTTCGCAAGACGAAACGTCTTGCGAGTTCTTGCGAGTTTGTTTCCTTTTTCTTAAAGCCACTAAGCCGTTAATAGCCACTAAGCCGTTAATAGCCGCTAAACTGCTAATAGCCGTGCTTCGCAAGACGAAAAAAACTGCAAGATGAAGAGACTCGCGGAACAGATTAATTTCGTCTTGCGAGGCACCACTGTATATATATATAATTAAATCTCACCTCTTTATCTAACCCAGGGTTTCCCAAACTCAGGTCACCAGCTTTTCTTTTTTTGGACTGCAACTCCCATCATCCCTAGCTAGCAGGACCAGTGTTCAGGGTTGATGGGAACTGTAGTCCAAAAACAGCAGCAGCAAGCCCAAGTTTGGGAAACCCAAAATTCTAACCTCTCTTTATCATCTATCCTGCTCATCATATGCTTCTCTGTCATTTTCCGCAGGGTTTCACAGACCTCGGTGCACAATTTTACAAACCACTCTCATGTCCCCAATGAGTTATCCCGTTTTTTGTTCCTGGCCGAGAAAGCCTAAAATACTTGAGACTTCCAACCCCTTAAATATTTTGATTCCCTCCTTCATCCCAAAACTGTTCAAACATCTCCCTGTTTGCGAGTGTGTCCTTTAAAGGGAGTGGCCCTCTGAGGTATCTGGTCCTCAGTCTTTGTGTGGTTTTAAATGTCAGAATCTGAGTGCTTTGAATTGGCTCCTGAAGCTAACAGCAAAGCTATTCCTCTGAGTAGGTGGACTGTGGTAATCTGAAAGGGCAGCCAGAGTGCAATGCCGCAGCCAATCTGCGGGTTACAAGGGCATGGATGATCTTTCGCAAGATCTTTGCGGGTCAGGAGGGAACGCAGCCAGTATTTTGTATACATCTGATATCCAAAGGTGTGTGTTGTCAGTAGTGCCGTCTGTTTCAGCTATCAAAGCTGAGCTCAAGAAACTCTCCTGGCTGTGTAAGATCTGGTCCAGCCCATTAATTGCCAGATCATTATTTTCAGGCAAACTTTTTTCTCCCAGTCTTCCCTTATCTCCATCTTTTCAGAATCCAGGCTGTCAACCCCTGCTGACCCTCATCACCTTGAATTACAGCTTCCAAACGTTTGTCCAGGACAGTTGCAGTCATTTCTTATAGCTTAGTTGGATGGCAGTATAAAGGTAAAGGGTAAAGGGACCCCTGACCATTAGGTCCAGTTGTGACCGACTCTGGGGTTGCGGCACTCATCTCGCTTTACTGGAGGGAGCCGGCGTACAGCTTCCGGGTCATGTGCCATCATGACTAAGCCGCTTCTGGCGAACCAGAGCAGTACACAGAAACGCCGTTTACCTTCCCGCCAGAGTGGTACCTATTTATCTACTTGTACTTTGACGTGCTTTCGAACTGCTAAGTGGGCAGGAGCTGGGACTGAGCAACTGGAGTTCACCCTATCGCAGGGATTCGAACCACCGACCTTCTGATCAGCAAGTCCTAGGCTCTGTGGTTTAACCCACAGTATAGCCAGGGCTATTTTTCTAGAAAAAAGAGTTGCTGGAACACGCCACGTATGCTTCCCCTCTTGCCATTTGATGGCAATGGCACCCATCTGAATTTCTGCGAGCCCTGAGTTTATCAGTGACAGTAGTCCAAAGCTACGTAGGATTTTTCATGATGGCTTCAGACAGATATTAAAATGTGATCTTCTTCTTTGGAGATCACTCGTAGCCGAGTAAGGTTGTCTTCCATAAACATGGTTTTAACAGTGAGTTCGTAAGTGACTGTGGAGGCCAATTCTAGTTCCACACATCCTTCCACAGAGGGGACATAGGTTTCTGGGTGGGAGTCAATCATGGTGAGGGTTTGCCAAACGTGCCTTCCTCTTAGCGCATCTGTCCCTTTCATCCTGAGTTCGAGAATCTTCAAAGCCCATGTAAAGGTAAAGGGACCCCTGACCATTAGGTCCAGTCGTGACTGACTCTGGGGTTGTGGCGCTCATCTCACTTTACTGGCCAAGGGAGCCGGCGTACAGCTTCCAGGTCATGTGGCCAGCATGACTAAGCCACTTCTGGTGAACCAGAGCAGTGCACGGAAATGCCGTTTGCCTTCCTGCCGGAGCGGGATCTACTTGCACTTTGACTTGCTTTCGAACTGCTAGGTTGGCAGGAGCAGGGACCGAGCAACGGGAGCTCACCCTGTTGCGGGGATTCGAGCCGCCGACCTTCTGATCGGCAAGTCCTAGGCTCTGTGGTTCAACCCACAGCGCCACCCACGTCCCTTTGGTAAAGGCTGTTCTCCAACTGGAGTGCTCACAGGCCAGTGTTTCCCAGTTGTTGGCGTTTATACTAAAAAATAATAATTAAGATTTGCCTTGAGAGAGTCTTTGAACCTCTTTCCATTTTTAAGTTTGGAATAGAGTAGTTGGTTTGGAAGATGATAGTTTATTATTGGTATAATAAAACGCCATTGCCCACAGGATCAGAAATCAATGAGAAGCCCAGAAGTGAAAACCAGTGCATATCCATATTTACATGCAGTGACAGTGGGTGAAATCCATACGCACATCCCATAAATTCGGAGTGCTTTGGCTCGTGCACAGGGAGGGTGAAACTAACTTGTAACGGTGGCCTTATGGGATGTTGCTCTGGAAGGAGACTGTTTAGGGGAATCCTTGAAAGGGTAGCTTACAGGGTTTCCCAAACCTGGGACTCCAGCTGTTTTTGGACTATAACTCCCATCATCCCTAGCTAGCAGGACCAGTGGTCAGGGATGATGGGAGTTGTAGTCCAAAAACAGCAGCAGCAAACCCAAGTTTGGGAAACTGTCCTCTAATATGTGAACAGAGGAACTGTTTGCCCTGGTGATAGTCTTGGCTTTCTCTGTGTGTTCCCTGTTAGTCTGTTGGGGGACACATTCTTAAAGAGAACATTTTGCACTTCTCCACCCAGAAAACAATTGCCACGATTCTAGTGGCACATTGAATGGCTGCTTTTATCTCAACGGTCAGAAAGCGTGCCTTTACCTTTGAATGCAGGTTCCTGGGGAGTTGTGAGTGTTGTTGCGCCCAGGTCTGGTTTGTGGGTGTCACAGCGGTTCACCACTGAGAGCAGGATCCTGCCCTAGGTGGGTCATTGGCTCCTCTTGCATTCTAACTTTACTGAACTTAACACCTAGTATGGTTTTCGAAGATCTCGGAAATCCAAATTATTGTTGAGTTCGGCTCTTTTGTCTAATAATTCTCAGTCTTTGGAAATCGCATCCTTCTGTAGATAACGAATTTCTATATTAAGACGATTTGAGTGAAGGCTGGGAGAGCTTTCTGCTCAATCCGTTGTCTGCTGCTGCTATTCTTTTCTGGGTTCCTTACTCTTGTATTTTCAGCTCGACTTTTGAAACGGCCAAGAGCAAGCTGGGACTTTGTGGGGGTGCGGGGGGAGGTATCCGCGCAAATATAAATGCTTAGGTGGGCATCATTTCAAGTTAATTCTGCATCTGTGGTTCCAAAATGAAATCCCTGGAAGCAGCTTTGCGAGTTAATGCTGCCGCCGGCCTCCCAAAATAAAAGCTACCCTAACAGCATTGTGAAGTTAATGCCAGTGCGTTTGTAGGGAGGCAGAGGGTTGAGGGGGAACTATCGAACAACCTAACAGACACTACAATATTGTGACTGTGCACCACCTAGGGGGCAAACCAGGAGCTCTCTCTCTCCCAAGAATTGAAATTGAAATACTTTATTGTCACTTGTACAACTTGTATGCAGTGAGATTACACGAGCACCCCCCACTCAGCTCTGTTAGTCTTAATTCCCCTCGTTTACTGACGCACACCCGCCAAACCCGAAAGTCAGTTGCCCTGTTGTTATTTTTTCATTCAGCAGCCTAACAGCCCACGGATAGAAGCTGTTCTTTACCCTGTTGGTGCGACTAATCATGCTTCTATATCTTCTGCCTGAGGGCAGGAGATCAAGAAAGTGCCGGCCAGGGTGTGAATCATCCCTGAGAATTTTCCTCACTCTCATGAGGCAACGTTCTTCCGCTATATCATCCAGCGGATTCATGGGACAGCCCATAATATCTTGTGCTGTATTCACCACCCTCTGTAGGCATTTCCTATAAGATGATGTCAAGCCAGCATACCACACCGTGATGCAGTATGAAAGGACACTTTCTATTGTTGACTAGTAGAAGGAGATCATCAGGTGTTGATTGACATTGTTCTTCCGCAATACTCTAAGGAGATGGAGTCTCTGTTGGACTTTCTTAACCACCTGGGTTGTATTTATTTTTCAAGTAAGATCTTCACTGAGATAAACTCCTAGGAATTTAAAGGAAGAGACTATCTCCACACAGCCCTCTCCGATGTACAGCGGAGCTAGTTCTCTCTTCCTCCGAAAGTCCAACACCATCTCCCGAGTTGTCCAATTCCTGAGGTATTGATGATATTCCTCTTTGCTTGCTTGCAGTGACATTATTAAGAATAATGTGGCACCCAAAAACAGGGGAGTTTCATGGTTTTGGTAGGATAGTAAATTTTAGACCATCTTTCTGGGTGCTGTACCAGAATAGCCAGAGCGAGTGCATTACAGAGAGAGAGAAAGCGCACAATTATTTTTGGCAAAATTGTACAGTACGAAAATCAGAGCTGTTGCCGGCAGAGTCAAAAGCAGAATATATTGTAGTCTTTCTTTATTCATTCTGTGCCATTGCATTATCTTCCGCCATATCAACCTATTTATTTTTTAAAAAGCTTTTATTAAGATTTCCTTGGGTAACAAGTGTACGGCGTCTGTGCTTTCAGTTCACAGAGTCCTTCCCACAAGTCAGTTTCATTCGATGTGAGACCCTAATGTTATAGGCAGTATGGGTTTGGGGAAGAAGAGGAGTGGGGGGGGGGATACACTTCTACATAGTGTTGTGTGTGCAGTTTGTGTGTCAGTGTCACAGGGAAAGTAGGTTCTCTTTCCATTCATGTTTTCGTTGATTGGCTGCCTAAAGTTGACTGCAGTGAGTTTTGTTTGTGTGTAAAGGGGGGGGGTGCTGTTGTGCCAGATTAGCCAAATCGGAGTTGTTGTGCTTTTTCTTGTTGTCTAGTTGGGCTGTGTATGTAATAAAGGGGAGCCATACCAGGGTGAAGGCGTCCTCTTTGCTTTGTCCTCACACCAGTTTCAGTTTTGAGATGACCCTGAGGCTTCTTGCGGATACAATATTTCTGCATGCAGGGTTTATTGTGGAAGCTTTTCACAGTTGCACTAATAATGATGATGATGTTGATGATGATAATTTATTACTTATACCCCACCCATCTGGCTTGGCCTCCCCAGCCACTCTGCGCAGCTCCCAACAGAATATTAAAAACACGATAAAACGTCAAGCATAAAAAAATTCCCTCAACAGGGCTGCCTTCAGATGTCTTCTAAAAGTCAGATAGTTGTTTATTTCCTTGACATCTGGTGGGAGGGCGTTCCACAGGGTGGGCGCCACTACCGAGAAGGCCCTCTGCCTGGTTCCCTGTAATAATTATTTTATTATTTATACCCCGCCCGTCTGGCTAGGTTTTCCCAGCCACTCTGGGGGGTTTCCAGAAGAATATAGAAACATAATAAAACGTCAAGTGTTAAAAACTTCCCTCAACAGGGCTGCCTTCGGATGTCTTCTAAAAGTCAGATAGTTGTTTATTTCCTTGACACTTGATGGGAGGGCGTTCCACAGGGCGGGCGCCACTACCGAGAAGGCCCTCTACTTGGTTCCCTGTAACCTCACTTCTCACAGTGAGGGAACCGCCAGAAAGCCCTTGGAGCTGGACTTCAGTGTCTGGGCTGAGCGATAGGAGTGGAGACTCTCCTTCAGGTATACTGCAAGACTCGATGCTGTCGGAGGGCATCTCGTAATGTAGCGTTGAGGTTTTCGCTGCCATGTTCAGCACTGTAGTTCCCTTTTAGCTTTGAAGTCTGGGGATGGGATTTGATCAGTTTTCACTTTCCTGGCGCTTGGTTTGGTTTTGAATAGGGCAAGGGTTGTGTGGTGGCACTGATTAATATGGTTCAGCGAAATTAAGTGTTGCCCTTTTGAGTTTCCAGATACCATTTGTAACCTGTACCTAGCATGATGTCAAGTGGGGCTATTTTTTCAGATTCTTTCATACACAGGCATTGCATAGATATCTTTCTTGTTGCCTTTTTCCTTTTTATTTGATAGGAGGAGAGAGAAAACCTGTGATCGCAAATGCAGAGCTCTCCCAGTAAGCTACTGATTCTGGTTCACCAGAAACACACTCACCTCAGACAGTACAGAATCTATTTTTTGCACATCGGCGCTAATCCCACTTTGAGCCGCATTAACGGGGGCACATCCTGTTAACAATAGGTGCCGAGGCCCTGCAAGGACAACAGCTGTTGCCTCATTTTGCTCTTGGATACTTGCCCCCTTAATACAGCTCACTTGGGAGCAATGTAAGATCCCGAGGCTGCCTGTGAACTGGTCAGAATGCTGCTTTGATTGTGACACAGCTGAAATCAAAGATTACTATCTTGAACGTCTTTGGAGATGGGCCAAGGGTAAACACGAAAGACGCTGCCACTTGGCTGCTGCTAATACCTTTTCTTTGAACAGCAACACGCAGAATTTAAGTCCGTTACAGTGCTCTGCAGATCCTGAAGGCCTGTTGGAAACAGGCCAGGAAAGCCATTGAGCAGTGCTGACACCAGGATCGTTTTATTAATGCCATGCTCTCGTGTGTGTTCTGCTTGCGTCAATGAGCCAGGGAGGGTGGGTTGTGTGTGTGCTCCGTTTGTGCGGTTTCAGAAAGTGAGATAAATTTGGTCAATTTTACTGAGCAGTTTTGCAGTTGTTGGGATGAGTAAAATAGGTTCAGCACAGTGATATTTTTTCTAGAAAGAGAGTTGCCGGAACTCACCATGAACACCTCCCTCGTTCTCTTAGAATGGCAATGGCGCCAACCTCAAAAGTGCCGGAACTCAATTCTGGCTGGGGGGGAAAAGACCTGGTTTTGTATAATCTTACCAAGATGATTAGGGACGTGGGTGGCACTGTGGGTTAAACCACAGAGCCTAGGGCTTGCCGATCAGAAGGTTGGTGGTTCAAATCCCCGCAACGGGGTGAGCTCCTGTTGCTCGGTCCCAGCTCCTGCCAACCTAGCAGTTCGAAAGCTCATCAAAGTGGAAGTACTGCTCCGGTGGGAAGGTAAATGGCGTTTCCATGCACTGCTCTGGTTCGCCAGAAGTGGCTTAGTCATGCTGGCCACATGACCTGGAAGCTGTACACCGGCTCCCTCGGCCAATAAAGTGAGATGAGCGCCGCAACCCCAGAGTCGGTCACGACTGGACCTAATGGTCAGGGGTCCCTTTACCTTTACCTTTACCAAGAGGATTGGCATTTGGTTAACACCTTTGTAAATGTTAATACCTAGATTTTGGCAAGAGAATCTTTGCCTTAGTGGTATCTTTGATTAATGCTGCTCTCCTGCTTTTTGTCGTGGTGATGTAAGGAAGAATTTCTCAACAAATGTAACATTTACGTTCTGCTTTCCTTTATTCCGCAGAGTAATCGTGTGGAAAGTTTAAAAGCCTCTAATATCTATATTTAATAATCAGGAATCTAAAGGAGTGGGATGCTATCTCAAAGATAGCAGGGAAGGAGTTGCCTGGAAAACAGACCATTCCGACATCTGTAGATCAAACCACAGTGACCTCGGGCAGAAAAATCTCAGGGAATTTAATCAAGCTCTGAGCAAAATTGATTCATTTGAGGAATTTGTTTTTGCATGCATAGCAATCCAGAGGCTAGGTGAGGAGGGAATTGCCCCCCTTTTGAGCTGAGAAGGAAAATGTGCATTTTAAGCGAAAACTAGACTGCCACGTTAGGAGTGATTCATTTGGGGAGTCTGAAACAGATTGGTGGATGAATCAGTCCTTAATCACAAATTCTCTGCCCATTCTAGGACAGCAGTTCTCAAACCTTTACCTTCACGACTAATAGAATATTGCTGGTGGAATATTGCTTATGTGTTTTCAAATACATACAGTGGTACCTCGGGTTAAGAACTTAATTCATTCTGGAGGTCCGTTCTTAACCTGAAACTGTTCCTTACTTGAGGTACCACTTTAGCTAATGGGGCCGCCCGCTGCCGCCAGAGCACGATTTCTGTTCTCATCCTGAGGTAAAGTTCTTAACCTGAGGTCCTACTTCCGGGTTAGCGGAGTCTGTAACTTGAAGCGTATGTAACCTGAGGTACCACTGTATATATAAATCGAAGCACATAGATGTAGTCTTGCCTTACTAATGCAATGGATGTGTTTCTGGGTTAAATAGAACAAAAACAAACTTAACGTTTTTCTTTTGTGCTGGTGTCAAAACCAGCGCCATATCAAGAAAATCATAAGCTGCTATGAAGGTTCCCTTCAAGTGGGAAATGTTTGAGGGAAAATCACACTTGCCCATGTTGTCTTTTGAAAACTATGAGCCTGAAGCCAGGAGTTACACATAAGGGATTGCAGGCTGAAAAAAATCTTATCATGTTTAAACCAAGAAAATGGTAACTAGTTGCAAAGCGGGTTTATGTGATATAATTGGCTTCTGCTTCTTGTATTTCGCATCCTTCCATTTGGCTTTCTTGGTCTCAGCTCTTTTTTAAAAAAAATCTTAAACATGAGTGCTATTTTAGATGGCAGCAAGAAAAATGCCTCATGCCATCGAACTGTTGAATGGATTTAGGAAATCATTCTGGCTTAGTATAAACTCGCTCTTAAATGTTGGAAGCAGCCTTATTGCATACACTGATCATCGGTCCACCAAGTTCAATGTTTTCTATACTGACGGGCATGCAGGTTTTCAGATTGGACTGCCCCAACCCTACCTAGGGATGCCGGTGACTTAACACGAGCCCTTCTGCAAGCAGGGCACATGCTCTCCCACCAAGCTGCTTCCTTACTATCACCAAAACTTGGGGGAAAATGGATTATTTGGCCAAGAGTTATTTGAGTCAATGTAATAATTGATTAGCCAGGCAGGGACATTTGACCTTTTGCGAATTCATCGTTCTTGTGGTTCTCGTGTCACTCTGCCAGTTCCTCCACTTCTGTATCTAAGCAGAACAGCGTCAAGGACTCTCTATTCCTTACCCACGCAAGGACGGAAGCTGCCACATTTTGAGTCAGTCTTGCAAATAGGCCAGGGTAGTGTATCTTTGCTGCCGTATCCTTGGCTTTGAGTTCTGCTTATCAGGGAGAGTTGCTGGCGATAATCTCTTTTTGCCAAGATAACACACTGGCAATTCAACAAATAGAGGCAAGCAGGCAGGCTGAGAGGTGAGCAGGCAGGCCTGCGCAGGGGTTGCACAAGGTGACAAAGTCTGGGACGAGCTGCGGCCCAATCCTGCTTCCTTCCACTTGGGAAGTGCCGTTCTGCTCACGGTTAAAGAGGAAGCAGGAACAGAAAACGAGAGGGTGGGGATAGCTCCTCTCCCCTGGCATCTTCATGTACAAAAGTCAGAAGGGAGGGAGCCACCTTGCATACAGGTTTCCATGTGTTCTGGAACATTGAGGTGTCAGGGTTCTGGAATGCTGAGGGATCAAGGTTCTGGAATGCTTGAGGTGTCAGGGTTCTGGAACATTGAGGTATCAGGGTTCTGGAATGCTGAGGGGTCAGAGTTTTGGAACATTGAGGTATCAGGGTTCTGGAATGCTGAGGTGTCAGGGTTCTGGAACATTGAGGTATCAGGGTTCTGGAACACTTGAGGGATCAAGGTTCTGGAATGCTTGAGGGATCAGGGTTCCAAAGTGCCTGAAAGCCGTGTGTGTGTGTGTGTGTGTGTGTGTGGACTCCCTTTTCTGTATATGTGGTGTCACTGGGAGGGGCCCACTTCCCACTAGCATGTTCCTAGTAGTGAACCCAAGTAGGGATCGAGTGGGTACTATTTGTTCTGGGAGATCCCTGTTTAAGTGGAACACACTATAGAGTGGTTCCTCTGGTTAAGAACTTAATTCGTTCCAGTGGTCCATTCTTAACCTGAAACTGTTCTTAACCTGAGGTACCGCTTTAGCTAATGGGGCCTCCCACTGCCACCGCACGATTTCTGTTCTCATCCTGAAGCAAAGTTCTTAACCCGAGGTACTATTTCTGGGTTAGCAGAGTCTGTAACCTGAAGCGTCTGTAACCCGAGGTACCACTGTAATTTCTTCTACAAATAGTGCCGGAGCTGGCTATGTGTTTTGGGGTCTCTGTGGGATGACTCTTAGAGAAAGAGCTTGTCAAAAACTCACAGGCTTCCTCTTTGGAATGGACCCTGCACTGTGCTGCAGTTTCCCAGAAGCCTTTGCATGGGTCACGCCTTACTGGAAACAATATGGTTGCTGCCATGTTTGATGCCCTGGGTCCCTTGGGAGGAAGGGTAGGGGTATAAATTGAATTAACTGGATAAATAACCTGTGCCTAAGTCCAACATGTGAAATAGTAAGAGCTTGAAAAGTGTGCTCAGCACTTGTTGTATAAAGCTGTCTCCCAATAGTTTCTGCCTGTCCTATGTTTAATTATCTTCTTTCACCCACTCTCTTGGGTCTCTTTAAATAATAAAATGTACATAAAATATAAATTTGCTACGAATGTGAATATATATTCTTTTTAAATAGTATTTTGGTTACCTTACATTGTATTGGGGTAGGGTTAGGGTTATAATGCCAATATATTTCTGGCAATATATTTGGCAACCAGTGTACCCCTTTGGTTTCAGATAGTATATGGGTAGATGAGTCAAAAAAGCCTGGGACACAAATTTAGACCAAACTAAGCCTCCTAGAGCACAATATACATTGTGGTCAGAATTGAGTATATACTTCCAGTAAAAGGTAAAGGTAAAGGGACCCCTGACCATTAGGTCCAGTCGTGGCCGACTCTGGGGTTGCGGCGCTCATCTCGCTTTATTGGCCGAGGGAGCCGGCGTACAGCTTCCAGGTCATGTGGTCAGCATGACTAAGCCGCTTCTGGCGAACCAGAGAAGCGCACGGAAATGCCGTTTACCTTCCCGGGAAGGAAATGCCGTTTACCTTCCCGCCGGAGCAGTACCTATTTATCTACTTGCACTTTGACGTGCTTTCGAACTGCTAGGTTGGCAGGTGCAGGGACTGAGCAACGGGAGCTCACCCTGTCGCGGGGATTCGAACCGCCAACCTTCTGATCGGCAAGTCCTAGGCTCTGTGGTTTAACCCACAGCGCCACCCGTGTCCCATATACTTCCAGAGTTAATGCTAAATACATTACTTCTGGTAAATGAGCTACTAGAGGGCTGTGGAAATTTGTGTCCTGGCCTTCGTAGACTCGACTACCCATGTACTATCTGAAACCAAATTGGCGGATTGGTTGCCAGAAGTTACTTTTTTGTTTTGCTTTTGCTCTCCTACCTCACTTTTAAATACAGCCTTTCTCAGATATCAGCTGCTAACCTTTCCAAGTGACAACTTTGGCTGTGTTCCACCGGTTTAATAGCTTTGAAGTTGTCCAGAACTAGAAATTTATACAGAGGCCAAGTTGCTGTTGATAAGGCTGACATGAAAGTTTGCAGCTGTTAGCATGTTTTTATATTCCCTTCTGAACCTCCCAGGAAAATAGAAAGAAAAAAAACCCATTATAAATCCCTCTCCCTTTCCCTTCTCCATTACAGGTGAAATCTGTCATAAATCTCCTGTTTGCTGCCTACACTGGTGATGTGTCTGCACTACGAAGGTAAAATCCATATTTTGCTTTGTGCCTCATTATGTGAAATGTGTATGCCATATAGGGTAGCAATATTTCAAGAAGTAAAAATCTGAGCGTTTTTTTTTAAGTTTCAAAAACGCGGACATTTTGCAAATTTTCCAAAAAAAATTCCCCCAGACGCTAATTCCGTCATTGGAATCCCGGACGTAAGGCAATCCTATATAATGTATATATTAAACCTGGCTGGGCCATGTTCAGAGACACTGTGAGCGATGGAAGATCCATTTGAACAATAATAATAGTCTTAGATTCCGGAGACACTCTATTCAAGGTGGAAAGAGGATTCGATTACTACATGGTTCCTTAATAATCATGTCTCCTGTGGGGAACCAGTGATTAATAATAATAATAATTATTATTATTATTATTATTATTATTATTATTATTTTATTTATTATTTGTACCCCACCTATCTGGCTGGGTTTCCCCAGCCACTCTGGGCGGCTTCCACAAGGCCAAAAATACACTAATATGACAAACATTAAAAACTTCCCTGAACAGGGCTGCCTTCAGATGTCTTCTGAATGTCAGGTAGTTTATCTCTTTGACATCGGATGGGAGGCCGTTTCACAGGGCAGGCGCCACTACCAAGAAGAAGGCCCTCTGCCTGGTTCCCTGTAGCTTTGCTTCTCGCAATGAGGGAACCGCCAGAAGGCCCTCGGTGCTGGACCTCAGCATCCGGGCAGAATGATGCGGGTGGAGACGCTTCTTCAGGTATACTGGGCCGAGGCCGTTTAGGCCTTTAAAGGTCAGCACCAACACTTTGAATTGTGCTCGGAAACGTACTGGGAGCCAATGTAGGTCTTTCAAGACCGGTGTTATATGGTCTCGGCGGCCGCCCCCAGTCACCAGTCTAGCTGCCTCATTCTGGATTAGTTGCAGTTTCTGGGTCACCCTCAAAGGTAGCCCCATGTAGAGCGCATTGCAGTAGTCCAAGCGGGAGATAACTAGAGCATGCACCACTCTGGTGAGACAGTCCGCGGGCAGGTAGGGTCTCAGCCAGCGTGGAGCTGGTAGACAGCTGCCCTGGACACAATTGATCTGCGCCTCCATGGACAGCTGTGAGTCCAAAATGACTCCCAGGCTGCACACCTGGTCCTTCAGGGGCACAGTTACCCCATTCAGGACCAGGGAGTCCTCCACACCAGCCCACCCCGTCCCCCAAAAACAGTACTTGTCTTGTCAGGATTCAACCTCAATCTATTAGCCACCATCCATCCTCCAACCGCCTCCAGGCACTCACACAGGACCTTCACCGCCTTCACTGGTTTTGATTTGAAAGAGAGATAGAGCTGGGTATCATCTGCATATTGATGGACACCCATTGAGTTTTATTGATTGATTTAAATATTTATAGAAATTAAAAATAAATAAATAAAATAAAAAATAAATATAAATTCTGGCTGCAGAGCGGCCACATCTGCCCCATACAGCCAGAGCACATGTCTTCCCCCCAGGGAATAATCCTGCAAACGGTAGTTTAAGGGCGCTGGGAATTGTCGCTTTGCGAGGGGTAATCTAAGGTTCCTTGGATTATTTCCGGTGAACCATGACTTGGCACTGAGCACCAGTCGGTTCCTTTGAAATTGACCTGACTTACCTAGAGAACTATCAGTGTACATAGTTTCAAGGTTTCGGGGGATAAGATTGAGAGGAAAGTTTCCAGGTGTCGCTTAGCCATGTTTCACACTTCCCTTCGAGCCTCCCAAGAAAAAAGGGGGGCCATTTATATATGGTATAAATGTGATTTAAGTGCATTGTGTGCATGTGACCGCTGGCAATATAAATTATTTTTTAATACCTAATATTGCGATTGAGATGCACACTCCCCACAACCCTGTTTGTGCTCCATTATTTTAAATGAATACTGTTGGGAATGCCAGGAACCTGTTCCACAAAGCTAGTACAATTGCGGGTTTTAAAAAGCATACCAATTAAAGCTTTCATCAACTAATTCTGCAGAGCAAGTGATTAAAGCTTCCAGAGCCGTGGTGAAAATATTACAGGAGCGAGATTACATGCCCTCTGCTCGTCGTTTAATTTTTTTGCCTTTGTTTTGAAACATTCCAGCCTTTCTAGTGTATGTGCATAACTAATGCTGCTCTGATGTTACCGTATTTTTTGCTCTATAAGACTCCCTTTTTCCCTCCTAAAAAGTAAGGGGAAATGTGTGTGCGCGTCTTATGGAGCGAATGCAGGCTGCGCAGCTATCCCAGAAGCCAGAACAGCAAGAGGGATTGCTGCTTTCACTGTGCAGCGATCCCTCTTGCTGTTCTGGCTTCTGAGATTCAGAATATTATTTTTTCTTGTTTTCCTCCTCCAAAAACTAGGTGTGTCTTGTGGTCTGGTGTGTCTTATAGAGCGAAAAATACGGTATTTTGTTTTACAAGCCAGGACAGTGCTTGAATGCAAAGGGGGGGGGGGCAGGCTTTTCAGAATGAGCGGAAAGGAAAGCTCTTCACACAGAGCCTCCTAGCAAACGCATTACAATTTGGATGACTGAAACACATTCCCCAGTTAATGGCCCGGTTAGCTAAGGCATGGCAAACACTAACCATAGTTAAAGCTGTGGTGTCTGGCAGATGAACACTTAAACCTAACTTTATTATATCGAAGAATACAGTGATACCTCTGGTTAAGAACTTATTTTGTTCTGGAGGTCCGTTCTTAACCTGAAACTGTTCTTAACCTGAAGCACTACTTTAGCTAATGGGGCCTCCTGCTGCCACTGCAACGCCACTGCGTGATTTCTGTTCTCATCCTGAAGCAAAGTTCTTAACCCGAGGTACTATTTCTGGGTTAGCGGAGTCTGTAACCTGAAGCGCCTGTAACCCAAGGTACCAGTGTGTTTAAAAACACCAGCAGCTGAGCCTTGAGAGAGGTTCAAATTCCCCCACTTCCCACTCTTTATTCGAGCCAGCCCTGCTCAAATGCTGCTAGCCACATTTAACTATAGTTGAGCAGGAGGTCTAGGTTTGCACATAACACTAAGCTATGATTAATGTTAGCAAAGGCTTATAAAGCAACTACAAGCCTTAGTTAATGAGTGAATTCAACCAGAATGAGTTAAGCCGCGAAATTGGGTTCACACAACACTTAAATCATGGTTTAATAAACCATGGGTTTAGCATTAAGTGCAAACCAGGTCAGTGGGTGGTGCCCAATGCTATAATAATAATAATAATAATAATAATAATAATAATAATAATAATAGTTTTATTTGTAACCAGCCCATCTGACTGGGGTGCTGAAGCCACTCTGGGCAGCTTCCAGCATATACCAAAACATACCGTATTTTTCCGTGTATAAGACTAGGTTTTCCCCCTAAGAAATAATGTCCAAAATTTGGGGGCGTCTTATACACGGGGGCCATCTCCCCCCGTTTTCTTAAAATGGAGTCCCCCCAAATAGGGGGTGTCTTATACATGGGTGCATCTTATAGAAGGAAAATTACTGTAATTAAACATTAAAAACTTCCCTATACAGGGCTGCCTTCAGATGTCTTCTAAAGGTTGCGTAGCTCTTTCTCTCCTTGACATCTGATGGGCGGGCGTTCCACAGGGAGGGCACCACTACTGAGAAGGCCCTCTGTGGCTTCACTTCTCGCAGTGAGGGAACCAGCAGAAGACCCTCAGAGCTGGACTTCAGTGTCCAGGCTGGATGACAGGGATGGAGATGTTCCTTCAGGTATACTGGGCCAAGGCCGTTTAGGGCAGGCATCCCCAAACTCGGCCCTCCAGATGTTTTGGGTCTACAGCTCCCATCATCCCTAGCTAACAGGACCAGTGGTCAGGGATGATGGGAGTTGTAGTCCCAAAACATCTGGAGGGCCAAGTTTGGGGGTGCCTAGTTTAGGTCAGCATCAGCACTTTGAATTATTCTCAGAAATGTACTGGGAGCCAATGTAGGTCTTTCAGGACCAGTGTTCGATTTCCTAATGAAAGGACTCAGTCAGTGAAATGAGGAAGAGAGGCATTTTTTGGTGAGTCCCCCTTCAGCCCTCCTGAATCTGCCTCCAGAAGGAGCCGCCAACACTTTGTGGAACAGATTTGGGAAGAGGGCAGAGGGGGAATTGCCCAAAATGGCCTTCCTCCCATTCTGCTGACAAAGTTCTTCCATCAGCATATGGAAAGCTTTAGATACCAATCGATATATTTTGAACTTCTAATTTTTGAGCTTTCCTCTTATCCAAGGCTTAGGAAACACTAGATGCTTGGTTCTGCATTATTTGGGACTGAGCTTTTTATCCTCTTCCCCCCCCATTATCCTCTCAAATTTTAATAAAAATTTTATTTATTTCAGGTTTGCTTTGTCAGGCATGGATATGGAGCAGAGAGACTACGATTCCCGGACGGCGTTGCACGTAGCGGCTGCGGAAGGTTGTGGCAGTGAATAATCTCTGGCATTTCTTGTTAACATTTTAGCGTCGTTTAATATAACGAGTGCATAACATTATCCTCCTCCTCCTTGTGTTTTGTAGGTCACGTAGAGGTAGTTAAATTTTTGCTGGAAGCCTGCAAAGTGAATCCTTTCCCCAAAGACAGGTGAGCTTCTGCACTTGAACATACAGGGGAGTATTCGCAATTAAATTACGGCAGCGCTGGCTTCGTGGGCGCTGTTCTCCGAGGAATTTGTGTGCTGAAAAGGGGGTATTTTATGGGGAACGTAATGAGAATTCTCTATATGCAAGCCAGGCGGCTGCTGATTCTGCTATTAGGGAAGTCGGGAGGAAGGGTTCTGGGCTTAGTTACAGAATATGCCTAGTCTACATGTGCTTGGGAGGGAATCAAGGCAGTGAAATATTATTATTATTATTATTATTATTATTATTATTATTATTATTATTATTATTATTAGAGTTTCTATACCACCCTATACCCAAAGGTCTCAGGGTGGTTCACAGAAAAGATCACAACATATATAATCATATATATTATTATTGTTATTATTATTATTTTTATTATTTATTAGAGTTTCTATACCACCCTATACCCAAAGGTCTCAGAGCGGTTCACAGAAAAGATCACAACATATATAATCAGAATAAAAACAACCACCCAATAATATCCCCAGAAAAGAGCCACATTTAAAGGGCACAGAATGTCAAACAGATCAACCAAAGGCCTGGTTAAAAAGGAACCTTTCTGCCTGGCGCCTAAAGGTGTGTAATGAAGGCACCAGGCGAACTTCCTTGGGGAGAGCATTCCATAGACAGGGAGCCACTGCAGAGAAGGCCCCGTTCTCGTGTTGCCGCCCTCTGGACCTCTCAAGGAGACACACAAAGGGCCTTAGAAGATGATCTCAGGGTCCACATAGAAAGATGGAAAGAGGTGGTCTTTGAGGTATTGCGGCCCTGAGCCGTTTAAGGCTTTATGGGTCAAAACCAGCCCTTTGAATTGGGCCCGGAAACTAACTGGTAGCCATTGCAGTCGGACCAGGATCAGTGTAATATGCTCAAACCTTCTTGTTCCAGTGAACAACCTGGCCGTTGAATTCTGCACCAGCTGAAGTTTCTGAATCTTCGGAGGCAGCCCTACATATAACAACACTGCAGTAATCTAACCTTGATGTTACCAGAGCATAGACAACAGTAGTTAGGCTATCCTTGTTCAGATAGGGGCATAGCTGGACCACCAGCCAAAGCTGATGGAAGGCATTCCGGGCCACCTGAGCCTAAAGTAGACATTGTGCTCCAATATTTTTTTTTACATTTTGTCAACATGCTTCCCTGTACAAACTAACAGACTCCTAGCCTGGTTTTGTGCAATGTCAGGTGTCCTTAAGCCTATTTAATTCAACGAGCTTTGGCACATCAAACCATTCCTGCATTGTTTGCGCGTTAGACTGGATGACCCTGGGGTCCCTTCCAGCTCTTAGGATTCTGTGCACAGGTCAGACTGTGAGTGAGACAAAGTACCGTATTTTTCGCTCTATAACACGCACCCGACCATAACACGCACATCGTTTTTAGAGGAGGAAAACAAGGGGGGGAAATTCTGAATGAAACAGTGGATGTATCATTTTTTTTGCCTCATGCTGTGGCCACAGACATGTGATCTGATGGTGAAATTGGGGTGACCCAATGCAAAAATCCTGAGGATCCATGTGGATCCGTGCTTTGTAACCACGTTTTAAGTGGGAAGGGAAGGAAAAACACAGAAGGGACAAGGAGCACGAGAGGGGTGTGCAGAGAAGCAGCTGGCTAAGAATGCAGGAGAGGGGTTTAACGGGAGGGAGGAAAGGAAGGCAAAAGTTTTCCCCCACCCACCCAGCCCTCTCTCTCTCTCCCACCTGCATGTTTTCCGGCTGCCTGCGAGTCCCTAAAATGCTTCCCTGGACGCAGCAGCACCGGAGCACGGAGAGGAATTAGAAGGAAGGACGCGATCCTTTCCTTTCCCCTCTGCTTGCCTGGAGGGGAGGGGAGGTGCTCTTTGTTCCGTTTGAGCAAACAGCAACCGAAACAGAAGAGGGTGGGCAGTAAGACCCCGAGGCAGAATGCAGGAAAGCAGCAGCTTCCTCTGTTCAGGCACGATTTGATTTTTGCCTGATTTTTGCCCCTGCACTCGGGCCAGTCGGCTCCAGGGACCACACATTCACTCAATAACATGCACAGACATTTCCCCTTACTTTTTAGAAAAAAATCTGCGTGTTATAGAGAGAAAAGTACGGTATTTGGAATGTCCTGCTGTTGAAAGGTCTGAGACATATATCCATACTCAGGCCATCCTTGGTTTATTATAATCAACTTTACTTTGAGTTTCACCTTCGGTTTTATTGCTTTTGACGTAACCCCATGCGGAACTTTCTCCGGTAGAATGAAATGGGCTTGTTAGCGGAGTCCCTTGTTTACAGAAAACAAACCTGAGGCCCTCAAGGTTGCTTCAGATGCTTTGAGCTTCTTTTGCCGATTGCAACGGGTTCCTGTGGAGGAGAGAAACATGCAGCCTGCCTACGGATTGGGAACTGTGATGATGGCACAACCATTCCCGTTGCATGGGTTTTCTTCCATGGTAGTCAGTCGTGCCTGAACCCTATATTCCCTGCTGCGTTCCTCGCCATAACCACCATCGTACATTAAATTTTCAGTGCCATTGCACAAGCAGATTTGTGTTCTGCAAGCAGGCAGACGTGTTGCCCGCTGCTTTCAGTAAATGCTTGTGATTTAAAGACACCTATTGATGCCTCCTGCTGCGGCGGCGATGCGTGATGTCACATGCTGATGTCACACACGTGCGCCGGGCACCCACAATGTTGGGTGGAACCCGACACACCATCTCCCTGCCTTTTCACTTGGAAAGAGAGAAACTCACTATCCCCATTTTAACTCCTCGCTTAACATTCTGGCTGACCTTGGGCAAGTCACTTTATCAGCCTGCTTCTCTGGGTTATTTTAATTCTAAAAAGCTGCTCCAAGCTTGGGTGAAAAGGGGGGCGGTTTTACAAATATGGCAAGAGCTTCCGATATATTTTGATACCCACATCTTCTTCTTCAACCTGAATGTTTTTGCTCCTGCAGATGGAACAACACACCTATGGATGAAGCTTTGCACTTTGGACATCATGATGTATTTAAAATTCTTCAAGAATATCAGGTCCAGTACACGCCTCCGGACGATTCTGGCAGTGGAAAGGAAAACCAAACTGTGCAGAAGAACCTCGACGGCTTACTATAACCCTCTTTCCCCCCGCCCCGCTAGATCCGAGGAATTGAGATTACTGATCTAATTAATTGTGGAAAAAATGATTATGAAGAGCGTATGTGTTTCTATTGGATAGTGATGTACCTTTGTTTCAGTGTTACAAGAGCTTTCTTCATCGCGCACAGACAAGTCTAGTTTCTCTTTCAGAAAAACAAAACTTCCAAGTCTCCATTCATGATGTGAGCAATATTACCTCGTGCTACTTATAACCGATAGAGAGAAAAAAAGAAATATTAGCTGCTGTTGGCTTTGTGCACTACTTAATTTATTTTTCTGTTTTCCGTGATGCTTCACTCCATGGTCAAGAACTCCCCCCCCCCCCCTTCTGCATTTATTTTTTTTTAAAAAAATTATTAATTGAAGCCGTCTGGGAAGTGTGCCTGAGTGGAACTGGGCCACACACAAGTGTCAATGTGGTCTTGCTAGATTTTCAAGATTTGTTGCTGACGTGGATTTCGTTTGGATGTGGATTTAGTCTGTGTGTGTCAAGCTACAATCTGCACTTACGTATTTGTGTTTTTAATTTCCCACGATACTTGTTTACATCATGTAAATTCTCAGAAGTATAGATTGTTGACTGGGGTCGGTGGTCTAGGCTTAACTTTTTATTCAAATAGCGTTTTTATCAGGGAATCTGTTCTAAGGTTTGTTTGACCAAAAGATATAGAGGAATGTAATTAGATAACCACGAGATCTTAGATGTTTCTATCAAATCTGCTTTATCCTTGTGTCGGGCTGCTGAAATACTCTTCAGTCCTTTGGCAGCCGCTGGTTCTTTTCAACACTTTTTGTTTTCACCAAATTGTCGTATACATACCACATTGGACTATGACTGACGGCAAGTGTTTCCTCCTTGTATTCTTTATTTAGCAGTGGCAAATGCTTTATTCCAGTCAAGGACCTGCAGGTATAAATAGAGGACCTGGCATTTTATAGTGTGTAAATCTAAATTCAGATTATTTGTGGATAAAGGTGATGTGGGGGCTGGTCTCACGCCAGGGGAAATAAGTGCAACAATGGTGTCAGAAGGGGTACTTCCAACTAACCTCCACTCTCAACTTGGTGACACTCATGCTATGTGCAACTTGTTTAAGGGACCTGACCAAAGCAGGTAATGGTGATGATGTTATTATGGACGCTCATCATGTCAGAATCAATCTAGATGCAAACAAATGGCATTTTATAAAGGTAGGAGCTATATTAAATATCTATGAACTTGAAATAAGGATTCCATGTGGTGTTGGATGTTGCTACCCCTCCTGTGGAAGATCAGCTGAGCCATTACTAGAGAGTGGACTGGGTTTTGTTGAAGGAAACAATGACTGAAGTAGAATGATTTGCATCCTTAAGGAAATGCTTACACCATAGAATGACGAGGGGTTTGAGACTGAGCATATGAAGAGATAGGCCTGAGATTTTACCTTATAATAAGCAGTGGATCAGAACTGGGTTGCAGGAAATATGAAGGTGGATTGCACCATAATCATAGCCACCATTTTCTGTTATTTTTGTTGTATAATAAGGAAGAGTAGATAGTAAAGCCAGGAGGAGGAAAGGAAATGCACAGAAAAACACATGGTATGGACGTGAGGATCCAAAACAGGCCCTGCGTAACAAGTGAGGCTTAAAAGTGGATTCCAAAAATAAAAGATGGAAGTTGCACATTTTAGCAAACCTCTCATTACTGGGAGAATATCCTATTTGTTCACAGGTTTTAGGAGTTTCTTTCAAGAACTCCACATGCTTTATTTTCCTCAATGCCATCCACTGGGCTCTGTGCCACACCCCTCCACTAATGTTCTTGGAGCCAAATTGAGGACAGAGTTTACTGCAATTCCTCAGGAGTGCTTAGCAATATTCTGCGAAGACTGAAAGTATAAAAGTCCATTTGCCGGGCCTAGAGAGTCATAGCTGTTCTTTTCTCCAAAACGAATCATATTCTACATGTATCTCCTTAAAGTATTCAAATTTATCCTTTTGACATTTCAGTAGTCTATAGTTATCACTATTTAATCAAATTGTAATACTGCAAAGGAAAAAAAAAGCATTATGCATACAAGCAAATGAAAGCCATTTCCCCTCAAATAGTTTGAGATTAACATTAGTATTTCCACCCTGCCAGTAGATAGCAACTATTTTAGTACCAGCCTCTTCGAAGGTAGTTATAGCTTTTCCTCATTACAAGAGGAAGTTGCAATTTGTAAAGTAATTGTGGCCCATTGGAGGCAGTTCATTTACATATGGGTTTATTTATAAATACACTGTCCTTTAGTTCTGTTTTCTGTTGCTAACATGTTTTTTGTTTACCAAAAAGGCTTTTTTTGCTTGAAGAACACACTCAGTTTTAAAGTCTAAGCAGTCTATACTTGTTCATCGCAGCCTATAGAATTAAGTCAATTTTATGCTTCGCACATAAATGGCTCCTGCAATAGTCCTAGAATCAGCTATCCCATTTTTTGTGTGGATGTGTTGTGCTGGACCCATGTCCTTTTCAGTTTCATAGCAGAACTACCGGTGACTGTTTGTAGTGACCCAATGAGTAAAATACCTGGGCTTGACATTTGACATTCTTTATTGTAGAGGAGAAACTATGATGATTGTATTTGCCTCTTGACAGTTTCCCCATAAACTGAATCTAAACTTAATATACTTGAGCTGTACCACTTCTGAACGTAAGATTTATTTTCAGGATTACCAAATTCAGTGGTGTTGCATTTTACAACATAATAAACATGCTTACAAAAAAACAAAGGCGGTTTGCTTTTTCTTCCCCCCATCTATGCCTGTGTGTTCTCAGTGGAAGCATATTAATTAAGCTTTTCATACTTACTTTCTATAGCAGCTTTACAAAACACATTTGCTGAGTGATTTTGGGGGGGGGAGTCAAGTCTGAACTTGTGTATTGTGAAATGTGCACTGCTGGGACTCTAGTTTGCTTAAGAGGATCGTACTGCTTTTAGGGTTGTATAGAGGAGCTGTAGAACTAATATTTCTGGAGCTGAAGTGAGACACACAAGCCTTAGCCACTAAACAGCCTATGCAACAGAATCAGTCTCTTAATTCCCTCCACAATCTAGACTCACTCCAGAAAGCAATTCCCTTTTAATAAAAAGGCACACCATGGGAAACCATTACAGTGGTACCTCGGGTTACATACGCTTCAGGTTACAGACTCCGCTAACCCAGAAATAGTACCTCGGGTTAAGAACTTTGCTTCAGGGTGAGAACAGAAATCGTGCGGCAGCAGCGGAAGGCCCCATTAGCTAAAGTGGTGCTTCAGGTTAAGAACAGTTTCAGGACCTCCAGAACGAATTAAGTACTTAACCCGAGGTTCCACTGTATTCCATTAGCAACCAAACACACCGAAGGTGTGCCACAATTACACACGTGTTATTAGGCACTGCCACTTATTTACAGTCTTCAAACTTTCTGTGTCATTTATGGTCTGCCAACACAGAATGCAAAATACATGGCTTCATTAAAAGGTTATCACGGCAGGAATAGGGGAACCCCTCCCCCCCACACCTCTGGCAATGCTGCTTATTTTGCAAATTCATCCTTTTACTGAATGGCTCTGATACGCAGAGCGTGCCTGTAACAAAATCTATATGCCACTTGACTGCAATAAAAGCGGCTTACTGGCTAGAACCCTACAGAATGGGCATATTATTTTGGGGGGCACTCCTGGTAAAAACTGACTCCACCACCAGATGAGTTACAAGAGCTGGAACCTGCCTCTGCCCTCTAAATGCTTTCAGCGTTAAGTCATTAAAGCATTCCTGTATTTAGGAAAAGATAATCAGTTATATAATAGGGAATTCTGCTCTTTAAAACTGGGCACAGCAACAACTGTGATCCTGTTGCTGAACTCTGCAGTAACTCTTAGCTGCAAATCCTGATCCACCTGTTCAGTTTTGTTTTAATGACACAACAATACACAATTAAGACAGGAAGAAGCAATTTTCTTTTGCAAACCATCATTTGAAATCCTACAGGGGGAAATGAGCTGGCAGTGCAGAAAAGTAAACATTTCCTGTAGTAACTTCATGTATTCTGATAGAATCGTACAGTTGGCAGCATCCCCCAGCACTATCAGGTCCAACCCCCCCCCCCCGCAGTGCTGGAACCTTTTGCCCAACATGAGGGCTTGAACCCATGACCTCGGTATTAAGTCTCATGCTCTACCAACTGAGATATCCCTCAGGATCTTGAAAGTTCCTGGGGGACTCCCTGCCACCCCAGTGCTCTGCATTTGGTGAATGATCTTGTTCCCACACACTTTCACTTAGCTTTCCTGTAGGCCAAAATGGAATTGCAAGTGTTAGAATAGGCACAAGTGCTATGTATTTGGGGTACAATGCTTATGTCAAGCTACATCCCATGGAACAGGGGGTGTACGGTGGTACCTCTAGATGTGAACAGGATCCATTCCGGAGCCCCGTTCGCATCTAGAAGCAAGCGTAACTAGCGACAGCGCGTCTGTACACGTGTTGCTTTTCGCCGCTTCTGCGCATGACATCATTTTGAGCGTCTGCTCATGCGGCGAAACCCGGAAGTAACGCGCTCCGTTACTTCCGGGTTGCCGCGGAGCGCCACTCAAACGTGCTCATCCCGAAGCACATTCAACCCGAGGTATGACTGTACTTTGAAAGAGACGCAACTAGGACTCCAGTTAGTCAGAAATGCGCAGTTAACAGTTCCCCACAAAGGAGTCCTGATTTGTATGCATTTTGCCTCTCTTTGACACAGCAACAAAACCAGATTTGATTTCTGCAGAAAATCTAGGCTTCCAATTTGAACGTTCTTGGTGCTTTGTTTTTAAAAGAACATTCCACTTCACAGGGAACAAGCTAGGAATGCATGCAAAGCTAATAAAACCAAATCGCCATAAGCACACACAAACAAGTTGCTGGAAAATAAGTTATGCCCTGGATCACTAGCCTAAACCACTATTTTCGTAACAAAAGAACAAACCCTTTTTACTTTTTAAAGCTGCGATTTCGGCAAACAAAGCAGTACAGCAGCAATACATAAGGCACTGCAGTGCTCAGAAACCAGAACTGCATAATATGGATTCTACAGCCGTTAATAGGTCCTCAACTCACAAGTGGCTAAGTCTTGATGCAGGCCTAGCCAGCCAGCCCTTATGTTCAATAATCTGGACATAGCTGGAAAAGAAAAGAAAAAAAGACAGGTTACCCAAGTGACAATGACAAATGACACTTAACATTCTACACTTTTGGTGGAATGCTTCATCCTACAAATCCGCTTTTAACCAGCTGAAGAGCAGCTCTTGAGTCGCATGGCCTGTGCACCAGCTTATTCACTATTATTTAAAGGAGGCTGCTTGGAGAGATGCAAGCAGATACAATGCCCTGCATTAACTCGAAAAGCAGTGGGGCAAAGCCAAGTCTGCACAATGGCCTATTTTCCACTTCATCATCACTCCCCCCTCACACACCAAAAAACTGTGTCTCTTAACAGGAGACCAGGGTTAAAATTGGGATTGCTATAAATTGCACCGGCTGGCTTTGAGTAAGGTAAAGGTAAAGGGACCCCTGACCATTAGGTCCAGTCGTGATCGACTCTGGGGTTGCAGCGCTTATCTCGCTTTATTGGCCGAGGGAGCCGGCGTACAGCCACTTCTGGCTGACAAAGCCACTTCTGGCGAACCACAGCAGCGCATGGAAACGCCATTTACCTTCCTGCCTGAGCGGTACCTATTTATCTACTTGCACTTTGAAGTTCTTTCGAACTGCTAGGTGGGCAGGAGCAGGGACCGAGCAACGGGAGCTCACCCCGTCACGGGGATTCGAACCGCCGACCTTCTGATCGGCAAGTCCTAGGCTCTGTGGTTTAACCCACAGCGCCACCTGCGCGTAAGTTATTAGTTAAATTGGTGTTTAAGATAAAAGGGACAGCTCAGTTATGCTGCCTTAAGGAAAAAACCTTATATCCATAGTCTACACTGTAGGCCCAGGGGCCACAAACGGCCCACGGGGGTCATTTAACCGGCCCCCGAACCGAGCCGCCTGCTTGGTGAGTCCCCGCACTCTGCGCTAAACCGGAGCAACGTGGTGCAGGGACTCGCTTCTGCAGCGTGGAAATTGTGTCTGCACAGACGCCGGAAATCGTGGGCACGTGCACTCACACACGCGCGATCTGGCCCACGGAGGGATCTCTGCTGGAGTGAACCGGCCCAGGCGAGGTAAACCTTGCCAACCCCTGGTCTACACTTCTGCTCATTGGAGGAAATCCAGAGTTGAACATCCCCTAGCAAAGGGGGAAAGGTTGTTGTTTAGTCGTGTCTGACTCTTCACGACCCCCTGGACCAGAGCACGCCAGGCACTCCTGTCTTCCACTGCCTCCTGCACTTTGGTCAAACTCATGCTGGTAGCATCGAGAACACTGTCCAAGCATCTCGTCCTCTGTTGTCCCCTTCTCCTTGTGCCCCCCATCCTTCCCAACATCAGTGTCTTTTCCAGGGAGTCTTCTCTTCTCATGAGGTGGCCAAAGTATTGGAGCCTCAGCTTCAGGATCTGTCCTTCCAGTGAGCACTCAGGGCTGATTTCCTTCAGAATGGAGAGGTTTGATCTTCTTGCAGTCCATGGGACTCTCAAGAGTCTCCTCCAGCACCATAATTCAAAAGCATCAATTCTTTGGCGATCAGCCTTCTTTATGGTCCAGCTCTCACTTCCATACATCACTACTGGGAAAACCATAGCTTTAACTATACGGACCTTTGATGGCAAGGTGATGTCTCTGCTTTTTAAGATACGATTGTGCTTTAAAGCTAACAGACTCCAGTGTAGCTTTTTCAGTTCTGCAGGGCAGAGGTTTTCAACCTTTTAGGAGTCCACTGCTTCCTCAACCAACTACATTCTTTCTGTGGCTCCCCTGTGGGGCTCAGGAGCTCAGTTATGTCACCCCTTGCCTGCCGAGCTGTCAGCCCCTCACCCCTTTCTTGGACACTCTTGTGGAGGGTTCCCTCAGCCTCCTTCCGTCTCCCTTCTCCTCTCCTTAGGAATCCTCACGTGCTTGCTTGCTTACTGAGGCCACCAGCACCCCGGCTGGTCCCAGAGGCACCATTCGCTTCAACAAACAGCTGTGCAAGCCTCTGGAGGGGGAGAGGTGAGGGCATCAGAGAAGAGGGTGGGAAGGTGGGAGGGTAAACCTGACCGCGATTCAAGGCACCTCAGGGTGCCACAATGCACTGGTTGAAAACCACTGCTGTAGGGGATTGCTGAAGCACACCTGAAGAGTTTACTAACTGCTGCTCAGCAAGAAGCTCTTCCCTGTGTTACTCTGATGTTACTAAGTACGTTTCCGAGCACAATTCAAAGTGTTGGTGCTGACCTCTAAAGCCCTAAACAACCTCGGTCCTGTATACCTGAAGGAGCGTCTCCACCCCCATCGTTCAGCCAAAACACTGAGGTCCAGCGCTGAGGGCCTTCTGGCGGTTCCCTCATTGCGAGAAGCCAAGTTACAGGGAACCAGGCAGAGGGCCTTCTCGGTAGTGGCACCCGCCCTGTGGGAACACCCTCCCAGCAGATGTCAAGGCAATAAAGAACTATTTTACTTTCAAAAGACAACTGAAGGCGGCCCTGTTTAGGGAAGTTTTTAATGTCTGATGCTGTACAGTGGTACCTCGGGTTACATACGCTTCAGGTTACAGATGCTTCAGGTTACAGACTCTGCTAACCCAGAAATAGTGCTTCAGGTTAAGAACTTTGCTTCAGAATAAGAACAGAAATCGGGCTCCGGTGGTGCTTCAGGTTAAGAACAGTTTCAGGTTAAGAACGGACCTCCGGAACGAATTAAGTACTTAACCCAAGGTACCACTGTATTGTTTTTAATATTCAGTTGGAAGCCGCCCAGAGTGGCTGGGGAAACCCAGCCAGATGGGCGGGGTATAAATAATAAATTATTGTTATTATATTATTTAAGATCACGCTAAGTCTCTCGGGGATGGCGGCACTATGTGAATTTCTTGCATTCATGACAAAAGCGTGCCCGACAGATAAGCAAGGCTTCAGAAGCCTTTGTGGTTTACTCACCATCATGTCTGCAGAGCCTATCACTCGTTTGACCTCGTCAAACTCTTCCGGGGACATTGGCAAGAGGTTATCCGTGCTCTGCAGTTTGGAGGGGTGGCTGCAAGATAAGAAAGAGGGAGCGGGAAGAAAACAAGAACGTGACTGTTTCTAATGAGCTGGGAGCAACCAGGGAATCACTAGTCCTGGTATCAGCAAGGTTGGGGAACCAGACGCCGAGCAGATGTTGGGGGATCAGTGCCCACCTTCCCCAGCAAAAGGCCAAACTGGGTGTGACTGATGGGAGTCAGAGCTAACAGCATCTGGAGGGAGACTGGTTCTCCTCACCCCTGCGGTAGAGGATACCTCTGGCCAAACTGTTAATTTAAAGTGCCCGAAACCATTAAGAGTTGCCCAAAGGCAAGGTAAGCCCTTCTTGCCCTGCTAAGACAATCGGATCGCCTCAAACAGCACAGGAGAATTTTAACAGCACCCCCCCCCAGCATAGAAGTCCAGCATTACCCTTGCCAATACAGGAGCCAAACTGGAACCAGACCCAAGTGGGGAGTCATCCCTGTACACAGAGGCCTAACTGACAATGCAAGCGTTAAGTTAGGATAGCCACACCTTCGGAGGCGGTTCCTATTTGATACACGGCGCATGCAATCCATGCTCAGGCATGCACAGTTAAATATAAGCAGCCCGGTAAGGAGCTAGCGCACGAATTCAGAGGGGCAGGGAGAGATTGTGTGTTTGAATATCCTACATGCTGCACACAGAAAAAGCAGCATACCGGAAAGAATATACAGAGGCAACCCTCCCAACTTTAAGCAGCACAAATCTTTGACCTGTTCCTATTCACAAAGAAGCACCTTTTCCTTCACACATGGCAAAATGCAAACGTGAGGCAAGAAGATGAAAGCATGCTGTAAGGAGATGGCCTTAAAAGTCTTCCAACTGTTGCCATGTCATACATTATTATTATTATTATTCCAAAAACAATGACTTTACCAGATTGGCCTATTTGTTAGGACACTTTGGGAGGCTGGGCCAGTGTGACATTAAAAATTAGGGCTGCAAACTTTAATTAAAAACCCTTTAAATCAATTTTAAAAGGCAATCCTGGTTAATTGGACAACACCTTTTAAAAGAAATATGGTTAGTTAAGAGAAATATTATCTACACTGACCGGTATTGGTTTTCCAGGGATTCCCACACCTACAAGGAGACACCAGAGGTCTGATTGCAAAGCTACTGCGCTACTGCTAAGCTATAGCTCCACCCATTTACCCATATATGGTTGATGATGTCATTCCAGGGGGAGTGGCTACAAAGCTGGTGGAGCCTGCTCCCCGATGGATGAACAAGAGACAAGTCTGGAATATTATTTAACTTACAGTGGCATACTGTGTTCTCAATTATATAGCTGGAAACTGATAAAAGGGCTCTCTAGGATAGAGAAGGAGCCTATATACTTTATTAGCATTAAAGAACTGGGAACTGTATCAAAACACATACAACAAGACAAGTGTCCCTGCCTTCTAGGCTTACAATCTAATTTGTTTAGAGAGAGTCAAAAGGATGGGGAACAATCTTATCTATCTATCTATCTATCTATCCATCCATCTACTTCACACACACAAGGGGCAAGTTTTAAATCAAGATATTGAAACACACTAACTGAAGGAGCAGAGTGGGTTTTGTGGGGGGAGGTGTTGAGTGTTCCAGTGGGAAAGAGAGGGGGCAGCTAGGGAATAGAGGGTGCAATTTGGGATTTATGGAGGAAGGGGAACCAGAGGAATGCAGACAGTGGGCAGGGAGACCACAAAGAGATTTAGCAAAGGAAAGAATGATCTGAGTGGTGGGACAGGCAGAAGGGGGCACGGAGAAGACAGAAACCAGGTTTCTCCCCCCACTTAGGAAGTTGCCTGCCTAAAGCATTGCTGCTCCTTTGTGCAGAACCACCTGTGGCCTCAGCCCAGGCTCCGAATCCCTTCCCTTTAGACTCCCCCCACCCCCAGCTGCATCCATCCCCTTGCCAGCTGACAACCCAGTCGTCGTAACCCTTTGCCCCCCTTCCAAAAACAAAACAAAACAAAACAAAACAACAAAAGCCCTGGGGAAATCTGGTTGTCCATCCCAAATTAAGTACCGCCAAAGAAGCACATTATACCAATATCCAAAATTAACATTTTATTTTGACATTTCTTGGTGCGTGAGGTTTTTCCGCCCCCCGAGTGCGCAGTGCATCACAAAGTGGTGATGTGTTTGGAAGGCAAGATGTGTTTGGGAGGGGCTTCTGGAGTCAGCCTAGGCATGAACAGGTTATATAGTTCAGCTGTGCTGGTACCCCAGAGGTCACTATGAAGGTCCGCACTGCAAAAGCAGCAAGGAAGGTGTGTATGTGGGGTGGCGGGGGTGGGGAGTGTTCTACCCTGTAATTACAACACAGGGATTTCACTTCTTAGCATCTATCACAGGTTTTGTTTTTTTAAAAGTACATTCAGCTGTCTTCTCAGCAAACTCACACTTCAGACACAGAGATTAATTCAGTTTTGATGTATCCTTTTCCTCCGCCGTCCACATCCATGGGTTCTGCGGCTAAAATGATGAAAGAAAAACACATACAAAACCCAGTTTTAGTAACTACGGCTGGTTCATCCAGCCAAAAACGGCCAACTTCCGGAGGGCCGTGCAGATATTCCAACCCCTAGTATAACAACAACAACAACAACAACAACAACAACAACATTATTATTTATACCCTGCTCATCTGGCTGGGTTTCCCCAGCCACTCTGGGTGGCTTCCAACAGAATATTAGTAAAGGGACCCCTGACCATTAGGTCCAGTCGTGGCCGACTCTGGGGGTTGCGGCGCTCATCTCGCTTTATTGTCAGTACAGCTTCCGGGTCATGTGGCCAGCATGACAAGCCGCTTCTGGCGAACCAGAGCAGTGCACAGAAACGCTGTTTACCTTCCCGCCGGAGCGTTACCTATTTATCTACTTGCACTTTGACATGCTTTCGAACTGCTAGGTTGGCAGGAGCAGGGACCGAGCAATGGGAGCTCACCCCATCGTGGCGATTCGAACTGGCAACCTTCTGATCGGCAAGTCCTAGGCTCTGTGGTTTAACCCACAGCGCCACCCGCATCCCTAACAGAATATTAAAATACTACAAAAGCACTCCCTACTTTTCTTGGGACTTCACTTTAATGTAAAGACAACGGTTGGGTTTCCTCAAACAAGACTTGCCAGTGGAAGCCCCCAGCAAGGACTTCCGCTCGTACAATGGGGCTCCCCCACCCTCTGTACCCAATTGGCTTGGGGTGGGGCTAAGAGAGACCCTGCACAACGGCACGAGGTGGGTGGGGGGGAGAGGTGGGGTTGTTCTGCCCGGCAAGATGAAACACTTGTGCCGATTGAAAACACTGATGTTGGAATTCCAACCCTGTAACAATTCTGTCCATATTGGCGACTATGACATCGCAGTGGATGCACCCAGAATTGTCAAAAGGTGCATCGTCAGGTCTAGAACTGGGGGGAAAGCCAGTGCTATTTTTTTGGGGGGGGGGGACACATACCCATAAACATTTTGTGAATCCAAGTCTGGCCTCATTGAGGCGCAGTATTTCAATATGAGTAGGAAAACATTTTTTTTTAAAAAAAAGCACTGGAAAAAGCAATGGACAAGACTACATTTCAAATCACCCGCTTGCTGCTATTCCCTGCTATTTTCCTTACAGCTTCCCCCTGTCCCCCACAAGTGCCATCCCTGTTTGAGGTCCAGGGGAAAAAAGATGGGGTGGCACTCCCAATTTTGTGTGCAATGAGAGGGAATTGTTTTTGTTTTTTTTAAAGAACATGGCCTTTCACCGCTACAAATTCAGCTACTGATGCTTCATGGAACTGACCACAACACAGGTTTTTGTTTCAAAGGAAAAGTACTCACACTCTTTGGGCCTGGAGTAGTATTTTCCAAAGGCATTGTCTTTGGGAATATCTGGATAAAGAAATTTCAGGGGGTTTTCCGGAATATTCTCAGCCGCCATCACCTTGTAGCTGCGAATAATATCGGGCAGGCTAACTGCGGAGAGTTCCTTCTTTGTGTAGGGTTCCACTGAGTGACATAAATTATCTGGTACATAGCCAGGGGAGTGGGGGTGGAGAGAGGCAAGAATTAAAAGCAAGATCAGAAACTCAGCTTTGAACACACTTGGCCTGCTAAGAAGCTAACAGAACTCAGAAAGCTGCTATCTACTGTTTATCCTTCACATTAGGGTTGCCATTCACCACCACCCAAGTCTGTAACAGAAGAGAAATTTAGCAGGTGAGGAGCTTTCCCTCAGAGTTAAAAGGAGGAAGGCTCTTAAGAAGTTGCCAACTTCAGCTTCCATTTTTTTAAAAAAATATTTTTTATTAGTTTTCAATTACAATAATCCAATGAAAGCCTCATTATGCCAATACAAAATTATAATTGATAATGCCAACTTTTCAAATGTCAAATTATATAATTTATGTGCCCATCCCCCCCTGCGTGCTAGAATGAATGGTTTGACGATTTATGTAATTTCTGCGTTCCATAATCTTATAAATTCCAATTACACAGCAGTCAGAAAAACAAACCAGCTTCTCCTTCCATGTTTTTCTCCATTCTCTCGTTTCTCTCAAAATCCCTGCCTGGGCTCCCTTTCCCACAATTATGCCAAGAGGAAAACAGGAAGCAAGAGACTTGTTTCAAAGGAAGGCACATTCCAATTTTTTATTTTTGAGAAATTGGGGTGCAAGAGGAAATTTCCATAGCTTAGCGATAAGCATTATTATTGTGTAGGAGGCCCAATTCAAAAAACAACTGTGCTTGGAGAGCAAGGCTCCAACAAACATGGGAGGATTTGCTACCACACAAAAATAACAACACAAACAAATATACAGGCTGTATATACCGTATTTTTCGCCCTATAGGACGCACCTAGATTTGGGGGGGGGGAATATTCCCCCCCCACACACCCAGGCACGGGGCTGGGGAAGCCCGAGCTGGCTCCTGTTCTGGGTGCTGGGGTCGGGGAAAGCCTTAGCTTCCCCCGACCCCAGAACAGGAGCCAGAGCGATGCCGAAGCTGAGCGCAGTTTCGGCATCGCTCTGGGAGCTTGCGTGGCTGGGGGCGGGGGAAGCCCGACCTTCCCCCGACCCCAGAACAGGAGCTGAGCGCAGCTTCGGCATCACTCCGGGGGGGTTGCGCGGAGCTGCGCTGATCCCGGGAGCGCAGGCAGCTCTGCGCAACCTTCGGGAGCCCGGCGCGGCTTTGCGCCAGGCTCCAGGGGGTTGCGCGGAGCCTGGGAGCGGAGGCAGCTCTGCGCAACCGGCTTCGCGCCGGGCTCCCTAGGGCTGCGCAGAGCCTTCTGAAGCCTGGAGAGGGAGAGGGATCGGTGCGCACCGACCCCTATCGCTCACCAGGCTTCAGCAAAAGCCTGTATTCGCCCCATAGGACACACACACATTTCCCCTTCATTTTTGGAGGGGGAAAAGTGCGTCCTATAGGGCGAAAAATACTGTAACTATATAAGTTCTTTTTAAATGTGATTCAACATTTCATATCAAAATAGATGGTTCTATAGACCAACATATCATATAAACGAAACATATTATAATAAATTAAAGTCCAGCAGATTAATCAGGAAATACAATCTACTCAGTTCTTATACCGGTAATATCCACAGTGTGGAATTCTTTTATCAATCTTGGTAGTGTTGCACGTGAAGATGCTTTTAAGAATTCTAGCATTCCTTGTATGCAGGTATCAGATGAAAAACTTGGAAGAATGGCACATGCACAACATTTAAAAAAATGGAACGCTTCATGAATTTGCGTGCCATCCTTGTGCGGGGACCATGCTAATCTACTCTGTATCATTCCAATAGTACAGTGGTACCTTGGGTTAAGTACTTAATTTGTTCCGGAGGTGCATTCTTAACCTGAAACTGTTCTTAACCTGAAGCACCACTTTAGCTAATGGGGCCTCCTGCTGCCACCGCGCCGCCGGAGCCCGATTTCTGTTCTTATCCTGAAGCTAAGTTCTTAACCTGAAGCACTATTTCTGGGTTAGCGGAGTGTGTAACCTGAAGCGTATGTAACCTGAAGCGTATGTAACCAGAGGTACCACTGTATATGTGCTGCCACAAAAAAATATGCGATGGATGGGTTTTTTTAAAAAAATAGTAATTAATGTATTAAAAAAAATAAATTAAGCCCTTGAACACAAAATGAGCGTTCTTTTTGAGTGTTTGCCTACCATTTTGTGGTCCTTCTGCCCAGGTAAAAGTGATGGCTCCTTCTCGACTACTTTCACTGAACCTCAGGAGGAAGGTACCGGTGGGCTTATTCTTGAGCAAGCAACGTTCTCGTTCTTTGCTTATGAAGCCTATGATGCTTCTGAAAAGTCAAAAAGAGAAGAGCACAGATGCACAAAAACATTTGTGACAGGCCTTAGGCCTTGTAGTAAGTCAAGAGGACACCAACCTGGGGCCCTGAAGGTATTGTATAGAGATTCCCAACTCTTCTCACACGCCAACGAACAGGGCTGATGGACGTCAAAGTCCAGCAACATCCAGAGCGCACCAGTTTATGGTAAAGTCCTATCCGCCCACAACTGCCAAAACGGCTTACAAATGAGCATTTCCAGTACGTTTCTGAGCACAATTCAAAGAGCTAGTGCTGATGTTTGAAGTCCTAAACGACCTTGGCCCAGTATACCCGAAGGAGCGACTCCACCCCCATCATCGCAGCAGTATAGATTTAGTAGAATCATTGCAGTGAAAGTTGGGCTTTACTATTAAGAAAATACCCACCTTCACTGACCACAAAATCAAAAGTTGCATTATAAATCAGGGATGCGACTTGCTAATTGTTCCTCATTTCCTTCACCTTAATTTGGAGGGGAGGGGTCAAGACAGAACCTTTTCACAGTTTAAAGAAAAGGTAAAGGGACCCCTGACCATTAGGTCCAGTCGTGACCGACTCTGCGGTTGCGGCGCTCATCTCGCTTTATTGGCCGAGGGAGCCGGCGTACAGCTTCCGGGTCATGTGGCCAGCATGACTAAGCCGCTTCTGGCGAACCAGAGGAGCGCACGGAAACGCCGTTTACCTTCCCGCCGGAGCAGTACCTATTTATCTACTTGCACTTTGACATGATTTCGAACTGCTAGGTTGGCAGGAGCAGGGACCGAGGAACAGGAGCTCACCCCGTCACGGGGATTCGAACCGCCGACCTTCTGATCAGCAAGTCCTAGGCTCTGTGGTTTAACCCACAGCGCCACCCGCGTCCCTTTCACAGTTTAGAAGCTCCCAAATATTCTGCAAATATTTGCAGGTCGCAGCTATCCGTCTCTTTACATTACTTGCTTTTTCATAACGAAGGCAATCCATAAAAACACTTTTATGTTCTCAATAAACCTGTTTGCTATGCTGTGGATAACAAGCTACAATAGCTCTCTAGAGGTCTATTTATCCCCCAGCTTCTTCCCCACATATACTTTATACTGCTCCATTTAAAAAAAAAAGGGCAATTTCAGGGCTATTAAAGTTCTGTTTTGAGAAACGGGCACACGTTCAGCACTGCCTATCGTTTGACGGTCTGAGCAATTACTGTTTACACAATTAATTAGACTGCTGTTGTTTGGAGCCTACCAGCAGATATATAATAAGCCATTTAAACTGCGTTTTAATGGGTCTTTGAGCTGCCGTTCTGACAACAGTCCCTAAACCAGGAGCAGGGAAACTGTGGCCTTCCCGATATTGCTGAACTGCAACTCCCAAAAAGCTCTGTCTGTCATTCTGGCGGGGGCAGGGAGGAGCTGAATTCCAACAACATCTGCATAGCGACAGATCCCCATCCTTGCCGTAAACCTTCTTACCTTAAAACTGAAATCTCCTTCATTGTGTTTCTCTCTCCCCGTGCCCCCAAGACTATTCCATATGCAAAATGGTCTCTCTCTTTTTGGTGGGGGCAAAGCTAAGCATTGTTTGAACACCACTAGTTTCAAGGGGGAAGACAAGGGTCCTGGGAATAAAATCCCATGAATTCAATTACGCTTATATTGGAGTAGATGCATAAAGACTGCATTGTAAGATGCCCAATTCCAACTGGAACACCTTTAATGTTATTTAACTGATGTTTTAATGTATTTTTAATCTTTTGTTGGAAGCCGCCCAGAGTGGCTGGGGAAACCCAGCCAGGTGGGCGGGGGGGGGGTATAAATAATAAATTTATAATTATTATTATTATTATTAATTCCAGACGTGGTTTCATTTAGGATTCCAAGGCCATCCACTGCCCTCTAGAAGCCTCTGAAATTCTTACCCATCATTCCAGAGGGCGAGAAGATGTTTCTTAATGAGTTCAAGGATGCCTTCAATCCACAACCAGAAGGGAACGTTTTTGTCATTTATGTTTTCCTGAAATTGAAGGAAACAAAAGAACAGCGCATTAGAAGTTGCTACTTCAGCTAACCACAACTGAGCTCGTACATTAAGAGTATCCGTTATATCAGTAGTGCTCTTCTCATTAATTTTTTTCCTCACAGCTGTCCTTGGGTCTTCCGATTTTGTGTTCCATACATTCATGTTCCCACATGCATTCCAGCTGTCTTACAAGTCTCAAGGCCACCTCTATGCTATTGTGCGTAGGGTGTTCACACATTGCATTCAATGAGTGTGAAACTTGTGTGCCCAATAGTTGAGCTACTGCTCCATAAAGAGTTTCTCCACCCGCATCATTCAGCCCAGACACTGAGGTCCAGCTCTGAGAGCCTTCTAGCAGTTCCCTCATTGCGAGATGTGAGGCTAAGGGAAGCAGGCAGAGGGCCTTCTCAGTAGTGGCACCCACCCTGTGGAATGCCCTCCCATCAGATGCCAAGGAAATAAACAACTATCTGACTTTTAGAAGACATCTGAAGGCAACCCTTGTATCGGGAAGTTTTTAACGCTTGACATTCAATTATGTTTCTATATTCTGCTGGAAGCCGCCCAGAGTGGCTGGGGAAACCTAGCCAGACGGGTGGGATATAAATAATAAAAATAAAAATAATTACCATATATTTTTTAAAAAACCAGCCAACACAAACACTTGTCCATGCACACAGTCTGCGACTTGTACTCAGTGTAACCTATGAGCAAGCCTGGTGAAAGCTAGTAAAAGGTGTTTGGAGCAAGATGATTCATAGAAGGCAACTGGTCACCAAGAGAGATTGCACTTTGCACATGTGCCTTTCTCTTGAAAATGACCGAAACCACACAGTCCAAACATGCAGTGTACGCTGTGCACTTCCCTGTATCAGGAGGGTGTGTGTGTGTGTGTGAGAGAGAGAGAGAGAGAGAGAGAGAGAGAGCGCCTCCTACTGC
The DNA here is from genome assembly GCF_965112155.1 of Podarcis liolepis. Classification (NCBI taxonomy): domain Eukaryota; kingdom Metazoa; phylum Chordata; class Lepidosauria; order Squamata; family Lacertidae; genus Podarcis; species Podarcis liolepis. Next base: position 120,635,874 of record NC_139554.1, read on the forward strand.
ACACATTGCTGTTCAGCAATATAATGTTGCCTATGGTTGTACACTCAAGACAGTCTGTTTTTCCGAAAATACAAGACTCCTCTCTTGGGTGCTCCCCCCTCGGCCCAGTCTCCCCCCACCCTGGTGCTCACTGCATCAGTAAAACTACAACCACAACAAAATGATGCTCAGTACACTGACGTGTTTTCTGTTCTATTTAGTACCCTCTGCTGGCAACTGGAGAGAATGCAAGATTATAAGACCTGAGGTGAGTTGTTTTAGCAAACAACAGCTCCTCCCTGTCCCCCGTCCCCCCAAAGTTTTTAAAAATGACAGTTCAGGCTCTGTTTTCCACCATGGCCTCCACACACAATTTTTTAAGGTTTCTGCAGTGGCTCAATAAATCACACAGCCAAAAAACTTTTTTGAGATGACGAACAAAGGCCTTGATCACGGCTGCAGCTCCAATTTGGTGGAACGCTCTGTCACAAGAGACTAGGGCCCTGCGGGACTTGACATCTTTCCGCAGGGCCTGCAAGACAGAGCTGTTCCACCAGGCCTTTGGTCAGTGCGCAGCCTGACTCCCTCCTTTGGCAATCTTCACAGAACTTTAGCTTAATGGTTGCCATCAATTTATTACGCCACCTTAAACTCCCTTATAATGCTATGGTTTGTCTCCGACTTAGGCAACCAACTGGTTATCAATGGATCCAGCAGTGGTTGGACTCTGGCCCCTTTAGAAAAAGGGAAAAGGAAATATCCTACCTTACAGAACCTCACCCAAGTAATAGTGCCGTCTGCAGTGCATCCGTTCGCTAAAGAGAAACAAGTTATCGCCACGTTACTCTTCAGATAGTAATTATGTTAGGCTAATATATCTGTATCACATGTAACATTGGAGATAGAATCTTACCCTCCAAGAACACAAAGGACTGAAATTAAATCCCAAGGGCAAAGGGAGAGGAAGGACTCCCAGGAAAGGAAAGGAAAACCCTGTTGATTGGAAAATGCCATATTCTCATCTACACTGCCGTGCTAAGGGCTTAGGAATTTCCCAGTAACTGAGAAATCAGGATGCTACCCTCCCCAATTATATTCTGATAAAGTCAGCAGATTTTGCTTCCTTCTCGCTTTTGACAAATGTGATGTTTGTGAAATAATGATAATAATAATAATAAACCCAGAAATACTTCTAATTTCAAACAGATTCTAAGAGTGAATAGCTCACAATTTCTTTAGGGCAGGAGCTACATAACTGGGCAAGCTTCAGCCAGGTGGTCCACAGTAGGGGCTGTGTAATAAATCGCCATATCGTTGAGTACAGTGGTGCCTCGCAAGACGAAATTAATTCGTTCCGCAAGTTTTTTCTTCTTGCGAGTTTTTCGTCTTGCGAAGCACGGTTTCCCATAGGAATGCACTGAAAATCAATTAATGCGTTCCTATGGAAACCGCCTTCAGACCAGGTCCGGGGACAGTCTGTCCCCCGACCTCTTCTGAAGGCTGGGGGGGGGGGACAAGGGCTTTTCTTCCCACCCCAGCATTTTAAAAAACCCCGGGACAGCGGAGGACTTCTCCGCTGTCCGGGGCGATCTTAAAATGCTGGCGGGCGGCATTTTAAAATTGCCCGGGACAGCGGAGGACTTCTCCGCTGTCCGGGGCGATGTAAAAGCCCCTGGGAAGGCAGGCAGGGGGGACAAAGACTTTTGCCCCCCGCCAGCCTTCAGAAGAGGTCCAGGACCTCTTCTGAAGGCAGGCGGGGGGCGAAAGTCTTTGCTCCCCCCTGCCTGCCTTCAAAAGCCGTCCGCGATAGCGGGAAGCGCTTCCCTGCTATCCCAGACTGCTTTTAAAATGCTGGCGGTGGGGAGCAAAGCCTTTCGGCCCCCGCCGGCCTTCCTGGACCTCTTCTGAAGGCCGGAGGGGGGGAAGGCTTTGCTCCCCCCACCACCAGCATTTAAAAGAGGTCCCCGGAGATTTCCCTATGGGCTTTCATCTTGCGAAGCAAGCCCATAGGGAAATTCGTCTTGCGAAGCACCTCCAAAACAGAAAACCCTTTCGTCTTGCGGGTTTTCCATCTTGCGAGGCATTCGTCTTGCGAGGTACCACTGTACCTGTCAGGGAACTGCCATCGAAAGGAAGGGAGGTGAAAGGGCTCACACAGGTTGGGAGAGACTCAGCAGCTGAAGAGGGAACCAGTAGGGGGAGAGGAGGTGAGCTGAGAGAAAGGGAGCTGGAGGGATGGCTCAGAGACACCTCCAGCGAGAACAGTGGGGAGGTTTCAGGACCTCCTGTAAGGACACCCACTCCTCGCCGGAAACTGTCACGCAGAGAGTCCAGAAGACGTGTTTCCGTTAAGGAGCTTTTATGTTGGAAACGATTCTGAAAGCAGCCACTGTCGGAATCTGCTAGCAACTGACAGAGCCATGTTTAAGGGGCTCCGTTACAGACAGAAGTTTGCAAGTATGACCAAACTCTGAGGGACTTGGATTTTATGCACAAGCAGCTCATTGTCCCATCACAGTACCAGTATCGAAATAACATTGTGGTGAGTGTTTCAAAAAGACAATATATGGGTGAGTGAAAAGGTGGGGACTTGACAGCTTCCCAGGGGGTAGCTGAACCGAACCGATACTTTACAGTTAATTTGCAGTACGTTTCCAAGCACAATTCAATGTGTTGGTGCTGACCTTTAAAGCCCTAAACGGCCTCAGTCCAGTATATCTGAAGGAGCATCTCCACCCCCATCATTTAGCCCAGACACTGAAGTCCAGTGCCGAGGGCCTTCTGGCGGTTCCCTCACTGCGAGAAGCCAAGTTACAGGGAACCAGGCAGAGGACCTTTTCGGTAGTGGCACCCACCCTGCGGAACACCCTCCCACCAGATGTCAAAGAGAAAAACAACTACAGTGGTACCTCGGGTTACATACGCTTCGGGTTACAGACTCCGCTAATCCAGAAATAGTGCTTCAGGTTAAGAACTTTGCTTCAGGATGAGAACAGAAATCGGGCTCGAGCGGTGCAGTGGCAGGGGGAGGCCACATTAGCTAAAGTGGTGCTTCAGGTTAAGAACAGTTTACGGTTAAGTACGGACCTCCAGAACGAATTAAGTACTTAACCTGAGGTACCACTGTAACAGACTTTTAGAAGACATCTAAAGGCAGCCCTCTTTAGGGAAGCTTTTCATGTTTAACAGACCACTGTATTTTAATACTCTGTTGGAAGCTGCCCAGAGTGGCTGGGGAAAACCAGTCAGATGGGCGGGGTATAAATAATAAATTCTATTCTATTCTATTCTACCTTGTCTCCTGCTTTGTTTTCTCTCTCCCTCCTCCCTCCTAACTGATAAGAAATAAAACTGTTATGCCTTGTGCGCCGGAAAAGATGGATATAAAATATCCAGCGAAAGAAATGGCATAACCTCTAATTAAACCTGGTGGGAAGGTGCATGCATTTTTTTTTTAAAAAAGGAGGTTGACAGTGCAAGCAACATTTTCGAACGTCGCTTACGAAGTAACTTTTCTCCTATCATGTTCAGTTGCTCTGCGTTGAGTCCCCTCTTTGTGACGGAAGAAAACTGCCAACTCAGCACTTCGGAAAGCTGTGACCATCTTGCACACGGCGCGTTCAGAAAGAAGGACAAATTCTAGAGAGGAAAAGGATAGCATTTAGAATATGAGCCACTGCTTACTGACTTTCGTTTAATTTACAGGAATATCATCCCACCTTTCTTCCAAAGGAGCCCAAGTGTCATAGAAATTTCTCCCATTTTATTCTCATAACCTTACTTGGTAGGAGAAACTTGAGACATGATGACTGGTCAGCCATTGGTAGAGTGGAGATTCGAACCAGTCTTCTTGGTCCTAGGACTCAGCTACATTTTGTCACATTACAGTGGTACCTCAGGTTACATACGCTTCAGGTTACAGACTCTGTTAACCCAGAAATAGTGCTTCAGATTAAGAACTTTGCTTCAGGTTGAGAACAGAAATTGTGCTCCGGCGGTGCAGCGGCAGCGGGAGGCCCCATTAGCTAAAGTGGTGCTTCAGGTTAAGAACAGTTTCAGGTTAAGTACAGACCTCCAGAACGAATTAAGTACTTAACCCAAGGTACCACTGTAATATGTTTTGATTGTGTTATAAATATCCAACACCAGATGGTGCCAGAGAGCAAAATAGTTTATATGGATTTTTACATAGGCATTTTTTTCCTCTTTCATTGCAATGATTTAATTTCTGACTTATTTAGAGTGTTTTTAACCTGTGTCTAGACCCACCCCTTATTTTGAAATACTAAGTACAGTGGAACCTCGGGTTGCGAACATGATCCGTGCGGGAAGCACGTTCACAACCCGCAGCACCGCGTCTGCGCACGCGTGATGTGATTCTGTTCCGGTACTTTCGGGTTTCAGCGCATCCGTAACCTGAAAACACGTAACCCAAAGAGTTTGTAACCCGAGGTACCACTGTACTGCACCATAGTACCTCTCACAAGGCTAGGCCTAAACACCCATGTGGGGAGTTTTTACATCCCTATCAGGGAGCTTCAACCTCCTCACAAAAAAACCTTTTTTTATCTTCCCACTCAACAAGACATATACTCCTGAAACGTGGAATCATTTTGAGGAGGAGGGTGGCTTTCGATGCAACACAAAGCATTACTATTTCAAAAGGAAACAGGAGGCAGACCAGGGCGCATCCTTTAAAACAGTGTTCCCCAGCCTTGGGCCTCCAGCTGTTTTTGGACTACAACTCCCATCATCCCTCGCTAGCAAGACCAGTGGTCAAGGATGATGGGAATTGTAGTCCAAAAACAGCTGGAGGCCCAAGGTTGGGGAACACTGCTTTAAAATGGTCTTTGGATTTCCAGACAACCTACAGTGGTGCCTCGCAAGACGAAAAGAATCCGTTCTGTGATTCTCTTCGTCTAGCGGTTTTTTCGTCTTGTGAAGCAAGCCCATTGACGGATTAGCGGATTAGAGCTATTAGCGGCTTTTAGTGGCTTAGCGGCTGATCGGATCAGCTGATAAGCGGCTTAGCGGCTTAGAAAAAGGGGGGGGGGAGGAAACAAAACCCGCAGGAACTCGCAAGACATTGTCGTCTTGCGAAGCAAGCCCATAGGAAATTCGTCTAGCAAAGCACCTCCAAAACGGAAAACCCTTTCGTCTAGCGGGTTTTCCGTCTTGCGAGGCATTCGTCTTGCGGGGCACCACTGTACATGGAAACTCTAACAATAATTGTTTATTTTAGCTGGAGTGAGGGGGAGGGCCAATAAAATTTCCTGCAATTTTGTAGTTACGACTTGTTGCTTGTTTTCAAAAATGTTATTTTTTAAAAATGGCTATGGATTTAACTATAATCCTTAAGCTTTCTCTGTGACTGTTGCATGCAGTTTCTCCTGTCTACATTTTGTCCACATTCTTCCATTTCCTTTTGTTGACAACTCTACAATCCATTTGCATGTTCTCATGCCCATTTTTAATTTTACACGGGAAGCAGCTGGTGTGTGTTTTTTAAAGTGAAATATGATCAACATCAGCAAAGCAAGTGATTTCTTCTTACACAGAGAATAGCACTGCCCTTGTACAATTTGAATCAAGAGGAAAAATGCTGCTAATGTTTATGCAACGGTCATAAAAGCAATTCCCAAAAAATCAAGTGTCCAATCAGGTCTTCAGTGGACGTAACTGAAGAAAACATCACTGAATGGAGCTTTCCAATTACAGTGGTGCCTCGCATGACGAAAATAATCCGTTCCGCGAGTCTCTTCGTCTAGCGAAGCAACCCTATTAGCGGATTAGCGCTATTAGCAGTTTAGCAGCTATTAAAGGCTTAGCGGCTAAAAGGCTATTAGCGGCTTAGAAAAAGGGGGGGGGGAGCGAAAAAAATCGCAAGACGTTTTCGTCTTGCGAAGCAAGCCCATAGGGAAATTCGTCTTGCGAAGCGCATCGAAAAACGGAAAACCCTTTTGTCTAGCGGGTTTTTCGTCTTGCGAGGCATTCGTCTTGCAGGGCACCACTGTACGTTTTTAAAAGGTACCATTTTACATGAGCTATTTAATATTGCAAAACCACAAGCCGAAAAGCCAGCCGCTTTTAGCTCCTTTCTCCTTAAACAGTTTTCATTCCAAATGGTTGTTCCAAGAAATGATCTCCAACATGGGCCATACTCAGGGTAAACTCACTGAAATAACTTATGTCCATGTTCAATGGGTCTTGTGTTGAACTTATGGTCAATGGGTCTGTGCACATATATGACCAATGCTGGATTATCAGCCTTCATAAACAGAGCCTTCAAAACCAGAGCTTGCTTCCTCCTCTGTCACAATCGTTTTCCTTTTGTGCCATGTACTATTACTGACTTTGGTAACTTACAATGCTCTTTAGCTGTGAGAGCATGATTGCTTTCTTTCAGAAGTTTTTAATTATTATTTTTTTTAAAAAAAAAGGAGACTCTCTTTACTTGATGTAATTGCTACTCTAGGTTTTTCGAGGAGCAGGATATAAATTTAATAAATACAGTCGTACCTCCCAAAACGGATTCTGTTCGACTTCCAAAGCGTTCGAAAACCAAAGCGTGGATTCTGATTGGCTGCAGGAGCTTCTTGCAGCCAATCGGAAGCCACGTCGGACGTTCGGCTTCGAAAAACAGTTAGCAAACCGGAACACTCATTTCCGGGTTTGCGGTGTTTGGGAGCCAAAGCGTTCGAGAACTAAGCTGTTTGAAAACAAAGGTACGACTATAAATCGATGAACAAAATAATGGGGCTTGCTTTAATAAAGAGTATTCTTTCAACTGTTTCAATATCCACTCACCCACCCAAATCCTGCACTTAAAAAAGGATGCCAGGATACTCACCCTGGGCTCATTTGTCAGCATGTTGTACCACAAGATGGAAGCCCACCCGCTCGGCAGCTGGCTGACATTGGAGATCACAACAATGGGAAGGGAGGTGGTCTGGCAAGCGAAGGTGACAGGGAAAAATTGAGCGAACGCTTCCAAGATGATCAAAGGCACAGAAATTAAGAGACAAAGTACCAAATTCTTTTAGGCAGCAGCATCACATCATTACAATCAGCAAAACATGGCTGGATATTTTGACACAAAAAGATATGACAGGCAATCTTCGTTTTGCACGGGGGGGGGGGGGGTTGCATTCCAGACCCCCAAGCGCATCGGTGGACCATGCGCATGTCGCCTTTCATGACATCTGTGACATTTTGGGGCTGCTTCCTGGTTTGGCGCCATGCGCACCTGCTCAGACGCAACTAAATCGGTCGTTGCCTGTATAGCCAAGGTTGGAAGATTCACTTTTCTACGCTCAAAGCTCTTTGGTGAATTTAAAAACAAACCAAACTGCAGAGCGAGCCAAACCGCATATAATTGCTTTTAGCACAAAAGCAAACTGCTCCCAGTTTGGCAAACGAGACACGGCTGGGCCAATCTAACAAACGAAGGAAGTGCAAGGCTGTGTTCACAGTTTGGCTCGTGGGTAGATTGGGACAAGACTTTTCCCAAAATTCACTCCACTCTTGCTACATATGTAGCCTTATGTCCTGAGTAGTTAACACACTTACCTCTAGATCAATTATGAGGCCCCACTGTTCCAGCGTTGTCTCAAAAGAGAGAGAATGGAGTTCTTCTGTTACAATGAGAGGCCCCTTTATATAGGAAAAAAGGCAGATTTAAAAAATAACAATTACAGGAATCTGTCGCACTACACAACTCCCCTGATCCCGTTCGCTGGGGAAGAAGGGAACTGGTTAGATTCTCCAAACCCTTCAGAACATAGGACTGAAAATGAACTGGACTCTTTGGCAGGTCTTGAATAAACATTCACAAACTGTTTATTGTAATATATAGAAAGACAACTTGAGGATTTTTACAATTTTATAACATGCAGATAGAAATATGTGTTGAGAAATCAGAGAAAGGAGCTGAGGGAAGTCCGGGGGTGGGGTGGGAGGTTGGTTTTGTTTGTTTGTTTGTTTGTTTAGGGGGAGGGGAGGGCAAAAAAAATGGAGGGAAAAATAATATATTTTTGATAAAACTATTGTGTTGAAATTTCCATATTTTTTTTTAAAGGACTGAACTTCCTGTGCAATCCTCATTGGACAGTATCTCTCCCCCCCCCCATATAGGTAGGACAACCACTTGTCAATCACCTGACATCATTATTGCATCAGGTGCCTAACAGGAAGGTGACCCCACCCCCTGTCAAAAGCTGGCCCAGTAGGATGGGGAAAATAAAATATCTGGTATGCTGAGCTAAAAATCCTGCTCTTCTATATGAAAGGTTAACAAGGGAGACCTTGGTACTTTTTTCAGTTATATAATTATATTATCACTCTAACCAATATCAGGTTTAACACTTACAGGCTAAGGTTAAAGCAAGAGTAACCTCAAATCTATGGGGGATCATGGTGTGTGGTAAAATAGGTAAAAAACGGAAGGGACCCCAGGACCATTAAGTCTAGTCCAAGGCGACTATGGGGTGTGGCGCTCATCTCACTTTTCAGGCTGAGGGAGCCAGTGTTTGTCTGCAGACAGCTTTCTGGGTCATGTGGCCAATATGACTAAACAGCTTCTGGAGCAACGGGACACTGACGGACACCAGAGCGCACGGAAATGCCGTTTACCTTCCCACCGGAGCGGTACCTATTTATCTACTTGCACTGGTGTGCTTTTGAACTGCTAGGTTGGCAGGAGCTGGGACAGAGCAATGGGAGCTCACCCCATCGCGGGGATTCAAACCGCTGACCTTCCGATCGGCAAGCCCAAGAGGCTCAGTGGTTTAAACCACAGCGCCACCCGCATCCCTTTGTGTAGTCTACTACCACTGCTTATTAAAAACCCGCTGTTAAATTAAAAGAAAACCGAGTAAGCAAAATGAACGGCATAGGTGTTGATTCCTCTTACCTCATTGGTTCTTCCCGGATTCTTTTGCTCCTTTAATTGCTGTAAGAACGAAGGAATGTCTCAAAGTGAGTGAAATTTATGTTCGTTTTTCAGTATATTAACCAATCAAAGACACAGTTCAAAGACCAACGTGTCAGGTGCCAAACCATGGTGCACATTATGACTAGCCAGGGGAGGGCAACACCCTAACACAAACTTCACCAACCTAGTGCCCTCTAGTTGTTTTGTATTCCAACTCCCGCCAGTGCGGCCAATGGTCAGGGATGATGGGACTTCTCGTTCAATAAACATCTGGAAGGGCACCAGTTTGACTACCCCTTTACTAGATTCTCCCAAAGGAAGATCTGGATGAAACTAGTCAACATTAGACTCACAGGCAGCAATATTGTGCAATTATATTTCACGTGAATCATGAAGGATTTTGTTTTAAATCTTTCCCCCTCTCATTGAAAGAGAAATTTGTGATATTGTGTCTCCCCCCCCCCCAATATTTTCATTTCACTTTTAATTTGTATACCTCGGGTTAAGTACTTAATTCGTTCCAGAGGTCCGCTCTTAACCTGAAGCACCACTTTAGCTAATGGGGCCTCCTGCTGCCGCCGGAGCACAATTTCTGTTCTCATCCTGAAGCAAAGTTCTTAACCCGAGGTACTATTTCTGGGTTAGCGGAGTCTGTAACCTGAAGCGTATGTAACCCGAGGTACCACTGTATTGCCTTTCTATATTACTACACACAAGGCCATTTACAAGCTGAAAAACAAAATAGATGCCTAATAACAATCTGATCCTATTAAAAAAAAAAGCTGTAATAAAAACATAACTTTAACAACTTATATCAACTAAAGCAATATTCAACAATCCGGTAAAATTCACGATCCGGGAAAACCATGAAGCCAGCCAATGCCTCCACATAGCTCTGTCCTTACTTCAGACATTGTGATATATTGATATAACGTGATGTTTAGCTGGTGATATAGCACGACTTTGAAAAACAGATATTGCCCAGCCCTAGTTATGGGTCTGTAAAGAAACATTAGTTTGTGCTATACAGTGGAACCTTGGGTAACATAAACTTCTGGTTACGTTACCGGCAACCCCGGAAGTGTTTCGCCACGCACGCATGCACAGAAGCGAGAGAAAAAAACCACCTCTGCACATGCGCAGAAGCAGCACCTCCAGTAGCAAAAACTTTGGGATACAGCTGGACCTCTGGAACAGATCCTGTTTGCAACCGGAGGTACCACTGTGTAAGATATGTACCAACATTAATATGGAGTATAACTGAAATAATGCACATGTAAACCCACATTTTTTTAAAAAACCAAAGCAGGTATTTCAAAATTACCATATTTTTCCGTGTATAAGATGCCCCCATGTATAAGATGCCCCCTATTTTGGGGGACTCCAATTTAAGAAAACACCCCTCAGCACTACCTGTGTAGAAGACAAGTCCCAATTTTAAACTTACTTTTTTGGTAAAATACAAACAAACAGCTAGTCTTATAAACGGAAAAGCTCTGGCACAGAAGGAAAGAACAAGAAGATTTCTTACGAAAGCAATCCTGACAAAAAGTAATAGGGGTGTTTGTGTGTTGTATGTCATTGTGCATGCATACACACAAATAAGTGTGTGTGGTAATAAAAGCAGAAGTGAATACAAAACAGTGACAGACTTGCTAGTTGTGGCCTGTATGGAATATAAAGGGTAAAAGGACCCCTGACCATTAGGTCCAGTCGTGGCAGACTTTGGGGTTGCGGCGCTCATCTCGCTTTATTGGTCAAGGGAGCCGGCGTACAGCTTCCGGGTCATGTGGCCAGCATGACTAAGCCCCTTCTGGCGAACCAGAGCAGCACACGGAAATGCCGTTTACCTTCCCGCCGGAGCGGTACCTATTTATCTACTTGCACTTTGACGTGCTTTCGAACTGCTAGGTTGGCAGGAGCAGGGACCGAGCAACGGGAGCTCACCCCATCACGGGGATTCGAACCGCTGACCTTCTGATCGGCAAGTCCTAGGCTCTGTGGTTTAACCCACAGTGCCACCTGCGTCCCTGTATGGAATATATATCCCTTCAATACACAAACATCAGTAGCACAGAACGTTTTGGGGGACGACGAAGACAGAACATTATGAAGATATTTTGAGAATCTGAATGCCAAAAAGATATGCCTCACCAGATGTCTAAATTCTGCTGACAAGCTTCCATTCGACTCTTCCATGTTCATCACTTTGGAATTCGTCCCCAAGATGTTAAATTTTCTAAATCTTCAGTGAAAACAGATTTAAAAAGTTTTTTGAGACTAATCAATTCACTGTGTGACAAGAACAACAAGCAGTAGCGTACACAAGAAGTCAACGTACCCTTTAACAGCAACCTTCTCGTTGACGTCTCTGCAAAGGAATAAAAATAGTGAGGGGAGATCCATTATATAGAGTTGACAATGTATGTGGCAAATGTATCCATTTTACTGTAGTTTTTTTAGTGAGTGTTTTAAGCAGTGGTAAACTTCTCCAGCATGCAAATGTTATATACTGCAGGACCTGCTATTTCAAAGATGAGCAAGACCTGTCAGCAGAAAACCATACCAGAATTTTTACTTTAGAGTCCTAAACAGAAATCAGGAAAGTGTGAAAGCTGGGGAAGGACAACAGGGATCTATTGTCACAGGTGGAATCAGGTTATGCTTTAAATGGGTTGTGTGGATGCAAACTCAACCTTAAAACCACTAGTAGATTGTCTATTTTCAATCTTGAAAGACCTACATTGGCTCCCAGTACGTTTCTGAGCGCAATTCAAAGTGTTGGTGCTGACCTTGAAAGCCCTATATGGCCTCAGCCCAGTATACCTGAAGGAGCGTCTCCACCCCCAATGTTCAGCATGGACACTGAGGTCCAGCTCCAAGGGCCTTCTGGCGATTCCCTCACTGCGAGAAGCCAAGTTACAGGGAACCAGGCAGAGGGCCTTCTCGGTAGTGGTGCCCTCCCTGTGGAACGCCCTCCCACCAGATGTCAAAGAGAACAACAGCTACCAGACTTTTAGAAGACATCTGAAGGCAGCCCTGTTTAGAGAAGCCTTTAATGTTTGATGTATTACAGTATTTTAATATTTTTTTGGAAGCCGTCCAGAGTGGCTGAGGAAGCCCAGCCAGATGGGCGGGGTATAAATATATTATTATTATTATTATTAATCATCATCACCCTTCATGATGTTTCTTAGAAAGTGGAAAGCTTTCAGAGAAGCTTCCTTCTGGTTGGAATAAAGGTGGCTACGGTTAAATGGGTAGAGAAAGAGGGCAAAGGTAAATAACAACTAATGCTTCCGTTTTGAGTGAAATTTTGATGTGGGTGTCAATAACATATGCAAGGCGTCACTTACTTATCAAATACAACTTGCACCTTCAATTTGTAATTCAGTTCCTGCAGTTTCACCAGTAATCTGGAAGCACAAGACATATATCACTAGCGTGTTAATGAAGAAATTACTCCCATCTTTAACTTCATGACGAGCCTTGCATTTCCTTCAAGTTCTCAAAACAACAAAGAAAGCTTCCTTTCCAAACACAGCAACAGGGGAGCTGATTCATATACTGAAAATCAACATGTGCCCACAACATTTTAGAGAAGAAGCCCCCATCTGGTTTTGTCATGAACACACTTGCCAGAAGCCAGTTAATAGCTGGAATAGCCACATGTCGTTCAGCTCAATCAAGCACTACTTGACAAGTGCTCTGTAGAATTGGCTTTTCATCAGATAGAGAAACTACTAGAGCATGGGTAGGCAAACTAAGGCCTGGGGGCCGGATCCAGCCCAATCCCCTTCTCAATCCGGCCCACGGAAGGTCTAGGAATCAGCGTGTTTTTACATGAGTAGAATGTGTCCTTTGATTTAAAATGCATCTCTGGGTTATTTGTGGGGCATAGCAATTCGTTCATCCCCCCCCCAATATAGTCTGGCCCCCCACAAGTTCTGAGGGGCAGTGGACCGGCCCCCTGCTGAAAAAGGTTGCTGACCCCTGTACTAGAGGTAGTGAGAAATTAGTAGAGTCAGATATGTTGCCTTAGCTGTAAGTTTGCAACTGGTCCACAAACAGAAACATGACACTTTTTCCAATTACCGCCCTTTTGTTTGGGCACAATTTTCCTCCGTGGTTTGGACAAGACATGGTACCATTTTCCCCCTGGTTTGGAGTTGTAACATTACAACTGGTGTGGAATGGCCGCCTTGAAACGTGTTGCTGGTTGGTTGTTTTTAACCTAAAAGAGCAATAATCTGGATCATTTGGGGGGGGGGGATTACCTGAGTTTTACTGTAAATTGCACTCCAGTCTTCACGACCAACGGTCTCTGAGAGTGGGTCGGCATGCAAGGCTGTCTTTCTACCACGAAGGAACTGGACAAGGAATAAAGAAATGGCATTCTAATTTGTCTCGAGAAGAGAATGAGTTATGGCAAAGGGCACAAAAGAGCGACATTAAAAATATAATCTATTTTAATATTTTGGTTCATTTTTAACGGACCCAAAAAACCCAAAACCAAACCCCCAAGCCTACCTCTGAATCAGTTGCTTGAAGAGGCTTAATGTCCGTTCATACAGCCCATTTTTCTGCTGAGGAATGGGGTCTGTGTCGTAGGTAAACTTCTGTTCCAACTCCTCCAGCTTTTTAAGCTGCTGGCGAATTTGCTGAAGACTCTCTGCTACTGTAGTAAACCTACCATTTACAAGGGTTATATATTTTAACAGGGCTAAGCAATGCAGCTGGAACGCAGCAGAGTTAAGGTTTGAACACTCTCTACTTGACCGGGGGGGGAGGGGGGGACACATTTCTTTTGTCTAGGAAAGAAAAGGAAAAGCAGTGCTTGCATATCCCAACCTTAACAGCTTTTCATTCTGCAAAGCTTAGGAGCACAGCATGTCCCAGCACCTGACATCAAAACACTCCTGCGTCAACTTGCAGCTTCAGAGACTTGGGGTGTGGGGTGCAGGGAGAGAAAAACTTATTCCTCCAAGGCCTGCAAAGCCAATATAAAGGTAAAGGGACCCCTGACCATTAGGTCCAGTCGTGGCCGACTGGGGTTGCAGCGCTCATCTCGCTTTATTGGCCGAGGGAGCCGGTGTACAGCTTCCGGATCATGTGGCCAGCATGACTAAGCCGCTTCTGGCAAACCAAAGCAGCGCACGGAAATGCAGTTTACCTTCCTGCCAGAGCTGTACCTATTTATCTACTTGCACTTCGTGCTTTCAAACTGCTAGGTTGGCGGGAGCAGGGACCGAGCAACGGCAAGTCCTAGGCTCTGTGGTTTAACCCACAGTGCCACCTGCATCCCTCAGCAAAGCCAATGGACAGAGGGGGGGGGGGGAGCCAATCTCTGAGGCAGCTCAGGAACCTGTTTTGCCTTCCTGTCAGGGCAGACCAACAAACATGCTGCTTCTGAACGCTGAGAAGGCAGGAGGGGGGAAACTGGCCTTGAGAGAAAAGGGAAGACATTGCCCTTGTCTTCCTTACTTAATGCCTCCCACGGTGTGGAGCAGAGAGAATGCAGTGTATGGACCAGTGGATGTTGCCAAGCACAGAGGAGGAGAATCTGCAGGAAACATTTACTGAATAATAATAATAAATAATTATTAATTATTATTATTCTTTATACCCCGCCCATCTGACTGGGTCCCCCCAGCCACTCTGGGCGGCTTCCAGCAAAACACTAAAATACAATAACCTATTAAACATTAAAAGCTTCCCTAAACAGGGCTGCCTTTAGATGTCTTCTAAAAGTTTGGTAGTTATTTTTATCTTTGACATCTGGTGGGAAGGCGTTCCACAGGGAGGGCGCCACTACCGAGAAGGCCCTCTGCTTGGTTCCCTGTAACTTGGCTTCTGTTCTCATCCTGAAGCAAAGTTCTTAACCTGAAGCACTATTTCTGGATTAGCGGAGTCTGTAACCTGAAGCGTATGTAACTCGAAGCGTATGTAACCCGAGGTACCACTGTAGTTGTTTTTCTCTTTGACATCTGGTGGGAGGGTGTTCCGCAGGGTGGGTGCCACTACCGAGAAGGCCCTCTGCCTGGTTCCCTGTAACTTGGCTTCTCGCAGTGAGGGAACCGCCAGAAGGCTCTCGGCGCTGGACCTCAGTGTTCTGGCTGAACGATGGAGGTGGAGACGCTCCTTCAGGTATACTGGACCGAGGCCGTTGAGGGCTTTAAAGGTCAGCACCAACACTTTGAATTGTGCTCAGAAACGTACTGGGAGCCAGTGTAGGTCTTTCAAGAACGGTGTTTTATGGTCTTGGCGGCCGCTCCAAGTCACCTGTATTAACCTGCTTTCTTTCCACTGTGCAGTTCCAATGCGGAACTCAAGACCGCAATACCTCAAGGACCGCCTCTTTCCATATGAACCTACCCGGACCCTGATATCTTCTTCTGAAGCCTTCCTTTGTGTGCCTTCTCCTCGAGGGGTCCAGAGGGTGGCAACACGAGAACGGGGCCTTCTCTGTGGTAGCTCCCCGTCTGTGGAACGCTCTCCCCAAGGAAGCTCACCTGGCCACTTCATTATACAGTGGTACCTCGTTTTGAGTCAAGCATCCATTTCGTTGAACGTCCGCAGCAAACCCGGAAATACCGGAACGGGTTACTTCCGGGTTTGCCGCTCACACCCGGGCAGAGCAGCGCTTTGTCGTGCGTCCTTTTTGTCTAGCGTCCGGGGCTCCGGAACAAGGTACAACTGTACACCTTTAGGCGGCAGGAAAAAGTGTTCCTCTTTAACCAGGCCTCTGGTTGACCTGATGCGACATCCTAACCCTTTTAAAATGTGGCTCTTTTTTGGGGGGGGGGTGTTTTGTGTTATTGGCTTGTTGTTCTTATTTGGATTTTATATATTGTGATCTTTTCTGTGAGCCGCCCCGAGACCTCTGGGAATATAAATTCAAAATAAAATAAAATAAAAGTGGTCTCCTATCCAGGCACTGAGCAGACTCAGACCTGCTTAGGTTCAATAAGGGGGCTTCAAGGCTGTGCGAAGGCTTCCATTTACACTCCCCGCTTCCCCAAGCAGCTTTGGAAAAGCAGCCTCTACATACGGTGGAAGAGGACGTGCTCGGTGGAAGAGGACGACCATCCCAGATAGAAGGAGTGTACCGTTCTTCAGTCAAGGGTATACGATAGCTGCACTCCCCTGCTAGAACCTCCAAACAATTCTCAAGCAAGTTTTGCAGGGCTCGGTTCTTTCCAGACCCCTTCCCAAAAGGCCTTGCTTAGGAGAGGCCTACCAGTTCTGAAGCTGGTCCAAGCAAGCGTTGGGCGGCCCTCCAATGCAAGCCATTTGCTGCCGCTGCTTCCATTCCACCAGCTCCTCTCGAATCAAGGCGTTCTGGGTGTGTTCCGACACATGCAGCGCATTGGCTATTCTCTGTAGCACATCCTAGAGACAGAGAGCCGTTCAGGAATGAGTAGGAGCGTTTAGAATTCTAAAAAATCATCTCACATCAATAGCATTTATTATTTATTAAATATGTAAACTAGCACCTTCATCCTCATCTCTTGATTGGTTGAGAGGGGTTGTATGTTTGGGGACAGAGAGGTTCTCCTTTGAGGTCTCTGGTTTTTTGCCTGCGGGGTGCGCTTCCGAGGCTCGCCAGTTTTTCCTTCTGTAAAATGGGTACTTTGCGATGACCATGAAAGCTGCTCACATTTTCAAACATGCCTCCACTTCCAAAAACGTTTGCAGTAATAGGCTTTGGGAAGTGCAACAGGACACATGCTCAGTTCGTGCAGGGAACCAACTACAGTGGTACTTTGGTTCCCAAACGCTGAAAACCTGGAAGTAAGTGTTCCGGTTTTCGAATGTTTTTCAGAAGCGGCAGTCGGCTATTGTTTCCAGGGCGCCTGCACCAATCAGAAGCTGCGCCTTGGTTTTCAAACATTTCGGAAGTCAAACGGACTTCCGGAACGGATTAAGTTTGGCACTTTTGTTTTTGCTATTTATTTTGCGCTTTTGTTTTTGAGGCTTTTTTGGCTAATTTGTTTTTGTGACTGTGCAGCTGTTCAGCTACTGATCAATTGTGTGACTACGGAAATAGATAAAAGCCCTCCATCCAAACAATGACTATCATTAATTTTTATCATCTACAATACTGTCTTATTTATTTTATAGTACAGTACAGTACATTGATTGTCGCTTTTGTTTTATGGATCAATGGTCTCGTTAGATAGTAAAATTCATGGTAAATTGCTGTTTAGGGGTTGTTTTTAAAAGTCTGGAACGGATTAATCTGTTTTGCATTAGTTTCTATGGGAAAGCACACCCTGGTTTTGGAATGCTTTGGTTTTGGAACGGACTTCCGGAACGGAGTAAGTTTGGGAACCAAGGTACCACTGAAAGCTTGTTGAGTTTCTCCCTCCGCTGAAAGCATGGCCTGCAGCAGCCAATGTAATGTACTTTTCATTTCCTGACCATTGGGCTATGCTGGCTCATAGCTGTCAAGTGTCCCTTATTTGAAGGGACAGTCCCTTATTCCAGCGCCATGTCCCGCTGCTGTCCCTTATTGATGGATGTCCCTTAAATTTCAAAGGAAGCAGCTCCTCTCCCTCCCTCCCTGCCGGCCAGGGAGGAGGGAGGCTCCAACTGTGTTGCTTGGCTGTGTTGCTCACCCAACAAGAAGTCTAAGAACTGGGGGGTGGAGCTTGCATGCCTTGTGTATGGCTAGTTAATGCAAGCTGAGGGGTTTTTTGAATGCTGGATGCCATTTTGTTGCACGTGCTGCTGCAAACTTTGCAGTGCAAAGCCAGGCCGGGGAGCCATCTTAAGTTGAGGCTGCATAGGCCTTGTGGTGCATGTGATTCAGATTCTATTCAGTTGAACCTCTGGTTACAAAGTTGGTTGGACAGTGTTCTCGAAGCCACCAGCATAAGTTTGACAAGACTGCAGGAGGACAGGAAGACTGGAGTGCCTGGAACAGGTGAGGCTGCAGGTCCCTTATTTTCAAGGCTGCTGGTCCCTTATTTTCAAATCTGTAAGTTGACAGCTATGTGCTGGCTTGGGCTGATGTTAAACATCTGGAAGGTCCTGTGTGTTGGCTACCCCTGGTCTTGAATAAAAACCAAAGTTTCCCTGTACTTTGCAAGGAGAGATGAAGCACAAGTGGTCAAGATGTTTCTTAAGGAAAACACCTGCCTGCCTGCCTGCCAGTTCCCCACCTGTGCTAAGCCAAGGGAGGGGGGAGGGAGTTGCATACCAGCAATTTAGACAGGTATACAATGCCTCTCCACAAGTTCACCAAAGAATCACCTGTCTCATGAGGTCCAGCTGCAGATACATTGTGTGCAGCTGCATCTTTTCCTTTAGGAAGTCTTGCTGGGTCATACCACAGGGCTCATTTTCTGCAAAAACAGACCAAAGAAGAATTCCTGTGTTACGGCATTACATTTAAAGAACACTCTTAAGTTTGCAGAACTTTTAAAAAGGAAAGTAAAACCATATAAGCTCAATAGCTGGAATGTATTTAGGAGAGGGGAGTTCTGATTTTTTTTTTTTGTCCCCTTCAAAAGCAGAAGTGCTCTGAAAACCCGGAACCTATTCCTGCGCATTATAGACAAAGGTCTTAAGACTAACTTCCTTGTTAACGATGCTTAGGGAAACTGGTACTAATTCCATCCTCAAAGCCCACATATATATTGCGTCGTTCAACAGAAGAGTAAACCCTTGAGGGCGGACTTAGAATCTTATCTCAAAAAACCAATGTTCCCAAACCCACAAGCTGTTCATAGGCAGCCGATTTAGAGTGTAATGAGAGGGAAACAAAGTTACCGTATTTTTCGCCCTATAGGACGCAGTTTTTCCCTCCAAAAATGAAGGGGAAATGTGTGTGCGTCCCATGGGGTGAATGCAGGCTTTCACTGAAGCCTGGAGAGCGAGAGGGGTCGGTGCGCACCAACCCCTCTCACTCTCCAAGCTTCAGGAAGCTCTGCGCAACCCTCGGGAGACCGGCGCGACTTCACACCAGTCTCCCAAGGGCTGCGCAGAGCTGCCTGCAGTCCCGGGCTTCGCGCCGCTCTGCGCAACCCTAGGAGGCCGGCGGGAAGTCGCGCCGGTCTCCCCAGGGTTGCACAGAGCTGCCTGCATTCCGAAGCCTGGGGCGCGCTGAAGAGCACGCCCGGGCTTCGCGCAGCTCTCCGCAAGCCTGGGGAGACCGGCGCAACTTCCCGCCAGGCTCCCTAGGCTTGCGGATAGCAGGCTGTTCTCGGGGCTCGGGTTGGGGGAAGCTCGGGCTTCCCCCGCGCCTGGGGTGGGAATAATTTTTTTTCCCTTTAGTTCCCCCCCCCCAAAAAAAACAACTAGGTGCGTCCTATGGGGCGGTGCAACCCATAGGGCGAAAAATACGGTAAGTTTTTTTCATTCATTCCTGTATTATTCCCTGGCAGATGAGCTTGTGGGATTTTCTGTCTCAGGTGCTGAAGCAAACTTAGCCAGCCACATCCTGGGACCCATGGAGGAGACGCCATTTGCCGCCCCACTTCAGGCAGCCAGATGTTTTGCGCAGACCCTCCCCAAACCTTCATTTGCTGAGATAATTTGCTAGAGGCACTTAGTCAAGTACGGTGTGCTCTCTCTCTCTCTCACACACACCCCTCAACCCCCCCCCCCCCCCCAGTTTATGTCCAGTTTCAGAGATCCGTTGGGATAAAAAAATATTAAATGCCGGAGGCCAGCATTTTTATAAAGGAAAAACAGCACATACAGAAAGGGTTAAGAGCTCCTCTCCCATCTGACAATCTTCCCTTTCTGTTAAGGCCTCAGGCCGTCTTCATAATGTTAAGTCCTGCATTCTGTCCCTGAGGAAACAATTGCCTGGCTCCAGAGAGAAAATGTATGGTCCCAAGGGTTTTTCTTAAAAAAAATTCTTTTAGGGAAGTAAGACTGAGAGAAAAGGACTACTGGATGGTTAAGTCCAGTCAAAGGCAACTATGGGATTGCGACGCTCATCTCACTTTCAGGCCGAAGTCTGTCCACAGACAGGTAGGTCATGTGGCCATCTTCTAGCACAAGGGAACACCGTGACGGAAACCAGAGCACACAGAAACGCCATTTACCTTCCCGTCGCAATGGTACCTATTTAGCTACTTGCACTGGCGTGCTTTTGAACTGCTAAGTTGGCAGGAGCTGGAACAGAGCAACGGGAGCTCACCCTGTCATGGGAATTCGAACCGCCGACCTTCTGATCAGCAAGCCCAAGAGGCTCAGTGGTTTAGACCACAGTGCCACTTGTGTCCCTTTACCTTTTCTATAGTAAGTTTCGCATGAAAAGCCGGCCTCACCCTCAAATCACAACTCCCAACAAAGCAGTACAAGCATTTTACTAGAACCGTTATGGATCTGAACCCCTGCAAAGCTGAACTCCTCACCTCTGACCTGCAAGGTTTTGTATTTGAAGTCGTATTCGTCTTGCGCATCCTCCAGATTTTTGATGATCTGTTCGATTTCCTGGAAAAGCAATGACCTCGTTTTCGGCATTCAAGCTTACGTACTGGGAAATGGCAAAGAATTCTTAAATTGCCCCACCCACCTTTCTTCCTGGGAGCTCAGCTTATCCCTCCCACCCCCTTTTATCTCTGCAACAACTCTGAGGGGTAAGGTTAGGCTAAGAGTGACAGAGACTGACTGGCCCAGGAACACCCAGTGAGATGTGTCTGAGTAGAGATTTGAACCCAAGCCTCCCCATTCCTAGTCCAATACCTGAACCACTATACCATACTGGTTCCTTATTATAGTGAGGTTTCGAGGACTGAAGGGAGAGACCGTTTAGTCATGACTTGTCTAAGTAAACCAATTTAGACATCTAGGATAGTAAGTGACACAGTAAAGACATTCACACTTAACTCTGGTTAACTTTAACACTGCTTCAGATTCCAAACGTACAGGGATTGTGGAATGTGCATTGAGACACTAAAAAAACCTGTTGGTGGTGCTGGGTTAAGAAATCCCGCAAAGATGCAATGCTTAACACATCATTTTTCCATTGGTCCCAATCTGGCACGGGGCTTCAGCGAATCGGATGCTCCCAGACCATCCCTGGGACCACTCTTAACCATGATGATGCAAAAAGGTTCTGCACTCATTCTAAACCATGGTTTCCCAACCATAACCATGGCTTAAATCAACCTTCCCTAAGCTTGGTTATGGATTTGGTATGACAACTACCATTAGGATCTAGCTGGCTAGGGCTAAAGCTCATAGTCTAGCAATATCTTGTGGACCAGCATTGGGAAAGGCTAGTTTAGGCAATTTCAATGAAATTGAAAACAATGTAGGGCTTAACATGTATGTTTATTTAATTATTGCCCATCCTTCACCCCAAGAAACCAGCGTGGGTTGCAGCATTAAAAACAAATATTAAAACAACTTACAAACATAATGTGGGTTTCTAAAAACACTGTCTGGAAAGGGCAATAGCCCAACCACTCTTTGGTTGAAAATTTGTGGTTGCGTTTCTTCCCGTGAGATACCAAGTGAAATAAACTTGCAAGAAAGCAGACAACAAAACTCTACAGCAGCACTGATGAGGTAGAGCCCCCTGGTCGACTCCAAAGATGAACAAACCCCTGTCCAAATGCGGGGAGGAAAGACAAGTCCCGTATTTTGCTCTCGCACCTCTCAGCATGCCTTCAAGTGCTTTCCGTCAACAAGTTTCAGCTTAAGAACTCCTGGACTTTCAATACTTACAGTGACACCATCCTTCACGCTTTTGACTTTCGCGTCCAGTTCCTTCACTCTGCCCAGCACTACTGTGTTCTGCACAGTCCCCAGCTGCATCTGGAATGGAAACGAGAATGCATGACGACATGCAGGAGGGACGAAGGACTACAACGCCCATCACTCCTGACCAATGCCCATGCTGGCGGGGACCGATGGGAGATTGACAGCATCTGAAGGTCTGCAGTTTGTCCACCCGCATGGCTACGTACAAGAAACTAAACCCCAAAAACAAATTATTCTCTACAAGGGACGGGAAAACTGAGCACCTGCTCACTTGGAGAAATCTTTCAAATCAACACAGTCCCACCCATGTGTTGTCAAACGTAAATCTCACTTCAGCAACCCGGCGTGGAGAATATAATATCTCTAGAGGATATCTCTCAACAACATGATGCTGTTTGCCCAGAGACAAAAAACCGAGGGAGAAAACAGTTACCTTATCTACTTCCTCAGCCAGCTTGAGGATTTTCTCTTCTTCGTGCAGACACTTGGAGATCATCATGGCCATGAACATGGGGTCTTCCTCAAACGTGTTCTAGAATACGTCATAAAAAACAGGTTAATGGGAGCTGGCCCAGCTTCTCTCTCTTTTTGTTACATTTGCCTATAAAATAACAAGAGGAGGAACTAAACAACATTGAGCAGGGCATCCTCAGGTTTCGACGTCCCGTCAAACTCAAATAAAAAAAGATGCTAAGTACTCAACCTATTCACACATGCACCTGGGCAAACCATAGTCCCGGGAAAAATCTGCACCTATTTATGCTCATCTCAGTATTTTGCATTTCTGAAGACAGATCACAAGTATCCAACATCCTTCAGAGAGCCACCTTATTGCAGGTAGAGAGTCAATATGCATAAACCTCACTACTGCAGCTGCTATCTAGCACCCCAAATTAGGGGGCCAGTTCAACACACAAAATCCAAGATTGTGGACCAGTAAGTGTTGAACAAACATTAAAAGGGGGGGGGGATCTGCCAACATTACCCTTGATTTGAAAACATGCTAAAATTTTATGGACCGTAATACACAAAGCTATTGGCTGTGAAGTCCCATATTTTTCGCTCTATAAGACGCACTTTTCCCCTCCTAAAAAAATAAGGGGAAATGTGTGTGCGTCTTATGGAGCGAATGCAGGCTGCGCGGCTACCCCAGAAGCCAGAACAGCCAGAGGCTATCCCAGAGGCCAGATCCCTCTTGCTGTTCTGGCTTCTGGGATTCAGAATTTTCCCCCCCCTTGTTTTCCTCCTCCAAAAACTAGATGCGTCTTATCGGCTGGTGTATCCTATAGAGCGAAAAATATGGCAATTGCATGCATTCATTTGAAGCACTACGATACCACTTTAAACATTCCCCAAGAGAGTTTTGGGAGCTATAGTTTGTTACAGATGCTAAGAGTTGTTAGGGGACCAACTCCTCTCCTGTATTGAGAGGTTTTTAATGTTTGAGGTTTTTCTATGTGCTACATAAGCTGCCCAGAGTGTCTGGGGAAACCCAGCCAGATGGATGGGGTATAAATAATAAAATTATTATTCCAGTCCCAGAGGTGCAATTTCAAGAGTACCCTATGAAGATGGATTGACTGGATAAATAAAATTGGTTTAGCAGGGTTCTTAGACTGTTCTCATTTGTTTCACTGGTACATGACCAGGAAAACTTCTAGCATTTACTTGGGGATACTATCAAGGCCCTTCTGAACGGAAGGATCATGGCAGGAATGAAGAGCATATGTAAACCATGTGAAGAATTTTACATACTTTTTTCGCAGAGATACTTCTCATTCACAGGGACATTACCTGTAGGTTACGTTTGCTCTTCCTAATGTTGTGCTGAAGTAAAAAGTTGTTTTCCTGCGTGAAGCGGCTGTATTGGTCATCCAGCTGAGACAGCAGGTTATGGAACAGCAGAGTCGCCTGTGAAACATCGCTAGCAGCATGGTCCCTGGGAGATGGAGCAATGGAAGATGTTCACTTTCAGCTTCTTTACCCTTCCACAAACCTTCTTGCAAGGTCCTCTGCCCTTCCAGCAGCCTATTTTGGTTTATGATTTGCAGCAGCGATCCCAAATAACAATACAGCTAGAATCAAATAGGTACAAATAAAGCAGACAGGTGTGCCACCATTATGTTTCGGGTTGGAGCAGCACCAGGTACCAGTGTTAGAAACTCAAGATAGAGAAGCTACATGCCAAATGGCTCCTTAAACCAAGGTTGCAGTCGCCAAAACAGAATGTCTAGTTGCCATTTTGGGGCAAGGCGGCTCTGAAGTCTTGCTTTGCAAATGGTGGACTGGTTGTGATCGATTCTCAGTTGAACATCTGGCTTGTTCAGATGACAACCTTGAGCTAGGATGAGAAGTCTGAGAACTTGAAGAAGAAAAGTCACTTGATCCAGGGACACTTCACATATATACAGTGGTACCTTGGTTCTCAAACGCCTTGGTACTCAAACAACTTGGAACCCAAACACTGCAAACCTGGAAGTAAGTGTTCCAGCTTGCAAATGTTTTTCGGAAGCTGAACGTGCTCTGGGTTATTTGTAGGGCATAGGAATTCGTTCTTTTCTTCTTTCCTTTTTTTAAAATACAGTGGTACCTCGGGTTAAGTACTTAATTCATTCCGGAGGCCCGTTCTTAACCTGAAACTGTGCTTAATCTGAAGCACCACTTTAGCTAATGGGGCCTCCCGCTGCTGCCACGCCGCTGGAGCACGATTTCTGTTCTCATCCTGAAGCAAAGTTCTTAACCCGAGGTACTATTTCTGGGTTAGCGGAGTCTAACTTGAAGCGTATGTAACCTGAAGTACCACTGTATAGTCCAGCCTACCACATGGTCTGAGGGACGGTGGACCGACCCACGGCTGAAAAAGGTTGCTGATTCCTGTTATAAGAGTTTGGATTTGATATCCCGCTTTATCACTACCCGAAGGAGTCTCAAAGCGGCTAACATTCTCCTTTCCCTTCCTCCCCCACAACAAACACTCTGTGAGGTGAGTGGGGCTGAGAGACTTCAGAGAAGTGTGACTAGCCCAAGGTCATCCAGCAGCTGCATGTGGAGGAGCGGGGAATCGAACCTGGTTCACCAGATTATGAGTCCACCGCTCTTAACCACTACACCACACTGGCTCTGGTTATAGATCAATGGTCTCGTTAGATAGTAAAATTCAGGTTAAATTGCTTTTTTAGGTTTTTTATTTAAAAAGTCTGGAATGGATTAATCCATTTCTGCATTATGGGAATGCGTGCCTTTGATTTTGGAACGGACTTCCGGAACGGATTAAGTCTGAGGACCAAGGTACCACTGTATTGGCCTATTCCGACCTCTTTCTTAATAATATCTGCTACTGCTCAGGAAAAGCAATTTCGTTCTAGAATTTCATTCCGATTGAGCAGATAAAATGTAACTGGTAGGGTGGGGTATTAGTGTGCAAAAACAGTCCAGATCCAATTATTCCTGTTTGGTGGAGATGTCAGGCACTTTTCACTTGGTCACAAGTGGTCAAGGACCAGATGCAAAATGCGCCTGTTAATTTCAAACACTGCCAGGTACCGTGATGTCGTGCAAGTAACATCCTCAACAGGATGACAAGACTTTGTTGACAAGACTTAGGATGTCGTTGGCTCAACTTGCTTACACCTCAACATTAAACTGGTTGCCAAACAAGGGCTTACAATAAAACATGTTTACTTGCTTTACCAAAACTTAGTTCCTATGCAAACATTATCTTTGGCACTTTTTAAAGCTCAATCGTTTTGACAGGAGCAAATTAGGCCATGCACAGTTTGGAACACAATCTTATCATTTGACATCTCAAACACAAGTTGGCCTCTCACCAGTCTTGGGCTTCCAGCCACTGGGCGAGATACTGTCGTATCTCCATGGGGAAACTGTCATCATAGAGCTGGTGCACTTGCTCCAGGAATTTCGAATCCAACTGCTGCAGTTTATACCACTGACTCATCCTGCAGAATCAAAAGGAGAACAGTTTTTAAGAATACTTACCGTAACGTTCTCTTATCACACACCTCAGTGGAGATTTTAGCTTCCTCTTCTCTGAGATCAGAATGGAACTGCAGGCGACCAAAAGTTTAGGAAGCTAGCAAAAGGCAGAGAGACCTGCAAGCCAGTAACTTGTGTGTTCACAAGGCTGCTCCATCAGAAAATGGCTTAGGCCCAGCTGTACTAAAAAGCAAACTTGAATTCTGTGCCAAGCAACACTGCATTTTATAATGTTTAATATTCAATGTCTATGTTTCTATACGTGCTGTAAGCCGCCCAGAGTAGCTGGGGAAACCCGGCCAGATGGGCAGGTGTCAGGGAAGTGACATCGGAGCAAGAGGCGAAGGGGAGGCTCCCAGATGATGCTGGCGAAGGACCCAGCAGCAGGGGGAGAAACAGCTCAGTGGAGGGGGAAGCTAATCAGCACAACACCAGGGATAAAGGGGGGCAGACGGGGGGGATTGGAGAGAGGGCTCCAGGACTCTTCACTGGACATCAGTGAGGAGAGCCCAGGTCCTCCGCTACCCATGCCTTGCCTGCGCAGAAGAATCCCGCGCAGTGAGAGGAGGAGGAGACTGGGTATCAAACAACTTTTATGTTGGAAGAGGTTCAAGAAACGCCCACCGACGGATTCTGCCAGTGACTGAGGCAGCCACAATGAGAAGGGGCTGTGCAGTCAGAAAGGTTTAACAAGGCAAATTAACCGAGAAAGGCACCAGTTTACCCACGAGTAACTCATACCTATTAAAGCAGGATATGAATTATTATTATGCTATACGAACAGCACAATTTTTCTGCCTTTGCAACAGGGAGTAAAAAGGCTAGTGGAGGAATTGTAAGGGTGAAAAATGGGGATGAGCAGGACTTAGGCCGCAATCCTATACCCACTTACCTGGGAGTAAGCCGCACTGAATGCAACAGGGCTTACTTTTATAGCATTCTTCTGTTATAAGGTTAGGTGGATAGTGCATGTAGGTACAAATAATTTAAAATGTACAGGACAATTGCCAAACTGTTTGGCATCTGGACACATCCTGCAAAAAGTTCAGAAATCTCCCCTCTCTTGTGACTTACATTAATTCAGCAACTGGAGAAAAGAGGTGCAATCTAACCCCTAAGTTAAGCAGTATCGCACACCACTGGGTTCAGCTGGCAAGATTTAACAGGCATGCTTTTAATCGCTCCCCACTGAAATCAGAGGGACAAAATAATGCTTAATTTGAACGGGATGATGCTCAGTGCATTTCTGCATTGGCCCCAGACAGATCGCAATCTGGACCAAGACAAGTAGGGAGAAATAACCCAATCTTTAGCACCTTAATAACCAATTCCCTCTTGTTTTGCTTTAATTCTGCCATGGGCGTAGCCAGGATTTATGTTGGGCAGGGGGCAGGACTTCTATCTGGCTCTGTCTAGCACAGGGGTCTGCAACCCGCGGCTCCGGAGCCGCATGTGGCTCTTTTACACCTTTGCCGCAGCTCCGGGGCGGATACTAGCGAGGGGAGGAGGCGCATTGTGCGCCCCGACACTCCCCACTGTGGCGGGCGCTGTACTGGCTGTGACGTCGCATGGGGGCGGTGCGTGCGTTAGTCACGCACCGTCCCAACGTCACCTTCCCGTTTTTGCGGCTCCCAGTTTTTTTTCTTCGGAAACGGGTCCAAGTGGCTCTTTTTGTCTTAAAGGTTGCAGACCCCTGGTCTAGCAGATTCAGAATGAAACGTCTCAACAACAGCTGTTTTAAATTGTTTTCTTTTGACCCCAGAATAATCTGTCAAAATCTTACGTCATTTGACAACTAGAAGGTAAATAAATAAAAAACACATCTGGGCGTACCTTTCATGCAGTTAAAGGGTATAATTTGCAAAATTACAAAAAAACACGCCTTTTAAAAAACAACAACTCTGAACTAAAACAAGTTTTCTTGAATTTGCTGAAAACCGTTTCACACTTCCTTCTCAAATTCCTTTTTTCCAATGCAGTTTTTCTGTGCACCCTCAGTAAGCATAGCCCACTGAGACTCCCCTGTGACCTCTGACCTTAGCCAGGTCTTTATGCTCCGCAAGGTACTGAATGACCGCTCTATGGTCCAAGTAGTAGTGCAAGACTGAGCAAGAGAGATGGTCAGTCAGTATTCTAAATTTTGATGTTCTGCAGACAATGGCTCACACATTTGAGGGAAGGATAAAATAATATACCACATACATAAGTAACAAAAGCAGGCACTGCTAAATAAAGGATCAAAATCAGAACTGCTGTCATTAGAATAATCAAGATTATGGAAGCAGAAAGAAATAAGAACTTTGTACCCTGAAATCCAACACCTGGGAAGTCACCCTTAATGGTTTAATTTGGTATTAGAATAATTTTTCAAAAAAAATTGTATTGTAATTTGATATTGTAAAAATGTGGCTCTTTTGGATCAATGGGATTAAAAAATATTATACAAAATCAGGCACTGATGTTTTCTACGGAAAAATACTTGCCAGGGAGGAAGATTGTTATATTTTTATTTATTTACTTGATGGGGGGGGGGAGGTGCCCGCCCCTGGCTACGCATTCTGGCTCCGGAAAATAAGTGCAATCGCCAGCGAAGCTTGCAACACTCAAGGGTTTGCGACAAATTCCAAGAATGCAACTGTGCAGCCCCATCTCCCACGTATACTTGGAAGTCGCGTCCAGCTGTTTCCGAACAGAGCTTGGCATGATGAAAAAACGAAAAATCCGAATGGCAAAAAAAAAGGTTTTTCCTGAGTAACTGGTGCATTTGCACAGGAGGGGGGGGAGAGAAAAAAAACTTCGAAACCACTCGCACCATAAAGGTAAAGCACACTTGATGCATATTTTACACCCCACCCCCCAAAAAAGAATCCTGGCACTATCAGTTTAAGCGCGCTGCGAATTCCAGTTCTGTGCGGAGTAAGCTACAGTTCCCCAATATATAGATACATACATATATATATATATATATATATATATACACACACACACACACACACACACACAGTATAGACACACACACACACATATATATATGGAAGGCAATGCCTAGAATGGATGCAGCCTTACTCTCGCATAAATCGAGGGAGCGCAGCCTTATTTTATATCCCGGCGTTGGAGAGACGCTTGCGCGAAGACCCTGGGAATCCGTAAGGCCCAAGCAGACGGCTGGCCCTTTTTGCATGCATCTATCTCCCTTGCATTCTTGGAGAGCCCAAAACTACGGAAGCAAGCGGCACCTTGCTCCTTCTGCTTACCTGGCTGGTCTGCAGATGCCCCGGAGCGCGCGCCGATTCCCCCCTCCAATGCTCCCCGACTCTGTCTAAAACGAAAGTAAGCCGGACTAGGAAATAGCAAGCGGCGGCAGTAGCGCGACCAATCAGCGAGGCGTTGCTTTCGGCGAGCAACCATTCAGGAGAGTGTGTTCCGCCTTCTTTGAATAATAAGGCTGTTCCCACGATTGCGCTCTCCTCCCTCTCCGGCAAAAGCACAGCTGTAGCTTAACGAAGGGGCCGTGCTATTATCGTCCTCTGATCTTGCTGTGTTCTTTTTGCAAACGTTTCCTAAAGCTAGCTAACGCGCTCTCTCTACCGTCTCCTCATCCTTGCCCTTTAAAAAAATAAATAAAAAGCATTGTTCCCCCTGGGAAGATATGTCTGGGTGTGGATTTTTATGTATTTTAAAAATATCAAATTTAATACATATATCTCAGGGCTGTTGACAGATGTTTCTTTGACAGAATTTGACACTACTGCTGCTGTTTTTTTATTTTTTAAATATATACTACCCTTCATCAAGAGATCCCAGAGGCAGTTCAAAGAATAAAATTCAAGATAAAGATAAAGCACAGTAAATAAGCAAAAACAACAAATCACCCTCCCCCTTCCCACAGATGCATTTAAAATGCTGTAGAATATTCATCAGCCAAAGGTTGGTTGAATAGGTGTGTTTTAACCTGGTGCTAAAAATATATAATAAAAGCACCAGGTGAACGTCCCTGGGGAGAGCATTCGATAGACAGGGAGCCACTGCAGAAAAGGCCCGTTCTTATGTTGCCACCCTCCAGATCTCACTTGGAGGAAGCGCACAAAGAAGGGGCTCTGTTTGTTCCAACAGGGACAAAAACCTCGAGGTTAGTGAGTTTGAGAGGATTGCATGATGAGGGCTTCCTAATTTTTGCATGTGCTTGGCACAAAATAATTAGCAACCCAGTCCTAGGTGGAATCTACAAATCCAAGGCTGTAGCAAAAAGGGGTTTCCTGCACAATGCTCTGTAGCTCTACTCTGAAGTTACCCCCCCCCCAGTTGCATAGGATTAGCTCCCAGGTAAAAGCAGGTAAAAGGGACGCGGGTGGCGCTGTGGGTTAAACCACGGAGCCTAGGACTTGCCGATCAGAAGGTTGGTGGTTTGAATCCCCGCAACAGGCTGAGCTCTCGTTGTTCGGTCCCTGCTCCTGCCAACCTAGCAGTTTGAAAGCACGTCAAAAGTGCAAGTAGATAAATAGGTACTGCTCTGGTGGGGAGGTAAACGGCATTTCCGTGCGCTGCTCTGGTTCGCCAGAAGCGGCTTACGTCATGCTGGTCACATGACCCGGAAGCTGTACACCAAGCTCCCTTGGCCAATAAAGCGAGATGAGCACCGCAACCCCCGAGTCGGCCACGACTGGACCTAATGGTCAGGGGTCCCGTTACCTTTTTAAAAGCCTATCAGATTACAGCTTCTGTTTAAATATTTGAAGCTTCCCTATGGTTTCGTACCTCCCCAAAGGTCAAGTCTTCACAGTTGTGCATTTCCTTTAGCATCAGTAGTGTTGTAGGTAATATCTCAAACTCTTAGTAAACTATAGATATGGGGTGGAGAGGAGGGAAGATTTCACCCAACGTGGGATTTCAACCCACAACCCTGAGATTGAGAGTCTATCCCAGGAAATAAATTTCCTGTGTAGAACTTTTCTTACATTGATGCCACCAAAGTTACCACCCTTGAACAATGAAGCAAAGCTGCCAAGTTCAATATTATCAAGCTTTTCCGTAAGGCAATGAACGGTCGGGGTCAAACATGCAGAACCCGCAAGGAAACCCCCAAGATCCCAGCCTGCTTTTTCCAGTCAAACCACACAGAAAGGGGAGGAGGCGGGTGCCGCGCCTGGGTGAAGGGCGGGAGGAGAGAGCTGTTCCTGGAACAGCACAGCCACACGTGCTTTCTGAGAAACAGGGACAAGTACGGGAAAGCCAGCGTCCGCAATGAAAACGAAAGTTAAAAACGGTCCCACGTGGTGGGGGTTTGGGGAGGGAGAGGAGAAAGAGCTGGCTTCAGAGAGATGGCCGGGAGGATTGCTTTGACCTCCTTTCTCCTTTCGATTTCAATACCCTCCTCTGAGTCAAAGAAAAGAAAGCAAAGCCCCAACTTACTATTGCAGTGTTTCGGATCGATGCAAAGCGATATATGAGCGCGTCCATTGTAAAGCACTCTGAAAACAAGACAGGAACCCCGGAAGTTCAGAGGGGAGCTGTCAAGGAAATATTGGCATGGACTGAAATGGAAAATGTTGTAATTTGTTGCGTCTCCTGCCCTGGCCAACATGGGGCGGCAGGGCTTAATAGATGCCAGGGAGCCCAAATCTGGTTTCACATCCTTGCTTTTAAAACAGGATTGAAGTGGAAGTTAAGGGGGCTGGAGATGGTTAATAGTACCCAGTTTCTTATTTGCATGAAAGTTCGGAACACTGCTCAATCAGAAAACCTTTTTTAAAAACACACGTATTATACACACACTAGTGTTTGTACTTTTCTGTACCCCAAAATAAACTCTGGTCGATCTCATATATTAACCAATTTTAGCATCTTCTCCGGTAGCAATGGAGAAAGTGAGAACTCCAGCATGAGCAGAATGCCTTCCTCTTACCACCATGGGCAAAGCTTGGTCCAAAAAGCATTTACTGTAACTCTTTTGGTTCTGTGGTTGTTTCTAGTTCTCCTGTATACTAAGGCATTCATTCAAGCATGCTATTACACACACAGAGAGAGACATAGCTCTTGAAGGTTATGCAGTGATCAAGAACAGCAGCATTCATTCTACATGCTTCATGTGTGAAAGTCCTTTCAGAGATTAAGAGGGGCTTGGGTAACTTCTAGTTTCTGAGACCCTGGCTGTTATAAAAATAAAAAATGACAACACAGGCACACACAAAAAGTGTATCTGAAGAAGTGTGCATGCACACGAAAGCTCATACCAAGAACTAACTTAGTTGGTCTTTAAGGTGCTACTGGAAGGAATTTTTTTTATTTTTACACACAAAAAAGACAGACATAATTTGAGTATTTATTTGACAAATGTTTTTTCTACCCTTCTTCTGTGCAAATGCACCAATTCATCAGATAAATCTTTTTTTGCCATTAAGATTTTTTGTTTTTTCATTATTCACTAAGATACAGAAAACTAATGTAAAAAAACAATCCCAAACAATAGTAAAAATAGACTATGGAGTCCTCTCTTAAAGGTAGTTCTTAACCCTTACCACCCACAGAAGGTAGTAGTCCCTCCCAGCTCTCACCTGGGATGTGGGGGGGGGGGTCTAACTTTCATTCAATGTCACAGCTGATATTAAGCATGGTAAGCTGAGATATACTCGGAGTCGAGAGTGGATTTCATGCTCTTTATTCAGCTCATAGTGGTGAGGAGGAATGGAAGTTCCCCCAGAATGTCTGCTTTATATACATTATTTACACAATGGGCCCCACGTGATTGGCTAATTCCGGGATTCTCCTGTAGGCCAATCAGGTTGCAGATTCACTTCCACCTGGAGCTGGATTGGTTGGCTCCTGTGGACTAATCAGACTGCTGCATTCTGGATCTTATTGTTCTAGGACCATTCAGACTGCTGCATTTTGGATCCTATTCAACTTAGTACATAACATAAGCCCATTCCAATGTTCTTATCTCATAGTCAACTAGACTTAAAACTATAAAGACACAAAAATATAACAATTCTCTACCTTTCAACACCGACTTGAACCAGGCTCAGGTATCGGTAGTGGTTTCTTTATAAAATCAGCTGATAGTCATATCCACTATACACTCTCCAGCCAAGGGGGTCTGCTATTCTTTTGGCCATGCAAAAACCACTTGTCTTGGAGCTAGAAAATCCAGTTGTCAATCTGATGTCCAACCGTTTCTGGATGTGTGTCAATTTATTCAATATTTCCAATGCGGCTAGGCTTCAATGAAAGACCCAATATGTTTTCTCACATAATTATGTTGTTTGCAGTCACTCTAGCTTGTAGTTTTTAAGGCTGCTTTGAAGAGCTATTCACACATATGCATGTTTGGCTCAGTTCTTCATTGTATCAAGGTTTAATATATTGTAAGAATGACAGTTTGGTGCACACAGATTAAAATATCACAAGAATATATAGCAAAAATACATAACCTATGTGGCATGACTTGTAAGATTTGTTGAAAACATGGTGGATTTTGGAATGGCTGCCAGGATTCATAGTTCAGGATCCAGAAGTGGCAAGAATTAAAATATAGAACCCCAATTTTTAGGGAGTGGGAAGGACAGATTGCAAAGAGCAGCAGGAATTCTACCACAATTCCCCATTAAATTATATCTATATAGAGTATAAAGGCAGAAGTTAAGATTTTTAGACCTGTACAACTAATTTGATTCTAACTTTTCAGTAGTACATCCATTTCCGAATTTTTCATTGCCACCTGTTTCATGTACTAAGTTCTAGTCCCAGTTCAGACATAATGCTAAACCAGGGTTGTGAGAATAAGACAAAGGGAGCCTCAGGCTTGCACAGTGCCAATGCTCTCCTCCTTCACATGCAATGTCAGGAAAGTGCATACTTCCATCCCGGGCCGGATTTAGGTTTGATGAGGCCCTAAGCTACTGAAGGTAATGGGGCCCTTTATATGTCCATCTGTCCTTTGTCAACAACAAATTGTCACTGTTTTTTTGTGTTGAATATATGCTATATGGTAATTTATGGACCTAATAGGTATCTAGAGCAATTTTCACACAACAAAATATGTATTTTATCAAAGTGATTGTTGAACTGAAATACAATTAAGAAGAAGTATATTGATAGTGAAATACAATCATGAAGTATTTTGGGGGGGAGCATCCCCAAGAGAGTGGGGCCCTAAGCTATAGCTTGTTTAGCTTATACGTAAATCCGGCACTGCTTCCATTAGCAGTTTTAAATCATCTGCAGCTTTCTGTTATGGCAAAACTGATGAAATGGTGATTTATGTTCACTGTGCTTAGTTCAAACAAGCCAGGACTAGAATAAGAGAATCATGGAATAGTTAGAAAGGACCACAAGTACAATGTAGTTCAACTTGCTGCAATGCAGGAATCTTTTGCCCCACGAGGGGCTTGAACCCATGACCTTGAGATTAAGCATTTCATGCTGTATTGACTGAGCTATCCCTCGGGGTAAACCATGGAGAGCAGGGGTGGGGTGCACAAGCCAGAGGCTTATCACAGCTTGTTCTTTGGGCCCAATCCATGGCTTAGTGTTATGTCTGAACCAGGCCAAGTATTGACTTAATTTATGAAAGCAGAGTTTGGTCAAAGACAATTGTGTGTGTCTGGAGGAGTGATGAAGAACCTGTGGTTCTCATCAACACCCGTCAGGATGACTAAAAGTAATTGATGATGGCAGTTGTACTCCAGAAACGTCCGTAGGACCACAGGTTCCCCATCTGTGCTCCACAGGGTACAGATACAGTATCTACAAAGGGAACTAGAAAAACATCTTCTTAGGAATGTTTCTGTTTAAAAACATACATATGCACTTTAGAATCGTCAGTCAGCTGAATATGGAGAACTTAACTGGAAGAGAAGAAGAAGAAGAAGAAGAATCTATCAGTTTGTGGAAATTCGTTGCTGTTTGTTTTTCTTAAATGCAAGTTGAGCTACAGCTTGCTGGAAATGAAAATGCCAAATGTGTATCTGAAAACTGAAAGCTGAAGCAAACAAAAGATCTATTTGTTCCCCTCTTGTGAAAGATTGACCTAATTTTCTACTGTGGTGTGAAATCCAGATGTTACGTTATGAAGAAGGCACAATGGTACTGTTGACCCAATTAATTAAGCGTGGGGGGGGGAGAATATCACTGAGGATTAGAGGCCCAATTTGATCTATAAAATCATTTTTAAAGACCCAGCTTCGTTTTGGAAGTTTGTGCCGTATCAGTTCTGCGGAGGAAGCAGTACTAAATAAGCAAAGTGTTGTCTTTTCCTTAGTTGGTGGAGGAATGTGCAACCTTGTGAATTATACAAAACTATTCATCATAGCAAAAGAAACTGCAGCCTACTGAGGGCTACAAATACAGTAGTTTGATTATAAATGTAGAAATTTTCTTCTATAAGCATACATTTATCAGGGTGCTGTGTGCAGTGTTTGCATAATTCCTTAAAATGTAAGCAGTTTCTGGAGCTGCAAGGTAGCAAACACACATGCATGTGCAGGGAGTCTTTTAAGAGCGGCTGCAAGAATTTTATTTGGAAACGGTTTATTGCTTCCTAACCATGTGAAGAGCTAAGTGTTTTGGAGTACTATTCTCTTCTCCTCCTAACAAACTACACAGTCTTCCCTATAAAGCTGTCCTTTTAGCAGGGGTTGGCTTAGTGTGCTGTCTGAACCCAGAATCACTTGTAAGCTGTCCCCCTCTCAACCTGAGTGGGAGCCAAGAACAGGTACAAAGCGGCTGCAATCTGCTCAGAGAGAGACCACCCATTTGCATTAAGCCATCATTTCATTTCACATTATGTAAGAACACAGTCACTAGCTCTTTCGTTATAGCACCTGATAACCAGTGCTGACATACTTAGTGCCGTTTTATCAACAGCGGAAAAAAGTTAGTGACAATAAAGCTTTGCGCATTCCGGTACAGTGGAACCTCAGAAGTCAAACGGAATCCATTCCGGAATCTGTTCGACTTCCAAAATGTTTGGAAACCAGGGCGTGGCTTCTGATTGGCTTCAGGAAGCTCCTGCAGCTAATCGGAAGCCGTGGAAGCCATGTCGGATGTTTGGGTTCCAAAGAACGTTTGCAAACCGGAACACTCACTTCCGGGTTTGTGACGTTCGGGAGCCAAAACATTCGACTCGCAAGGCGTTTGGGATCCAAGGTACAACTGTATTCTAAAAGATACCCAGTCACTCCTTAACAGCACTTCTTCATTTGTTAACCACAAGTTCAGAAGAAATTAAGCTTGGAACGTACAGCAGTTTCCATTACGGTAGGGCTCAGGTGTTCTCTCAAAACAGCATAGACACTTGGAGACATGGGGAGAAGGTCTGATGGAGAAGGTGGGTCTGTGGAATCACTCAGGCTTTAAAAAAAAAGACAGACAAAAATGACATCTTGAATGAGTAATACGCAAGAAGCAGATACTGTTGTAAGGGACTAAGCTTAATTGGCGCCTCAGGCACATACAGTGGTACTTCGGGTTACAGGCGCTTCAGGTTACAGATGCTTCAGGTTACAGACTCCGCTAACCCAGAAATAGTATCTTTGGTTAAGAACTTTATTTCAGGATGAGAACAGAAATCGCATGGTGGCAGCAGGAGGCCCCATTAGCTAAAATGGTACCTCAGGTTAAGAACAGTTTCAGGTTAAGAATGGACCTCCAGAACGAATTAAGTTCTTAACCCGAGGTACGACTGTGCTCTATTTTCACTTCCCATCAATCCTGGATGGTTCACCCACTTATTAGGAGAGGGTTTCCAAGACAAAGGAGCAAAAGAAATGTCACTTCCTCTGCTGAAGAGCAACATACCAATCGGACTGGTATGCCAGACTTTCCACACAAAGAAGTTTGGGAAACACGACTTAATCAGCATGACTCACATTTTGGAGACTGGGATAAATACAGATGGGACGTAACCTTTGGTTCCTCCTTCCATAGGCCTTGGCGCTAAATTAAAAGCAACAACAACAACAACAACATTATGGACATTAAATCTCCCATCTAGGAAACCAGAAGTGCATATTCAGCAGTGCAGCCGGGTGAATTTGTTCTTCACTGAAGACAGCTGGTGGGGGAGGACACATAGCTCAGTGGCAGAGCACACATTCTTCACATGCACAAGGTTCCAGGTTCAAGTCCTGGCCAAAAGTACTGGTGATGGGAGAAGCTTCTACTTGAAACCTTGGAGAACCACTTGCAGCCACAGTTGACAATACTGAGCTAGGTGGACCAATGGTTTGACTTGGTATATGGCCGCTTCCTATGTTAAAGGCTGCTCCAGAAGTTCTTAGGATGGGGCTTAACCACATTTGACTTTCTGATCTGTGCTTGTGGCGGGGCATGCAGTTTTTGTATGCCTGGTTGAGTAATTAACCTTGCAGAGAACGTTCCATTTAATATCGCATTTGTGAGGGAGACAGGGAGTGACTGTCTTTGCCAAGCCAGCTTGCTTTTTCTTCTTTGCTAGTTTCGGTTTGTATTTTTGTTACTGCTTTGATCGTAAGATGTCTTGTGCACCACAGGAAGTAATTAAAAATGGACAAGTCTAATCTGTTTTTAAAGAACAAATATGGCAAGCATGAGCATCGGGAGTTTGCATGCTCAGCAGTTTTAATGTAAAATGGTGGGGGAAGATTTTTTTTAAAAAAAGCAATATCTTACCTTCATTTGGCTGAGAGCTATAGTGCTTTCCAAAGGCTTTGTCTTTGGGAATATCTGGATAGAGGTATTTCAGTGGGTTTTCAGGAACGTTGTCTGCCATAATAACTTTGTAATCTCGTAAAATATCAGCAAACGGCAGCGCAGTTAAACGACCCTTATTATATGGTTCAACAGAATGGAAATTCACTTCTCCTGTGAAGGACAAGATAGTTATGAAGAAGCAGACAGATAGTTGATCGCAGGTTGTTTTTTGTCAAATGGAAAGAAGAACCACAAACTCACTTAAAATAATAAAAATGCCAAATACACAAATGCTGGCCAGCTGAGAGCTGAGACAAGTAACAGATCCATTTCGTCCTAACCTGTTAAGGTACCAACTGAATATACTTTATAGGGGACTACTGCAACCCAGAGAAGGAGGTCCACAGAAGCTACAGCAGTCTTTATTTAATCTTACATCTGTAGTTAAGGTAGCACTGAGATTTGCATTAAAAGCAACATTCGAATGATCTAAAAAGGATCCTAAAAAGTTTGGTACTGGCAATTTGGCATGTGAGATGAAAAGGGAGGGCGGGGCCAGGCCACTAGTGTGCATTTCCCAAATTGCTTTTTGAACTCATGGATAAGGGCGATAGGGGTTTGGAATGCAGCGTTCAGCATGTTAAAATATAGCACGTACCATTTTCTGACCGCGATACCCAGGTAAAAGTAATCCCTCCTAAGTTGCTTTCACTAAACCTCAGTAAAAATGTTCCAGGCATCTTGTCCTTGAGCAAATTTCTCTCTTTTTCTTTGCTTACAAACCCCATAATACATCTGTAAAAAGAAAAAGAGGAAAAGAAACAGGTTTATATGTGCACAATGCTTGTCAGAAAATCCTGTGGCACGCTAGGGACTAAAGAATTTTTCTAAGGTGCCTCAAACACTTAGTTGTTGCTGCAATTTGTTGACCACACCAGAGCAAAATGTGGACCCCATCCCAGTGTTGTCCTGGACCTTTCCCCCTTTCACAGGTTTACAATCCTGGACATTTTGGACTTTCCAAGGATTGAAAACCTCTGCATTTCAAGGGGAGGAAATCTGAGTCTACTCGGGAATGGAGAATGTCTTATGGATGTCTTTACATTAAAGGAGAAACAGGCCAGTGTGAATCCACAGTTTGCTCTAGTGTGGACCAGTTCTAACTTGCCTACCCCTTCAGGAACCAGGCAAATATTATGCAGCAAACACATGTAATTGCTGGTCACCTGCAACTTTTTTACATTCAAACTGCAGCACGGAGCTCCAAACTTTATTAGGGAAGTGGTGCTGAACGGGCTGTTTACGTCTTTTCTGCTATTCTGTTTCGTATTCTATATTGCTCTCCTGAAGTAGTTTTTGGCAGACCAGTGGTTCCTCATCATGCTTGTCTCTAGAAGGATCAGCAAAGGCCCTATGATCAGTATTCAGGTGCCAATGACCCTGTGATAAACTTCCATACAAAACAAAAGTGCAACCCATTGCAGTAAATATTTCTGCACTTTCAATACATAGTCTCTTAAATAGGTTTTTGGTCAGGTGATGAGGATTATAAATGTAATTCTTGGTAGCATTCTTGCTAGATTGGTAGATTCTTGGTATAGGAAAGGACATGCACCAAACAGAATTAATTACTTGCAAGGCAATGTTTACCTTATATATTATTTTCACTCGCATTTTCTGACAGTCTGCTTAAAATATAATAGTAACCAACGACACCTAAACAGTGTATACAGTTCTCTTTAAACAATAACCATCTTTTTAAAAATCTGGATATATGATATTATGAAATTATATTTCATACTTACGTATATAAATGAAATGTTTTATTTCTTTTGTAATTATTTTATTTTTCTGGATTTTTTTTAAAGGCTTTTGGTTAATTATGTAATTTTTGCTCACTCAACCCAATGATGCTTTTTGTGCACCTAAAATTTGTCAAGAGTTAGGTATTGTTAATTTTATAATTTGAGTGTATATTGGCTTTTTTTTAAAAAAAGGATTGTGCTTGTTAACCACCTTGAGTCTTTGTGGAGACATAAGCAGGCTTTTTTTTTTAAAAAAAAAAACACAACTATTAATCCTGAAGGATGGGGAGTAGGAAATGGGTCCAGTACTTTTCCCTTCCCTCCAGCAGGGTCAATAGGAGTTTTCATGAGGCAAGTTAAACCACACATATATGAGGGAGTAAAAATTCAGAAGACTAGATCATGGATACTTTATTTTTTAGGTCATATGTGGTTTGGCTTAAATTCTCAACCAGCTGGATAAGCAAAATGCTTAAACTGGCTAACAATACTGCAAATACATCTGAAATAAATGGTGGCTGTGTGCACACATATTCTTGGCAGAAATTCCTGTGGTTAATCTTTGTCCTCTTGCAGAACTGCAAGGTTCCACTGGAGGTTCCCTGGAACTGAGTGGTAATGACATTTTCATCTGTGCACTCGGGTGAATCATGGTGTTGCTCTGGTACAGCAAAACAGCCAGGTATTACAATTGGTGCTTGTGCACTCCGGAGTTTACTATGTTTTTGTAGCTGTTTGCATTCCCATTTGATTTGCATAGCTCACATTTCCTTACCCCTTCGATAGCACCAGTCTCAATGCTTCCCCCAAGTGAATTTGGGTTTATGCAATACCAGCAGGGCTTTTTCTCAGCCTGAACTCATTTCCAGCACCTCTCAGGCGGGCGCCATTGCCATTCTAAGAGAATGAGGGAGGTGTTCATGGTGAGACCTCTTTTTCTAGAAAAATAGCACTGGATACGGGGATAATAGATAGATAGATAGATAGATTCTTTATTGTCATTACACTAGTGCAACATTGCACAAGTGCAACGAAATTGGATGCCATCCCTTAAAAACAACAAAAGCAAAACAACAGCAACAACCAAACAAACCACCTTCCAACCACACCCACACCCACACCCATCAAACTCCCAGGTCTCACTATCGAGTTACAGCATTCAAAAAGGCCACAGCTCTTGGATAGAAACTGTTTTTCAGTCTATTTGTCCTTGACTTGATGTTTCTATACCTCCTGCCAGAAGGCAGTAGTGCAAACAGACTGTATCCCGGGTGAGATGGATCCTGCAGGATGTTGTTTGCTTTCCTAAGGCAACGGGAACCGTACAGTTCTTCCAAAGGTGGGAGAGGGTGACCAATAATCCTTTGGGCTGTGGTTATGACCTTCTGGAGCACCTTGCTCTCCCTAGCTGTACAGTGTAATCAGATACACTGGAGGAAATTGGGGGCACAGAACATTCGTTTTGGTGTTTTGGGGTGAGTGCATCAATATCCATTTCTGCTTCTCTCTTTTCCATGCACCCTACTTCTTTAATCCTTTCATTTTTTTCTGGCTGTGCTCCAAACTATTTCCGGTGTACCCCTGAATGGAGGCATGTTGTTTTATCCCCTTTTGATCCCCCAAATATGCCCAAAATGAGAACCCTGTTGGTGCTTAATCGGCATAAGAGAATTAAGAAATTAGAAGACAGGGACAAACACAAAAAGGATCACATATTGATTTTTAGAGCATATCTGAAGGCAGCCCTGTTTAGGGAAGTTTTTAATGTTTGATGTTTTAATTATCGTATTTTAAATTTCTGTTGGGAGCCGCCCAGAGTGGCTGGGGAAACCCAGCCAAGTGGGCGGGGTATAAATTATTATTATTATTATTATTATTATTATTATTATTATTATTAGTATTATTATTAGTATTAACAGGAAACCCCAGTGTTGCTCCTTATACACAAATTCAAATAAATGTGAGTGTGGACTGTCAGTCTGAATTACTTAGTACAGAAAGTATTGATCTGATATGTAGTGATCTCTCCTATTCTAATTGATTCAAGAGGGTTCTGTAAGCTTCTCTGTGTGGAATAAAGAAGCAGAAGGTTCATGAAAGCAGAAGGTTCATGATGTTTGGGTTATTCCTTCAGAGAGGCTTACAGCTGGCTTAAACTGGTTCTATTATCTCTTTCTGTCAAGGTCATGCTGACTATAATAGTAAAGCCAGAAGGAGCCAGGGTTTCCCTCTCTTTCTATCTCTTCTGGTGCGGTGTTCTGTATATAGTGTTAAGGTTTAGTTTTATTATAAGTTATTGTAAGTTTGAGTTAAGTCTGCTGCAACTGGATTTCCTATGGACAGTGCCAATCCTGAATGTATTGGATTTGTGACCATTATGCTCATTTGCCTTCAGTAGCAGTAAAGCTCTGCTGGATGAAATACAATTGCCTCTGGTCTATTTTGGGGGGAATCTCACAACATGTTTCAGTTTTTACTCTGCTAACTATACCTTGGAGTTCTGCTCTGGATCAATATTGAGTAGAATACATGGCAGGACTACTATGGCCTAAGTTGAATGAAGGGGGTGGGAAGCAAGCCCTCAGTATGGCACAAATGCACTAGTGCAACTCTTATTGTCATTATTAAATTTTTAAAAATTCAATAGAAATTTTTCACAAGAAACTCCTCTTGCAATTCAAATGTAGGCAGAAGTGGGGTAACATAGGAGTTTTTTGTTTGTTTGTTTGTTTTTTAACCTAACTGCAATCTTAGCCATGTTCTCCCATTGCTTCTGCTTTTGATGAAATTCCTCTGTTGAAATCGACAGGATTTAAAAGTGCTTAAGTCTGCTTGAGGCTGCCTTCAGAGTCTGTACCTACTTACTTACTTAACAAACAGGAAGGACAAAACAAAATTCCGCGTTGCCAGTTTATGTACAATCACCAAGATGCTGCTCACCCATCAATCCAAAGTGGAAGAATGTGCTTTTTAATTAGCTCCAAGATTGCTTCTAGCCATGCCCAAAACGTAAAGGATTTACCAGGTAAGTGTTCCTGTTTATAGAACAAATTAGATACACAGAAAAATTAAGGTTTCAATATAGTACCAGTAACCTTTATCTTTAGACTTATTCTCCAACAAAAACAACTACCGTATTTTTCGCTCTATTGGACGCACCGGACTATAGGACGCACCGGACCATAGGAGGGGGAGAACAGGGGGGGGGGTTTCTTTCTTGTTCTCCCCCTCTAAAACAAGGTGCGTTGTGTGCGTTCAAGGTGCGTTCACCCGAAGCCTCCGGAGCCCAGCGGGAGTTCCCGCTGGGCTCTGGAGGCTTTGGGTTCCTTTCGACCTGCTCTTTGGGGCTGACGGGGGCGGGAGTGCTGCTTTCCCCCACCGCCAGCCCCAAAGATCAGGTCGGGGAACAGCAGGAAGGCGGCGCTCCACCTCCCCGCTGTCCCTCGAGCTTGTGGGGCTGGTGGTGGGGAGAAGCGCTGCTTTCCCCCACCGCCAGCCTCCAAACCAGGTCGGGGAACAGCGGGAAGGTGGCGCTTTGCCTCCCCGCTGTTTCCCGAGCTTGTGGGGCTGGCCGTGGGGAGAAGCGCTGCTTTCCCCCACTGACAGCCTCCAAACCAGGTCGGGGAACAGCGGGAAGGTGGAGCTCCGCCTCCCCACTGTTCCTCAAGCTTGTGGGGCTGGCGGTGGGGAGAAACGCTGCTTTCCCCCACCGACAGCCTCCAAACCAGGTCAAGTTTGGAGGCTGATATCCGCAAGCCTTGGGAGCCCGGCGGGAACTCCTGCCGAGCTCCCAAGGCTTGCGGATATCTGCCCGAAGCCTGGGGCGTGCTGCGCAGCGCTCCCCGGGCTTCAGGCTGCTATCCACAAGCCTTCGGAGCGCTCCAAAGGCTTGCGGATAGCTTCCTGAAGCCTGGAGAACGAGAGGGGTCATTGCGCACTGACCCCTCTCGCTCTCCAGGCTTCAGCAAAAGCCTGCATTCGCTCCATAGGACGCACACACATTTCCCGTTCATTTTTGGAGGGGAAAAAGTGCGTCCTATAGAGCGAAAAATACGGTACTTGGTATTTGCAGACTACTGGAGGTCACCTGTGATACTATTTCTGAACAGTCTTTAGTTCCCTTTGTTAGCATATGAGACTACACTTTGCTATCAAACATTCCAAAGCAAGTCTATAAGTAGCTATTTTCCCTATTTCCCCTTTTTAAAAATATAATAAGTGTTTACGATACAAAGAGTCACACACTCATTAATCCACCCACTTTTGCTTGTGGAACTACCCACCACATGTGACACACATACCCCGCCACCAAAGAAGTTTATCTGTGAAGGAACATGGTCCTTGGACTAGAAAAGGTTCCCTACTCCTAGGCTGGATCTACCCTGATCTGTAAAAACGCTAATAAAATGCTATTTAAAAACCGTGTCATATAGCTCTCAATGCAATTTCCCATTCCCATTGTGACTCTGCAATGCCCTCTGGTGTCACACTTTCATAACACATTTTTCAAGTTATAACTGACCACTGTAGATTCACCCCTAGTCTACAGTCTTTTAACACTGTGCCAAAGAAATGACTTTTATTTCATATTTGTTATAATTGTAATGCCATATTTTCTCTCCTAACCCATCTCTCTCAAAAGAAGAAAAATCAAATCGAAGTGAGAACAAAACAATGAAACTCTATATGCCAGTCTTTCTCAACTGTGGGTCCCCAGATGTTGTTGAACTACAACTCCCACCATCCCTGACCACTGGCCCTGCTAGCAAGGAATGATGGGAGTTGTAGTCCAACAACATCTGGGAATCCAAGCTTGAGAAAGGCTGTTATATACCATATAGGTGCATAATATACAATGAAACCCTCTGCATCCCTGAAATGTTGTGGAGCTCTTTGCTAGAATTAAAAGCTCCCATTCATCAACTACTGAGTTTTTAAAACAACAAAACCTCACAATATGGCTATCTGCTAGGGATGGGTGAATATGTCAGTTTCAGTTTCACTTAGCCACTTTTTTTTT
The DNA here is from genome assembly GCF_965112155.1 of Podarcis liolepis. Taxonomy (NCBI): domain Eukaryota; kingdom Metazoa; phylum Chordata; class Lepidosauria; order Squamata; family Lacertidae; genus Podarcis; species Podarcis liolepis. Next base: position 120,679,996 of record NC_139554.1, read on the forward strand.
TACCATTCCTCTATTCATTTCTCCACATTTCTGCATAAGTTTGTGTTTTCATTTTAAATTAAGTGTTCATGAAAATTCATCAGCATCAGTGCAAATCTCTCCTAATATACACACTTTTTCATTTCATAATATGTATATGCAGCTTGTTTGTAGAAAACCTCAAAGCGCTTTTTGCAAAGCAATTTCTCAAAATCAATGCATTTATATGTTATTTTCACTAATCTATGGATTAATATGTGCATTTTACCCTCATATATGCATTTTTGTACACATTACCTGACTAGCAAAATTCACAAGAAGTGTGACTTTCAAAGAATGGCTGTGCTTCAGTTTGGGTACTGAGTTTCAGGAAGTGTGAGTTATGTAAATTCACATTTAAATGCAAAATGAATTGAATTTCTCCCCAAATCCCTATTATTCACCCACCAGTGAAGCAAGGCTGCACCACTACCCTTTTTACTTGCTGATGGGATGTTGTACTTTTGCTACTCAAAAGCTATACAGCGAACAAGGTTGGCCCAAGACATTTAGGCATCTGAACTGAACTATAAAATAGCATGCCCACCACCCACCAGGGAAGAAGGGGTGAATGAAGACCTACATCAGGAACAAGGGGTGGGTGGTAAAGATCTACATCAGGAACAAGGTAGGAGTCAAGATCTATTTTGGGGACAAGAGAGGGTGCAATAGCAGCAACAGCAGGTGATACATTCCTTGAAGGCTGGATCTGCTCCCCTGTGGATCCTGCCACCTGAGCCAGTTTCCACACATAGCCTCATGGGTGGGCCGGCCCCACATGCAAGCATCATGAAAAGACTAAACTAGTTGCTTGGAGAATAAGTTGAGTGTTTGGAAAGACCTATGGTGCTTCAGTATCTGACTTGTGTACGAACATGGCCAAGAATGCAAGCAGCATTTTGAAACATCTTAACAATGACATACCTTACAGAACTTTGACCAGGAAAGTTGATGGTCCCCATAACTAACTTGCAGTCCTAAAATTTAACGGGGAGAAATGTGAGGCCAACATCTTTCCAAAATGTTTGTTTTAAATATCACAGTTTCAAATAATTTAAAAAGACAAGCACAATTTCCCAGTTGGACTAAAGATTGAAGTACTATGAAGCAATCTGGGAGTTTCAAAATCCTGCCAAACAGCAAAGAAGCTAATAATAATAACAATAATTTTATTATTTATACCCCGCCCATCAGGGTAGCAAGCTAATTTAGGAAATGCAGGATAGACCATGGAGTATGCACAGTTCTGTCCTCCAATATCTCACCACCATTTCCCCACAGCATTTGCCACATGAGGCAACTGCCTCAATCCACCTAATGTTAGGGCTGGCCAGATTTACAATAGGACACAGTTTGGCTCAGAGAATTAATGCTGAAAATTTGCTTTATAGTTTCACCTGTAAGTTTGTCTGCCAGCATACTAAGTTGATCAGAGTTGAGCCCACGGCCAACATATGATGAAAACTGCCAGCTCAGTACTTCCAAGACTTGATTCAAAGTGCCGGGTGGTGGATTATTAAAGAAAGCCAAGTTCTGCAGCCAAATGAAAGTTAACACAGAATTCTGTTAGCTATTCATTGTTTCCGTATGTGAGCTGTTTTGGGAACTCTGAAGTGTCAAAGGGCAGTAGAAGAAATGTACCATGTTTTTCCATGTATAAGATGCCCCTATGCATAAGACGACCCCTATTTTTTGAACCCAAAATTAAGGATATTGGGTTTAAATCCAGAACCAGAACCCAAGCCCAGGCCACCCACACCAGAACCTGAACCCAAGCTCAAGCCCAGAATCCGAACCTGGGCTGCCCGTGCCAGAGCCCAAACCCTTATGCATTCACCTTCCGTGAATAAGACGACCGCAATTTCTGTGTGTGACCAGGTAGGTGGGCATGACCCTGGGTGACCTTGTAAAAAGGCCAGTCACGGAGCCATCTTCCCTTACTCTTTTGCTGCTTTCTTCTGATACTGATGTATTTTGCTGTCTGCTGGCTCTCAGCCAGAAGGACATGGGCTCAAATCCCTATGTGAGATGAACTCTTTTCTGTAACTCTAAGCTAAAGCCTGCCTTCAGGGATTCAACTGCGAACTGAATGTGAGTAAACTTATTACTTTAAAAAGAAGACTGTTGTGTCTTTATTCTTTTTAGGAGGGATGAAAGGGGACTTGTCAGGAACAGAACCCAATCTGGACAAAACCAGATTGGATTGCTTAAGCAAACAGATTCAAACAAATCTACCAACTAGCTTCCTGCTATATATTGGGGAATGCACTCTGTTGCTGACTCACATGCGTGAGTTAGGGAGGATACTATTAAATCAATATATCCTCTCCTAGTATCTACAACATTCCCCCAATACATTATTTGGAAATCTTAAGAAAGAGTAAATATAGACTGTAAATAGAATTCAGAACATACGAGCATCATCTTTCAAGTACCAATAAGGATACACAAGTGTCATGAGTATCTCTTAGAGAATTGTGGGAAAGATGCATCATGGGAAAGAAGTTCTCTGTGCTGCTACACCCAATTCATGAAAAACAGGAATTTTGCTATATAAAACCTACCTGTGGTTCACTTGTGGGCAAGTTGTACCAGATAATAGAAGCCCAAGCACTGGGCAATTGGCTGACATTGGAAATCATCACTACTGGTAAGGAACTCGTCTGAGGAAAAAGATGCATAGATTTCATTGTTTATATGGAACAGACTAGTTTTGAACTGAATGCATTAGAAGTTACTGATGCAATGTCATAAAAGGCTGCAATCAAAATGCTGTATGGGAGGTGCACTCTTGCTGATTTTTGCAGGTAATCAATTTTGTTGGAGTTCAGCTTTCTATGCTGGACTCCACATGCAGGGCTACTTGTGGCATGGGCCAACCAATAAACCCAAGCTACAAAGGCAGGATACAAGAGGAGCTAGAAAACAAATGGAACTTTGGAGAAATAAATCATCGCTTGTTTGACCATGTGTAGGTCAACTTATGTTTAACTTGTGATTTGTTAAACAAACAAGGGCTTAGCATTGTGTAAAACAGGCCACTGTTTCTAGGTACAGTCGTATGTTGTTTTTAGAACAGAATGCATTCTAGGAGTCCGTTCGACTCCGGGAACCATTCAAAAGCCAACGCGCGGCTTTTGATTGGCTGTAGGAGCATCCTGCAGCCAATCGAAAGCAACGTTGGATGCTTGGCTTCTGAAAATCGGAACACTCACTTCTGGGTTTCAATCATTCAGGAGCTGATTTGTTTGGGAGCCAAGGCATTTGGGTTCCAAGGTATGACTGTACAGTTTTCCTTTATAGGCCACTTTATATATATACTGAGAGCACTTACTTCCAGGTCTATTGTCAGACCATATAAGCAGACCTGTGTTTCAAAGGTTATGGAATGTAGTTCTTCAGTTACCATTTGAGGGCCCTGAAGAGATAGAAAAGGTTTTTATAAAGAATATCTGAAACACATATACACTAAACATGGGCGAGTTGGAATGCAACTCAAACAACCAAGTTACTATATTTTGAAATTTTGTTAAACAGGATTAGATGCATTGTGGATTCCAACGCCACTATGCTTGCTTCCAAAGTTTCCTGCGTTTCCAAATTTAATTTAAACAAGAACAAAACAAAATTGTTGAGTGATGCATCTTACTTCTCAAAACGTTAAAAAAACTAACTGTGCTATTTGAAGGCTGCTTTCAGTAATGGCAAAAATGTCATCTTCAGATTTTAAATTTCAGTGGAAATGGTTAATTTCAAAATCAGGGATGCATTTTACAGATTTTATTTTTATTTTGTAGGAAAGTGAAATGAATCAATTTATCCAGAAGCGGGAGCCCCAAAGCTACTTTTCTATTAAACCCTAATGGGTAGAAATAAATTGTCGCTGCCCTTTAGAAGGTCCAGTGCTTGTTTTGGGGGGGCACGGGTACACATACCCCTAAACATTTTTTGAATTAAGGTTTGGCCTCATTGAGGTGCAGTATTTCAATATGAGTAGGAAAATGAGAGTATCCCTAAACTTTTTTTTTTTTTGAAAAAAAGCACCGAGAAGGTCTATTGATAAAAATATTTGTGCCACATGTTGCCATTGTTTAAAGAAAATAACAGAGCATGGTAGCATTTCAGCTGCAATTGCTTATCTCCCCTCTCTCTCAAAACTCTGACTCAATTTAGGTAGGATGGGGGAGGACTTTTATCATTCATTCATTCATTCATTTTAAGCAACTATTGGTGTACCATGCGTTATATGGCCATTATAAATTTATACTTAACTTACATGGATAAATATGGACAATGACATTTTCTTCAACTCAACAGGGCAGCTATGCCACACTACAAATACAATCCAAACGATTAAATCTTCCTACCTCACTGCCCTTGTTTCCAGTACATGATTTCATTTCTTTTGGTTGCTAAAAAAAGGTTAAAAATCAAGACTGAGATTAATATACAATAGTGTTTATTCACAGAAACTGTTAGAGATGGGTACTTTTGTGTTCAGTTGATGACAATCAAAAAAGCATGGAGTGGGACCTCTGGTGGAGACTAAAAACCTTCCAAAAGAATAATTATAATACAGTGGAACCTCGGTTTTTGAATGTAATCTGTTCTGGATGACCGTTCGACTTCTGAAACGTTCAAAAACTGAGGAGCAATGGGCAGTTGGCAAAATCCATTGAGGGGAAAAATAAAAACATGCAGTGGAAGCCGTACGACTTCTGAGGCGCGTTCGAAAACGGAAGCAATTACTTCCAGGTTTTTGGTGTTTGGCTTCCGATACGCTAAAAAAACGAGATTCCACTGTACAGTGTGGTACCTCGGGTTACATATGCTTCAGGTTACATACGCTTCTGACGGCGCAGCAGCAGCCGGAGGCCCCATTAGCTAAAGTGGTGCTTCAGGTTAAGAACAATTTCAGGTTAAGAATGGACCTCCGGAACAAATTAAGTACTTAACCCAAGGTACCACTGTATTGGTATTTTCCTATGCCATCAGATCAGACGTTTAGTGTTCTAGCTTGAGGACTCAAAAACAGATTTCACAATTTCCATGCATTTTGCCATGTCTGCTTTTTGTGGTTGTTAAATTTTAAAAATCAGCATTGGAAGGGGAAAAAATGCAAATTGCATCAGTGAATGGGATCAGACCAAGAATCGGAGGGGAAATTTAACTGTTTTATCCACAGCTGCATTCTGGAGGGAAATCCCTTTTCCTTACCTGCACTGGACCCAACTAGGGAATTACGGTACCTCCAAAGCAAACACCAGGTTCAGAATAGGCAGCAGCAGTGCTTCCCCCCCAGGGGTACTCAAGGGTACGCAGTACCGGCACCGTTGTTGTTGCTGTTGTTAAAAAGTGTGGCTCTTACTGTAACAACTTCATGGTAATTACCTTCACCTATTTTTCTATTTTAAAAAAGCACTGGGCAGCAGGGAAGGAAAGGGTTAGATTCTCCACATACCTGCATCCGTTTCTCCATTTTTGGGACATAATAAATGAAGTATTGCCTTACCAAATGACGAAATTCTACAGAAAGGCTCCCATTTGCAGATTCATCCATGTTCATTGCTTTTACATGAGTGCCGCAAAGGATAAATCTGCGGTTGCTAGAAGACACATCCCAGTAAGCAGCAGCAGAAAAATAATAAGGGAGCAACACGTGTTTGTTGTAGTAGTTCCATCATTTATATTGTCTTACCTTATAGTAGAAGCATTCCTGAATTAAAAAGACAAGAAAACCCAAGGTAATTTACTGCGCTGAACTAAAACAATGTGTTTTAAAGCACAAAGGTTGACTCATGTTTCTGATATTTCAGAGTGTGTTCAGAGCTTATTCACAGTATACCTGGAAATTGAGAACTCAAAGAAAACCAATAGCAGTGGCGGAGTTGGCATTCATAGTGAGATACAGTAATTTTATTGTCATGGTTCTCTATTTTGTTTTGTTTGGTGCAGTCGACTTCCAAAACATTCAGAAACCAAAGAACGGCTTCTGATTGCCTGCAGGAAACTTCTGCAGCCAATCAGAAGCTGCGGAAGCCCCGTCAGATGTTCGGCTTCCAAAAATAGTTCGCAAAGTGGAACAGTCACTTCCAGGTTTGCGGTGCTTGGGAGCCAAAATGTTTGAGAACTAAGTTGTTCGAAAACCAAGGTACGACTGTATACAGTTTTCCAAAGTTTCTGGTCAATGAGCATAATAAAGAGATTGATAGTTTGCAATCCTTATTTCATTGATACAACAGAATTAATTTGCATGGATTCCATCCTGCCATAGATAACTGCAACTGCTGCTAATTTTACCAAGTGGAGGCATTTGTAGGATTTATTCCGAAGTTGCATTTTGTGCTGAAACCATGGAACAGTGATCAGTACTTTGAAAGTTGTGGTTGTAAAACCACACTTGCTATGGAGGCCTAAGCAATCCTGACACCAGCCTATGCAATCACAGCAACTTGTTTTCTTGTGTGAATTGCAGTCTTGGTTGCATATTACCCAAAATGTTGTTAACAGTCTGAAGAAATCATGAGATCCGCCCCCCAACACCCTGCAAGTTATCTACCTGTCAATAGCAGCTTTCACTTTGATCTGGTAGTTCAGCTCTGGCAATCTAATAAGCAGTCTAGGGGAGAAAAAGAAAGAAGAAGAAAAAAGCTTCATACATTTAATAGCAAACAATGATAATTGCCTAGGGAAATTAGCTGTCATAACAGTTTTTATGATAATCTTGAACAGCCAAATTAGGCAATCCATGCATACTTTGCAAATCGCATCCACGATGTTAGTGTGGAACCTGCCACCAAATGCATGAGACTCGCAGATGCAGTCCAATAGTAACTAAAAGTAACATGAATTAGTCAAAGTGAAGAGAAGCTGTTGTTCTCATCTTTTGAAAAATGCTGTGATAGATGCTGGCCTGAGTCTTCAGGTCCATAATCTTTTCCATTTAGCAGCTCCATTTAAAAAACTGATTTCTTCAAAAACAAAAGACAATAGAAGTTTTAATGTTTAAAAATATTTGGCCCAGTGTGCACACTGGCAGAGGAAGAGGATTGCGGGGGGAGCACCCCACCCCCGGCAGCGCGATCCCGGTGGGGTGCCATCGCAACTGCGCCCCTGCCTGCCCCGGGCACCCCGCCCCAGGCAGTGGCATAGCGTGGGTTGTCAGCACCCGGGGCAAGGCAAGTAATTTGCGCTCCCTAACCCATGGATTTGCACCCCCTAACCCTAACCCCCAGATGTTGCGCCCGGTGCGCCCGGCCCCCCCTGCGCCCCCGCTACGCCACTGGCCCCAGGACACATGCCTGCCCCGCCCCCGCCTGCTCTCCGCCCCCCCGGTGCCGGAGCATGAAGAAGTTTTGAAGAGATACTCCAGGACACTAAGCAAATCAAGTAAATGGTTACGTGATAGCCTTTACTCACCTAAGTTTAACAGTGAACTGTATTAAAGTTTTAAGAACCAAAGGCCTCTGAGGATGGGTTGGCATGCAGGGCTGTCTCTCAACTACAAATGAACTAATACAAAAGGAAGTAAATATATTTGTTAGTACTTTGCATAAACATGTACTGAAGGATAAGCAAGATTATTTCATCTCATGAAGACCAATACTTCAACATGGCAGAGTTGCTTTTTCAGACACATATTGCATTTTCATGACAGGAGCTATATGTTGACATGCCTTTCAGTCACAAATTACACTTAACACGTAACATAAGCTTACGCACCTTTGGAAGAGGCTGTAGAGCAAAAAGTTTACTCTTTCCAGCAAGTGAGGTCTTTGCAAGGGAATGGGGTCTCCCTCATACGTGAGCTTGACCAAAAGCTCATCCAGTTTCTCCAGCTGCCTTCTTATTTGAAAAAGACTCTCTGCCATCAGAGTGAAACTGAATAAATGAAAAGAAAGAATCAACTCTCTCTCTCTCTCCTTCACACACACGCAGTGAAATGGACACCTGGTGGAACCTAAATGTCTTATTTTTATATTTTGTCTTTGGCAAGTTCTACATAATTGCATACAGTGAGCTGTGTTCTTATCTCTCCGTATTCCTTTGTGATGTGTCCCATTGCAGCAGACGGTGAGAGCTCAGGGATAGAAGATAGGGGAAAGGCACAGAAAACAGATAAATGGATTGACAATTCAACTAGGGTGCAGTGAGACAAGAGAGAGGAGAAAATCTCTGTTGTCTCCTGTTTCCAGAACCAGCAATAGAAATCCAAAAGGAGCTATCTTTCTCAGGGTAAAGTGCACAGTGCTAATGGCTGGGGTGGGATATACTCTCTATCAGGTAACTTTCAATGGAGGTTTCGCAACTGGCTACAACCCTAACAGTGATTCCCCAGATATGAAAGCGTTTGCTTGGGGTGACCATGACACAATCTGTGTGGTTCAGCCACAGCCCCTCATTTCTTCCATTGCAGCAACCTTGTTTCAAAGAGCCCTTTTCAGAGCAGGTGATGCCTGCTAGAGTTATTTTCACTTCAGATGAATACATTCTTAGAAGCTGCATAAACTCTGTTAACCTCTAAGATTAAATTTGTATTGGGTATTCTGGGCTGGGGAGAAGCAGCAGCACCACTTCCTGTCGCACTTCGCTCAGAAAATAGGAGTTACCGATAAAAGTTTACCAGTTTTGCAGCTGATCAAGCCCATTGTGCAGAGGCCCTCCGATGCAAGCAATTTGTTGCCTTCTCTTCCAGTCCACTAATTCTTCTGTTAGCAAGTTATTCACCAAGGCTTCAGCTTCTTTGATTATTTGTGTCATTTTGCTGAGAACTTCCTAAAAGACACAGGATATGTATCTCTCGTACAAGCAAGGACCAAGAATGTTTTATAAATGCAACTGTCCTTTATTGCTCTGGAATAGCCTTCAGCAACTGGGGGGGGGGCTCTAGATGTTTTGAGCTACAATTCCCACCAGCCACAGCCAGTATGGCTGCTCTGGAGCTCACCATCCATACAACCAGTGCTTTTTTCTGGGGGTACGCATACCCCTAAACATTTTCTGGATCTTTGTAATTTTGTCCCTTTACTGTGTTTATTTTTCCAGATTTGAACTATAAAATGGTGATTTTCGTGAGTCAAAATGAGAGTACCCCTAAACATTTTTTTTTAGAAAAAAAGCACTGCATACAACAATGCCTACTACAATAACACAATGCAAAGAGACAACCTATTTTTTCTACTCACAGCTCTGAGGCTCTCATCTTTCTAAGGCTAATCAAAATCTGAACATCTTCCAGGATGTATATCAGACTTTTCTGTTTAGGAAAGCATTTAGGGCAACCTTCATCAAATAATTTCTTTCCAGCAATTTTGGACTAGAATTCCCATCAGCCCCAGGCAACATACATGATGGGAGTTTAGACCAAAACAACTGGAGGGCACCAGATTGGCAAAGGGTGCTGTATAATATGTCTGGACTAAATTCCACCTATGAACCACTTTGGCATACAAATTTCAGAAGCTCAAAAGGTCCATAAAGTACTAACACTGGACCACAATTCCCCATGGAATACATAACAGTATTACTATCTACTTAGGAAAGGTAAGACATTTCGAAAGTGGGAGCTTTAGACCTTATTTTTCTAATTTTATCTTACAAAGTTAATTGTAGGAAAGTTTTAAACAATCATAGTGTTGTTGTTGTTGTTTTTTTAAAAAAACCTTCTCCCCCAACAATACTGATATTTAACATGTAGATTCTTCAGGATTTCCACTATCCACTGGCCTAGAATTTCAAGAGATACAAGTGAATGTAAAGTTCACCAGAGGTGAACAACTTTAGCACTTAATAAAGCATGGTTTCTGGAGGATTCTCAGGCTGAAATCACTAGTTTTGCTAACATGTTCTCCAGCCATCATGATAAATTATATTTTAATAATAATAATAATCCAGCTTTACTTCGATCGCCTGTCTTGCACTAGCTCACCTTGAAACTCACTATGCGGGAGCCTGCAAGGCAGGAAATGATGGTACTCTATACTGTTTTAAAACACACCATTCAACAGGTGCTATCAACAGCGATTCATTAAGGGATGGAGGTTCCTTCACCACTCACTCTTTGGTTCCGACACCAAACCTATTCCTTGTGGAAGAAGAGAACAGCCCTGCTTAAGAGAGAATTATTTTTGAACGTCATTCTAATAGTAGGATTGCATGCATGTGTCTCCTGACTCATCACTTTCTTCCACCCTAGTCTCTCTCTAAAGGCTGTTATAAGATGTTTGGATAGCCCCACACATGCTACTCTGAGCTCTTTGGAGAAAGGGCAGGTCAGAAATGTAAGGGGAAATGCAAACTTAAGTCCTCTCACTTTCAAATATGTGGAACACCCTTTCGCAACCTTTGTGCCCTCCAGTTGTTGGATTCCAAGTCCCATCATTCTCAGCTAACATAGCCAATGATCAGGAATGGTGGGAGCTATAGTGCAAAACACCTAGGTGGCACCAGACAGTACTCTCTCTGCAGTCATCAAACTCTCTCGAGCTCTTGGGAATTTCCTGCTGCTTAACCACATGAAGAACTCTGAAGCAAGCTGCCTCTACGTTTACATCAGCAGAATAGGGTGGCGTGCAAAAGACAAACATACAAACAACGAAGACAATTTAGCAAACCTTTCTCTTGTAGTCTAAGGTATTGAGCATCTCCTGCAACAGCAGCATCTCTTGTTTCACAGCAACACTGTTTTTGTTGGTGTGTTCTAAAAGAAGGTGCAAAATAGCATGTGTATGGCACAAGAAGAGTAAGCCTCTTAAACGGCATAGCCCAGCTAACACACACACACACACACACACACACTGCTAAAATCATGGTCTAGCCTTATGAGGAACAGCTATAGTTGGCTTCAGGCTGCAAGGAGGAGATACGGAAGCTTCTGCCTCCATTTTATAATCACTTAATGATGAAATTCCTGGAAAATTAAATACACATTTTTTTATTATTAATTTCATTTATTAATGACTTCCTATGAAGCATTACACACACACACACACACACTTTCAAAACCAGAACAGACACTGCTTAGGATAAAAATCTCCACTTAGAAGGCTTCTTCAAAAAGGAAGGTGTTCAACAGGCACCAAAAAGACAACAGAGACATGCCTGCCTGATATTCAACAGGAAGCAGTTCCAAAGTGCAAGTACCACCACTCTAAAGACCCAGTTCTGACATTGTATAAAATGGCAGCGCACAGTGATCATTTAGGTATAGTACTTATGTGTACATTATAAGCCCTATATGGTACATGCCAGCAAAATTAGTCATGACTGAGTCCAACTGAAAGCAATGGAATTTGTTGTAACTAAGTGCCATTCCATTGTTTTCAACTGAACAGGCAGCATAATTTTGTACACATGTCCACTGTATTCACTGGGATTTACTTCCAGTTAAGAGTCAAAGCACTGAAGCCTCAGTTGTGACGACGTTTTGCAGGGTTAAGACTCCAGACATGAAGAGTACATGCAGGCTGCATTCTGACACACACCTGGGGATTCAGCAGGGAAGCTGTTACTTATGAGAGTTTGATGAAACCAGAGATATGTTCACACATTTCCTTTATCATGTCTACAGTGACCCACAAAGGTGCCTGCTTATAGCGGTTAAATGTCAGGCAAAGTGATGCTGTAGTGATCCGTTTGTGGTCAGGATCATCGTCATCATTTGAGGGAAGAGTCAAGACATTATTACTCAGAAGACAGTATGACATTACTAATAGACTAGCAAGAAGAAATGGCTTTTAAAGAGCCTGCATCTCTTGAAACTGATCAAGTGTAAACTCATGCTTATAATATGTAAACTTATCTGGCTTCCTGCACAGTAGTACCTCGGGTTAAGTACTCAATTCATTCCAGAGGTCCGTACTTAACCTGAAACTGTTCTTAACCTGAAGCACCACTTTAGCTAATGGGGCCTCCTGCTACCGCCGGAGCCCGATTTCTGTTCTTATCCTGAAGCAAAGTTCTTAACCTGAAGCACTATTTCTAGGTTAGCAGAGTGTGTAACCTGAAGTGTATGTAACCTGAAGTGTATGTAACCCGAGGTACCACCATATGGGTAATATTCTACATTTTGAAAGGAGGGTGGACTTTGGTGGAGAACATTGCTTATGGAACCATATGCAGAACAACACACTTATGCAATGCTACATATAATCAGGGCAGACTTTGGTCTTTCAGATTTCAGTGGCGCCCTGTGTGAGGCCAAAATTCTTCTCCTCCCAACCTCTTGCATTCTGTTCTGTGTATTCGCTATATCATAGCTGTGATGCCCTGCAGCAGTGTCCAGTGAGGGGAGGGGCCTGGCTGCGCTATCTTAAATCCACATTTGATGTGATAATAAGGCATTCGCTTTACAAAGCAAACATCCATTTTCACCTACACCAATCTTCAGCTTTGTAAAGGATTTTATTAGAAGGAATTCACAGCTCCCTTTTGAACAGCCAATCACAGTTTTTGATCAAGGTGCTGAGGGTGTTTTACAGCAGCAGATTTAAACACCTTGTTCTACCATAAGAAGAATAAAGTTTTAGGCTTATTTCTCATAACCATAGGAGTTGTGACCACGACAATCATGAAGGGACTCTGCACTTCTGAATTTGCCACTAAACTATTGGTTACCTCATTACTGCTATACAGTAGTTACAAAGGTTGAGTGTTTTCGTTGTTGCAAAAATGCCATTTGTTGAGTTTTTGGATGTAACACAAGGCGAACTTAGGCATTAACAACAAATAAACACAACATTTTAAAAGTGTTAATAACCTTCAAATTAATATGGTTTACACACATGGAAAAGCTTACCTATGCTCTGTATTGTTTTATACCTCAAGTCAAACTCCTCCTGCAGATCTTCTAAATATTTGACATCTTGTTCTGTCATCTGCTTTTTTCAATTAAAATTAAAATGATTTAATGGCAAACAGATCCCATATGAATTCCCTATAATATTCCCTGTGAATCCCTTGCTGCTGCCTTGCTCCCAGAGCAACTGGGTATGCCCTAAATGGGCAAAGTGAGCTGAACTATTTTGTATCTTGTGCATCATACTGCCTTGGTTTCCAGGGTTTAAGAAAAGCAGGATATACAAGGTGGTAGCATGTCAAAGAGCTAGAATAGACCACATCATGTCAGACAGCAGGTGGGGGGGAAATCACATTTTTGAAAGTTCCTTTATGTTACAAAATCTACACAGACAAAAAACCACCAGCATTACATGCAATGAGCTTTAGTAAAACTTTTTAGCCTTGATATGCTGATTTTCTACTTGCATGCTGTATTTCTTAAATGGGGGAGCATTCAAAAGTGGTGTGCCTCAAATGTAGTGCAGCTCCATTCTACCACCTGATTCTGCTGCATGTGTAGGCTCCGCCTTGCTCTGTCTGTATAGCAAGTCCACAGAGATATATCTGAACCTTGAGGAAGAGATGTTGGCATTTGGTACACATGTGGCAAACTGTAGTAACTTGCCTGTGCACTGTTCTTGACTGCAGACACCTTGTGTTCAACGTTTCTTTGCCTTTCCATACCCAGGTTATTCTGTAGAGACTTTTCCAGAGGTCCCTAAAAAAAAAGAATTTTACAGATGAGTTCAGCAAAATGAGTTCTCTTGGCATAGAGACAAATTCAGTGCGCAATAACTTTAAAAGAACTGATTTAGGACCTTATTTGTTAGCTTTCGTGGCCCCCCCCCCAAAAAAAAAGTTACTTCTGATTTTAGTGTTTTCATTCATGTGAGATACCTTGCACAAGTCACTTTTGTGGGGAAACAATAACACAGAAAGCATGGAGATCCACATCTGTTCATGAAACTGGCATGGGTGTACAAGTAATCTACTCCCTAATTTCTCACATATTTATGTCTGATTTGAGAACTACTTTCTCATCCAATATCACAGTGTCGGCATCATCACTGGGCCTAAAACCAAAGAGATTCTTAAAGTTCCATTGAGTTCAGTGGTGATTACTTCCATGTATACTAATGCAGCATAGGTTATTGCAAATTAAATGCAGGTGGGGGGAAAACTCAGCAAGAGGAAGGGTAATAGTTCCTGTTGGAAGAACAGGAGTGCTACAAAAACACATGAGTTGCCTTGTTTTGACCTGTGAAATACTGGAGGGTATATACAACTTGACAACAATCTTGGATTTGATGGGCCAGGATTGCACCCAGTGGCCATGATCCAGCCCCAAATTATATGTGCTGAAACCCTTTAAAATCAATGTTCCAAATCTGCAGTGGATTTAGGCCTCCTTAAAGACAAACGTATATATCAAATTAAAAGCAGAGTTACCTGTACCGGCATGCTGGCTGAAGCCAATATTCTTCTTTCTTCTCTTAAACAGTTTGAAACAACCACTGCTATATGCATAGGACTACTCTGATATTTTCCCTGAGAACAAGAGACAAAATAGCCCAGAAAACAGCATCAGAAATAGCCCAGGACTAGTCCATATAGATCAAGAAGCACTGCTTTGCTGACAATAGGTTTGCACCCACTATGACCCTTAAGGATTTTTTGGCACGAGTTTCAGGGTTACTTTGGGTCCTAGATACTTCCACTCCAGAGATGTGCCTGGTTATTTGAAATCAATTAACATATATGAAGCTTAGTGTTACCGAGTAAGACTATTGGTCTAACTATCCCAGCACTGACTAGGAGTAGCCCTCGATGTCTTGGACAAGGGTATTTTTAGCTCTGCTATCCAAGATACTGGAGATGCAGGAGGCTTGAACTAGGGCTGATATGAAAAGAATGCACTCTGCCACTCAGTTATGATCTCTTTTTAATACCCAGATTGAAACTTCAAACCTTTCTGGGTGGTGTGTTTATATCACACATTTAAAAAAAAAATAGTGGTTGCTTTCAGGGGGTTTTTATATAGAAAAAACCCACCCTCCATTGCTTAATTTTAACTGAAGTTAGTCATGACAAATTATTAAATCTTGTGCTCAAACCACTTGATTTCAATTAGCTCCGATGCACCTCAGGTTCTGTATAAGGAGAGCTGTTAATTTACTTCTTTTGACAGTTGCAGTACCTACGTTCCCTCTGCTTTATCTGCTGATAAGTATGTCAAACAAGCTGATAAGTATGTCAAACATGCACAATTCCATTCCAGAATTCCGTTCAACTTCCAAAATGTCCAGAAACCAAAGTGCAGCTTCTGATTGGCTGCAGAAAGCTCCTGCAGCCAATTGGAAGCCGTGAAAGCCCCGTCAGACATTCAGGTTCCAAAGAATGTTCACAAACCAAAACATTCACTTCTGGGTTTGCGGTGTTTGAGAGCCAAAACGTTCGAGTGTCAAGGCATTCGGGATCCAAGGTATGACTGTACTGTTAAATATATATGTCTACATCTCCAAGATTATGTGTGCTCAGTATTAAATAGTTCAGCAGAACCCTTGGTTCTGAATCACAAGTGCTGATGTAGGTTAGAATTACAGCTCCACTGCAACGAAATGGAGTGGGGGAATGGGGTTGGTCTTTACCCACCCTGCCTGTGCGAATATGGTAGGGTGGCTAAGGGATGCTAAGGATGAGGGTTGTTGAATTGGTGTTCTTAAGTGATCTTGAGTAGGGGCTTTAACTGCCAATAAAGTAGTTATTCATTTAGCACCAGTTGTTTGCATTGCTCAGCTTTTACTAGTGTGCAACTAACTTGGGGATAGTATGGTGCCATTTAGGGTTCAGTCTCAGCTGGCAAAATGGCTAGAGCCAGCCCTATCACTGTTTGAGGCTAAAATGCAAGGAGAGTTTTCTTGAGTTCAGGTAATCATTATCTATGTTGAGAATTCTAAATCTAGGTCAGCAAGAGGAAATGCATTACAAAACCTCACACAGAAATGTAGTATTAGTTTTAAGCCACATGTGTTGTTTCCCGCCCCCCTCCACCCACTTCCTCAGAAGCGCTGGTGTACATTTGCTGCCATGATGGTCTCAAAGAATTAAGAAACACCTATTAAATAAGGCAACAGGTTTCACTGGACCAACATCCAATAGACCTGTGCACAGAGTTCAAACTTCCAAGTCTCAAACAACACTTTCGACAATCTCCATTTGCTGCAGAATATTTCACACATAAAAATCTGGGATACATTTCAAGGTGTTATCACAATGTGGAATACAAATAAGATCTGCACTGGGCAATCTGACCACAAAGCTACACGTAACATGTAGTTATGTCTAATTTTCCACTCACTTTTTTATTTTAAATGAAACGTAACCATTGGAGGCTGGACCTCTGAGGACAGATGGGGTTATTAACTCTAGCTCTTCCAGATACCCCCTCTTGCAGTTACTGCCCACCCCAGAAAAGGAAGAACAGAGGTTCTCATATATCTCCCCTCACACACACACACACACACAGGCAAAACACTCTGGCGTGATATGAGAGTGGGATGGGAAATTTAGTATAGTATGGGCAAGTGGGAGAGAGGTACTGAACCTTTCATCTGTATGTGCTTCCATGCCACACTACCTCCTCCAAGCAGTTTCTTCCCTATTGGGGCTCAATGCACCTGCACTAGCACTATTCAGGCTTATGATCCCACCAGCTCAAAATTATCTTCATGGTGACTTCTTAGCCTTTCTATTGACAGTTGCCTGTATGGAGATAGCCTGATTTTGGAAAAGTGGCATTGGGCTTAACATTGATTCCGGGTACACCAGAGTATGGTCAACAGCACTGGCTGAGAAACTAACATGTCAGGTCAGAGGGGCAACGGGCAAATACAATTCCTATTCCTTTTATAACATATAGCAAAACTTTTATTGAATACATAAATTGTTCAACTGTGGCAGGAATCCACCCAACACATGGGAAAATGTGGCTTGATCTTTTAGAATACGTAATCAAATGAAACTTTATTACCAAAAAAATGACAAAAGTTTGTAATTTTTTCAGGACCAGTTATTTGTTCTTTACTGTTGTAACAACTGTTTTCTAAAAATGTATCTTCTGTACCATGAAAAAATAAATAAA
Organism: Podarcis liolepis; assembly: GCF_965112155.1. Taxonomy (NCBI): domain Eukaryota; kingdom Metazoa; phylum Chordata; class Lepidosauria; order Squamata; family Lacertidae; genus Podarcis; species Podarcis liolepis. The sequence continues at coordinate 120,696,992 of NC_139554.1, forward strand.
AACATAACAAATATATAATACAAGTAACCCTAACAGGAAAAAAATACCCACTGAATCATGAGCAAATGCACAGGTGGGGGGGGGGGAGTCCAGTAACTCTCACAATCCCTCTGCTGTGTTTTAAATCCCACCCAATTTTGTAGGAATTAGGCATGAATTGTCTTCTAATAGCACATGAGATATGCTTTTTTAAACACAGTTTGACCAATAGTGCCTGTGAATCCCCAGGACTTTCCTTTAACATGTAAACATTTGTTTTTACCAGGAGGGTTAAATATGGGGTTGCTTTCAAAGTAGCAAGTCACCCGTAAATACCCACCCATACTCAGGTGGTAAAGTCCTATGTCATGTCAGGAAAAGTTCATTTAAATTGGCTTTCGGGCCTATCCTTTTTCACACAATGTTATGGAAGCAATTGCTGTCTCAGGCATGAAAAATGTTTTTCCTTCATTGCCAATATCTGTTTTTAAAGCCACTGCAGGCCAAGGCATTGTGCTTCCCCGTTCCTGACCCACCAAGTGAACAGCATAGACTAACTTGGATTGAAGCAGGTCACAACTTTATTGACTACAGATGAGAGAGGTTTGGCTTGGGCATGGGGCAATCATTTACTTGCAGTCCATCTGCTGGAAGTGATGCCATAGGTCAATCCGGCAGCAGGATTGCTTACATCAAATAGGAGGACCCCCAGAGGGATCACCGTCTGGGGGAGTGCAACTAGCCCCCGTCTGGTCCTAAGGACATAGGCAAATTCAAATGTTTGGTGTAGAGTAGATGCATCTCACATATCACAGTTAGTTTACAGAAGGTACTGGTAACGTTCCTCTAACAAGCAACCTCCATCCTGCATCAGCACCAACAACTAGAAACAAGGGATGCACACTGCAATAGGAAATATTGCCCCCCCCCCCCCAGTTTGGTCACATGGATAAACAGGTAACTAAGAGCAGGTTGAAGCCCCTGATTTCGGTGGACTGTAATGACCAAATACTTATAAGTGAATTGCATCTATTTCCATAAATTGAGGCTGTGTGCAGATCTTCCTGGCTTGAAACCTAATAAAAATTATGGTAGTTCATTGCTCATGAAACAGACTGCTTCATGATTCCTCTTTAGCCTCAAGGTGTTGTGTGTGAAGGCAATAGACTCACCTGAAGAACTTTCCTGATTCTCTTTAGATTGTGTATCAAGAGGAGATTCTTCTCTTGGGAAACACGGTCAAAATGTTCGTCCAGCTTTATTAGTAAGTTCTGCAGGAGGATGGCTGCCATAGGTTCATTGTTATATGCAGATTCCCTGTGCAACGCAAAATTTTTATGAATAAAACACATACATGAAAAACCAAAACAAAAAAGTAATGGTAAAAGCCTTCAAATTATTTGTTCAAGAAAAGTATTAGGCCCTAGAATGGGTGTCTGGAATCATCAGCTTCATGCATGTTCTTATTTGTTTTAAGATTGAAGTCCCAAGCACGTTCAGAGGAAAGTCCCATTAAACCCCAGTAAATATTCCAGTAGGCTGAAGAACTAGAGAGTTCAACCATGGTTGGATAACATTACATGCAAAACTGGGCTACTGACTGCTTAGAAAAGGCTTGCTTACAAATTCAGATTGTTCCTAGCATAATGCATCATCTTCCACAGGCTTAGCTCATAAAAAATAGAACTGCAAGCGTATGCTAATACTATGCTAGGAAGATTATTGTTCCTTTCCTTTTAAAATATTATTATGTTTTCATTGGGCAGCTTGTAAAACAACTAACAAAATGTATTTATTCCTATAGACCCTTTAATAGCAAAGAGACTAATTTTAATAGCTTTATGTAAGCAATATGTACAGCTACAGTACATATTGTACATATGTACAGTACATACAGTATATATACGTTACTTAGAAATATGATTATTTTGTTAATTTACACATAGTATATATTGTATAGTATACATGTATCCTTCGTATCATATCAATTTTTCATGTCCATTACACATCACACTTAATATTTGTTATTACAGTTACTGTTTCTTGATTTTGATAGTTTCTTAAGTTGCCACATTTGTTTTCTGTTTATTTCTGATCAATACTTTCATCAAAAATAAACAGAGAACAAATGTGGTAAGTGGCACAAAGCTGCTTTATATTAAAGGCAATATTTTATCAGAATAATAAAAAGTTCTCTATATATTCCTAAGGATACACTTTTTATTGGAATTTATATCAGCACACAGCAATAACTATGCACCCAATATCCTGCCTGTACATAATAGTTTCCTAAAATTCAAGCTTTATAAGAGAGATAAATTCTTTTTTTTTAAAAAAAAAAAAAAAGTAGACAAAGAACATTTGATCTTACCAGTCCTGGTTTTCAATCCATTGTGCTAGCAGATGTCGGACTTCCATGGGAAATTTGTCATCATAAATCTGGTCTATCTGCTCCAAGAATTTTGCTTCTAGCTGCTGGACTTGATTCCACTGAGACATACTACAAAGAATAATGCTTGTTTTGATGAGATATTAAACGTTATCATGCAGGAGTGTATAAGAACATATGCAGAACCCACCAAATTGGGCCAATGACCCGTCTAGTCCAGCATCCTATTCTCACAGTGGCCGCCCAGAAGCCTATGAGAAGACTTCAAAAAGGACATTGAGTGCAAGAGAACTCTGCCCACCTTCAATTTCCAGAAACTGGTACTAAGGCATATTCTCTTTGATAGTGGAGGTAGAATATATATGATACTCTTTCCTCCAGATTGCACTTGCTGCTTCAAGGTGAATAACCTTTTGCAAAATGATCACACATTTGTAGTGTGCAGCCTGCACAAATTTTGCCCAGGTTTTACTTTTGTTTTGAAAATAAACATTTTTCTTTTCAAATACCGAATTGCTTTTATTTTACATAATAATAAACATGCATATGACGTATAATATATTTGACATGTTCAAAAGCAGAACTATTCAGGATTTATAGTTGTCAGGATACTGTATACTGTTTTACCATTCACTTTGTGTTGTTTGGGAGATGCATTTTGATAGATCTCCTTGATATTCTGTGGCCTTTCAATGATGGTTGCTTGTTTTCACACTATGAATGTGATGGGTGCAACTTACGTTGGGGCATAACTTGTGTTGTCGTTTCCAAAGAAGAGTAACAAATTCCTTTACATCTGCTCAATCACTCTTCAGTAACTACAGCTGGACAATGTTATGGACAGTGCTTTTAAAAGAACTTTAGGATTTATTCTTAGATGTTTGAGAAGCAGAGAGTATTGCCTTCAGTGTGGGATGGGAACACAAACTTCTGGGGATATTCAATTTTGAAAGGCACAGCAGAGTTTATTTATTTATTTATAGATTTGGGAAACTAGTTGGTATTTGACTCTTATCACCAAACAAGATGTAAAAGTCCACTTATGCAAAGAAACAAATAAATGAAGATGAATGCACCACAATACCCACCAAGTATTAAAAGTGAGTGTGGGCACAGAGGGTTTGCAAAGGAAATATGATTCTACAGCTTCTTATTTCAATTCTTCTTTGGAAAAAAAAAAGATATTTGAGCAACTCAGTGTTGCGCTACTCCCAGGTTAAGTGCCCCCTCATCTACACTGGAAAATACAGGTATAGCACATTTACAAATGAGTCAGTTGCCTTTGACAATGATGAATAATAAACCCCCACCCCTGGCAAATGCTGACTTGTTTGTTTTCTGTTAAACCCAGGCAATGGAAAAAAAACAAGCAATGTGCATGTCATCAAGAACCATTTGGTTTCAAAAGAGGAAACTTGCTCCCAATGAGGAGAGTGGTGAAAAGAAAGTTGAAAAACAAAGTCAAGAGGACCAAATCACTTCAAAATGCTTGGGAGACATTTAAAAACACAATAATAGAAATTAGAGTTTCAACTAGTCAACTGGAGCTTATATTGGAGATGGGACACGGGTGGCGCTGTGGTCTAAACCACTGAGCCTCTTGGGCTTGCCGATTGGAAGGTTGGCAGTTCGAATCCCCACGACAGAGGGAGCTCCTGTTGCTCTGCTCCAGCTCCTGCCAACCTAGCAGTTTGAAAGCACGCCAGTGCAAGTAGATAAATAGGTACTGCTGTGGCGGGAAGGTAAACGGCGTTTCCGTGCGTTCTGGTTTCTGTCACGGTTTCTGCCAGAAACAGTTTAGTTATGATGGCCACATGACTCAGACAGCTGTCTGTGGACGAATGGCGGCTCCCTTGGCCTGAAGTGAGATGAGTGCCACAGCCCATAGTCGCCTTTTACTGAACTTAACTGTACAGTCATACCTCGGGTTACAGACGCTTTAGGTTGCATTTTTTTGGGTTACGGACGCGCCGAAACTGGAAGTACTGGAACGGGTTGCTTCCGGGTTTCGGTGGTCACGCATGCGCAGAAGCACTAAAATCACACTTTGCACATGCGCAGAAGTGCCGAATCGCAACCCGCGCGTGCGCAGATGCGCCATTGCGGGTTGTGAACGTGCATCCCGCATGGGTCACATTCGAAACCTGAGCGTCCACTGAGTAGGGGTCCTTTACCTTTCTATATATATTGGAGATGCATCATGAGAGCAAAAAGATGCCAGCATAGTGCAAGCAGACAGTAAGGTAAAGGTAAAGGTACCCCTGCCCGTATGGGCCAGTCTTGACAGACTCTAGGGTTGTGCGCTCATCTCACTCTAGAGGTTGGGAGCCAGCGCTGTCCGCAGACACTTCCGGATCACGTGGCCAGAGTGACGAAGCTGCTTCTGGCGAGCCAGCACCAGCGCAGCACACGGAAACGCCGTTTACCTTCCCGCTATAAAGCCGTACCTATTTATCTACTTGCACCCGAGGGTGCTTTCGAACTGCTAGGTTGGCAGGCGCTGGGACTGAGCAACGGGAGCGCACCCCGCCATGGGGATTCGAACCGCTGACCATGCGATAGGCAAGTCCTAGGCGCTGAGGCTTTTACCCATAGCGCCACCCGCGTCCCTGCAAGCAGACAGTAAGCGATGCTAAAAAAGAATTCGAGGAGCACATTGCTGATGACATTAAGTTTTTTAAAATATCTATTAGTAGTTGGAGACCATCTAGGCAGGCGTTTGGATGACAAAGGAATCAAAGATGTGCTAAAGGAGGATAAGAAGTTTGTGGAGAAACTGAAGGAAATCTTTGCAACTCTCTTCAGAAAAGAATATGTAGGGCAGAAGGGGAATCTGAGGATTATGTTCCTGCCCTGATTAACAAAATAAATAATGAGAAATCACCCGATCTGGGTGGCACCCACTCAACAGATTTCAAAGAACTCAGTTGTGGAATTGCTAATATTTTAGCAAAAATAAGTAACTTGTTCTTCAGATCTGTCTCCATACATGAGGACTGGAAAGTAGCCAAAAACAAAAACGTAACCAATGGGGGATCCTGGAAATTACAAGCCAGTTATCTTAATATCTTCCTGGGATGGGGAAACTGGTGGAAAGTATTGTTAAGGATAAAAGCATCAAGCTTATACAGCTTGCTGAAGCACAGCTTCTGCAAGGGCAAGTCCTGTTCACAAATTTAGGTGAGTTATTGGAAAGTGTCAACAAGTCTGCAGATAGAGGTGATATCCTGTTGATATAAGGTATTTTGGATTTTCTGAAAGTCTCTGACAAGGTACCTCATACAAGTAAGCTTAGAGGTAATGGAATAAGAGGCAAGGTCCTCTTGTGGATTGAAATAAAAAAATTTCCTTCCAGTAGCACCTTAAAGACCAACTAAGTTAGTTCTTGGTATGAGCTTTCGTGTGCATGCACACTTCTTCAGATGCATGCACACGAAAGCTCATACCAAGAACTAACTTAGTTGGTCTTTAAGGTGCTACTGGAAGGAAATTTTTTTATTTTGACTATGGCAGACCAACATGGCTACCTATCTGTAATTGGTCTTGTGGATTGGTTAAGTAAAAGGAAGCAGAGGGTAGGAATAAAAGGGACAGTTTTCCAGCTTACTCGGGACAGCCTCCCTCCCAAATACTTTCCTCAAGTCGGCCACCCATAGCTACAATTCCCACCTTCACACGAACTACAGTTCCCTGGAGGCGGGTGAGGAGTGGGGGGGGGGGGTAGAAATAACATGCTTTAACGGTGTTAAAATTAAATAATAAAACGTGGCGGGGGATGGGGGGCCCACATGTCGCTCCGCCTCAGGCCAAAAAAAAAAAAAGGAAAAGGGAGAAAAAGCGAAGTTCTGAGGTGAATTTTGCCCGCTTCTCGGCGTCTTCCCGCCTTCCTCTCCCGGCTCCCCCTCCCCCTCCTCTTCCTCGCGCGCCTTCTTGACTCACCTGCCTCAGGGGCTGCAGAAGCCGAGGGGAGAGGGGCTTCGAGGCGGCGGCGGCGCCTGGCGAGAGAGCGAGAAGGGGCGTCCAGGGGGTGGCTGGGCGGGCTCTCCGGGCTCCTGGGCGTCAGGGGAGCGGACGGGACGGGGTGTGTGTGTGTGTGTGGTGCGTGTTTGTGTAAAAGAAAAAAAAAATGCGGTCGGAAAAACGGGGAGTTCCCTGTCAGCCGCGGAGCCTCTGCTGAGCCGAAGTGTTCTGGGCTGAGGATGTGTTTCTCTTCAGTCTCTCTCTCTGTCTCTTTTCTCCTTCCGCTCTGTTCTCTGTCACCGAATATTCAGCCATAGAATACTATTATTATTATTATTATTATTATTATTATTATTATTATTATTATTATTATTATCTTTTCTCCTTCCGCTCTGTTCTCTGTCACAGAATACTCAGCCATAGAATACTATTATTATTATTATTATTATTATTATTATTATTATTATTATCTCTCTTTTCTCCTTTCTGCTCTGTTCTCTGTCATAGAATATTCAGCCACAGAATGCCATTATTATTATTATTACTATTATTATTGATTCTCTTCAGTCTCTCTCTTCTCCTTTCCACTGTGTTCTCTGTCATAGAATATTCAGCCATAGAATACCATTATTATTATTATTATTATTATTATGTTGTTGTTGTTGTTGTTGTTGTTGTTGTTGTTGTTTCTCTTCACCTCTCTTTCTCTTTTCTCCTTTCCACTCTGTTCTCTGTCAAAGAATATTCAGCCACAGAATACCATTATTATTATTACTATTATTATTATTTGGATTCATATACCGCCCTATGCCCAGAGGTCTCAGGGCGGTTCACAGAATGTAAAACCCAAATATAAAACCACAAAAATCACGTAATCAAAATAAAACAACAACCCAATCACCCCCACCCTTCAAAAAGCACATTAATATATTTGTGCCCCGCCATTACCCCTGACGGGTACGGGGGGGGGGAGGAGGCAGCTGTCCCTCCAAATCAATAAAAACCAATAAAAAATATATTAAACACAGGTTTTGCCTCCCTCACGCAGACATTATAATTAATTAATTAAATTGGTTTACCGCCCTATACCTGGAGGTCTCAGGGCGGTTCACAGAACATAAAATCAATATGTAAAACCACAAAAAAACCAGCCACCCAGTAAACCCCCCCAAAAAACCCCACTTTATTTTATTTGTGCCCTGACATTTCCCCTGAAAGTGGCATGGGGGGGCAGCTGCCCCTCCAAATCAATTTAAAAAACTAACGCAGCTTTTGCCCCCCCTAACATTATAATCAATCAATCAATCAATCAATTAAATTGGTCTACCGTCCTATACCTGCAGGTCTCAGGGCAGTTCGCAGGATAAAAGCACAATACAGAAACCACAAAATAAAAACCCAAACAACCCAATTACCCCCTCCCCACCCCACATTTTAAAAGGACGTTGGATGATAACCAACCAAAGAGCACCACTCCGATTCCTGAAGAACAGAGAAAGTGGGATGGAGAAAGCACTCTCAAAAATGTATAGGGAATGCTCTCGAACCCTGTATTCATGAGGGTTACGTAAAATGCTTAATGTGTAGAATGCTGTTGAGCATTGAAATTACTTCACATTCATTAAGGTAAAGGGACCAGTGACCATTAGGTCCAGTCGCGGCTGACTCTGGGGTCTCGCTTTATTGGCCGAGGGAGCCGGTGTACAGGTCATGTGGCCAGCATGACTAAGCTACTTCTGGCGAAACCAGAGCAGGCCACGGAAACGCCGTTTACCTTCCCGCCAGAGTGGTACCTATTTATCTACGTGTACTTTGATGTGCTTTTGAACTGCTAGGTTCTGCAGGAGCAGGGACAGAGCAACGGGAGCTCACCCCGTCACGGGGATTCGAACCGCTGACCTTCTGATCAGCAAGTCCTAGGCTCTGTGGTTTAACCCACAGCGCCACCCGCGTCCCTACTTTATATTCATTACCTAGCTGCAATCCTTACAACAGCCCCATATTATTCTCCCCCCTATTGCAGACAGGGTGGGAAGCCTGCAGCTTGCTTAAGGCCCCCTAGTGATTTCATGGCAGACTCATTTGACCAGAGGCTTTTGTGGAAACAGCTTAGCCACTATGCGACTATGCTCTGATCAGAAATCACATAGACTGCATATTTCCACAACACAATGTGGTACAATTCCAGGAAGGGTGCCAGGCAAAGGCAGATATTTTTCTTCCAAAGATACACATGGGTAGGATGTGCTGGGTATGCAGACTGGAGAGAACCATGTTGAATTATCCATAAAGGGGATGCTATCCAGTAAAGTCACCCGACCTTGATAAATCAGCTTTGCAGATAAGTCCATAAAAGTAACAACAACAAAAAATGTTTTCTAGCTTGCCAGACCACAGAAACCTACGTTAATCATCTGTGGAACATCCACAGCATAAAAAAGGGTGGGGAAATTTGGAGAAAGAGAGAGAGAGAATGAACTGGCTTTCTTGTTTCTATAGGTATTTCTGACTGGTTGCTTGGAGGCAATTCTTAGTGTGCCACAGATGACTAGGGTAAGGGGCACTTTCAAAGGCTTGTCAACACATGTGATTGATCTTGATAGTAAAAGTTGTGTTCAACACAGACATGCAGGGTCAATTCAAAATGCTGGACTGGAAAAGGGTCACAGGGGTCAGCAAACTTTTTCAGCTGGGGGCCAGTCCACCGTCCCTCAGACCTTGTGGGGGGCCAGACTATATTTTTTTGGGGGGGGAATTAATGAATTCCTGTGCCCCACAAATAACCCAGAGATGCATTTTAAATAAAAGCACACATGCTACTCATGTAAAAACACGCTGATTCCCGGACCGTCTGTGGGCCAGATTTAGAAGGCGATTGGGCTGGATCTGGCCCCCGGGCCTTAGTTTGCCTACCCATGGACTACAGCATGATTTACGAGCGTGGCTGTGACCAGGGCCGGTCCAAGACATTTTGGCACAGAGGCAAACCACAAAATGGCTCCTCCCCTGCCATCAGGGAAGAAGGGGTAAATGAAGATCTACATAAGGAGCAAAGGAGGTATAAAGATCTACATCAGGATCTGCTGCCCCTTTGGATCCTGTCACCTGAGGCAGTCACCTCACCTTGCTTCATGAGTGGGCTGCCCTGGCTATGACTAGGAATTGTAGGAACCTTCTTATCGCTTCAGCCATCTTGACACATCCGTCTCAGACCTAAACTTGAGCCACACAGAGAATCATAGAACTATAGGTAAAGGTAAAGGGACCCCTGACCATTTGGTCCAGTCGTGACCGACTCTGGGGTTGCAGCGCTCATCTCGCTTTATTGGCCAAGGGAGCTGGCGTACAGCTTCCGGGTCATGTGGCCAGCAGGACTAGGCTGCTTCTGGCGAACCAGAGCAGCGCACGGAAACACCATTTACCTTCCCACCTATTTATTGACTTGCACTTTGACGTGCTTTTGAACTTCTAGGTGGGCAGGAGCCGGGACCGAGCAACGGGAGCTCACCCCGTCGTGGGGATTTGAACCACCAACCTTCTGATCGGCAAGTCCTAGGCTCTGTGGTTTAACCCACAGCGCCACCCACGTCCCTACCATAGAACTATAGAATCATGTAACTGTAGAGTTGGAAGGGACCTCAAGGATAAAGTAGTTCACCTCCCCCCCACCGTTGCTATATTATTACCAAGGTTGCGACAGCAGTGGTTCTGTTGTCTGTGGTGTTTGTCTTTATTCAATCAAATATCAAGTGGTTGACAGATATCCTCTGCTGGCTGTCTAGTACATGACCAGCTCTATACAGGATTCTGAAGCCTCTTATCGTGTACATCATGATCCTGACATCTAATATCACCTCAAAACCTTTCCTGGGACTTTTGTGCCACAAACTCCGAATTTTGTGCTGCTGGCCATGTGTGTGTACTGATATATCCAATCATAGTTCCTGGTTTATACCTCCAACAAACCATGATTGCCACATTCCCTCCAAACCAACAGCAAAGTATTGTGTGTTTTTTAAGACACAAAGCTTTGCCATAGGTTATGAGAAGATACAATATATGGGGGTTCATACTTCAGCCTTGCTATGTATGTCTCTGTCCACATACATGTGCTTAAAAAAAGGATCTAAAAATTAACTGTTACAAGCTATCATAAAATATATTTGGTATGTAAAAATGATTTTATGGAATCTAATGACAATGGAAATCTCCCTCCCTCCATCTCTCTCTCTTTCTCTCTCTCTCCCCAAAGCAAAAGAATCCAAACACCTACAGAGTATATTGACAAAAGATCGGTAATATGAACAGATATAGTTCACAAAGTATCAAAGAACCCAAATGTGTTTTGACCTTGGGCTTCCTCTGCTCTGTGTAGATAAGAAATGTTTGGCATAAAAACAAAATCTTATATATATACAAATACAAAAGACATAGTTTAAAATGTTGCTACATGCTGTTTTTGAAAAAACGAATTGAAAGTTAAGTAAAAATATCAAATATATTTTTGAAAAACACCTTTTGAGGCTACAAATAATAATACTTACTTAGTCCTTGAGTGCCACACACATATCTTTGAATGTATTGTCCAGTTAAGTGGGCTCTCAGAGAATACAAGTTGCCCTTCAAATCTCTCTGTATGCATCTGATAAAATAGGTTTTTGCTTACAAAGTTCCTACTACCATAAGTTGTTTATGCTTGAATGTACCACAGGCCTCTTTGCCATTGCATTTTATTATTGTTGCAACAAACCAATGTGGCTACTTTTCTGGACTACTTATCTAGAGACAAATAAATGTCATATCTTACTATATATCATGCATAAGTATTAGGAACTTAAACAAACAAAGCTATGGCCCAAAGGTCAATACAGTTATTAACAAATAGTCAGATGTAGGTTCACAACAATAAGATTCAAAAACTGTATGTGATTCCATATCTAAAATTTCAGTCTGCTGACAAAATATTTTCCAATAATAACTGTACCACTGAAATGAAATAAAAAGATATGGTTGCACAAAAGAATGGCAACCCGTTGGTGATAACTGCGCCACCCAGATGTTCTTTGGGGAAAATGAAAGTCGAGTTTCAGCTTATTAAGGCTTTTTCAGTGGTGTATGCAAAAAAATGTTTGTATCAGTCTAATGTGATTTTAGTGATATTTAAATTAAATGTTTTATCGTTGTCATTATTTATGTATCACCCTGGGATCCTTCTGGGTGACAGGCAGTTTATAAATGTAAATAATAATTTCACATTAATAAAGCAAATTGACATGAAGTATGTATTCAAATGGCTATTTTGTGACCAGATGTGCACATTTTAAATATGAATTTTATATACAGTTGTACCTAAACCCAGAAGTGAGTGTTCTGGTTTGCGAACGTTATTTGGAACCCGAACATCCAACGTGGCTTCTGCGGCTTCTGTTTGTCTGCAGGAGGTTCCTGCAGTCAGTCAGAAGCTGCGCTTCGGTTTCTGAACGTTTTGGAAGTCGAATGGACTTCCGGAACAGATTCTGTTCGACTTCCAAGGTATGAGTGTGTGTGTGTGTGTGTGTGTGTGTATAATTAATGTAGAAAAGTATTTGAATGGACTTATTAATGAGCACATAACACTGACTAGAAATAGAATATCCACCCACCTCTACTTCTGATTGATTAAACACCCCCCCCACCTGTTCAAATTGAGATTGCTATGAATACAAACTACCAGCAGAGGTCTCATAGCACCATTATTCCACACTGACGCCGATGGCATTCTTAAGGACTGCACCATTTCAGACTGAAAGACAGTTGAAACTGCTTTGTGAACGCTGTGTTGTTTAAAGAATTAAAAAATCCCTGTGAGTGGAAAAGTAACATGTCAATGAGAAATATGCTAGCCCTTTTATTACAGGTTTACAGTTGTGTGGAAAAGGCTTTTTGTTGTTGGATATATATCTACGGCGAAGCATTAGAAACTGCTATCCCCCAACCTCCACCTTTGGTCTAAATTAGCAGGTTCATTCTACTCTCTCAGAACTGCGCCATCTTCCACTTATGCTGCCTGCATACATCAGTCCTTGCATTACTCGAAGTAGTGTAGGTGCTGCTTCCCTCAGGTGTTGCTGTGCTAACATGTAAAAGCTTGGCAGCACCTGGTGCACGGTAACAACTGTGGTGGTGCTTGCCATTCATTTTAAGCGATCCAATGGGAAGGGCCCACATTCTTGCTCTTTGCCATGAACTACACTTCTCGTGGGCTACTGTGGTGAGATGGGATGAAGTGAAAGAAGGGCTGCTCGCGTGTCACTTCAACAGTATATATAGACTCTGATAGCCAATGTGAAATGCGTCACGTGCTAATTTTCTGCTCATTTTCTGCACAGGTGTTTAAGGTACAGAAGCCTTCGAGGAAAAGAAAGCTGACAGCCCCAGATCAAGGCTTCTGAAGCTGATGAAGTCAGTGATGGCAGCACACCCTTGAAATTAATTGACTACCGGTACTTGCTTAATCACTCACCTGACTGATATTATGAAATGTCTTAACACTATCTATACTCAGGTATGTAGGCTCTGTTTGTTTTCACGTCTTCACCTTGGGTTTCACAAGATATCGCTTGAGGAGCTTGAAGCGGCCGTCGTGTTTGGTCTCGAGCCTTCCTGTGATACTGCAATTCACCTTTGCTCATATTCAAATGAGAATGACATAAAAGGGTTTCATCGAAGTCAGCAACTTCAATGATTACTTCATTTTCCCAGCTGTCATTGTGGCCCGTTGAATAATTTTGTTACACACAGATCTCAACAAAAGAAGCAGCAGGAGCAATTTTGCATCTGTTGCTGCTAGCAACTCTGGAGGGGCAGCAACATTGGAATTAACTATGTGGTTTAAGCTCCTAGATTGCCAGTTGGTGCCCCTGGCAAGCTTTTAAGCTGCTTGCCCAGGGCTTCCTATCAATAGGGCAGGTGGGCAGTGTTAAGACTCTGGACTTAATGGTCTTCTTGTTGGTGGGGATTCGTGGACTTCTTCAGGGTCCTGTGCTAATGGCATCAAGGTCTCGTCCCAGTAAAGGTAGCAGAATTTGTGCTGGACCTTTCATTTTTAAAAGATCAGAATGACAGTAGGCATCGTTTCTGTAACAGAGCAATCCAAAAGCATGACCCAGAAACATTGCACATCACATAGCTGGTCGCACTGCACTCAGAAGCACGTGCCCCAGCCTGCCACTGTATCACTCAGCTGTGATTCATATGAGATTCAGGATGAGGGACACATCCAAGTGCTAACAGCAATCTTGTCTTTGTGATGTCACGCCTTTCCTAAGTTTAAATTGCCTACCAATTTGCTCTACTGTAATCTTGCAAAATTGTTTTAAACAGAGCTCTTGACCATGTTAAGGTTAACTGATTCCCCTGACTTCATTCCCCCGCATGGAGGTACATTTTAATTTCCAAACTGCATTTTATTTGCAGAGGTGTTGTATTCTGTCAGCCTCAGATCTATCACTTTCATTGGGTGAACCCAATCTCTAGAACTATGACGGGGCAGGGGGGGGGAGTTTTGCTCTATGCACTCTTGGAATAGCATTTATATTTTATATTCCCTATTTTATATCATTTATATCCCTTCCGGTCTTCTTCCGTCCTTGAAACTTCATCCTCTATTCATATGGAAAGTGTTCCAACTCCTTGATCATTTTGATTGTCTTTTTCTTCACCTTTGTCAGCAGCAAGTTTTATATAATATTTAAGGCCTCAGTGATGCTGGAGGAAGGCAAAGATGTCTGGAACTTGATCCCGTCAATGAATCATCCGTGGGGAAGCCAATCTACCTCAGAAGAGGCCATTTCCATCTGAGGTGGGTGTGTTGTGTATATCCTTAAGAGTTTGTATGAAGTAAATGCTGAAAAGCAAAGTCTCTCTCTCATATGAACTGACAACCAGACAATATTCATCCTCCCAGCACCCTTTGCAACAGCGAAGCAAATGTTCTTGGATCGTTTGCTAACATTACAGCCAGCTAGTTAATCAGGTGTAACATGAAGCTTTGACATGATTTACAACATGCTGGTAGCTTGTACTGTAACTGCTTTGTTCTGCTGTACGTATTGTATAATAGTGTTAAGCTGTCCTTGGACAAGGCTTCATTGTAAACATGCTATCTAGCTCAACTGGGATATCCTGTAAAAATATTATAATAAAAACAGATTCTGACATCACTGTAAAGAGCCAGTGTTCCCTCTGCCCAGGACTCAAAAAAATACACTCAGCTACTGTCTGTAAAGAACATTAAATGCGGTCATTTAACCCTGATAGCACTGAGCTGGTTGCCTTCTCAGAAAAATTAACTTCCAATTGGTTGGACCTTCAGCCCCCCGCCCCCACCCACCACTGGATAGTTCTCTGGGACAATGCTGAACTTCCACCAATCAAATCTGAATGTTCCAGTCACTTAAAATCTCTGGAAAGGCCTTTAGCTGCACAATACAAGCGCCAATGTTGGCAAATGTACCAGAGTGTCAGAAAGAATAATGGCGAGGAAGTTAGCATTCCATGGGCTAAAAGTACATTGTGGAAGCAAAGCAAGGCATTGTTTTAAAGTTATTAATTCACCAAGGAAGGTTGTTCCACTTCCCCAACAGTTTAATCTTCTCATAATTACATTGCTCCTTCGAATGACTTTCTGGCCAAAACTCAAATAGCCACCTTGGCCAAGGATCGTGAAATCCAGTGTCAATAAAGTCATTTATTTCCTTTATTAGGATAGATTGGCTGAATTCCTTAATTTCTAGCCCCCACATCTCATCATGTTATATTCCATTTCTGCCCCATTCATACCCCATAACAACTTGGAAGGGCAAGGCATTGCTGTATCTGTCTGTAGTAACTGTTTCCAATGCAGCTTCATCTGCCTGATGCATTGTGATGTTGTCGTAGGTCAGCTCAACATGCCAACGCTTGTTGCAGTGGGTCACAAGATTGCATTTGTGTGGCGAGTTTGTATGAAATTCTAGGTATTCATTGGCAGTCACATAGAATCATGTTGAAAGGGACCCTGAGGGTCTGTGTTTCATTTTGGACAATGAGGAACAGCAGAGACTGGTGTCTTTATGATATATATAACCTAAGCCTAGGATGGAGGGATCCACAGCATTTATACCTCAAGAGGTTCTGCCTTTCTCAAGAAGAGTAGCATTGGATTCAAACAGACCCTAGCCATGGCTCTCTGATTCTCTCTCTCCAGCCCGTTACTTCCTTCTCTGTTGCATAACTCCTAACACTCACCTATTCTAAAACCCATAGCTTCCCTTTGTCTGTCTAGTGAAAGGGGCCTCACCTATTTGTAGCCTCACACTGAATTCCTTTGATGCTTTGTGTTCTAATGACTCGTAACCTCATGCAGGATGCCAGCCTGGCTTAATTAGTTCTTAACACAGGCTTCCTCAACCTCGGCCCTCCAGATGTTTTGAGACTACAGTTCCCATCATCCCTGACCACTGGTTCTGCTAGCTAGGGATCATGGGAGTTGTAGGCCAAAAACATCTGGAGGGCCAAGGTTGAGGAAGCCTGTCTTAACACATGTCAATTTCTTGGGATTTATAAGTGTCTAATACATGTTAAGATGTATTAAGCTAGTTTTAGAATTTAATTAAGGCTGGTGTGTTAAAACTTGGTGTTAGACCCATGTGCTAAGATACATGGGTCTAACAACCAATTTTAACACACCAGCCTTAATTGAATTCTAAAACTAGCTTAGTCTGAAATTTAGGGTGTCTTGCACAGGGTTTTTGCTGCAAAACAACTGCAACAGTTTGGCACTAGTTTGGAGGGGATCCCTAATTATTCATAGTTAATGTTAGTTAAGAACCCGATGTTTGAAGTATCAGCTGCTCAGTTTGTGGGGAGCTTCAAACCAAATACTTCAAACCATCTAATAGGTATGTATGGTTCCATAATCATAGGTTAATATTTTGTTAACATCAAAAGTCAAGGCTAGGGTGGGAGTGAACATACACACACACCTGACTTCTAAAGTTGGTAGGATGCACTCATCGCCTTTTTCAACTCCCATAATTATGTTACATGGTTTGTCCACCCACGCTTGCGTAGGCTTGCAACCTTTGTGCAATACAAACTTTTCCACATCATGGTGGAAAGTTATAGAGTTCAAGTTATAGAGTTCAATTAGAGTAGACTAACTGCTTGGTATTAAGCCTCTCTATTTAAATGCAACTCCCACTGATGTCAATGAGGCTTCCTTCCATGTAAATAGTATACAAAAGTTGGGTGCCATCCCCACTCTATGCAAGGTTCCAAGGAATTTCAGGCACCCAGTCAAGATCTTTGTTCCTTTGGAGAATTGAGACACAGCAGAGACTGTTGAAGGTTTAAGGAATATGGTTTGTTCACCTATTTACACCTTTAGTCTGCATGGAGGGAGTCCAGATCTTACAGCAAGGTTATTTCAAGAAGGGCTTGTCCCCCACAGCAGAGCAGCCGTGGAGTCCAAGGCATCTCTCCCAGCCAGCCTTCAGCCGGTCTGCCCAAGATGGATCCCATTCTTTCTTCTTCCCCCTTCTTCCCAGAACACCCTGCTAAAAACTCTCTTTTCCTGTCCCCTCACGAGCCCAACCCCAAATCTCTGTTTACACCTCAGGGCCAGAAGGAGGACAGTTCTCTTTCATTGCCAATGACTCTCAATGGCCCTGTATTCCTTCTTGATGGGCCTAGATTGGCCAGGTCATTTTGCATAAGTTAGTTTAGGAATTCCTCTGGAGCTTGTATTTCTCCCTTCACATTCCAAATAATCAAAATCCTACCATTTATTAATTTCTAGGGTTTAGGAGGATTCCATCCAAATCTATAACAATAGATATTGCTACAGTGGTACCTCAGGTTACATACACTTCAGGTTACAGACTCCGCTAACCCAGAAATCGTACCTCGGGTTAAGAACTTTGCTTCAGGATGAGAACAGAAATCGTGTGGCGGCGGCGCGAGGCCCCATTAGCTAAAGTGCTTCAGGTTAAGAACGGACCTCTGGAATGAATTAAGTACGTAACCAGAGGTACCACTGTACTTTATAGCCCAATCTTATGCAAAGTCAGGCAAGCCTCTAGCTGTTGAAATAAACATGCTTAGATTTGCCTAATACCACAAGACCTTCTGGTTGGACCCACATAGAGTTGCAGCATTAACGCAGGAACCAGGAGTTTTTTGCTCTGAACAAGCTACATAGCAGGCAGGAATCAGTTCAAGAAGCTGGGGTTCTCCTTGCTAAAACTTCCATCTTCTTGCCACCAACGTGCTACCCTTTAATTATTACTGCCTGTTGGCAGCTGTTCAAGGCACGGCACCGCTGCCCATAAAAAACAGTGGCAGCCTTCCAGCATGCTTCAGAATGTTATGGGATGTTGCCCCAATGCCCGTGTAAGGGAGGAGTGGATTTGCTGGAAGTGCTACAATAGAGGTGTATTTGTCAGCCAGGGTCGTAGATTTTATTCACAAAATTTCCCTCCATGTGCACGAGGCATTCTGTTTTCAGAACAAAATTTCCTTTTGGCTGCCTGCTGAATATATTGGAGTAGGCTTGGTGAACTAAAAGTCATAGTCTCCAAAACGTTCGCCTGTAAAATGCTCAGGGCAGGTCAACAAGTACTCTTGCTCACCTTTACAACAAAAGTGGCACCAATATTAGCTTCTCTTCTGCGGCAAATGACAACAAATGACCAGGTTGCCTGAAAGGCTGCCTACCATTGTTAAGAGCTAAGGTCACTTAGGTCATGGGGGAACTTTAACTTGTAGCACCACACCCTACAGAGTAACATGGGGTGGTGACGTGAAAATAGGAAGTTTCTGTCATTGCTCCTGAAGTGTGGAATGCCCTTCGCTCTGCCATAGGTGAAGTATCATCTATCAGTTGCTTCAGACAACTTGCAAAAAATGCACCGGTTATTCCTGAATTCTTGTATTTACTTGTCAAGCTGCCTTACTCTTTTTATTGTACAGTGGTACCTTGGTTCTTGAACTTAATCCGTTCCAGAAGTCTGACTCCCAAAACAGTTTGAAAACCAAGGCGCTGGAGCTTCCGATTGGCTGCAGGAACTTCCTGCATCCAATCGGAAGCCGTGTTGGATGTTCAGCTTCCAAAAAACCTTCGCAAACCGGAACACTCATTTCCGGGTTTGCGGCGTTCAGGAGCCGATTTGTTCAGGAGCTAAGCCGTTCGACCACCAAGGTACCGCTGTACTGTTTTCTTGTTTTTATATTCATTCTGTATGCTGCTAGGGATTTGAAAAACATTAAGCAGCGTGGAAATGCTTCTAAATAAATAAATAGTTGGGTGGGAGCAATTTTCACCAGCATGGGTCAAGGAGCAAAGGTTACCCCATTGTACTTGCTGGGGTCCTAATCTAGATCCAGCCGCTCACTGTGTGAGTCCTAAGATACAGGCCATTTCTTTAACACAATGTGCAGGTTGAGGTGGCCAGCATCCAGAAATGCGGGAATCTGATAAAAGCAATTAGAGCCGGATGTACATGGTCGAAGTGTAGACACTTAAGATGTTAACTAGACCAACACTGAGGGAAAGCAAGTGTTCTGAGCCCTTAGTCAGAGGTTTTATCTCAGAATACATCGTTCTTCTGGATGCCCTCCTTGTCAGAAAGAAAAGTGCAATTATTCTCTCAGAGGCTGCCATTTGAAGTGAGTCTGTAGAGCAGCAGTCAATAAAGCAGCCACTGTGTCTTAAAATACATTTTGGAGCCTTTCCCATAGACACTGGAACAGGGGCCTACATGTAGGCCAGGTTGGCCTCTGCCAAGGATGGAGGTCCTGTGGGGAGGGCACAATGTGCCTCACCAATTTGGCTCAGAGTGGCTAGGAGCCTGCCCGCTGGTCTGCACACTCCCTGGGCCTGGGGAAGTGCTGGTACAATTCCTTGTCAAGGGTGCAAGGGAGCCTAGGTACGCCGCTGCACTGTAAACAGAAGTGCAGCCATCCTGGACCTGGTAAAACTAGACTACAATCTTATTGTGAGTTTCCTGAGATTTCCTCTCTTTGCAGAAGGTTTAAATTTGTCCGGGCAATGGGTTCAGCCCGGGCATAGCAGCCAATTCCTAGGGGCAGAGGTCCCTTCAGCCCCCAAAATAAAATATCTGAGTTAGCTGCCCCCACCCCGCAGTTGATGAGCATTGCGATTCCAATGGGTGTGTGCCACATATTGTGATCAGTTATGCAGGGTGGGGCTTACCTGGGCTCCCTGCAATATTTTATTCAAGTTTGCAGCTGTGGGCCCAGGTGTCCATCAGTGCCTGGACAAAATGTGGGAAAGGTGAATAGGTGAGAGCACCTCTGAGCAGGTGCAGAGTGCATTTCCTCCCATGACCTATTGAGAAACTACTAATGAGATTATATGAGCAGGACTCCTGAATGTAAACGGCTGTGTTTCTTGAGCCTCAGCATCTCCCAACATGAGGAAATTTAGAGGGAGATGCCATATTATGGTTTGTTTGTGTTTGTGTATGTATGTGTGCTCTGGAGGGTAGGACTCGAACCAACAGCTTCAAGTTACAAGAAAGGAGATTCCAGCCAGTGGCGTAGCGTGGGTTGTCAGCACCCGGGGCAAGGCAAGTAATTTGCGCTCCCTAACCCGTGGATTTGCGCCCCTTAACCCTAACCCCCAGATGTTGCACCTGGTGCGGCCGGCCCCCCCTGCACCCCCCACGCTACGCCACTGATTCCAGCTAAACATCAGGAAATACTTTCTGAGGGTAAGAGCTGTTGGACAGTGGAACGGTCCCCCTCCAGAGGTTGAGCAATCTCCTTCCTTGGAGGATTTTAAGCAGAGGTTGGATGGCCAGCTGTCATGTATGATTTAGCTGAGATTTCTGCATTGCAGGGGGTTAGACTAGATGACCCTGGGGGATCCCTTCCAGCTGTACGATGCTATGATTCTAAGTCGCATGGAAACCTTCGGGTGTTGACAGAATATGCACACCTCGCAGACTTAAACATACGTATAGAATCAGAGAACAAGGAGAACATATGTTTGAAAAAGATTGGAAAACGTTTATGGAATAGACGGGAAATGATTGCGTACAGCTGAAAACGCTGGCAGCACTGAGATACAGTAAATTCAACAGTGTAAACAAGTTTGGATGGATGCAATAAGGGAATACTGAATGGTATGGCTTTTGTAAAATACGCAGGGATTTATGATCTGTAAAACGAAGCACGGAAAGTGAAGAAGGGAAGTCACTGATATCTTAAGGACGTGGAATGAGCATTTTAAACTGTGCAACAGAAAACGTAATAGAAATTATATACGAAAAGAAGAAGAAACCTTCGGGTGACAAGGACTATGAAGTCCAATGAATGAATGAATGAATGAATGATCAAAATAAAAAATTCCTTCCAGTAGCACCTTAAAGACCAACTAAGTTAGTTCTTGGTATGAGCTTTCGTGTGCATGCACACTTCTTCAGATACACTTCTTCAGATACACATGCATGCACACGAAAGCTCATACCAAGAACTAACTTAGTTGGTCTTTAAGGTGCTACTGGAAGGAATTTTTTATTTTGACTATGGCAGACCAACACGGCTACCTATCTACTACTGAATGAATGATGTAAACTTCTCCCCGCGCCCGCCTCAGCCGCTGGGCGGCGCTCCCCACCGGTTCGCCTTTGAAGCCGAGGCGCGGGGTCCGGGCGTCTCCGCAGCGCCCACCCCTCCTGCCGGCCGAGGGGCGTGGCCGCCCTGGCCGCCGGCTGTTTCGGCAGCGGCTTCCCTTTGGCTGGCGGGAGAAGCCGGGACGACCTCTCTCTTCTCTCTCTCTCTCTCTCGCCGGAGGGAGGTTTCTCCGCCAGGCGCAGAGGGCGCGCGTGCCGCGGAGAGAACGGGAGGAACCGAGCGCCTGGAGCTGCTCCCGTCGGATCAAGAGGGGGAAAGGTACGCCAAGAGGCGCCCGTGGAACTCCCCGCGGAGCTGCTTGGGGGGGGGCACCCTCCTGCCCGTCCCCTCGGGCGCTGCTGCTGCTGGATCGCGCGCCTCCAGGTGCCCCGCCGCTTTGGGGGCGCGCGGGGCTGAGTTTGGAAGGGGATTGGAAAGCGGAGTGGTGGGGGGGGGGGCTTTGGGTTGCGTGCTGGTCCAGTGCTGCTGGGTCAGGGGCTTTTGGAGAGGCAGTGCGACCCCCCCATCCACCCACCCCCCGCTCTGGGTGGCGAAGGGCTGGCTTGGGGAGGGACTGGCTTGGAGATCAAAAGGGCGCATTTCCCCCCGACGTGAGGGCAGGAGGGGGGGCAGCTCGTGTTGCTTAAGGGAGGCTGAGAGGGAAGGGGAGAGAGGCGGCTTGGGAAGGGGCGAGGGAGGATGGATGAATTAAGGGAGCTCGAGTGGTCTGGCTGAGGATGGGAAGGACCCTTTTAAAAAAAAAGCCCATCCTGTTGGTCTCGAAGATGGGGGTTAAGGGGGAAAAATGGGGAATCGGGGTTTGGAGACTGAAGGTGGGAATAGGGTGGTGAGGGGAGGTCCTTTGGGGAGGGGGGGTCGCAGGAGATTAGGGAAAGGCTTGTTTGGGGTTTGTGTGATGACGGTGAGATTTGGGAACACGGGCTTTCGAGGGATTGGGTATGGAGGCAGCGTTAGGATAGAGAGGCTACTTTGGCTCTGTCGGGGGATGAGCAGAGGAACCAGGATTTGTTGAGTTGCTGTATGTGTGGCTGCTGGTCTGTGATCCGGATCTGCGCTTCTTTGGGACAGGGCACCTGGGAAGTAGGTCTAAATGGAATTCGACTAGGTCATTACACACCCACTTTTAGCCTTTCGCCTCCCTCCCCCTTCTTGAGTTTGATTTCGAAAGGAACTCTTGGAAACATGTTGCCAGGGCGCAGCGTTTTCTAGGAGCAGAGGGGGACTTAAAGTTTAAAGCCACGCGTTTGGTTTTCTCCGGTGAAGTTGGATGGGGGCATTTGTAACCCCTCTTGTGAAATCGGTTCTCTCCTCCTGCATCTCTTCTCTTCCCTGCCTGGTCTTTGTTTAGTCTCAAGGACTGGATGCGAGAGAGAGCGCCTTTCTGTCCTTCATGTATGTGTGGCGCCTGCAGAGGGATTGAAACCAGATTCTGTGACTGCAGATTTCAGTGTGTTTAAGCCCTGGAGCCACTAGGGTGCCCATGTAACTCTTTGTCTTTAGAGACCTTTTGTCCCAGGCTTTGGACATCTGTGCCTTGTGGAGGCAGGGCGGGGGACTGTTCCTTTTGTTTAAGAATCCAGAGGTAGAATTTTTTAGCTGCAACAAGTACTCTGCTTAGCAGCAAAGCTGCAAGATGGCATTAGGTAGAGGCAAGCTGCTGCTCTGCCTCTCTTCTTGCGTTTACTACAATTGTCACCTTATTTATGAACAGAGGCTTTGTGCCTTAAAACAGCTGTAGAGGAAACAGAAAATCAACAAGTGAAGCTTTTTTCTGCCATAGAGATGCAGTGGTGATAGGAAAAAACCACGACCTTTTTTCAGCATATTTTCAGCTGTTCAAGTTTTCAGTTATTTAGGAAAGCAAATAAAGAAGGAAAAACAATTCTTGTTGCATTTCTGGCTTTATTTATACCCCCTCCCCTTTTCATAAAGGAGACAAGTTGCCATTCAGAGTAAATTTCTTTGCATGGTTCATTATCAGAGTTATAACTATGTTCCTTACTTGAGAAAAGGTGGCTCATGTTTAAGGGAGTGCCTGAGTGGGAAAATCATATGGAAATAATTGTTGAGTTCATCAGTTGCACAATAGGTGACATTGTCCTAGAGTACTTTTTCTAAAGGATTTTTCTCTACCTCTCATACTAGTGTTGAAATCATCAAGGCAGGCTTGCAAATAAGCCCACAGAGATTACTAGCCGATCAGCTTGTATACCTGTGTGCATTTGGAATTTGTCACACACTGGAGCATGAGTTGGGAGGTGGGGGAGAAGAACCAACCACCTTCTAGTTGAGGAACTCTTCCAGGAGTGGGGAAGCTGTGGCCCGCTAGATGATGCTGGATTCTCCTATCAGCCTCATCCAGCATGACCAATGGCCAGGGATGATTATGGGAGTTGTACAACACCATCTGGACAGTGACAGGTTGTCCTCCAATATAGGCTGTCAAGATAGTGGTTATTCAGAAGTTATCTTGGCCCCTGGTTGGGTGCTCAAAGTACTCTGCTTTGGGACACCATCATCCTGTGAACATATGTGAACATAGCTCAGTTGGTTGGAGCATGGTGCTGATAATGCCAAGGTTGCAGGTTCAATCCTCGTATGGGACACCTGCATATTCCTGAATTGCAGGCGGTTGAACTAGATTGATATGCAGAGCGGGGCAATGAGGAATCTATAGTAATATGTAGCAAAATGGCAGCTTGCCTTAGACAACTGATGGGCAGTAGGGCTGGGCGATATCTGGTTTTCAACATTGTGATATATCACCAGCTAATCATTGTAATATATTGATATATCACAGTGTCTGAAATAAGTATGGAGCTATGTAGAGGCATTGGCTGGCTTCATGGGTATTACCACATTGTGATTTTTGCATAGCATGCACACACAGTGATTTGCAATATATTGCCAGGTCAAAAATTAGGAAACCGATATCACAATATGGACTTCAAACTAGTTTTGTATGATACATTGCTATATCACCCAGCCCTAGGGGACTTGTCTGTCATAGTTGACTTGTTGGAGTGAGGGGGAGACAGTAACCAGCTGATGAGCAGAGACTTGAATCCTCCTCTTTCCAGGAGTTTGCTTCAGCAGCGCGTTCCCCACAGGGAACTAGCTGATGAAGTATCACCAAACAGGACTGAACGCCATTCATCAGCTGATGAGTGGAAACTTCAGTTCTGCTCTCTGGAACCAGTTGAGCATGGTTTAACCCACCCCCTCAGCTGATGAGGGGGCTAAACGCCAGTTCCCAGCCAAACTGAGCAGGATTACAGTGGTGCCCCGCAAGACGAATGCCTCGCAAGATGAAAAACCCGCTAGACGAAGAGACTCGCGGAACGGATTATTTTCGTCTTGCGAGGCACCACTGTATACTATACCCCTTTCTCATCAACGGATGAGAAGGGGGCTAAATTCTGCTTCTTTGGGGAACTGGTGGAGGTGACGCCATTCATCTATTGGAGTGGTATTAGCTGATTGGTGGGCATGGGTTGGGGAAAATGGTTTGCTGGGCCAAATTGGTCCCCCCTGGCTGGTGGACCAAAGGTTCTTCATTATAGGGGACGTGGGTGGCACTGTAGTCTAAACCACTGAGCCTCTTGGGCTTGCTGATCGGAAGGTCAGCAGTTCAGATCTGCGCAGTGGGGTGAGCTTCTGCCAACCTAGCAGTTCAAAAGCATACCAATGCAACTAGATAAATAGGTACTGCTGTGGCAGGAAGGTAAACAGCGTTTCCATGCGCTCTGGCCTCCGTCATTGTGTTCTGTTGCGCCCGAAGCGGTTTAGTCATGCTGGCTGCATGACCCGGAAAGCTGTCTGCGGACAAACGCTGGCTCCTTTGGTTTGAAAGCGAGATGAGTGCCGTGCCCCATAGTCACCTTTGACTGGACTCAACTGTCCAGGGGTCGTTTACCTTTTACCTTTACTCCCGGTATATAGGAACAGCTGTAAAAGCTGATGGCATGACTGCTCTGGTGGCATTCATTGGGGCTTTGATAGCTGCTCCAATATATGCAGAAAGTTTCACAGCCAGCCCACTTTGCTTTAGAGTGCTTCGATTTGGAAGAGGTCTTAAGCATCTTGCTTTGGTTTGGGATTTGGGGTTTGCCCAAACTGGATCCACAACCCAGTAGCTGTTCAGTTTAAACACGTATAGTCTGATGTTGGTCTTGCAAGCACTAGGGGGTTGACTTTTAACAGATGGTCTGAACGGGCTAGGCTGAAATCATTGTCAGTGATGGGTGTCATTTCACTATTGAAAAGCAAATGGGATGAGTAATTGCCTTGCAGCTGTATTTATAGAAAAAGGGTTGTGAATTTTCAAGAAAGCAGGAACTTTTGGTATCTAAGCCATAAGGGAAGATGTGAAATGTAAATGATATTCTAGAGAAGATCAATTATTAAAAGTGCTTAGATTAACTCAAGTGTGTCATCTCCAGGCACAATTTGACTCCATCTGTCATGAATGTCTTGTCTGCAAGCTTATATTGAAGCCTGGTGTTTAAGGATGTGCTTCAATATTTTAAAGTTGGGGACCAGAGCTAATGTTTTAAAATACGTAGAATTCATTTCTGTATTCACAAGCACTTTATTGATGAATGAGCTGAAATGTATTTTATCAGTGCAAATAATGGGGCTAACAAATATAACAGTTTGAACTGAGATGTGCACCATATTTCCTTTGCCTTCTCAAATAACCCTCGTGGATGCAGTGTTTTACTAAATGTTATTGATTATTTGCTCTGGGATGCTGGCTCCAGTGTCCCATTAAAGCCCTGTCTTTGATTTGGAAAGTCCTTGAATTAAATTGGCATACACAATATGAGGGTAGCATACCTACAGAGCTTTTAGTAAGCACTAAAGCTGCTTGACAGAGAAAGCCATAACATTTATGGCATAAATCAATGGCTGTTCTTTAATAATTCAGAAATAATTACATTAAAAAACACACACAAATGCAACAATATGTGGGTGGCCACCAGTATTATCTAATTTTCTTCTTGTTAGAGTTTTGATCCATTTCCAAGAAAGTTACTCAGCTTACGAGTTCCTCAAAAGACATGGAGGTGGAACGTGTAAATTCCTTCAGTTTTAGAAGTGAGTTGATGCACGCATCTCCATCCTTTGTATTTAACACTAGTAATTACTCTGCAACATTTTATGTTTCTGCAAAATGCAATAGTGAGCTACTCATCTGACCCCCCCCCAATCATTTAGTCATTTACTTCAGCCATTTGGGCATGTATGCTAATTTTCATTCTTACTCCACAAGCATCTTAGTCATGACCCACCCTGATATTCCTTCTCTCGGCTTATTTTATTTGTTAATGTTTTGGGAATGTTGGGAGGATTCTGGGAACCACACTTTGGCTTAGGTGACTTTTCATGCCCCCTACCACCCTTGCTTAGCAATTCTAGGATCACTGCCTTCCTGAAACTATGTAGAAATAGTTTTTTCTTGTTCCCACAAAATTGCAAAGTCAGGCAGGTGAACTGTTTGAGTCATGACCCTTTCCTTCCATATGCCAGACTACCATTGTCTGTGAATCTAACAAGGCTCTAGGTGACCAGCCCTCCATTATGTGAATCATTGCTTTGTCAAATCCTGTTTCAAAGGAGAGGTTTTTCCCATAATGGTCTCTGTTGGTCTGGCACATCTGCAGAGTAGGGCAGTTAATAAGCTGATGCTCACAGAAAACTTCCTGGACAGCATACTTTTAGTCCCATCGTGGTTGTCCATGTATACAGTGGTACCTCTGGGTAAGTACTTAATTCAATCTTGAGGTCTGTTCTTAATCTGAAACTGTTCTTAACCTGAAGCACCACTTTAGTTAATGGGGCCTCCTGTTGCTGCTGCGCCGCTGCTGCACGATTTTTGTTCTCATCCTGAAGCAAAGTTCTATACTTGACTTCATTCTATGCCAATAATATTAATAATTTCAGTGCTATATGTTAGTCTTTGACAAAAGAAACAACTACAGTGGTACCTTGGGTTAAGTACTTAATTCGTTCCGGAGGTCCGTTCTTAACCTGAAACTGTTCTTAACCTGAAGCACCACTTTAGCTAATGGGGCCTCCTGTGCCGCCGGAGCACGCTTTCTGTTCTCATCCTGAAGCAAAGTTCTTAACCCGAGGTACTATTTCTGGGTTAGTGGAGTCTGTAACCTGAAGCGTATGTAACCCGAGGTACCACTGTACATTAGTGGTGCTAACAATATGTATGTTGCTAAGGCTGTTTTGTTAATGTTAATTGCTGTACACGCAACCCCCCCATTTACGCGGGGGTTACGTTCCAAGGCACCGTGTGTTTAGTGAAATTGCATACATTTGAAACACCATTGGAAAAGTCCCTGTTTCATCCCTGCTCCTTTTTGTGATGTTTTCCGGTCACTTTCGGGTTTGGAGCAGTGTGTGTGTGTGTGTGTGTGTGTGTGTGCGCAGTCATGCACATATTGAACACATGTAAATTGGGGGTTGGGTTTGCCTGTATGTGAAAATTTGACTTACTACCCTTATCTTACTCTTCCTTAAATTTCTCAGTGCAACTGAAATAACTTCCCTGGAAAAAAGGGAGGTATTTATTTTAGGAGTTTTTGTGTTACATAAGTGGTGCAAAGGAGACTTGAACACTTCAATGGAATGTGCAGAGCGTTGTTGTTTCATGCATTCTTTAGCCAGAATTGTTTCTCTTCAGTTCTGTATAGAAACTCCCCCCCCCACACTTGTAGTGCTAAGTTTCTTTTGGCAATTGTAGGAGTCCTCATATATTACCATGCAGGAATCATGTGGGATTGGAGATAACCCTGTGCTTGTATGATTCTTTTTGAAATGTAATACATGAAGAATACAGAGCTGTAAAAGAAAGAAAGACATGCCCCAGAATCTCAAAGCAGAGTATTGAATAGTGACCTTAAACAAGCTGCATTTCCGTTTGTCATTGGTTGCATCAATTGTGCTTTTGCAAATTTACCTGATGCCTACTGGCTCATGACACAGTTCCAGTGTGGTTTTATGTTATCCATCTCAAGGTCTCACCCTCAGATCATAGTCTTTAAGCAGTAACAGTGTGAAAACAATTCATATTTTGGTGACATTTATTGCTTAGGGAGAGGGATCAGGCATGAGCTTAATGTACTGTGGTTAAATTGCATTAGAGTCATTAAACTGAAATTGCATCGGAGTCATCTAAATGAAACGCTTATCACAAAGGAAACCATTTCTAGGTAGACAAATTCTAGCTATGCATTTTTTGTTTTATGTTGGATTTCCAGGGTGGGGTGTTTTTGGGTTTTTTGCAGTGTACAGTGGTACCTCGGGTTAAGTACGTAATTCATTCTGTAGGTCCGTACTTAACCTGAAACTGTTCTTAACCTGAAGCACCACTTTAGCTAATGGGGCCTCCTGCTGCCGCCGCACCGACGGAGCACGATTTCTGTTCTCATCCTGAAGCAAAGTTCTTAATCTGAAGCACTATTTCTGAGTTAGCAGAGTGTGTAACCTGAAGCGTATGTAACCTGAAGCGTATGTAACCCGAGGTACCACTGTACTTCACATCTCTCTTCAGTGCTGTGACGAACTAATCAAGGTCTCAGTAACTGGGCAGAGGGTATAATGGATTAGGCAGTCCTTAAAGTTTCCTAAACCCAGGTTGTTGTGGTCCATGTAAATTAATCATAGAATTGTAGAGTTGGAAGGGACTCTGAGGATCATCTAATCCAACCCTCTGCAATTCAGGAATATGCAGCTGTCCCATACGGGGATCGAACCTGCAACCTTGGCATTATCAGCACCACGCTCTAACCAACTGAACTTGAACTTGGCCCGATAACACCAGTGCTTAAAGGTTGTACTGACTGCCCATATGTTATGTGCTGCCGGTTGTCTGTTCCCATCAACTGGAGCTGGAGCTCCAGACCAAGTGCAAGGGTAGCCTCTCATAGAGTGCACTGCAGTAATCAAGTCTTGAAGTTACCAATGCATTAATTACTATGGCCAGGCTATTCCTGCCTAAGAAGAGCCATAGCTTGCGCACTAGCCATAGTTGGTAGAAGGCACTCCTAGCCACTGAGGCTTTTTGACGAGTGTTAGAAATGCAGATACATAAGCTAGGTGCCAAATGGCTCCATAGCGATGCGGGTGGCGCTGTGGTCTAAACAACTGAGCCTCTTGGGCTTGCTGATCAGAAGGTCGGTGGTTCGAATCCCCGCAACGGGGTGAGCTCCCGTTGTTTGGTCCCAGTTCCTGCCAACCTAGCAGTTCTCTTCTCATGAGGTGGCCAAAGTATTGGAGCCTCAGCTTCAGGATCTGTCCTTCCAGTGAGCACTCAGGTCTGATTTCCTTCAGAATGGATAGGTTTGATCTTCTTGCAGTCCATGAGACTCTCAAGAGTCTCCTCCAGCACCATAATTCAAAAGCATCAATTCTTCGGCGATCAGCCTTCTTTATGGTCCAGCTCTCACTTCCATACATCACTACTGGGAAAACCATAGCTTTAACTATACGGACCTTTGTCGGCAAGGTGATGTCTCTGCTTTTTAAGATGCTGTCTAAGTTTGTCATTGCTTTTCTCCCAAGAAGCAGGCATCTTTTAATTTCGTGGCTGCTGTCACCATCTGCAGTGATCATGGAGCCCAAGAAAGTAAAATCTCCCACTGCCTCCATTTCTTCCCCTTCTATTTGCAAGGAGGTGATGGGACCAGTGGCCATCTTAGTTTTTTTATGTTGAGCATCCCTGATAACCATGCTGTAGCCAATGGTATTAAATTCCACCAACAGCTTGAGAAGCAGAGATGTATTTTCCCTCTTCTGATCTCAGTAATGCGACAGCTTTGAAGCATTATGAAAACTTGCAAACTGGACAGCCAGAAAAAAGTATGCATAACTGCAGCAAAACCTATGTTACCTAGATTTTCAGATAATTGGAAGCAATCATTGGTAGGAAAACTTTAGTCTAAATCCCCCAAGTCCAGGGTTAGCTAGGATCTGAATCGAGATGCCTCATTTACTTGGAGATAAGAATAACACGCAGCAGAAATAAGTAATTAAGAAATAGGCATTTGAGACATGACTCAAGTAATTACGTTTCCCGCTAGAGATTTGCAAAAGGCTGGAAGAATATAGGAAAGTGTGGAGGGTCTGTTTTCAACAAGGTCCTCTGAGATCATCATGTTTCTGAGCATCAAGGGGAAAGAATCTCCTTATACCCCTTTCATATATCATATTTCTTCAACAGCAGTAAGTAATAGCACCAGAGTTTTTTGCTTAAGAATATGAATGACAAAACTGGAAGATGTAAACCGGAATTTAATCCAAAGGATGTCTCCCTTCTTTTGAAGATTTGTTTTTTTTTAATCACACTTTGATGGGTATCACACTTTCATGTTTGTCTTATCTAGCCGCTTTATTACCCTAATTTGAAACTGATATGCATAAAAAACCTTGAAGAGTAGTTGCGAATTCTGAAATATTAGGTGGAAAAATGAATGCTTTCCTTGTAAGTTGTCTAGGTACAGTCGGTTTTTTTTTTTAAAAAAACCAATAACACACGTTACATTTGAAGTCATAGAAGTTCAGCAATTCCTTTGTTTTTGAGTCCTTTCTAGATTTGCAGTTCCGATGAATAGCTCCGTAATCGTATTTGGGGATGGCCAAGTCACACGACTGTTTTGTTATGGAGAGATAGAAGTTGCCTTTGTTGTGTGGAAGGATCTCTCCCATGATGACTGAGGACCAGTTGCTGTGCTCCCACCATCACATAACGTCTCCGCCTGCAACATCTCTGTGTTGACCATGGACATTGCACAGGGGAAGCCTATGCTTGTAATGCAGAATGTGTGCTGGAACTGGGTACAAAATACAGTGGTACCTCTAGTTACAAACTTAATTTGTTCCGGAGGTCCATTCTTAACCCGAAACTGTTCTTAACTAGAGACGTGATTTCGCTAATGGAGCCTCTTGCTGCCGCCGCGCCGCCGGCACACGATTTCCGTTCTCATCCTGGGGCAAAGTTCTCAACTCGAGGTAACTCTTCCAGGTTAGTGGAGTTTGTAACCTGAAGTGTTTGTAACTTGATGTACCACTGTACTGTGGAAGGCTATGTGCTCTGAGCTCAATGTGCCTAGGCTTCTGCTACACACATATTGGCACTCAGTGTGTAGGCAGTGGGGATGGGGCCAGCACAACCTCTCCTATTCATAGAGACACCTTCATGTGATTAACATGTTAAGTGGAGCTATGGGTGATGGAACCTTCTCCTGAATGGGCTACCAGCCCAGGCTGATGAGCCCCATTTATCCCTCACTTCCCTCTACAGCACATGCAGAAACTGCTGTCTTGACCATTGGACCTACTCATCCACTCAATTGCCTGTCTTCACATGCAGGGGACCTCTGATCCTAAACCTCCACTGCCTTGCAGGATATCTTCAGGAGAAGAAAAGGCCAAGGAGTAAACCCTACATAAATCCAGAGTATGTAGGGTTGCATGGCATCTTGTATGCCTCCTTCCAGCAACTCCTGGATCCAAGCTGGTGCCAAACGTATTGCTCTGCTTTCCTTTGGACCACATTAATGAGGCTGAGGGGTGGGAGGTGGATCTTGTCATCTGGGCAGCCCAGGGCCTCCATACACGCTACCCAGGCTTGTGCCCCAGGGTGGTCACTTTGGTGCTGCTAATGTCTTCACCCCCGGAGGCACACTCCATTGTCTCTCGAGACAGATGGATGCCAACAAGGTGATAGAACAAGTGAAGGGAGCTCAACGTTCCCTGGTTGTTTCTGCTATACTTTCAGATTCTAACCACAAGCATATTTGTAGCTGCTGGGATATCAGTCATGCCATGTGTCTGTGGGCAAGATCACTGCAGTCTTGGGAATGAAAGCTGTTGTAAGGTTGCTATGGCTCTTGACTCATCAAAATCCATCCTGATCATTCTCTGCTCCACCATAGTGAAGCCGACTTCCTCTTACCCCCAGTAAAGGTAAAAAGGTAAAGGACCCCCCCGACGGTTAAGTCCAGTCAAAGGAATCTATGGAGTTGGGGTGCTCATCTCGCTTTCAGGCTGAGGGAGCTGGTGTTTGTCCACAGACAGCTTTCCGGGCCATGTGGCCAGCATGACTAAACCACTTCTGGTGCAATGGAACACTGTGACAGAAACGAGAACACACTGAAACGCTGTTTACCTTCCTGCCGCAGTGGTACCTATTTATCTACTTGCACTGGTGTGCTTTCGAACTATTTTGGCAGGAGCTGGGACAGAGCAACGGGAGCTCACTCCATTGTGGGGATTCGAACCGCCAACCTTCTGATTGGCAAGCCCAAGAGGCTCAGTGGTTTAGACCACAGCGCCATCTGCATCTGACAGTAGAACTGGCCAGAAGGCAATGTTGCGCCTACCAGCTCTGTATTTCTTAGGTGGCATGAGACATCCAAAGGTTTTCACCTGGCCCCATGACTTGCCTGTCTAAGGACCAGTTTTCTCTCACCATCCTTTACCTCCTGCTCACATGTCTGCATAAACAGCAGCTTGCTCAGTGCTTGCTGTCCCATGGAATAGTTTTAAGATTAGTGGTAGACAGGAAATCTCTTAGCTGTTTGGCTGAAGTTAAGAGCATATAGAATTGCCGGCTCTACTGATAGTAGCAGGAAGCTTCTGATGTGATTTGTAACAGGTATGCTGCTTTTGCTTCCTTAGGCAATTATCCAGCCTTATTTGCATGGCACGATGCCATTAATTGTGCTAGCGTTGCTTGCTTTGATTCCCCCTGGCGTGTTATTCTCTGCCTTTGCTCTGGATAGAGCAACTGTTTTCTAACTCTGGGTCTGAGCATCTATCCTGTTTTCTTGGCTTGGGTGAGGTTAATCTGACCCCTTTCTTTAAAAAAAACAAAACCAAAAAACCTTTCACCTTCTTATTTGGCCCTGATGATGAAGACTGGTGGAAGTCAGATGGACAAAAGAATTTTGTAATGTCCACAGTTATTTAACATTGCAGTGATAAAAAGTATCAAGTGATTTGAAGTGGAGCAGTTTGAAGCGTGACCTAGTTTGTTCCTAGTAGTGTGCATGTTTAACTGACATTTTTCTTGTAAACACATGCAAGAGATGGACCAGTGTGGCTTTTTATTTCTTTTTTTCAAAAGTTAACGTCTAATGAAGGGGAATTTTGCAGAGTGTTCTTGGAAGGTGTATCAGCTGAGATATTAATCTGTATCAGTACATTTAAGGGTAACTATAAATGTGTACCACTTGTGGAGGCATTTGGTGTACTTTGGCTGAATTTTGCAAAGTGCTTCCCTACTCTGGGCTCCTGGTCACTTTTGACCGGGGTTGTGCTAGTTCAGTTACTGATAGGATCAGTCAATATCTACAAAGGGGCTTGTTAGCTCTGTAAAGCCTAAACTGTTGTGAAATCTACAGGCACATTCTTAAGTAGCAGAAAAGTAACTTTTCTATATGTATTTTTTTTACCCTGACCAGTCAAGTGCTATGAAAAGGACTGAAATGGAGAATATTGGCTAATTTTACTTGCTGTAGACATAGTTACGAGTAATTATATCTGCAGAAGAAAGCTCTGTGTTTACATACTCACATCACTTCTCCCACTGCAGTTGCTTGAAGTTCCGCATGTCCCTGAAAAGAGTGATCTCTGCTTATCAGCTAATTGTTGGGTTGGGAGGTCCAAAGGATGGATGCTTCATGACTTCTACCAGCAAGATTGTTTTTCAGGGTGTGGCATCTTGTGAGGGACACCTTGCTAGGAGTGGGCGGTGGTGATGTGTTCCTCATAATAGTATAAGAAAACTTTGGTTATTGTTATATTATACAATGACTGTTAAAGTTTTTCTAAGACCTCGTTTCTGA
The DNA here is from genome assembly GCF_965112155.1 of Podarcis liolepis. Classification (NCBI taxonomy): domain Eukaryota; kingdom Metazoa; phylum Chordata; class Lepidosauria; order Squamata; family Lacertidae; genus Podarcis; species Podarcis liolepis. The sequence goes on from NC_139554.1 coordinate 120,730,862, forward strand.
TGACACACTTGTTGCAATGAAAAATACGTGTATGTGTAAGAAATATGAAGTAGGTATTTAGAAGTGGGTTAGGAGGTAAAGTTTGGAGAGGAACCTTGAAGTGTTTTATGTCTACCTTGGCTGTAAGCAGAATGTGCCTGTGTCTTGAAGTATAGCTGTAAAAAACCCCCAATAATATGTGGAATCATTGCTCTAAAATGCATGAATTGGACTTCAGAAAAATCCTTACCAAGGTGAATATCCCTTTGTTTTGCCTTTCTGCGTGATGTAATTAAAAGAGTTTCATTCGCTCCATAGGACGCACACACATTTCCCCTTAATTTTTGGAGGGGGGAAAGTGCATCCTATAGAGCGAAAAATATGGTAGCTGTCCAGGGGTCCTTTACGTTTAACCCCTCTGTGATTTGGCATGTCAGATAAATCTTCCATTGTCTGTCACTTAGGAACTACAGGGAGGAGAGAAGGCTGGTTGGATATGCAGGACTCAGTGCCTTAGTAATATTGCCAGCCAATACGTCAACCATGTGCATTACTATTCATGCTTATTAGCATGATTCCTGTTCATTGTGTCAATTGACAAGGCAGCAGGCGGAAAAACAGGCTGCCAATCAAGTTTCTTTATTGAACAAGCTGTCTTCACAAAGGTGTGAACACATGCAATCCAGACTTTAGGGCGGGTGGCAAATTAAGTTAGGAAGCAGCGGGATGTCAGCACTCCTGATTATCGTGCTAGAAAAGGCAGGTGTGGCCTGCCCAGTTGTGTGTTTGGAATTGTTGTGGATGCAAGTAGCCCTCGACTGTGTACATTGCAGTTTAATGTTAGGTTTCTGTAAGAAGGATGTTTCACTTAGACAAAATGTGGCAACTTTTCAGTTAAGCTTGGCTAACAGTGTATGCTGACCTCTTGTGTGTTTGGTCCAAATTATGACACCTAAAATAAACAATCCTTTGCTTGGCATTTGTGCTTCTGTTCTGCAACTCTTCTACAAACACAACCTTTGTAACCTAAGACCAAAAAAAGGGAGCAGTCAGCTTAGTTTTAAGGGGGGGAAATACATCTATACTTTAAACTGAAGTGATCTGCTGCTATGGGACGTATTATTTCTTTCTCTTCAGCTACGCTCTTTTAGTAGCAATTTCTCTTTATAAAATTAACTCCTGTCGTTTTCCTCTTTCACTTACAGTGGTACCTCAGGTTACATACGCTTCAGGTTAAGAACGGACCTCCGGAACGAATTAAGTACGTAACCTGAGGTACCACTGTACTTTAGAGGAAATACCTGTCTGACTTAGTAATGTATGCAGCTTAAAGTTCTCAAAACATAACGCTGATGCACATGCCTTCCATAGCAATGACATATCCTTAAAATGTTGACATTTAGCTGGTACCAGGGTGCATTTGTGCTGCGATGAGTTAAGATCGAAAGCTGGAATGCTTCTCATGAATTGTCTTCACAATGAATACCCTTCAGTAGCATGTGGCTGCTACACCGCCCACAGTTTTGCCTGTTCAGCGTGGCCAGATAAAACCTGCCGTGTACGTTTCCCTCACTACATATTGGGTGTACAGTGGTACCTCAGGTTACATACGCTTCAGACTCCGCTAACCCAGAAATAGTACCTCGGGTTAAGAACTTTGCTTCAGAATGAGAACAGAAATCGTGCTCTGGCAGCGCGGTGGCAGCAGGAGGCCCCATTAGCTAAAGTGGTGCTTCAGGTTAAGAACAGCTTCAGGTTAAGAACGGACCTCTGGAACGAATTAAGTACTTAACCCGAGGTACCACTGTATTTGAAGATGACACTATATCTTTGCATTAGGGATCCATGTCTTTGAGTCTCGGCTGCTTCCCCCTCCTCCTCCGGCCTGGCCACAAGGAGCTCAGAAGATTTCACTTGCGTTTGAGATGAATCGCAGCTTGCCGTGTCCTTCAAACTTGGTTCTTAACTATGGTTAGTGGAAACAAACAAGTTTCCAGCTGCAGTTCTCAACTAACCACAGTCAAGATTAACCACAGTTTAGGATTCAGACAACCTCCTAAACTGTGGTTAATGAGAAAGAAAAGCTTCCAATTTCCTTCTGATGCGACTACAAGGAGAGGGGAGTTGGAAACGTGTGAGGCTGAGGCCAAATGTAGCCACTGCATATTTGGGTGGTTCAGGAAACCATCCTATGGAGATCCTTAAATGTTAAGAACGGAAGTAAAGTTTACACAGTTAAAATTATCCCATAGTCATGTGTATTAACATCTTAGTTCCACAGAAGATAAGGGTTGGAGAGAATGTTTTGTCTTCATGATTTGTAGTCACTAAAAGATGAATGTTTTAGCATTGCAAAAGCAACAGAAGCTGTTCCTTAGCATAGCTGACTTAGACAACATTTCAAAAGTGTATGTAGATTTCTCTGCTTGCATTTTGTTGTGTTCACTTTGCAAGGAATTGCTTCTCTACTTCGGGTTCAGTGGGAATTAATGAAGTGGAGTAATGCTTATGGATTGATCTGTGATATCCAGTTTTTATTTCATGACTCATTAGGCTTAGTTTTGCCTTTGCCTGCTTTAGAAACTAGCAGCTCGCACAGTTTTCTTTCAGACTAAAACACTGGGAAATAGAGATAAAAATTCTGGAATTTGTTGTACTGTAGTCTCAAAATCACTATGTAAGCCTCAAGCTTAGAACTTTTACTATGTCAGCCCCCAAAAGTCCAGGATTCTAGTGTTTTTTGAGTTGTGGATGTTCTCAACAGCATTGAAAAGAACCCACTCCATTTCCTTTTGTAGCATTTCTGCCCTTCAGTGATTGCACTGAAAGGTGCCAAAGTATTTCCCCATGCAGGGTGAGGTCTGCTGGTGATCCCATTGACTGGAATCTCACCTGTGTGAGTAATATAGGAATCATGGGTGTAGCCAAGTTGGGGGGGGGAGGGAGGGGCAGCTGCCCCCCAATAACAAAAATATTAAAAATTCATAGCTAGCTGAGGTTTTGACACACACCCCCCGACAAAAGGCCTGGCCCCCCTAACAAAAATCCTGGCTACACCCATGCTTGACCTTAGTGATATTGTCACATAACCAGATCTGATTTGGCTTATAAATATAGTATGATGATGTTCCATTCACTGTGTGATCCCTTGTAGGGTGGCATCATAAAGAAGAAAAGGACTTGGTAATTTGAAGCAGGGCAGATATGGTGGTGTAGCAGCAGAGAGGAAGTAAGTAGGTGCAGGAAAAAGAGGGGTGTGTGTGAAAGGATTGGGGGCGGGGAAGAGAAATTTTTGCTGCTCCCCAAAGCTCTGGTTACAGCTTCAAATTGAAAAGGTCCAGTATTCACTGCAGGGCTCAGAGATGCATGCAGTGATGATCGTAGCAAGATTTCAGAACTTTCAGATTTTTTGTAGCTATTTATTTGGTGTTGGAAGAGACCTCTGGGAAAGGAAAAGGGAAAAATCAATGTTCTGGATGTGTGTGCATGAGTACATGAGTGCATGAGCCCTTCACGGCCTAGGACCCTCGTACCTACGGGACCGCCTCTCCCGATATGCCCCACGGAGAGCCTCAAGGTCCATAAACAGCAACACCCTAGTGGTCCCGGGCCCTAAGGAACTTAGATTAGCTTCAACCAGAGCCAGGGCCTTTTCAACTCTGGCTCTGGCCTGGTGGAACGCTCTGCCTCATGAGACCAGGGCCCTGCAGGATCTGATTTCTTTCCGCAGGGCCTGTAAGACAGAGTTGTTCCACCTGGCCTTTGGCTTGGAGCCAATTTGATTCCCTCCCCCTCTTTCTTTTTTTCTTTTTCCTTTCTCCTCCTGTGAAAGGCTGCATTTTAATATTTTAATGTTTCAATATTTTAATGTTATATTTTAATCATGTTTTTAAGTTGTATTCATTCAACTTGTTTTTATTATTGCTTGTTAGCCGCCTTGAGCCTGGCCTTGGCTGGGGAGGGCGGGGTATAAATAAAAATTATTATTATTATTATTATTACACTGGTAGGAAATCTAAACTATGTGTCATCCTAGGAAGAAAAAGGATAACTTGTTATAGATTCTAGAAATAAAAAAGGATCAACAATGCTGGAGAAAAAACTTATGCTCCAAAATGTTGCCACCTGATCATATACAGCATTTTTGTTGTGGTCTTAGGGTCAGGGTCCCTGCCATTACTGTATTATGCTCATGTCATAGAGCCTTATGAGTGCATCCACCAGGGAGGCGGTAAAATGCTACCCCCGACCGTTCTGCCACTACCCTGCTTATAAGCCTCTACTCTAGTAGGTTTCAGGGACACCCACAGCCTGCAGGCTATCATCTTGAGAAGCTTTTAGCAAACTGGAAGGCAAGGACAGCCTACTATCACCAATTTCCCATTTGTCCAAACTTTGCCCTTGTTTCTGGAGCAGTCCAGCTCATTGAAGATAAACTGTAGTGACTTACACAACCAGCCACCCTCTAGCATTCCACTACAATATAATTTATTTGTACAATAATGAATAAGGAAGGTGGTGGGAGAGAGGTACCGTATTTTTCGCACCATAGGGCGCACCGGACCATAGGGCGCACCCAGTTTTTAGGGGGGGAATTCAAGAAAAAAAACTTTCCCCCCCCCCGCAGCCCCAAAGAGCAGCGTACAGGCTGCACACAACCTCTCCCTGCCGGAGGGGTTGCGTGCAGCTATGGATCAAGCCAAGGCAGCAAGCGGGATGGATCCCGCTCGCTGTTTTGGCTTCCCCTAGCCCCGTGCAGCCTCTCCCTCCCGGGAGAGGCTGCGTGGGGCTAAAGAATCCATAGCCCCGTGCAGCCTCTACTTGGCAGAGGGGTTGCGCGCAGCTATGGAGGAAGCCAAGGCAGCGAGCGGGATGGATCCCGCTCGCTGTTTTGGCTTCCCCTTTAGCCCCGTGCAGCCTCTCCTTGGCGGAGGGGCTGCACAGGGCTTTCCTGGCTTTCCTGGGAGGCGGGGGGATTCCCCCACCTCCCGCAAAACCGGCAGAAGCCGCGCGCCTTTTAAAAGGGCTGCACGGCTTCTCCTGGCTTTCCTGGGAGGCGGGGGGATTCCCGCTGTCTCCCGAGTTTGCGGGGCTGGCGACGGTGAGGAGCAGGCTTCTCCCCCTGCCAGCCTTCTAGCCAAGTCGGGGGACAGCGGCAAAGGCGCGCTGCGCCCCTGCCACTGTCCCCCGAGTTTGCGGGGCTGGCGACGGGGAGGAGCAGGCTTCTCCCCCCGCCAGCCTTCTAGCCAAGTCGGGGGACAGCGGCAAAGGCGCGCTGCGCCCCTGCCGCTGTCTCCCGAGTTTGCGGGGCTGGCGACGGGGAGGAGCAGGCTTCTCCCCCCGCCAGCCTTCTAGCCAAGTCGGGGGACAGCGGCAAAGGCGCGCTGCGCCCCTGCCGCTGTCCCCCGAGTTTGCGGGGCTGGCGACGGGGAGGAGCAGGCTTCTCCCCCCGCCAGCCTTCTAGCCAAGTCGGGGGACAGCGGCAAAGGCGCGCTGCGCCTCTCCCGCTGTCTCCCGAGTTTGCGGGGCTGGCGACGGTGAGGAGCAGGCTTCTCCCCCTGCCAGCCTTCTAGCCAAGTCGGGGGACAGCGGCAAAGGCGCGCTGCGCCTCTCCCGCTGTCCACCGAGTTTGCGGGGCTGGCGACGGGGAGGAGCAGGCTTCTCCCCCCGCCAGCCTTCTAGCCAAGTCGGGGGACAGCGGCAAAGGCGCGCTGCGCCCCTGCCGCTGTCCCCCGAGTTTGCGGGGCTGGCGACGGGGAGGAGCAGGCTTCTCCCCCCGCCAGCCTTCTAGCCAAGTCGGGGGACAGCGGCAAAGGCGCGCTGTGCCCCTGCCGCTGTCCCCCGAGTTTGCGGGGCTGGCGGCGGTGAGGAGCAGGCTTCTCCCCCCGCCAGCCTTCTAGCCAAGTCGGGGGACAGCGGCAAAGGCGCGCTGCGCCTCTCCCGCTGTCCCCCGACTTTGCGGGGCTGGCGACGGGGAGGAGCAGGCTTCTCCCCCCGCCAGCCTTCTAGCCAAGTCGGGGGACAGCGGCAAAGGCGCGCTGCGCCTCTCCCGCTGTCTCCCGAGTTTGCGGGGCTGGCGACGGGGAGGAGCAGGCTTCTCCCCCCGCCAGCCTTCTAGCCAAGTCGGGGGACAGCGGCAAAGGCGCGCTGCGCCCCTGCCGCTGTCTCCTGAGTTTGCGGGGCTGGCGACGGGGAGGAGCAGGCTTCTCCCCCCGCCAGCCTTCTAGCCAAGTCGGGGGACAGCGGCAAAGGCGCGCTGTGCCCCTGCCGCTGTCCCCCGAGTTTGCGGGGCTGGCGGCGGTGAGGAGCAGGCTTCTCCCCCCGCCAGCCTTCTAGCCAAGTCGGGGGACAGCGGCAAAGGCGCGCTGCGCCTCTCCCGCTGTCCCCCGAGTTTGCGGGGCTGGCGACGGGGAGGAGCAGGCTTCTCCCCCCGCCAGCCTTCTAACCAAGTCGGGGGACAGCGGGAATGGCGCGCTGCGCCTCTCCCGCTGTCCCCCAGCTTGTGGGGCTGGCGGTGGGGCTCTCCTGAAGCCTGGAGAGCGAGAGGGGTCGGTGCGCACCGACCCCCCTCGCTCTCCAGGCTTCAGCGAAAGCCTGCATTCGCACCATAGGACGCACACACATTTCCCCTTCATTTTTGGAGGGGAAAAAGTGCGTCCTATAGTGCGAAAAATACGGTAAGTAGAGTGCAAGATTTTTTTTAAAAAAAAAAACCTAAAAAACAACAAGAAACTTAACAGCTAGGAGCCAACCTAGCAGTTCGAAAGCACCCCCGGGTGCAAGGAGATAAATAGGGACCGCTTACTAGCGGGAAGGTAAACGGCGTTTCCGTGTGCTGCGCTGGCTCGCCAGAGCAGCTTCGTCACGCTGGCCACGTGACCAGGAAGTGTCTTCGGACAGCGCTGGCTCCCGGCCTCTAGAGTGAGATGAGCGCACAACCCTAGAGTCTGTCAAGACTGGCCCGTACCGGCAGGGGTACTGTCAGGGGCTCAGGAACAGAGGCACAGGGGAGGGAGGAAATGGAGAGCGAAGGGGAAGAATCTGAGGGCAGCGTAGGGGAGTATGACAGTGACCCGAGAGATTCCATGAGCTTCTCCAGCGAATCGGAAGATTCCCAGAAGGAGGCGCCGATGGTCAGGGCAAGGGGGGTCCCAGTGGGGACGCACCAGAAACAAGGGGCCAGCGGGGACTCCCAAAGCAGCAGCGGGAGATCAGGACCAGCTTCCCCACCAGAGCGTAGTGGGGGGGAAGAGTCCCATGTGTCAGGGCCAGCGTCTCCTCCAGCAGGGAGAGAAGATGAGTCAGGGCTGACCACGCCTCTATCGGAGAGTGGGGGAACGGAGGGGAGGTCAGGTCCAGCTAGCCCCCCCGAAGGGGGAAGCAGTGACAGGAGCAGTGTAACGGTCAGGAGGAAGGTTGCCAGCTGGGCGCGCGCGCCAAGTTCGAATGTACAGGCGTGTGGGACAGCAGAAAACCCGGATTGGGAACCAGGTCCTAAGGCCCGCCGGAGGCAGGGGGAAGACTCAGGGGACTCAGCGTCAGAAGAGTCTAGGAAGGGCAAGACCCCAGCAGACAGGCGGAGCCAGAGGAGGAAAGAGCAAAGGAAGAGGTGGAGCAAGGCCAGAGTCTTAAACTGGTGTCTGGGGGGAGGAGATTCAGACGGAGCTTCAGCGGTCTAGAGTTTCAGACGTAGAGCTGCGTGCTGCGGCTGTGAAAGCTAAACTGAACTTCAATAAAGACTTTTGTATATAACAACGAACCGGCGTTGGTCCTTTGTCAGCTGGGACCTCGGGCAGCTCTGACAGGTACCTTTACCTTTAGCCAACCCAGAGGAAGCAGCAGGGTTCAGCTTACATGCCTGGAGTATGCATGGTTCTTCACGGCTGTTTTGCTGATGGCAAACACTAGATCAGACTTCTGAGTGATAGGGGATGTGGAAATGCTCTGGAAAATGTGAGGTGACATTTCCTTCGATGCAGTCCTGTCTAACTGCCCTGCAAACAAACCAGAATAAAGCCAGTTAAATAGCCAACATTGTCTTACCTCTCTGTAAACAAATCAGGATCATAGATCATAGAATCCTACACTCACACAGTAAAGTTGGAAAGTACCCCAAGGGCCATCGAGTAGTTCAACCCCTTGCAAGGCAAAAATCTTGCCCAACATGGGGCTCAGACCCACAACATTCAGGTTAAGAACCTCATGCTCTGCTGACTGAGCCATCCTTTCTGCATATTGAGGATGAATTCTCAATAAACGGTTTGTCTGAAAGTGCCCGCAGAAGCCAGTCCCAATATGTTCAATGGGACTTACTTCCTAAATAGTTGGTTTTAGGATTGCAGATTAAATTGAGCTTGCTTGCCACCTGAGCAGAGTAGCTAAGCATAACTGTTATGTCGTTTTTGTTCTTCTATTGTTGCCTTTTATTCGTTTAGAACTGCTTTGGAAACAAGTTAATTGTGGAATCGTATAAAAATAAACATGATGGATATCTAAAAGTGGCCTTTCTGAAAGCGATTTCACAAGGTACAAATCCAGAAGAAACATATAAAAACCTGGTTTGGAGGCTTGCTCGTTCTTCCGGCACTTGTGGTTTGCGATACTGAATGCAGCAGATCTATTTTTGATAGCTCAGTGCTTCTTTGACATCAGCAAAAGCGAAACAAAACAAAACCCATGCAAACAAGACGCATAGAGCAAAAATATTTTGTCTTTGGCCCAGACAAACGTGATGTAGGGGAACAGTGCTTTCCAATTTCACATTTACTTATTATAGATTTATTGCAACAAGTGTGAATTACTGCCTATTCCAGCACAGGCTGATTTGTTTGCTCAGGAGCTTGGGGGTGTGACAGCGCCATCGGCTTGGAAGCATTTCAAACATGTTAGAAAGACGAGTTCTAGCTTTCTATGGTGGTACATTATTGTGGAGCTGTTATCTTGCAAGCAACCCTGGAAACATTTTACATTGAAGGCTGGGATGTACGCTTATGAGATAACTTGAGGCACTTGTTTGGCTTGTTGTCCTAGTAAAAAAAAAAATCTGCTGAAAATTTTGGTTGGCATCTTTTGTTTATCTATCATTAAAGATTCCATAACTTCCCTTCCCTCTTGGCCATAGCTTGCACTGCTTGCATGACTGGTTGACTCAAGTTGGTCTGCTGAATTTGGAAACTTTGCGCTACCTGGCAGAGGCCTAAAAATACATTCTGTCAAGGAGCAAATTACTGGAGATCCTCTTAAGATCACCCTGAAGATAACAGAAATTTGTTAAAAAAATCGTATTCCACGGCAAATAGCATTCCCCCGATAAACTTAATTTTAGGCCAATAATAATAATAATAGAAATAATAATTTATTATTTATACCCCACCCATCTGGCTGAGTTTCCCCAGCCACTCTGGGTGGCTTCCAATCAAGTGTTAAAACAATACAGCATTAAATATAAAAAAGTCCCTAAACAGGGCTGCCTTCAGATGTCTTTTAAAGATAGGATAGCTGCTTATTTCCTTCACATCTGAAGGAAGGGCGTTCCACAGGGCAGGCGCCACTACCAAGAAGGCCCTCTGTCTGGTTCCCTGTAACTTCACTTCTCGCAATGAGGGAACCGCCAGAAGGCCCTCGGCGCTGGATCTCAGTGTCCGGGCTGAACAATGGGGGTGGAGACACTCCTTCAGCTATACAGGACCGAGGCCGTTTAGGGCTTTAAAGGTCAGCACCAACACTTTAAATTGTGCTCGGAAACATACTGGGAGCCAATGCAGATCTCTCAGGACTGGTACTATGTGGTCCCGGCGGCCACTCCCAGTCACCAGTATAGCTGCCGCATTCTGGATTAGTTTCAGCTCCTGGGTCACCTTCAAAGGTAGCCCCATGTAGAGCGCATTGCAGTAGTCCAAGTGGGAGATAACTAGAGCTTGTGAATAACATGCCTTTATTAAAGCTCTAGTTTTTAGACCTTGCTAGACCAGAGGCAGGACGCGGGTGGCGCTGTGGTCTAAACCACAGAGCCTAGGGCTTGACAATGAGAAGGTTCGCGGTTTGAATCCCCGCAACGGGGTGAGCTCCCATTGCTTGGTCCCTGCTCCTGCCAACCTAGCTGTTCGAAAGTACGTCAAAGTGCAAGTAGATAAATAGGTACCACTCTGGCGGGAAGGTAAACAGCATTTCCGTGCGCTGCTCTGGTTCGCCAGAAGCGGCTTAGTCATGTTGGCCACATGAACCAGAAGCTGTATGCGGACAAATGCTGGCTCCCTTGTCCTATAGAGTGAGAGGAGCACCGCAACCCCAGAGTCATCCGCGACTGGACTTAATGGTCAGGGGTACCTTTACCTTTTAGACCAGAGGCTAGTGATACCACATATGCAAATAAATAATTTAAACAAATGTGGGCTGGTGATACATCATAGTATGTATGGAATTTGAATTTCATAATGGAGAGGAAAGTTTAATGTCACGGAGTAAGGGTAGAAGCAAAAAAAGGAACTTGCTCAGTATATTCTGAGAAGTCTGCAATGTTGAAGTGTAATCTGATTTTGAACCACCGTTCTCATTACGTAGCACCAGCTTCTCTCAGTAATGCTAGAATCTTGTTTCAAGCTCTTTTAAGATGCATATTAGTGGACCATTTGCCCAGTCTCTGTATTATGGCATTAGCTGGTGAACAGGTTCTCCCACCTTCCCCAGACACTTTAGGCGACAGAAATGCAGAGGAAGTTGTCAGCTGAGGGGAAATTTTGAGGAATTGAGGGGGAAATTCTGTTCCATCGCTGACCTGTTGAAAACCAAACATTTCCACTTCTCTTATTAAAGAAGACTCAAATGGGAATCTGATCTAGGTCTTTAAGGCAAATTGCTGTTGGCATCCATCTGTTACATACACTTCAGGTTATAGACTCCGCTAACCCAGAAATATTACCTTGGGTTAAGAACTTTGCTTCAGGATGAGAACAGAAATTGTGCAGCGGCAGCAGCAGGAGGCCCCATTAGCTAAAGTGGTGCTTCAGGTTAAGAACAGTTTCAGGTTAAGAACAGACCTCCAGAACGAATTAAGTTCTTAACCCGAGGTACCACTGTAGAATGTGTCCTTTTATTTAAAATGCATCTCTGGGCTATTTGTGGGGCATAGGAATTTGCTCATTTCTCACCCCAAAAAATATAGTCCGGCCCACCACATGGTCTGAGGGACAGTGGGCTGGCCCCCTGCTGAAAGAGATTGCTGACCTCTGTCCTAGATGGATTGTCTTCCCAGGTTGATGGGCCCCATCTGCCCCTCACTTCCCTCTACAGTATGTGCAGAGACTGCCTTCTTGACCATTGAACCCACTATTGGTCACATCCGCTCAATCTGCCAGAGTCTGTCTTTGCATGCAGGGGAAGTCCCTAACTCACAGAGGGTTTGAGACCCATCAGCTGCACTCACCTGGTTTAGCTGGCCAGCCAAAGCCGTTTCTCAGGGTGTGGCTGCTGTCTCATGCTGACAGCTTCTAGGAGCCACAGGTGAGAGCTGAGGCCAGGGTGGGAACCAAAGCTGGACAAACTATCACAGAAGGAGCACGACGTGTCTCCTACCAGAGGTACCCCCCCTCACCTAACACCCCATACAGCCCAAGTAAAATAATGTAGGAATAATAATGGGGAGCATAATATTTTATCGGTAACGTCTGATACCTAAAGGCGTTGTTGATATGCAGCACTTTGCTTGCTGGAAATGGAGTTTGTCTAATGCTGATTTGAAAATCCTTGAGAATGTCCTTTAGTTAATTTCATTTGGCAGAGATTTATGATATTATAGCATATGGCCTAAAATGGGGCCAATTCTCCACCCCTCCCCCGTGTTCTTTGACTTGAATTGAAAGATTTACAGCTTTCTTTCTCCTCAGTCTCAGTCAATCTATATATCTTGAAAGAATGTATTTTTAATACCCTAAATGGCTGAATACATTTTTAGTGCCTGTGTCACTGTGACACCATAAATTAGGACACTGTGCCAGAGGCTATTCATTCAACCTTACGTTTACTCGAAAACATGCCTCACTGTGTTCAGTGGGGCTTACTCCCAGGTAAATATGCATGTGATTGCCATCACAGTTTCTAAATATAATAAGGAAATGGGAAAAAAGGTATTTATGTTAATGATCCTGCCCAGTTTTTGCTTCTGAGGATATTTTGGAGTGGTGACGGTCTTTAAAAATAGAATCTGCTGAGCTCCTTAGTTCCTGATGTTATTATCCTTTTCCTGAATGGATGCTTAATTTGAATAGCACACTGAACTGTTTCCTTGTGCATTCTTAATTTATTTGTTAAAAATGGAGACTTCTCATATTGTTTTTGGAGTTCAATGTGGAATATATTTATGATCTTATTAAACAATTTGAAAGGGTGCTGACAAAGCAGCTGCAGAAAACTTATTGTGTACATGTTTAAGATTGTTGAACACTGGGTATTGCTTAATGATGAGTGTTTTATTAGTATGCCTGTTCATTTTAGCCACTGATCTATGTTAACTTTAGGAGGATATTGGTGACAGTAACTAACCTACTAATAATTTCTCTTACATCGTTGATTAAGAGTGTATAGGTTGAGCATCATCATCATTTCCACTTGGTGGGAATGACTAGTTTTTGTCACTAAAATCTAATGTAGTTTTGATTTTGGAGTACAGTATACGCTTGCAAGTATTAATAAAAGATATCATTAGATCATCCATGCTAGAGAAACAAACCTTTTTTCACACACACACCCCTTTTAAACAGTGTTTGTCCTATAAATGTTGGGTGTGTGGGTGTCATGCGGACTTGAATACAGAGCTTTTCGCTACAATTGACTTTGCACAGTGTTTATGGGCAAGACCTCAAAGCAACCTACCTAATTTATTTAGATAGATTTAGACAGGCTTGTCAAGGATAAAGCTAACCATGGTTGCTGTATACTAGTTCCAAGATCAGAGGAGGATGCTACTAGGTGCTTTTGGGCTTCCTCCAAGTCACCTGTGTTATGTACTGAAGTTCTCACCCTGGGCCAGCAGGGGGATACTGTAGATAGTTATGCAAATAAGGGATCGAAAGTGAAGTTCAGTGATTGGATAGTTTTAGAAAATTGTTACAGTTACGTTGTTCAGGAGCTCTATATAAGCAGGCTGACTGAACCCTTCAGTTCAGTTCTGTTCTGGCCTGTGAATAAACAAGAGCTGTTTGAAGAATCGCTGTGTCGTCTGATATGTTCACCCACAACTTAACAACCTGGTTAGCTGATCCAAGAGTTTTTGATCCAGCAGGGGTGCTCTTGTGTTCTCCTTGCTTAATCTTGCTGTAGGTAGATCTTTTCGATTTGGCAGTTTGACCCAGAACTAATGCGGCTGCGTAAGCTGTGCTGCTGTTTCGGTTTGGAACACTTTAAATGTCACTTTAGATCAGAACTGTTTCTTGGTTTCGTCTTGTTGGAATAGGAGGCTTATTGGTTTGGCTTTGTCCACACTTGAAATTCCACAGCGGTGATGCATTTTAGTATGGTAGGTAGCTTGTAATTTAGAGTGGTAAAAAACCGAGACTCTGCTTCAGACTGAAAAAATTTAGCCACAAATGACCTTATTAGGATTTGTATTGCTCAGGAAAGCATGCTCTGAGAAGTGCAGATCCAATGCAAACAAATTTCAATTATAAACTTAAAGTCAGAAGTTGTTGTTTGGGTGATTCTGACATGGAAAAGTTTGACACTTCGGGTTCTGAAGGTGATCTGCATGAAGTCTAGAGGCAGTTGATGCAGAATGGGTGTGAGGTTTTAGAATCTCTTGCGCAAAGAATGGGGATGTACTGTATTTTTCCATGTATAAGATGACCTTTTTTCCTGAATTTTTTTGTGATAAATTGAGGGGCACCTTATACACGGGTTATAAGCAGTGCTGAGCCGGGCGCCAGGCACGCCAAGCTCCAGCTGAAGCCCTGCAATGCGCCCGTCACGGTGGCCATAGCGCGGCCCAGACCTGCCGCCTGCCCGCCCACCGCCCTATCTGTTAAGTTGTGGGTGAACATATCAGACGACACAGCGATTCTTCAAACAGCTCTTGTTTATTCACAGGTCAGAACAGAACTGAGCTGAAGGGTTCAGTCAGCCTGCTTATATAGAGCTCCAGTACAATGTAACTGTAACAATTTTCTAAAACTATCCAATCACTGAACGTCACTTTCGATCCCTTATTTGCATAACTATCTACAGTATCCCCCTGCTGGCCCAGGGTGAGAACTTCAGTCCATAACACTCTCCATCCATGGCCATGCTGTGTTTACCTCAGCGGCAGGCAGCGAGGCTTCGGATTGGCTGCAGGAACTTCCTGCAGCCATTCTGAAGCTGCGTCAGCGTCGCTGCCCGCCCAGAAGCCATGCCAGCGTTGCGGAAGTCAGTCCCCGTGCAGTGAGGCGTACGCAGTGCGCAGGGACTTACTGAGCTGGCGGCAGGCTGGATTTACGAGCCTGGAGGGCCGCATCTGGCCCCCAGGCCTTAGTTTGCTGACCCCTGTTCTATGCAGTTACGTTTTCCTTTTGCTTGGTTTTCTTCTTCCAGACCAAATGCCTTTATTTCCTTTTTACAAAGAACGCAGCAAGGCTTTCAATCAAGCCTACGTAAGGCAGTGGGATCCTTTGGGATCCTTCTAGTCTTTTCTGATGAGTTTTGTTCCATGCCGGACCCTCCCAGTTCAGTGCTAATACCAGGCTTATTAACCACCTGCAGTCGATTAAATAGCCGGGCTGCCCATTAACCCCTTCAGTACATGTTCACTAAAGCCAAACTGTTTCCTTTTGTTTGGAAGCCATGGATGTGTCTAATTACAGCTTTTTGGAAACATGTGAATTAAAGGGACTCTTTCTATGTAGATAGTGTGGAGATAAACACAAGGCTGCGACCTTACAGTGTGCATTCAATTTTCCTGTACCTTCAGTTAGCTTTGCAGATGGAATAATTCTCATGGAGGTACCTCTCTGGCAAGATAAGCTGCCATGACCATAATTCTACCATGTACATGTTTTAATTAAGGTACAGAGGCCCTGCTTCTTAATGGTTGGTCACCCCAGTGCTGTGATACCCTGGTTGCTTTTGAGATGTAGCCACAATAATTCTTACAAGGCAGTAAGTCTGCTTGTTTTAGCTGTAAATTTGCAACTTGATTCTTTAGGATGGTTATGATTTTGTCATGGCTAATAATAGTTTAATTATTTGTATCCCACCCATCTGACTGGGCTGCCTCAGCCACTCTGAGCAGCTTCTAGCATATATTAAAAACATTATAAAACATTAAAAACCTTCCCTATACAGTGGTACCTCTGGTTACGAACGCGTCTGGTTACGAATGCTTCAAGTTACGAGCTCCACTACCCCGGAAGTAGCTGCTCCTGGTTTCAGAACTTTGCCCCAGGATGCGAACGGAAATCGTGCATCGGAGGCACGTGGGAGGCCCCATTAGCGAAAGCGCGCCTCAGGATAAGAATGGTTTCCGCTTAAGAACAGACCTCTGGAACGAATTAAGTTCTTAACCAGAGGTACCACTGCACAACACTGCCTTCAGATGTCTTCTAAATGTCAGATAGTTGTTTATTTCTTTGACATCAGATGGGAGGGTGTTCAACAGGGCGGGCGCTACTACCGAGAAGGCCCTCTGCCTGGTTCCCTGCAGCCTCACTTCTCGCAGGGAGGGAACTGCTAGAAGGCCCTCGGAGCTGGACCTCAGTGTCTGGGGTGAACTACTGGGGTGTAGATGCTCCTTCCAGTATACAGGGCCGAAGCCATTTAGGGCTAGAAAAGTTACAGAACCGCACTGCAAGGAGACCTGAGTTCTCGGCGCCTTCTACCTTCCTTGAATGGTTTTTTCATAGTTGCGATATAGCAAAAGCAAACAGTGGAAACAGTTGTTTTCTGACCTTGAAGGCAATGCTCTCGAGTGCTTCTGCTCAGTTTCTTTTGATTACGCTGCCTGCTGTGAGCAATTTTTCCAAAATACCCCTTCCCCCCCCTCCTGTGTTGCTATGTGCTTGAACGTCATTTGAGGTACTTTGTACTTGTGTTTTATGTTAAAGTTTAATCTCCTTGCTTTTGGTTTCTGCCTGCAGTAAGGAGAAAATGGCAAAGATGGAGGTGAAGACATCTCTTTTGGACAACATGATCGGAGTTGGGGATATGGTGCTTCTCGAGCCGCTCACGGAGGAATCCTTTATCGATAATCTCAAACAGCGTTTTGATCACAGTGAGATATATGTAAGTATGTTGTAACCTTACTCTATAATGGAGCTTGTAAAGAAAGCCTCACCCAGGATCTCAATACCTTAAGGCAGTCATTTTCAACCTGTGGGTCCCCTGATGTTGTTGGACTACAACTCCCATCACCCCTGAGCTCTTGCCTTGCTAGCTAGGGGTGATGGGAGTTGTAGTTCAACAACATCTGGGGACCCACAGGTTGAGAAAGGCTGCCTTAAGGACTGCCTCCATACAACCTGACCCAGATCATCTGAGACCCTTCTTTGTGTCCCCCCCCCTCTCCAAGAGGTTTGGAGGGTGACAACACAAGAATGGACCTTTTCTGTGGTGACTCCCCGTTTGTGGAATGCTCTCTCCAGAGAGGCTTGCCTGGTGCCATCATTGTATGTCTTTAAGCACCAGGCAAAAACATTCCTGTTTACTCATGCCTTTGGCCATTAAACAATCTATGGCCTTTAAAATGTGGGAGCTCCCAGCTCCTGCCAACCTAGCAGTTCAAAAGCACGTCAAAGTGCAAGTAGATAAAGGTGGGAAGGTAAACGACATTTCCGTGCGCTGCTCTGGTTTCGCCAGAAGCGGCTTAGTCATGCTGGCCACATGACCTGGAAAAACTGTCTGCGGACAAATGCCGGCTCCCTCAGCCAGTAAAGCGAGATGAACGCCGCAACCCCAGAGTTGTTTGCGACTGGACTTAACTGTCAGGGGTCCCTTTACCTTTACTGTTATTATGATTTTTTTCTGTGATTTTTTATTGTCTTTTATTATGATGCTATGTAAATTATGCTTTTAATGCTGTACACTACCCTGGGATCTTCGGATAAATTGTGGTATATAAACTGAATTATAGATAAATAGATAGATGATAGATAGATAGAAATATGGGATCGTTCCATGCATTTAGGTACAGGGATTCAAAATTGTATTTAGACACAGAATTGGTTGCGACCAAAACAGACAAATAAACACATAGAAAATCAGGGTATGCAATGAAGATGTGAATAACATTAATGGAATGCAATGGTATCGTTCTCATTGATACCTATGCATCAAACCAATGTGACAAACAATAACTAAACACCAAACATGTTTCGACTCCCATGAGCTCTGCCTTACTAGTCAGGAAATCTGTTGCACAATTTGTCACCCAAAATTAGCCACTTGCCTGATAGTTGACACTCTGAGCTGACCAATCAAATACATAAGGCTGCAAATACCCACTCGGTGAACATGAAACAATGGTGTTTTTCCACACAGGCCCAGTCATATATGTTTTAGGAACATTTCCAGATCTTAGGTTTTAGATGTCAGCTATCCACCATGTGTTCTACATGGATTTAAAATGCTTACGGTATTTTTTTAAAAATGATAAATATTTTGAAATGTTGTATGCATAACAGTGGACAAATAAACCCATTCAGCTGATAACATGGTAATCCTGAAGCTATGTCATTTTAAGGTGATGAATTGCAATATTCACTTGCCTGTTTTATTAAAAATAAATAAATGCTGGGAACTGAATTTTGTTGTTGGGTCTTCTGGAATGTTTCATAACAACATAAAACCATCATTGCATTAAGACTTTATTAAGCAGGTGGGGGGGGGGAAGAAGTGGTGCTGGGAGGGAGTTTAAAGCATATGGAGCAACAGAGGAGAAGGGGTGGAGTTGTTTGACAGCAGGAAACCCTGGAGTGGCTCAGGGTGGTAGAGTTGGAGGAGGAGAGGCAACTTTCAAGGCAGGGTTATCTTGGGGGTGGAAAGGTAACAAAAAGTTTGGTCAAGGCCACTTTTAAAAGTAAATGCATGTATTTTGTAACTGGGAAACTTGCCTAGGGGTCAACAGGTGGCCTTGATTCCTGAAAGTGAATTGCATAATAATACACCTTGCTTTTCCTTTCCTTTTGAACTCATTCTGGAGTTTGCTTGGTGGACTCCTCTGTTGACAAGACTCTTGATTTATGCACATGAGATTTCCCTCCTCTGAGCAGATTTTTCCCCAAAAGCTTTTTGTGTGTATAAACTGCTACTGTTTAGGACCTCAAAAAAGAGAAAGGATCGCAGTGTTGGTCTGTCTTCAAAGGGCATTCTTCCCTTTTGATAAGGAGAGTATTCTGTGACTCAGAATTGCTTTAGGCTTTTCGACTGCTCAGCCGCTTGCATAGACTCAGCCAACAGGCTTTGCCAAAGTGAGAGGCGCAGGCTAGTTTAGAATGGTGATCTGTGCCAGGTGTATAGCTATAAAGGTTTAGAGGTTGGGTGCAAGGCCACAAGGATGTATGCTCCCCATGCCACCCCAGTGAACTCCCCTTGTCTCACTCAGCTTCCATTTCAGAATAAATGTGAAAGCATTGCTAACCAGAGTTCGAAATGAAACTATAATAATATTAATTTATTATTTGTACCCCACCCATCTGACTGGGTTGCTGCAGACACTCTGGGTGGCTTCCAACATATGTAAAAACATAACAAAACATTAAGCATTAAAAGGCTTCCCTATACAGGGCTGTCTTCAGAGGTCTTCTAAAGCAGTGGCGTAGCATGGGTTGTCAGCACCCGGGGCAAGGCAAGTAATTTGCGCCCCCTAACCCGTGGATTTGCGCCCCCTAACCCCCAGATGTTGCGCCCGGTGCGGCCGGCCCCCCTGCACCCCCCACGCTACGCCACTGTTCTAAAGGATATGTAATTGCTCATCTGCTTGACATCTGATTGGAGGGTGCCACTACTGAGAAGGCCCTCTGCTTGGTTCCCTGTAGCTTCACATTTTGCAGTGAGGGAACTGCCAGAAGGCCCTCGGTGCTGGATCTCAGGGTCCAGGCTGAAAGATGGGAGTGGAGACTCTCCCTCAGGTATAAAGGGTATTTAGGGCTTTCAAGGTCAGCACCAACACTTTGAATTGTGCTCTGAAACAAACTGAGAGCCCATGTACAGTATATCTTTCAGGACCAGTGTTATATGGTCCTGGTGGCCGTTCCCAGTCACCAGTCTAGCTGCTGCATTCTGGTTTAGTTGTCGTTTCTGGTCACCTTCTAAGGTAGCTTCATGTAGACTGCATTGCAGTAGTCCAAGTGGGAGATAACCAGGGCATGTACCAATCTAGCAAGACAGTGCGCAGGCAGGTAGGGTCTCAGCTGGTGTACCAGATGAAACTGGTGGACAGCCGCCCTGGATGCAGAATTACACTTGTTTACCTGCCAGTTCTACCATGCCTCTTCTCCTTTCTCTCTCACCCTCTGCTTTATTGCTTAAAAGAGATTTATTTAGGACTATTAGCTAATTTTCATTTTGCTGTTACAGTATCGTTCTTAAGGGCTGGCAGGGACCTGCTTATAAACAAGGTTGTTTAAAGAAAAGAAAAAGGAAAGCAGGATTTCACATGCTCCAGGCTACAGAAAGCCTCATGGGGATTGTCTCTTCATATCAAGGGCATGTGAGAGCCTGCTTCACTTAGATTTATTTTTTAAAAACCTAGCAAGCACTGTGTAATGGTCCAGACCTCTGTTACTTTTCTGCTTTTGTCTTGGGATTCTCAGTATCTGTGCTGAAAGCTAGCCAGATCAGGGTTTTAGACACAGGTAGGCAGCCGTGTTGGTCTGCCGTAGTCGAAACAAAATTAAAAAATTCCTTCCAGTATCACCTTAGAGACCAGCTAAGTTTGTTATTGGTATGAGCTTTCGTGTGCATTCAGATACACGAAAGCTCACACCAGTAACAAACTTAGTTGGTCTCCAAGGTGCTACTAGAAGGATTTTTTTTATTTTGTTTTGAGATCAGGCTTGCGAAGTTTAAGAAAAGCAAAGTGTGTGTATGTCTGTTCATTAAGTAATATAGCCCTGCATTTGTCTGTCAGAGATAAAATGGGATCAATTTTTTTCTTTAAAAGTTCACAAAAGCTATAGACTTTGGTTATCTATTGCCACCCTCGACGTTCAGATGTAGAACTTAGTTTTAGTGTCACCTCACAACATTTTGGTTCCACTTCACACATTTTAGGTTGGCGGTTCGAATCCCCGCGACGGGGTGAGCTCCCGTTGCTTGGTCCCTGCTCCTGCCAACCTAGCAGTTCGAAAGCATGAAGTGCAAGTAGATAAATAGGAACTGCTCTGGTGGGAAGGTAAACGGCGTTTCCATGTGCTGCTCTGGTTCACCAGAAGTGGCTTAGTCATGGTGGCCAATAAAGCAAGATGAGCGCCGCAACCCCAGAGTCGTCCGCGACTGGACCTAATGGTCAGGGGTCCCTTTACCTCTCAAGTTGCATAGCTAAAGATGCTTCATTTGAATGTAGCAAATGCATCTCAGAGGACTGGGATTGGCTGAAGCTCCAGACTGATTGACACTTGCAGCATGTGAAATTTATTATTATTTATATCCCCGCCCATCCTCCCAAATGGCCCTTAAGGTGGATTTGACTGTTAAACCTACTGCCTTGAACAACTTTCAGGTATGGAGGTGAGATGCCTGGTTTTGCTTGTTAGTTTCTACTCTTTCTTTTTGACTCTGTTCTTTCTGGATAGCCAGGTGGTTGTCAAACGTACGAGGGGGGAAATGATGACCTGCTACCACGGCGAAATTAGTTGCAGTGTTTGCTTTGGTGCAATTTACTTAGAAACATTTGCCTTCCGGGTGGTAATGCCTATTAACTTAAAACAGAGCTGTTTGGTCTGGTGTCAGATTAAAAAAGACTTTCAAGCAAGTATGAAAATCCTAGTCATCATATCTTGGCCAAAAAAGAGAAATGATGGGGGCAGCCAACATATCTGATTATTTTCACTTAAAACAATTGGTAGGACCAATGAGATTGAAGCAAACACTTGCTTCTTAGATAGGCCTTTGATTGTTAGTGTAAAGAAGGTAGCTTTTTCACTGAGGCACCAGGTCATGTTCTTGCTGCTCTGTTGCTTTTTTTTATTTTCCAAGTAATGCTAAGAATGTCGTTTGTGCTCCCAATCGTTCTATCGCTATGTAAATTTTGCTGCCCTCGCTGCTTTCCCTCCTTACTGAACCTGTTTCCCCGCCCTCTGGAGCATGTTGTACCGCTTGTTAAATGTGCTCTGCTTAATTGTAAAGCAAACCTCAGCCCTGAAGCCTCACATCCTGAAATCTGAAACTTTGCTTGGCGTGACGGATCAAGGAAGGCAAAGACTGCTGTTGGATTTGCAAGAATTTTGAACCTGATACATAGCTAAATGCGCAGAGGGATCCGTGGTGGTTCTGTTCTAGTGAGAGAGCATTCAAGTACAGACACAAACTCTTGCCTTCCTCAAGGTGCAAGGTTTCCCTTTTCTAAAGTGCTTTGTGCATGTGGGGCTGTGGATACGGGGCACGGTTCTTTAGTGAATATAAGGCAGTGAGAAAAGCTACAGAGAAATCAAGTGTATATTCAAAGGTATATGCTAGCCACTCTTCTTCCCCTCTCCCTCACCCACAATCAGGCTGCTTTTCAGGCTCTCCAGGGCTTTAAAATGCAATTTAGGGGGAAGGGGTTGTCATGTGAGATGCTGAAAATGTACTCTTTTAAAGCGAAGGAACTTCAAAGGGAGACGGCTGAAATACACCAGGAATTTCAAGGCTATCATAATTGCGGGTCGAACCGAGACAAAGAATTTTCCACACATTTTATGCGATAGGTGACCTACCAACATTACTGGGTAATGAGAAATGATGACCATGCTTTTCTGCATTTCATTTGCTCCATACCTCACGTCTCACGCACACCCTTCCCACCAAACCTTCACACACACACACACACACACACACAGAGAGAGAGAGTAGAGTTGGAAAGTACCGCAAGGGTCATGTAGTCCAACCCCCCTTCTTGCCCAACATGGGGTTCCGACCCACGACCCTGAGGTTAAGAACCTCATGTTCTACTGACTGAGCCATCCCAGCAGTAGAATATCTCCTATAGAATTGTAGAGTTTGAGGGCCATCTAATTGAATCATCTGCAAAGCAGGGAACTCGGCTAAAGCATCCATGACAGATGGCCATCCAACTTGCCCAGAAACCTCCAAGTAAGGAGAGTCCATAACCTCCTTGGGAGACTGTTCCACTCTCAAACAGCTCTTACTGTCAGAAAGTTTTTCCTGATGTTTAGTCGGACTTTCCTTTCTTGGTCATTGGTTCAAGTCCTACCTTCCAGAACAGGAGAAAACATCTTGCTCCATCTTCCATGTGACAGCCCGTGAGATACCTGAACCTCAGATTTGAGATCTTTGAACCAGCACCTCTCATTTAGAGTCTTCATGATGCATTTTTTAAACAAAAAAACTTGGGGAAGATCAAGAAGTGGTCTAGCAGTTCTGTCTGCACCACGAATTCAGCATGTGTTGGGGGCAGGAAGCGTAGAGGGAAGAGAATAGCTGTTACTGGCACCAAGGTAGAAATGGAGAGTGGCTGTGAGTCTCAAGGTAAACCACCTTGAGAGGTAACTATAGAATGAGTCACAGGCAAAATTGTTCTTAATTTTCTTTACTCGAAAGGTAGGCTGTCTATCCCATAAGTGCTGGGTTGCATAAATCACATATACCTGTCTACCTTTGCCAGTTTAGATTCTGTATTCTGCCCTTGAAACAGCTTGGCCGTTCAATTGGCCATGATTCCTGTGTTAATGAAAGTATCTAATCCTCCCGATAGAATCAATAATGATGCAATGCAGAATTACATTCTCTCCCTTTTTGGCCCGAGGACTTGAGTTAATGCATTTTTGTATTTATGATTTCCTGGAATAAAAGAGGGGCAGGCACTCCCCTCCTGCCTCTCCTTGTCAGTCTTCAACGGCCAAGTAAATTTTCTTTCAGCTTTATTGATCCAGTGCAGCGAGTTCTTTAAGAGCAGGGAAGAGCGCCATCTCTTCTCTTCCACCCCACCCTCTCAGTCGCTGCCTCACCATTTACTGCCTTTGACTTGGATCCAAGAACTAGCATGCTGCCTTCAACTAACTAGGGGAGAGATGAATAGGTGTGTAAAGCAGCTCTCTTTTAGAAGGTGCAATGAAATGTGCTATGGCTGCGTCTGATTTTCAGCCTATTAACAGATCTGTAAGCTATAGTGTCTTAGATCAGGGGAGGGAATCGGTGGTTCCCCAGATCTTGCACTGCAGCTTGCATCATTCCTGACAATTGGACATCCTGGCTGGGGAACATGGAATATAGGGCGAGATTCAGCAAAGTTCCTGCATGCGCAGAATAAGGTCCACAACAGGGTTCCCACCACCCTTCTCCCCTTGAGCACAGAACAAATCTGCTCTGTAGGCTTCGGAAAACCCCAGAACATGCTTAGGGAGGCACAGGGCAAAAAGAAAGGAAAAAGTCCTGCTATGTAAGTGGACTTCATTCATTGCCCACATCTCCCACTTAGTGCAATAATGAATTCCTCCCATAGAGTCCAATAGCATCTGGAGGGCATCAGATGCTACGAATCAACTAGTTGGTTGATTGGACTGCCTTAGTGATGCAAATACTCTTGATTGTCCTCAACTCTTAGTGCTACCAGACTTATTAAAAGGCCTTTTGATATATTACAGTTTAATTTCAGTATCTGACTTAACTTCTGTGCTTGTGGCTGTTGTAAATGGAAGCAGTTATTCTTAAAAGGATTTCTATACAGTGGTACCTCGGGTTACATACGCTTCAGGTTACATACGCTTCAGGTTACAGACTCCGCCAACCCAGAAATAGTACCTTGGGTTAAGAGCTTTGCTTCAGGATGAGAGCAGAAATTGTGCAGCAGCGGCACAGTGGCAGCAGGAGACCCCATTAGATAAATTGGTGCTTCAGGTTAAGAACAGTTTCAGGTTAAGTACGGACCTCCGGAACAAATTAAGTACTTAGCCCAAGGTACCACTGTACTGCTTTTCATTTGGAGAAGAAATGCCATGCGATTTTGCAAACACATAAAAGCCAACAGGAAAGCAATAAGCAAAACCAAAATGTGGGATAGCTCAGTGGGTAGAACATGATGCTCTTAATCTGAGGGTCATGGGTTTGAGCCCCACGTTAGGCAAAAGATTCCTGCATTGCAGGGGGGGTGGACGAGATGAGCCTTGTAGTCCCTTAAAGGTAAAGGTAAAGGGACCCCCGACCATTAGGTCCAGTTGTGGCCGTCTCGGGGGTTGCGGCACTCATCTCGCTTTATTGGCCGAGGGAGCCGGCGTACAGCTTACGGGTCATGTGGCCAGCATGACTAAGCCACTTCTGGCGAACCAGAGCAGCGCACGGAAACACCGTTTACCTTCCCGCCGGAGTGGTACATATTTATCTACTTGTACTCTGACGTGCTTTCGAAATGCTAGGTTGGCAGGAGCAGGGACTGAGCAACAGGAGCTTACCCTGTCGCGGGGATTTGAACCGCCGACCTTCTGATCGGCAAGTCCTAGGCACTATGGTTTAACCCACAGCACCACCCGCGTCGTTGTAGCAGCTCTACAATTCTATGATTCCAATATGGGATACCAGTAAAGTAGTAATATAGGGAGAGCTGATAAAGAAGACAGCTTATATAAGAAAGAAAAGGAAACAAGGAATATATTTATTAGAACAACAAATAAGAGAACTTGAGAGAGAAAATTTAGAAACTTGTGCTTCAGAAATCTGTAAGCAATTACTCCTGGCTTGAAAACAAGAACGGAAAAAAGGCAAATATGTGGCAAGACCATTGAGATTAAAAACAAAAACAATAAACCCCCGAACAAATAAAAAGATATTTGAGAAACTGAACAAAGCTGATAAATTTCTGCCCCATATGTTGAAGAAGGAGGAGATAAATGAATAGCCCTATAAACCACCACCCCACCGGACAAGAATGGGCTCTAACACCCAAATAGATTGTTATGAAATTTAATAGAACATAATATAAAATGGAGAGTCCTTTATTGACTGAGATTAATAAATTCTTAAACTCTTTAAAATTGTCTAAACTAAAAGAAGAGGATGTAAGGAAATTGAATGCACCAGTTGAAATGGAGGAAGTAAAAGCTGCTCTAAAAGGAATTGCAGGAATGGATGGACTTGTACCATAATTTTATTTTATAAGGGAGCAGCTTTGACACACTAACCTCTATGATTAATTCAATAAAAATGTCTAAAAACATGCCAAGAACCTGGGAGAATGCCAAAATAGTAGTTGTTCTTAAAGAAAACATCCTAAAACTTCATTGTATAGTTCTTTGTCATTGTTCAATTACAATGTAAAGTTATGGACCAAAGTACTAGCTAACCGTTTAAATAGAATAATTGAAAGAGAACAACCAGACTTTGTAAAAGACAGAAGAGTGACACAGTGTAATAAAAACAAATAAAAAGAACCAGGAGCATTTCTTTTTATGGATGCCGGAAAAGCTTTCGACCATATTGAATGTCTGTCTGTATCTGTATTTAATAATAATAATAATAATAATAATAATAATAATAATAATAATATATTTATAGCCCCCCCATCTGACTGGGTTTCCCCAGCCACTGTGGGTGGCTCCCAACAGAATATTAAAAACACAATCAAACATCAAACATTAAAAATTTCCCTAAACAGGGCTGCCTTCAGATGTCTTCTAAAAGTCAGATGGGAAGGTGTTCCACAGGGCGGGCGCCACTACTGAGAAGGCCCTCTGCCTGGTTCCCTGTAACTTCACGTCTTGCAGTGAGGGAACTGCCAGAAGGCCCTCGGAGCTGGACCTCAGTGTCTGGGCTGCACGATGGGGGTGGAGGCGCAGTTTTAGAAACTCATATATATAAGCTAGGCACCAAATGACCCCTTAAACCTGGGTTATAGTCACCCCAGTGGAACGTCTGTTCACCAGTTGGTTAAACTAGATGACTCTTGGGAACCCCTTCCAGCGCTACAGTTTTTCGTTTCTATGATCTTAATTACATTGCTTGACTGTGGCTCTCTCTCTCTTACCACAATTCACTTGTCCCAGTGTGCAAGAAGGAGAAGCACACATGATGGAAATGGCATTAACTATGGACTAAGTCAGAGGTTTTTAAACCTCTGTGGTTGCCAACCTGGCTGCCCTGAAATCTCCACATATGCACAGCTGGACCTGCACCAATAGCAAAATGTGCCTGGCGCCTGGGGAATTTTGAACACTGGACTCATGAAGAGACTTCCCCCTTCAAAATGCCTCTAGCTTTATCCTTCCCAGATCCTGGAGCCTTGTAAGAAGGGGAAACAGTACCCACTCCTTCAGCCGCCTCTCTGCTCCAAATTGCAGCGTCCTGAGACTGTTTATAATTTTTTTCTAGTCAGGGCTTTGTTACCCACATTTGCATATAATGTATAATTTGCCCCTGAGGTGATAGCTAGGTGTGGGTTAGAAGCTATGGTTAAATCCGTTATAGTTCAAAGCAAGAAGTCAAAATGGAAGGTTTGTCATTTCGGTGTCTTTTTTGGAGGGTTAATTACATAACCAGGTTACAAATATTCCAGGGTGGGGAAGCAATAGCATTTTTAAAAATACTCTTTCTTTTTCCTCCCTAGCAAGGCTTACAAGCTCTGCTGAGCAGGTCCTTTAGCCTCTAAACATAGGTACCAGGGCACACATGTCTATTAAAGAACACTGGAAGGGACGTTGCGGGACAGGGAAGACTTTATAAAGACTATGTGCTCTTTGAGCAAAGGAAGAAAATGCTCCTAAGTACTTATAGAACCGGGTTCTGAAATTAGTTACGTTTTTGTCCGTATGGTTTTCTCAGGGCCACTTTGCAGGACTTGGGTGTCCAGTTGCGGCCCCGAATTACAGACCGGAAGGACGTGCTTAGAAAATCGAACAAAATTGGCTCTTGACCAGGAGCCTACTGAATGTTGGACTCCCCTTCGATTATTTCATGTGGCGTTGGAACATTTTGGGACTTGTTCTGCCTGAGGTGTTGGTGAATGTGGGACTTGATTAATTTAGACTGAAGCCAACTGTGGCCTTATCAGCAAAGTTTATATGGGCTTATATTCTTTCCCCATCTCTTTGGTTTAATATTAGTGTTTCCAATTCTTTGCAAGCTTATGCCCAGGTTCTGGCACATACATAAAAGCCAGCACACACATCAAAAAGCTTATTTATTGGATGCAATAAAAGTGCTGCTGCTTTGTGGGCAATAACCAAAGGGCTATGCAAATGTCATTTTAAAGCATGCTGTGGCAGCATGACATTTGGGTCACCGCTAATCAAATTTCCTCTCTTGCACCCTGGTTTCAAAGATTGGTTAAAATGGGCTTGCCAATCTGTTCCCAGGGGAATCTGGTTAGTGTCTTGTTGAGCTTCAGCAATCTTGCTTTCTTCATGAGGTTTGGAGCTATCTTATCTTAGGATAATGATAGTCATGATAATGAATAGTCTGTGGTGCAGCTAAGCCAAAATCTAGGGGTCTGCAGCCCAGGGGTCCCCTAATGACTACATAGAGAGCAGCAGGAGGTGGAGACAGCGACAAACATGCCTCAGGTCTGTACCTGGCCCAGCACCAGCAAGCTGGGCTCCCGCTGGTCTCCCCAATATGCTTTCTTCCAATATGCCTTGAAATCATTTTATAATTGGTGGTGGCCTGCCAGGCACATACATGGTTGTAGATCTTCATTTTATTACTTTTATTTTACTGTTTTATTATCGTAAATGGTTCTTATTTCCTGGTTTTAACACCAGGACGGCAGAAGCAAGTTCTGCTTTATTTCTGTAGTCATAGAATCATAGAATCATAGAGTTGGAAGAGACCACAAGGGCCATCAAGTCCAACCCCCGGCCAAGCAGGAAACACCATCAGATCACTCCTGACATATGGTTGTCAAGCCTCTGCTTAAAGACCTCCAAATAAGGAGACTCCACCACACTCCTTGGCAGCAAATTCCACTGTCGAACAGCTCTTACTGTCAGGAAGTTCTTCCTAATGTTTAGGTGGAATCTTCTTTCTTGTAGTTTGGATCCATTGCTCCGTGTCCGCTTCTCTGGAGCAGCAGAAAACAACCTTTCTCCCTCCTCTATGTGACATCCTTTTATATATTTGAACATGGCTATCATATCACCCCTCAACCTCCTCTTCTCCAGGCTAAACATGCCCAGCTCCCTTAATGGTGCTGGGATTTAAGCAGAGGTGGATTTAGGGCAGCATGTCCGGTTCCTCCAATAGGGCGCCTTCCTGCCTCCTTCCCAAAGCCTAGTAAGTGCTAGACTTTGGGAAGGAGGTGTGAGGGCTCTGACACGGTCATAGAGTCCTCCTGCCTCCTTCCCCAATAATAATATAATAATTTATAATAATAGTAATTTATTATTTATACCCCACCCATCCGGCTGGGTTTCCCCAACCGCTCTAGGCGGCTCCCAACAGATTAAAAACAGAATAAAACATTGAACATTACAAACTTCAGGTGTCTTCTAAAAGTCAGATAGTTGTTTATTTCCTTGACATCTGATGGGAGGGCATTCCACAGAGTGGGCGCCACTACCGAGAAGGCCCTCTGCCTGGTTCCCTGTAACTTTGCTTCCCACAGTGAGGGAACTGCCAGAAGGCCCTCGAAGCTGGACCTCAGTGTCTGGGCAGAACGATGGGGGTGGAGACGCTCCTTCAGGTATACTGGGCCGAGGCCTTTTAGGGTTTTAAAGGTCAGCACCAACACTTTGAATTGTGCTCGGAAACGTACTGGGAGCCAATTTGGGTCTTTCAGGACCGGTGTTATATAGTCTTGGCGGCCGCTCCCAGTCACCAGTCTAGCTGCCGCATTCTGGATTAGTAGTAGTTTCCGGGTCACCTTCAAAAGTAGCCCCACACAGAGCGCATTGCTGTAGTCCAAGCGGGAGATAACCAGAGCATGCACCACTCTGGCGAGACAGTCTGCAGGCAGGTCGGGTCTCAGCCTGCGTACCAGGTGGAGCTGGTAGACAGCTGCCCTGGACACAGAACTGACCTGTGCCTCTATGGGGAGCTGTGAGTCCAAAATGATTCCCAGGCTGCGCACCTGGTCCTTCAGGGGCACAGTTACCCCATTTAGGACCAGGGAGTCCTCCACACCCGCCCGTCCCCTGTCCCCCCAAAACAGTACTTCTGTCTTGTCAGGAGTCAACCTCAATCTGTTAGCCGCCATCCATCCTCCAACCACCTTCAGCTTGGTGAATGAGAATGGAGGGCTCTAGGATCTTCCCAGAGTCTCACACCTCCTCCTCAAAGACCAGTAGCCTCCCTTACCCAGTTTTGCGAAGGTGGCGCAAGGGTTGTGTGGGGGATGTCAAATTTTGGCCTTTGCACAGGGCGCAATGTAACCAAGGTCCACCCCTGATTTATGTAGGATCACCATATTTCAAAAAGTGAAAATCCAGACACAAAATATGAGAATGTGCATGGACACCACTTTGGGCGCATGTTTTGCTTCAACCTATCTGGATAGTAGTGACAGTTGTAAAGCATGCAGTGGTGGAAGGGTGGGGAGAAACGTCCATTGCGTTCTTCACAATTGAAGTAATAAGCATAGCCTGATGAGAGCATTGAGTTCAGGGTCAACAATCGCTCAGCTGCACCACACCACTGTGTGTGCTACAGTGAATGGCCTTTTCTATCAGAGGTTTTAATGGGCTTTCATTGCAGAAATTGTTTGAGCATGATCCAGGGCATTCTGCCATATTTTAGAATGTGTGAACTTTTTTGAGATGAGAGCGTCTGGTAAGAAAGAACTGGTATTAATGAATAGGGGAGGCAGAATTTCTAGAAACTCTGAAATGATTGGTTGCTAAGGTACTCTGTTCCAGAGTTTTTACTGAGCATGCATGTATATGCTGTGCTGATTTTGGAAGAACACTTTGTGTGCTCTCACAAAGGAAGATCCTTGTAATATTCTTACTGCAAACCTCCAAAAAGGCCACTTCTGATTTTACTTCTGGGGCAGAGTAGCGACTGTAATACAACTTCTTGCTATTTTCCTGTTCTTTTTTTCACCTCTTGCCAGTTCAAGGTGCCTTTAGACCGAGAGCAACCAAGAGTGTCCACTGGTACTTATTGCCTCCAGAGCAGAATAACATTCTATTTCAGGATAATCTCTTTTCGCTTCCTTGGGTCAGTGCCTCACAAGCCCTTGTGGGCCCAGTTCATTATTGTATTATGTCACACAGTGATGGGATGAGTGGGAACTGGATCTGTCTACTTGCTGGCTTGTCTTTCTTTTGGATCTCAGCGGCTCAAATCATGAGCCGATCCATGGCTTTGCAATGGTTTTAGTGCTGGCTAACACATGTTAGGGGACGCGGGTGGCGTGGTGGGTTAAACCACAGAGCCTAGGACTTGCCGATCAGAAGGTCGGCGGTTCGAATCCCTGCGAAGGGGTGAGCTCCCGTTTCTCGGTCCCTGCTCCTGCCCACCTAGCAGTTCGAAAGCACGTCAAAGTGCAAGTAGATAAATAGGTACCGCTCCGGCAGGAAGGTAAACGGTGTTTCCGTGCACTGTTCTGGTTCGCCAGAAGCGGCTTAGTCATGCTGGCCACATGACCCAGAAGCTGTACGCCGGCTCCCTCGGCCAACAAAGCGAGATGAGCGCCGCAACCCCAGAGTCAGCCACGACTGGACCTAATGGTCAGGGGTCCCTTTACCCTTTACCTTTAACACATGTTAGAACTAGTGTAACATGGCAACAGCCAGATTCCATTCATCAGTCTTAGCGAAGTGTGTGTGTGTGTGTGTGTGTGTGTGTGTGTGTGTGTGTGAACTATTAATGCCCAGATAAGCCAAATTGTGGCCCAGGCTTACACAAACGTCTGTGGCAAAGCAGAGAGAGGAATTCAGATCAATGTCTTCCTGTGCTTTGATCACGAGACCAGTCCTTTGGGGCTGCAGTTCCAAAATAGTAGCAGTATAAGAACTCGCAGCAAGCCGTAGATATTCTAATCCCTTCGATGCTGTGGCATTTACTTCCCCCTACCCATAGGAGTTCTGTTTTCCTCGCTGGAATGCAATTGCACTCATTCCATGCTCAAGGAATTAAGTCATTTATATCTGGACTTGTTTATACTGGAGTCCTGGTGGGAAGGAGGGTTTTGTGTGGGAAAATTCTCTTTCCCTGGCGTTCCACCCCCCCCCTTCCCATTACTGGGACTGTAACACAGTTAACTTTGGAGTGAATCTGTAGGTGACTAAATTAGTGCAAAGAGTTCTTTCCGAGTCATACCGAACCCAAAGCAGGGACTTCTTGACATACTTCAACAAGAGAACATGGATGTGTCCCTCACTAGGCGTCGTTCTTTGACCTCTTGAAAAAAATGGGATATTTTAGGATGTGGTATACTGGATTTGGAGCACACTGGTGAACAGCTGGTTCCTCACTCTCAGAATATCAGAACAGCTTACGAAAAAGAAAAATAGCACCCCCAGTTCTCCTCAGACGACAACCTTTTGTATCTTGCTTAATTTCCCCTTACGTTGTCCGAAGAAGATTCCAACCCCCCCCTAAGAATTTGAGTTCAAATATGCAATGCCTTTGTGCGGTAGTTGTTTGAGAATTCCCCCCCCCCTAGTTTCTTGAGACCTTTGCTGATTATATGGTATCAAATCACAGTTCATCTGTCTTCACTTCCATCTGTATTTTCCTCTTGCCATTCAGTAATGAGAGATGAAGTCATCCTGCTTTTTGAGCATTTGTAAAATACGAACGTGACGTTTTGCCAAAACGCTCTTCAATATTACTAAATATGAAGGGCTCCCCACCCCACTTTGGGATTTACAACCTTTTAAATGGAGCAGCAGAGCCTTTAGGGTAGGTTATAGCATAATGCTTCTCACTTTGTAAAGCATGCACAGGCCTAAACAAATCCAAAAACATTCTTCACAGAATCACAGATTCATGGAGTTGGAAGGTACCATAGGGGTCATCTAGTCCAACCCACTGCAATCCATGATTATTTCACCCAGTGTATGACTCCAACCCACGACCCTGATATTAAGAGTGTTATCCTCTACTGACTTGCTGGTTTTGTGTTCTTAAAGGCAAAATAATATTTCATGATGAATTCATCAAGTTAATCCTGTATTTCACTTTTCTTTTTAGAATTAAAGCTGGGTGGTTGTTTTTTAATTTGGCCAGTTTTGAAATTTCCTTCGTATTTGGGGAGTTCAGGTGATAATTGTTCCAATGCAAATGGTATGGTAGAGAGAGGTAAGCATTCCTTAACGTGTTTTGTAAGTTAAATTGTCACATCAGCTGTTAAAACTCCACTGTGCATTCTTTCTTTTCGGCAGACTTACATCGGTAGTGTGGTGATATCGATAAATCCATACAGATTGCTCCCTATTTATTCCCCGGAAAAAGTGGAAGAATACAGAAACAGAAACTTCTATGAACTCAGACCTCACATGTAAGTATGTAAAAAGTTTCAGGTTCTTCTTCTTCTTCTTCTTCTTCAAGAAATGCAGTTTATAGACGGGAACAGCTGTTTCCTGCAAGTCACAGAATGTGTTTGATCCATCGTGCCTTTGATTAGCTCTAAGTTTATTCGCATAATTTTTTGTTCCAATGGAAGAAATCTGGATATTTTGTTCACTGATTGTGATAGAAGTTGGTCTTACAGATGACATTGCTTTCTAGTTATATCTTAGGCCAGAATTAGATGACACAGCAGATGCTTGGTGGCCACTGAAAATAGGAGCCCTGTGTTTTGCGCTCTCTCCTACTCTTCCTGCCTTCAGTAACTAGACCTGACTGGGAGGCAGGGAGGGAGAGGAAGTGGCTGGAGGAGTATTTGCACATGAATGGATGGACCTGGAAAAGTTGAAAGGTTAAGCTTACAAGGCAAGCTGGGTTAGGAATACCTGCTTGCTGAAATGGTAGACATGTCGCATGTAATGTTAAGTCAAGCCTCCACGTTCCTCCCCTGGTCCTCCTGCTGTTGCCATGCTACTTCTGGCTAAGCTGTGGTCTGGCTTAGCATTACCTCTGAATCTCCACGAATCATGTGCTGGGAGCCAAGAACAAATCTTGGTTGAAACTCGTGGCGTATCAGGAATGAGACAAACTATGAGCCCAACTTTGGAGGTCAAATGCAAAGCCAGACCGTGACTTAGCCCTGGGAGGCATGTCATCAGCAGGATTGGGGAAGGAGGGCTGCAACCACAATCTTCAGTTTTATTATTTGTGCTAAGCCGCGGTTTACAAATGGAGATTCCCAACTCAGTTTGTTTTGTAATGTTAACTGGGTCAAAGTGCCTTTCTTCCTTTAAGCAGGGATGTGGGCCCTCTGTCCTTCATCACTCCCCTCTTTTCCTTCTTCCTGTCACAAAGCCACTTCTGGCCTGCCCAGGAGGTGGGGTTGCGGGCTTCACACCCACCCCCCACGTGAGCGGGGGCTGCTTTCAGCCCCCGCGAGAGCAGGGGAATCTCGGCCGTGTCTGCCCTATTTAGGGCCGGCGCAGAGGGGGCTCACCCCCAGTGAGCGAAGGGTGGTCCGTTAAAGGACTCCGGGGGGCGTGGCCCTGTCTGAAGCCTATGGAGGTGTGGGCCAAAGGCACGCCCCCGAGCGGTGACCCGGGGGAGCTCCTAGTCGACGTGCCTCGGCGGAAGACTCCCCCAATATAGTGTTAACCCTTCCCCGTGTCTCCAGCAAATGGGCTGGAGCCGGATAGTCGTTAGGACCAATGCCTAAGCCAATGCCTCTCATTCCTGAATTCAATAAAGTTGTGGCCTGATTCGCCCATTTAACCTTAAACCATGGTGTCTCGTGTCTTTATTTATCCTGGTGGGGGGCGGGAACTCGCCACGCAATTTTAGTTGCGCTTTCTATTTATAAAAAACTTCCCTGTCACCTCGCTTTCGCCCTTGCTCTGTATCAAGAAGGTTCGGTGATTAAATGTTCTGATATCTCTGCAAACCGAAACCTTGTGAGTTGAGATTGGGTATATGTAATTCCAAATTGAGAATAGGGCTTTGCATATATATCCCTGCTTTTTCACCAAGGGACACATGGTTCACCCTCCTCCTCAGTTAATCTGTACAATGACCCTATAAGGAAGGCTAAGAGGCTGTGACTGACCTGAGATCAGTTGAGCTTCATGACTGCGTGGGGTTTGAATCCTGATCTCCCAGGTCCTAGTCCGACACTCAACCACTACACCACACCTACTTCCTAGAGTACTTCTGCTATGGGGGCAGCTATATAAATTAATTGTTTGATGTTTTGATGTGTTGAGGGTTTTTTCTTTACAAATGAAGCTGTACAGAAATGATGATGACGACGATGATGATAAATTCCATGGCAAAAAAAGGTGTCTAGACCTTCCATTGTCGCTACTGTAACCTAGGCTTAAGGTGCCATTTGGCAATTCGCTTATGCCTCTGAGTTTCTAACTGCTGCCAGTTCCTTCAGCTGGGAGTTGGTGGGAGTTGCAGTTGAGGAACAACTCTGTTCTAAGATTTACTTGTACTCAGATTCTCAGTCTGGTCCTTTTTGGAAGGGATGGGGGATTTGTTCTTTATCCATCACCCCACTCCTTTTGTTGCTTTTGCCTTCTCAGAAAACTATTGAAATTGTTTAGTTCTGTGCGACAGGAGAGGATGCCTGGTATAGGAATAATCATGGCAATAGCCTGAGCCATCTCTGCATTCTAGGCACTCCCCAGTGTATCAATAGCATCTGTAGAAGGATCACTAGGAAAATCCCCAAGAGATAACAGGAATCTGTGTTTGCCAAGGAGGCCATGAAATCCTGATGTCTACCAAGCGAATAAGTATTGGCATTCAATGTCAATGAATTGGAAGTCTCAAGCACCGCCTCTGAGACCACCTTAACTACCGCTGCGATTTTGCTGGAGGGCAAAGAAAAAAACTTTTGCTGATGTGCTTTGTGTGGTTCTGGCCCACTTCTGCCCGATCTCAGTTTGAGCAGCGAGGGAAGAATGTGCTGAGGAAGCAGGAAGGCAAATGTCAGGCTAAGAGGTCATGGGATGTGCAGTTCTGTATCACTGGAGAACAAATTAAAGACAGGCATCAGGAAAACAAAATCTTAAATAACAGTTCCTTCCAACTTAAGTTGATTCCCTCTTATCTGGTATTCATGTGCTGCTTATTAGTACATATGCATACCCTCCAACATTTCTCTGATGAAAATAGGGACATCCTATTCATTAATAATAATAATAATAAATACCCTGCCCATCTGATTGGGTTGCCCCAGCCACTCTGTGTCTTCCAACATAGTAAGAACATTATTAAACATTTAAAAGCTTCCCCTTACAAGGCTTCCTTCAGGTGTCTTCTAAAGATTGTGGAGTTACTTATCTCCTTGGCATCTGTTGCAAGGGTGTTCCCTATGCAGGGCTGCCTTCAGGTTCTATAGATACTTATCTCCTTGCCTCAGGGGTCACATAACTCCATACCCAACAACATTTCTTTGACGAAAAATAGGAACGTCCTAAGGATAGCTCAAAGGGGCGTGGGTGGCACTGTGGGTTAAACCACAGAGCCTAGGACTTGCCGATCAGAAGGTTGGTAGTTCGAATCCCAGCTCCCGTTCCTCGGTCCCTGCTCCTGCCAACCTAGCAGTTCGAAAGCACCCCAAAAAGTGCAAGTAGATAAATAGGTACCATTCCGGCGGGAAGGTAAACAGCATTTCTGTGCGCTGCTCTGGTTCGCCAGAAGTGGCTTAGTCATGCTGGCCACATGACCCGGAAGCTGTACGCTGGCTCCCTCGGCCAGTAAAGCGAGATGAGCGCCGCAACCCCAGAGTCGGTCACAACTGGACCTAATGGTCAGGGGTCCCTTTACCTTTACATTTTTAAGGATAGCTCAGCTAGTAGAGCATGAGACTCTTCATCTCAGGGTCGTGGGTTCAAAACCCACATTGGGCAAAAGATTCCTGCATTGCAGGGGGTTGGACTAGATGACCCTCATGATCCCTTCCAACTCTACAGTTCTATGATTAGGACATTCTGGGATCAAATCTGAAACTGGGACAGCTTCTGCAAATCTGGGACTGTCCCTGGAAAATAGGGACCCTTGGAGGGTCTGCATATGGCTTGAGTTGCATTCAAATGTGGCAAGGTAGGGAAAATGTGTCTTATGAGGACAGGCAAGGCACTGTCTCTTTTTGTTGACATTTTAAAAACACCATTATCTACTAAATTAACCACATTTCTGGGTCCAAATGATGGATGCCCCCATCCTGTTCTTGGCTTCTCTGTTCTACGTTAATGGTAGATATTAGAGGCAATATTTAAATGTGTGTGTATATAAGCAAAATAATAGTTGTTTATTGTGCCCCCTCCCCTCAGGGTGGCAGTTTTGGGGGGAGAAGAGAGAAACCTCCTAAGTTTCCTGTTGCAGTATAGCCGGCCATGAGGTTATATATGGCTTCTCTTGCAGTGTTGTGCTTGGAAACTTGTTAATTACAGTTGCAGCCTAATTTTAAGTCTTACCAAGAATTGATACTTTTTAAAGCAATCAGGGTTCCAGTAAAACAAAAGTGAAAAGTAGACTCGGGCAAGGTAGGGTGGTCTCAAAAGGCCACTGACTGTCCTTTAACCTGATAATTATGTGCTGCTTAGCTTTCCTGGTTTCAGTATTGAACTGTTATTGAACAGTATTATGTACACTAAGATGTTAGGCCTTTTTGTGGCAGATATAATTCATGCATCTTAGCTGGAGCCTTGCAGGGGAGTGGTACCTCGGGTTAAGTACTTAATTCGTTCCAGAGGTCCGTACTTAACCTGAAACTGTTCTTAACCTGAAGCACCACTTTAGCTAATGGGGCCTCCCGCTGCTGCCGCGCCACCAGAGCACAATTTCGGTTCTCATCCTGAAGCAAAGTTCTTAACCTGAAGCACTATTTCTGGGTTAGCAGAGTCTGTAACCTGAAGCGTATGTAACCTGAGGTACCACTGTATTAAAAGATGGGGAAGAAAGCTTGGATGAATGGTTTAAAAATGTGTGCATAACTATCTTTTTATAGAACTCCCACCTATTTTGAATACATAATTCTCTCTGTGTGGTGTGTGTTCACATCAATCCCTGTGGAACTGGGTGGTGGTTTGAAAGCGTCCAGAAGGCATGGAGAATTCTGCTAACTTTTTCTAAAAGGAAGTTGCATTTATTTATTTATTTATTTATTTGCAGATTAGTGTGTAGGGGGTTGTGGAATTCACTGTGCAGCTATGCCTTCCCTCAGGCCACTCAGATCA
The DNA here is from genome assembly GCF_965112155.1 of Podarcis liolepis. Lineage (NCBI taxonomy): Eukaryota > Metazoa > Chordata > Lepidosauria > Squamata > Lacertidae > Podarcis > Podarcis liolepis. Next base: position 120,768,202 of record NC_139554.1, read on the forward strand.
ATGTGGATGTTAACAGTGCGATGATGCAGATACTTTTGCATTCTCCCTGTCTGCGTGGAATTTGCCAGACATGCCCTGCAGCAAACTTCACCCTTAACTCCCGGACCCCATGAAAATGGTTGCAGGTTTTCAGCATACGCCTTAAACATTTTTGTCCTCCATAATCAAAGCACATACTTAATCTGTATGGAACTCTTAACAAGCACACATAGCACCGTGCAGCAGAGTGATGCTAATTAAAAAAACAAACACATTAGTAAAAATAAAATATTTGGTCTTGAAGCCCAGGCTGTTGAGAAGAGGCACACCAAACTAGCACATTTTTGGGGAAAATTAAGACGTCTCCATCCCTGTAGTGTAATGAAAATCATGAGCTCCAGGGCTTCTGGTAATTTGGCTCGGGTCAAAGCAGCCTCTCTGTCTCCAGTATTAGCAAATAAAATAAATAAATTGAGTATAGAGCCAATGACACGTATTCCTGAGTGTTCTTTGACCTTTTTGTAGACCACCTGAATGGAATTTAGGGGCATCCCAGTGATCTGTATGGCACTCTTTGAGAAACATCTTACGTACAAGTCACTTCTATCTTTTGGAAGGCAGACAAAAATATTCTGTTTGGGTAAGCCCTTATGGCATCAGATGTGGGGTAGGTGAGGAACAGGCCAGAGGTTCCCCATGGCTGCTATAGTTTATACCATGGCTTAACACATCTCCCCCAAATGTCAGTTGTAGTTGTGACTTCACTCATTGAAAACTGAAATATGTTAGTAGGCACATTTCTCATGAAAGAATGGGACATAGTGATGCTTGCACAGTTTGCCTCTTGAGTTCTTGAAGGACATGCACTTCTTTTCTCTTTTTAATGAAAATTGGGAATTGGGTACACCTAGTAGCATGGCTAGAATCAAGGTAAAGGTACCCCTGACCGTTAGGTCCAGTTACGGACGACTCTGGGGTTGCAGCACTCATCTCGCTCTATAGGCCGAGGGAGCCAGCGTTTGTCTGCAGACAGCTTCCGGGTCATGTGGCCAGCATGACAAAGCCGCTTCTGGCGAACCAGAGCAGCGCACAGAAATGCCCTTTACCTTCCCGCCGGAGTGGTACCTATTTATCTACTTGCACTTTGACGTGCTTTTGAACTGCTAGGTGGGCAGGAGCTGGGACCGAACAACGGGAGCTCACCCCGTCAGGGGATTCGAATCACCAACTTTCTGATCGGCAAGCCCTAGGCTCTGTGGTTTAGACCACAGCGCCACCCGTGTCCCAGAATCAAGGTAAAACCTGGTGAATCAGGCAATATGGCAACCCTAGTGGATACCTAAATTAAATTTCAGTTGGCACTCCTATCCTAAGACCTCCTCTAAAATACTTTGCAGTGCTCACTTCTTTGTGAAATTCCTAATGTTCTTGTTCTTGTATGTCAGGATTATGAATCAGAAATAGTTAAAATACTTTCACTAGAACACTGTTTAGATTTCCTGTTACTGGCAAGATCTCTTATTACTAAATGTTCATAGTGAACTACTGTCAGTCTTGCTTTGGTGAACAAGTTTATAAAGTAATGTTCATAAAGTGAGCATCTGGCGAGAGAACTGCTAACTTCAGTATTTCTGAATTGTATATGTGTATTTTCTTAATGAAACTTCTTTGTGTCTGGAGTATTTAATGGCCTGTAATTTTTTTTAGGAGATGGTATGTGCTTCTGCCCTCGATTCCACGCATAGGTATATTTTTAATTAATTGGTTCTGTAGGATTAGAATTGCATTGAGAGCTACATGTTGTTTATGTAATGGGAAGTGGTTTTGCAAATTGGTTTTACCAGATTCCGACTGTAGCTTAATGTTGTTGGGGCCTTTTCTCAGTGAGGAAAAGTAAAGCTGAGAAAACAATGCACTTGTAAACGTAAACACATCTGCACTCTTTGAGCACTGACACATGGACACTTCCATTGTAGACTACTGTGCGGCCTCGCTAGTACATTTAAAAAGAGAAAAGAAACACAGTCATTAAAAGATACTAGGTTGCTCATGCTACGATTGCCAGCTTTTTTTTTTTTTTTAATTGTGCCCAGTGCTTGGAGCCCTCTGGAAAAATGGATGAAGTTAGTAGTATTTAATGCAGAGGGAGTCTGTTCACAATTTAAAAGCTGATGGGGAGGCCTCTCCCATCTCACTCCTTGATTTCTGGCTACTGGCTTAGAAGCAAATCTAAACCACAACCAGGTCACTTCTATTTCTGGTTGGTTGGCAGCCCTTGTCTCCTATATGACCAATGCCCTGAAAACCAAGACTTCCCCACTTAGCTGCTTAGATGAGATCCTAGCTTTCCACATGTAACTAGGGTGGTTAAACATTGAAGCGGATGTGCAATTTTATTACAGTGGTACCTTGGTTCTCAAACTTAATCTGTTCCTGAAGTCCGCTCCGAAACCAAAGCGTTTCAAAACCAAGGCGCGCTTTCCCATAGAAAGTAATGTAAAACGGATTAATCCGTTCCAGACTTTTAAAAACAACCCCTAAAGCAGCAATTTAACATGAATTTTATGATCTAACAAGACCATAAAAGGAAAGCAATAAACAATGCTCGGGTTACATACGCTTCAGGTTACAGACTTTGCTAACCCAGAAATAGTGCTTCAGGTTAAGAACTTTGCTTCAGGATGAGAACAGAAATCGCATGGTGGCTGCGCAGCAGCAGTGGGAGGCCCCATTAGCTAAAGTGGTGCTTCAGGTTAAGAACAGTTTCAGGTTAAGAATGGACCTCCGGAACGAATTAAGTACTTAACCTGAGGTACCACTGTACTGCAGTCACACAATCAATCAATCAGTAGCTGAACTGGGTTCCACACAGTCACAAAAACAAAACAAAAAAGCGGCAAAAACAAAAACGCAAAATAAATAAGCAAAAACAGACAGACCTCAGTGTAACACTCAAAACGGAAGTGTGGCACTCAAATCATCAGCGTAACACTCAAAACAAAAGTACCACTATATTATTATTATTATTATTATTATTATTATTATTATTATTATTATTATTATTGCATTTATTATTAATAATAATTGTAATAAAAAACTACCCCATTGAAATTTTAGGAGCTTTGGTCTTGAAGATAGCTGGTCTTGGAGAGACAGATGCTTTAGCAGTCTTCAGATGTTTGCCCAAATGAGCGGGGAGAGCATGACCACACACTCTGCCTCCATTCTTTAGGGTCCCCAGCCACAAGGGCAGAGCCTACACACAAATTTTATGTGCATAGGTTCATTTAGACATTTACACTCTGCTTTGGCTGAGATTCCTGCATTTCAGGGAGTTGGACTAGATGACCCTTGGAGTCCCTTCCAATTCTATGATTCTGCACCAAATGTGTGCAGGGAGCAGTGTTTCCCAGTCTCCACTCTTCAAACATTCAGGCAAATGTCTGGACAGTAAACCCTAAGTTTGGTCTTAATTTTAGACAAGGAAATGTTCCCATTGTCTTAAAAAGTGAAATGTGAGCTGATCCTCAACTTGGCAAAGGAGGGAAGCCTTTAGTGAACTTGTGGCAATCAGATTAAGTTCTGAGATAGGAGTGACATTCTGACCAGGTGCGGTGGTGATGGGGGGGGGCATAATTTCACCCCCCCCAAGTAAACCTGGACCTAGCAGTTTCTGACAGGACAGTTTATGGATGGATTTCAGAAAACTGTAAAGCGTCAAACCCATCACCCAAATCCAAAAGGGGTAAGGGAGTCAGAAGTCAACATGGCTTAGTTTAAGTTGTTATTCTAAATAAGAAGTGTGAAGATGTGCCCTGTGTAAATGAAAGAGATGTAAACTAAAGTATTTGGCATGAGTGCTGATGGCTCTCTCTTATATTCCCTTTGTTCCTAGTAAATATGACCATTAGTTGTAGAGGCCCCCAGTTGCAATTAACAGCAGCTGCCTGTCCCTTTCATTGAAAATGTGTCATTTATGTTTAAGGCTTTATTTTCCCCCTCCCTGCTTCAATTTACAGCATACAAATGGCATCCATCTGCTGCCCTTAAGTGCCTTTGGCCATTATTCAAAGTAACAATAAGGGTGGCAGCAATAAGTCCTTAGAAACAGCTATTTTGCTGAAAAGCTGATAGCTTGAACCTCACCCCCTAAGCAAATCCTTAATAAATAGGCTAGCCTATTTTGCTTGTATTTTGGATTTTTGTTTTAACTGTCTTTGGTCTGGGAAGCTTTGGATTTATAAAAGGGAACAAAAGTTTCTAGCTATTAAGATACACATAATATTATTAAACGCGTACAAGATGGAACCAACAGTTTTTGATAACTTAAATGTTAAAGACTGAATTGAATGGTGGCTTTGGCTTAGAGCAATGGCTCCTCATTAGCCAAGTACTGCAGACCCCCTGATTTTCCAAAAGCCAAACCATGGACCCCTTGCTTTTGAAAATGTTGAAATCTCTGCGGTAGTTTTTCTTATGTGACTAGTACCACCATAGCTCCAACATGTCCCAGCTCAAATTGGGGATGCATGTCTTCCGGGACAAGTCCTAACATGAGTCACATGACCCACACGAGAGCACAGCCCCACCCTCAACAGATGTCCCAGACAGTTGATGGGTATGTACCATTCATTTGTCCATGCAGGTTGAGGACTTTATTATCTGTATACTAACATAGCAATCCCAACATAAGGTAAAGGTAAAGGTAAAGGGACCCCTGACCATTAGGTCCATCCACGGATGACTCTGGGGTTGCGGAGCTCACCCCATCGTGGGGATTCGAACCGCCAACCTTTTGATCGGCAAGCCCTAGGCTCTGTGGTTTAACCCACAGTGCCACCCATGTCCCTAACCATTGATTATTCAGAGAAAGAAGCATGCAAGTCAGAGAAATGGTAAAGAGGTTCCATTCCCCTTATATCTCTCCCCGCTGCCCCCCTCCGCCGATTGTAGGTGTAAACAGAATCGCAAAATTGAATTATTTCCCCAAAGGAAGTGAAATATTACATTGAAAGTAGTTATAATAAATGACAGTCCTCAATATTAACTAAAAAGAGAGAGAGAGAACAAATTTATTGTCCCTTTTCTGCTTTAAAAATACAGTGGTACCTCGGGTTAAGTACTTACCGTATTTTTCGCACCATAGGACGCACTTTTTCCCTCCTAAAAAGCAAGGGAAAATGTGTGTGCGTCCTATGGAGCGAATGCAGGGGGGAGGCAGGCGGGAAAAGCCCTCAAGAGCCGCACACAAGCTCCGTGCGCTCTTGCGGGCTTTTCTCTAGGAGGGAGAAGGGACTGACTGGCTGCAGCAGTCCCTTCTCCCTCCTGGGGGAAAAGCCCCCAAGAGCGGCACCCTCTTTAAAGGCTGCGCGGCTCCTGCGGGCTTTTCTACGAGGTGGGGGAATCCCCCCACCTCCCAGAAAAGCTAGGAGAAGCGCGCAGCCCCTTTAAAGAGTGCACGGCTTCTGCGGGAGTTGGGGGAAGCTGCAGCAGATTCCCTCCTCCCGGGCTCCCTTTGAAGCGGCAATGTGGGAGGGGAGCAGCTTACACTCGTGTAAGCAGCTCCTCTCCCACTTTCCTCCTTCAAAGCAACCACGGAGGAGGGAAAGAGGGGACCCATGGATCCTCTTCGCTGCTCGAGGCTGCAGCAGATTCCTCCTCCGTAATTGCTTTGGAGCAGGAAAGTGGGAGGGGGGCCGTTTACACTCGTGTAAGCAGCTCCTCTCCCACTTTCCTGCTTCAAAGCAACCACGGAGGAGGGAAAGAGGGGACCCATGGATCCTCTTCGCTGCTCGAGGCTGCAGCAGATTCCCTCCTCCCGGGCTCCCTTTGAAGCGGCAATGTGGGAGGGGAGCAGCTTACACTCGTGTAAGCAGCTCCTCTCCCACTTTCCTCCTTCAAAGCAACCACGGAGGAGGGAAAGAGGGGACCCTTGGATCCTCTTCGCTGCTTGAGGCTGCAGCAGATTCCTCCTCCGTAATTGCTTTGGAGCAGGAAAGTGGGAGGGGGGCCGTTTACACTCGTGTAAGCAGCTCCTCTCCCACTTTCCTGCTTCAAAGCAACCACGGAGGAGGGAAAGAGGGGACCCATGGATCCTCTTCGCTGCTCGAGGCTGCAGAGATTCCCTCCTCCCGGGCTCCCTTTGAAGCAGCAAAGTGGGAGGGGAGTAGCTTACACTCGTGTAAGCAGCTCCTCTCCCACTTTCCTCCTTCAAAGCAACCACGGAGGAGGGAAGGAAGGGGACCATGGATCCTTCGCTGCTGGAGGCTTCAGCGGATTCCCTCCTCCGTGATTGCTTTGAAGCGGCAATGTGGGAGGGGAGCAGCTTACACTCGTGTAAGCAGCTCCTCTCCCACTTTCCTGCTTCAAAGCAACTACGGAGGAGAGAAGGAAGGGGACCATGGATCCTCCGCTGCTCAAGGCTGCAGCGGATTCCTCCTCCTTGATTGCTGGGAGTTTCTCTGGGCAGGAATTCCCTCAGCTTAAGTGGGGTGGGGGAAGTGTGGCAGGTAGGGGGGTACTGAGAGACACATGTCTCTCAGATGAAAATTGGGAGTGGGCATTGTCTGAAGTGGCTGTGGCTCTCCTGCCACAGAACTGTAGGACTGTATAGAGTTGGGAGGGCCACCCAAGGGTCATCTAGCCCAGCCCCCTCACAATGTAGGAATCACAGCTAAAGAACGCCAGGCAGATGGTCCCCCAACCGCTGCTTAAAAGCCTCCAGTGGTGGAGACCCCAAACACCTTCCGAGGTCATAGAATTGCAGGGTTGGAAGGGAACCCCAGGAGTCATCTAGTCCAGCCCCGGTGGACAGCGGGCGCAATCCATCCCGTTGCGCAAGACTAAAGATGCTGTGCAAGGCTAAAGAAGAAGCCAAGGCAGTGAGCGGGATGGATCGCGCTTGCTGCCTTGTCTTCTTTAGCTGCACTGGAGAGGTTTAGCTCCTGGCTGGAGAGGTTGCGCGGCTATGGATCCCGCGCACTGTCTTGGCTTCTTTGCTCTTTGGGGCTGGGGGGGGGAACCCGGGCTTCCCCCGCAGCCCCGAGAAGCTCTGGGAGAAGTGGACAGGCTGCATGCAGCCTGTCCGTTGCTCTTTGGGGCTGGGGGGGGATAATATTTTTTTCCTTGATTTCCCCCTCTAAAAACTAGGTGCGTCCTGTGGTCCGGTGCGTCCAATAGAGCGAAAAATACGGTAATTCATTCCGGAGGTCCATTCTTAACCTGAAACTGTTCTTAACCTGAAGCACCACTTTAGCTAATGGGGCCTCCTGCTGCCACCATGCCACCAGAGCACGATTTCTGTTCTCACCCTGAAGCAAAGTTCTTAACCTGAAGCACTAATTCTAGGTTAGCGGAGTCCGTAACTTGAAGCATATGCAACCTCAAGCATATGTAACCTGAGGTACCACTGTATATAGATCAAGTTAGTAAGTTTTCCTTAATGTACTAAAAGTGTGACTTCAACTTTAAACGTTTGTGTAAGTGTGTGAAGTCTTATTCTCAGTATCGTGTACCATGCCCTTTCCCTCCCCTTGTACAATTACTCTCCCCCACTCCCCGCCACCTTTATAAAAACCACACACCATGAAATCTACTCTATCACATTTTTTCAAATTAAAAAAAAAAAGATAAAATGGTAAAAGGAACGTTTCAGGCAATTGAGCATGTGGCTCAAAAACGTAAAAGCGGCGTACTTAAAACTGCGTATGCGCAAATGAGGAAAATATGCACAGCCGTTTGTGAGACTTATTAGTGGGATAGGATGAAAGGGAAAATGAGTGGCGGTGGCTGATTTTCCTTCTCCCCCCCCTTCCCCCTTGGAACATTAAGAGTTGGTGCTTGCAAGGCAAATGGAAGCAGTGTGCCTTAATGTGAGGTTTGAAAAGAGCTATGAGTCAATTAGACTCGGAGGCATTGAGGGTATTCCAGATGGTGGGGACATTGTATGAGAAGGATGTGCCACCTGCTGTGAGTAAGCAGCAGGGACAGACTGCGCTGTTGTTTGCTTACAGTGGGGGGGCAGTGTTTCGGGGGGGGGGGCAAGAAGGGTTGTGTTTGTAGTGTTCGTTCTGGCCCCAGAAAATGGACTGGGTATCGTCTCGCTGAAACGAGGGGTTTCAGGACAAAAAGGAAAAGTTCAAAAGGAAGCATGTACCGCTCTCACGAGCATCTCATCATAACACGCGCTTCTCTTGTTTGAAAAAGTTCTGTCTCTCTCTTTCTTGTTGCGTGTGGAGGTCCCCAAGCCACCCCTCAAAATAATTCAAAATTCACACGTAATTTTAGTTTAAGGTTTTTGGCACTATTTTGGCCACAACTTTATTAAAATACAAAATCTGTGAGTGGTTGCTTAGGCATTGGTTATGACTATCTGACCCCCCGCCTGGGACAGAACTGACTATCCAAACTCCATCGGACGCCAGTGAAGGGAAAACAATGTTGGGGATCAGTTGAGCTGAGCGACAGTCCCTCACCCTGGTCCCATTTCAGGGAGGGATTGGACAAAATCGTGGCAAGCCCCAGGATTCCTTTAACGGAATTCCCTTCCAGCACCATTGGAGGGGCAGGCACAGCCTATCCTGACCCCTCCACCACCAATTTTTATAACCAATGCCTAACCGCAACCTTACAAGTTGTGACGAATTGCTAAGTAGTAGGCAAAAACCAGATGGCATCAGCCAAATGGCAAAATTCCTACTAGGCCCCTGCCCCAAGGCAGACAACCCCATGACAGGCAAAGCAAGGTCAACCAGAACACAGGGCGGGAGGACGGGTGATCCGATGCTCACTGCGAAAGAGAAAGCAGAAGCAGCGAGCCCCAGTATTTAAAGCCTATGGTCCCACCCACACAATTTGCTACATGCAATTTGCCCCAGCAACCCGGTCAGCCAGTCATTGTGCCAGGCGCTAACCATTAACCTGCCTGGCAACAGAGGGCTGGCCTGGCGGCCCCCACCGCAACCCGTGCTCTCATTTTAGGGAGAACACGCTTTACGTGATAGTCTTCGGGAATGACCCCTGGCGCCTTATCCTTGGGGCCCATGTTAAAAGATTTGGCTTGGTTTTGCTTGGAGTAAAAACCAAGACATCACTGCCTGCCCTGTGGCACAGTGGGTCAGTGTCTCTGGCTGTTAACCAGAAGGTTGCAGGTTCAAGCCCACCCAGGGACTGTGGGCAGGATTCTTGAATTGCAGGGGGTTGGACTAGATGATCCTTGAGACCCCCTCCAACTTCACAATTCTATGATTCTATGATTCTATACCAGGCATGGGCAAACTTTGGCCCTCCAGATGTTTGTAGTCCCAATTGTAGTCCCAAACATCTGGAGGGCCAGAGTTTGCCTGTGCGTGTTCTATACCCTGTGTTTCTGTAATAGAAGGTGACTTGAGAGCATATTCTGTAGCCTGGCCATAAGTCTATGGAGAAAGAGATGCCTGTTTTTCACAGAGGCTGGATGCTCCCAAAATCCAAGCCTGAGCAATTGTGAGATTCTGTTTTATAACTTTGGCCTCTTTTTAGTGCCTAAGGGGTATGAACATTAAGAATATTATGTGTTAACATGGGTAGGGTTTATTTGCTCCTGAGGCTTTTGAGCAGGGCAGGATTAGAAAGTGAATTAAAGACTCATTTTGAATATGATTCTTCGCTGAAACAGTGGTGTTTTTGAGAAGGTGGGCCAGAATTATGCAGGAAAGGTCAATGGGGAGAGAGGCGCATTTCATAGCATTTGAAAATCTCTGTCTTTGCCAACCCAGTGGCCTCCAGATGTTTCAGACTATGACCATTGCACGCGTTTTATTCTACTGTCCATTTAATGCAAAAAATCCAGGAAAGATATTTCAACCCCATACTGAAAGGAAGGTTGAATTGTGCTGTCTCCAACAGGGCTTTCTTCTTATTCAATAGCTGTTATAAGACTTGAGAGGCACTTTTAAACTTATAGTTCTATCTTAAAGTATCTCCTTTTTCTTGAACAGATGCCATTTTTATACTTTGACCCACATATTTTTGTATTCTCTCTATGCCGAAAAAGGTGATTGATTGAATCCCATCAGCCTCGATGAGCAGAGCAGTGCTGGTTTGGGAGTTGCGATTCAAAGCACCTCGAGTGCATCCGATTGCAGAAGGCTGCTTTCTATAGCATGGAGACTTAAACTTACGAATCCCTCTTAAATTTACCCTGGTGCCTTATCGGTTTTAAGAATGGTGGTGGTGACACACGTACCTATGGGACTGCCTCTCCTGGTATGCCCCACGGAGGACCTTAAGGTCCACAAATGACAACATTTTGGAGGTCCCAAGGTGGTTAGATTGGTCTCAACTAGGGCCAGGGCCTTTTCAGTACTGGCCCCGACTTGGTGGAACGCTCTGTCACAAGAGACTAGGGCCTTGAGGGACTCGACATCTTTCTGCAGGGCCTGCAAGACAGAGCTGTTCCGCCTGGCCTTTGGTTCGGACTCAGTCTGACCCTTATGTTTCCCTCCCCTTATGGTTTTGATCTATGGGCTATTATTAAAATGAGGCTGCTTTTTAAATTGTATTTTAACCTGTATTTTAAATTGGTCCCCCCCCCCCCGTTATGTTTTTATTGTAATTTTACTGGTGTTAGCCGTCCTGAGACCAGCTCTGGCTGGGGAGGGGGGTATAAATAAATAAATAAATAAATAAATAAATAAATAAATAAATAAATAAATTATTATTATTATTATTATTATTATTATTATTATTATTATTATTATAGAGGTGACAAATGAGCACTGGGAGGCAGGGGAGTAATAAAATACAAATTTTGCAAAGAAAATGTAGCCGCTCATTATGGAGTAACTTAAATAGGTACCCCACGTCATCCTGAAGAACATTTGCTGGGGGGCAGGGTCCCCCCCCCATGTGGTAGGAGACTAATACGGTTTCCTTTTACGTGAATACTTCACAACAAGCCCTTATTTCATTTTTTTTAAAGGCAGTGAATAGCCCTGCTGACATCCTGGCAAAATAATTGGAAACACATGCTTGAAACTCTTAAAATGAGAGGAACGTGAAAGATTTATTTGGTTCAGTAATTACATGATTGCTCAGAAGACTGGATTGGTAATTGAGGTTTGCAGCTATGGATGTTAACAGTTATGAAGGGTAGGCACTGATATGGGTCAGGACTTCATGGCTGCCATGTGAGTCGTGGGGCTGCCCCCAAAGCATCATCAACCCTACACATGTAAGCAGGAGAACGGTGAGTTAAGAACACTTCATTGGGACCTTCTTATAACTTCCTGGTGAAGCAGTGTGGTGTAGTGTAGTGATTTAAGTGTTGGACTAGACAAGGGTTCAAATCCCCACTCAGCCATGAAACTCACTGGGTGACCTTGGGCCAATCACAACCTCTCAGCCTAACCTACCTCACAGGGTTGTCGTGGGGATAAACGGGGGGGGGGGGGAACCATCCACACCCCTAATCTCCTTGAAGGAAATACGGGATATAAATCCAGTTACAGATAGGTAGCCGTGTTGGTCTGCCATAGTCAAAATAAAAAAAATCCTTCCAGTAGCACCTTAAAGACCAACTAAGTTAGTTCTTGGTATGAGCTTTCGTGTGCAAGCACACATGTGTATCTGAAGAAGTATGCATGCACACGAAAGCTCATACCAAGAACTAACTTAGTTGGTCTTTAAGGTGCTACTGGAAGGAATTTTTTTATTTTGACTATGGGATATAAATGTAATTAATAATAGTAATTTACACTTGATGTTTTCTTCAGAACTGGTGGGCTTGTTTGGGTGTGCTGCCTGCTACAGGCTAATGGTCCCATGAGAGCCCTTGAGACAGGGATCTCCACATTTTCTGCTGAGTGGCCAGCCAAAAAATGTCAGACTGGCAGCCTTCTCTCTCAGCTGCTCCTTGAGGTTGTGTCTGAAAAAACGAGCAGTTACATACAGTCTGTTACTTTGCCCCCAGCTCCAGGTTTGGAGGTGGGCGAATATAATACAGTGGTTTCTCGGGTTAAGAACTTAATTCGTTCTGGAGGTCCGTTCTTAACCTGAAACTGTTCTTAACCTGAGGTACCACTTTAGCTAATGGGGCCTCCTGCGGCCGCCACGCCACTGCCGTGCGATTTCTGTTCTCGTCCTGAAGCAAAGTTCTTAACCCGAGGTACTATTTCTGGGTTAGTGGAGTCTGTAACCTGAAGTGTGTGTAACCTGAAGCGTCCGTAACCCGAGGTAACACTGTAAAATGGTGCTGTTTGGAATAGAATGAAAAGAAGCTTTAACACTCTTCTTCAGAGTTTGCTGTGCCACAGTGCAATTGAACGGACACATGTGGTGCTGTGGGTTAAACCACAGAGCCTAGGGCTTGCCGATGAGAAGGTCGGCGGTTCGAATCCCCGCAATGGGGTGAGCTCCCGTTGCTCGGTCCCTGCTCCTGCCAACCTAGCAGTTCAAAAGCACGAAGTGCAAGTAGATAAATAGGTACCATTCCGGTGGGAAGGTAAACGGTGTTTCCGTGCGCTGCTCTGGTTCACCAGAAGCGGCTTAGTCATGCTGGCCACATGACCCAGAAGCTGTACGTCGGCTCCCTCGAGCAATAAAGTGAGATGAGTGCTGCAACCCCAGAGTTGTCCGCAACTGGACCTAATGGTCAGGGGTCCCTTTACCTTTACCTAGTGCAATTAAAAGGATGATCGCCATGCCCTGCTCAAATCTCTAAACTGGAGAGGAAATCTCAGACTTGTTTTGATACTGTGCTTCAATGGTATTGCCTTAGGGAATCTTTAATTTCACCTTATTTCAGCCCTCGCTTATCACTCTCAGTTGTATTACTTGGTTTGTTGATGCACACTCAGTCCTCTGTGTCCTCTTCCACTGCTGAGATCCTCTTTGAGCTCTTGGTTTTCCAGGGACTTGGGAGTCATGAAGCAGCTATCAGAGTGAGGTGGAAAACCCAAAAGTGAATCTGGCTAGAGATAAGGGCTTGTTTTTGAGCCACCTCTGTGGGTGATAATGGGAGCAAGGGAGCTATCTGTCCACTATATTCCTTTGCAAATAGTTCAGACTGAGTTGATGAAAGTAGAATTGATAGTATTGAGAATCCTGGGTAGAATCTACACACACACATACCCCCCCTGTGAATATGCTTTTTAAAAAAACATTTTGAAAAGTATTGAATTTTGCATAACTCACTATCTTCATTTACAGTAGTGTCACATTTGTATATTGCACTTTACATTTCTCTCCTGGAAGAGCCTTCAGGAGTGGTTTAAAAACCCTATAGCATGTGTGTGTAGCAATTAGATTCCTAGCTAGTGAATTTAGAAAGAGTTTGCAGCTTTAAAAGAAACAAAAGTTCTAGCTTACAAAATAAAGAGCTAGCTTACAAAAGAAAACCTATTAGAACAAAATCCAGAAACGTTCTTTCTCTCTCTTACTTTTTTTCTGGATCGCTCTCCAGAGTCCTTTTCTATGCATAAGATGCTAACTTCTAATTTGACACTCAGAACTATAAGGCTTCCTGTGCAGACTACCAGCAAGAATGAATTTTATTCTACAAGCAAGGTAGCGTTTAAATGCACCTGCTCTCAGCTTGTGCTTGGCACTCGTTTGGATTGCCTAAGGTGACCTGGGGACAAGGTTTGGTGGCAGCTGGTGTTGATGTTATGCCTGTTAGTGGTGGCAGACTAGATGAGTTTTGTCACCCTACAACTCTGATCCTGTTCTGCAGAGTTGGTTAGGAGTCTACGTACTCCCATAGGTTTACCTGTTAAAACCAGCTGCCTAGAATTTTAGCCTTTGCAGAGTCAATTTTTTGCCACATCCCTCCTCTTCCACCATTTGAGCAGTACCTTTTCTTAGACGCACTCTCACATTACCTTGCAAGGTTTTTACTGCTGCCAGATGGAGCAGGCTGCAAGTTTAAGCATGCAGATGAAGCGACACATTTTTTGTATCTTTGATATGGTTAACATAATCATGGAGGTAATGGAAGAATGAGGCCTTTATCCACTCAATTATAACTCTTGACGAAAATGCTTGGTGCAATTTTTTTGTGGCTGAAAACAACACCACAGTGATAAATTGTCATGCAATAAATTGTAAAAATTACTCTGCCTCTCCCAAGGGACCTGAGGTGCATAGAAAATTGATTTCAAATAACTTCATTTATGGCTTGCAGCGTGTCCTATGCATTTCAGTGAGATAAAGAGATTAAAATAGTACTGCTACATGTCAGTCACCTGACAATAGTGAAATGTACAAAATATTAAGCAGACTCTTCCCAAATGAATGCTTAAAATGGGGAGCGAAGTGGCATAAAGGCTCTCCATGGGTGGAAAGGTTGCGTTGCAGTAGTGCTTGAATTAGCCAGGCACCAGGCGCATTTTGCCCCTGGCTAATGATGACTTGCGACCAAGTAAAGAGGTCTGGTTGCCAGGATGGTGTCTGACATTTCCACCATCCGGAGATGTATTCCTGGGGATCTTTGTTTTCACACACTAATACCACATCCTGTAGAATTCTAACGGTTATATTGTATTTGCACAATCAGAGTGAATTTCAGGAATCTTAAATGCTTCTGAGCAGCCTGAGCAGGAGCAGTGATCAAAGCTATAGTTAATTGCTGTAGCTTGTCTTTGCTTACTCCACCCAACTGCCCAGCTCACAGTGGTGAAGAATATTCTGATATTATGAATGGTCCATGTCACCATTAAGAAAAAGAGGTCGGAATAGGCCGGTTCTCAAAGTTCTTAACCTAGCTCAGGGTTGTCAGCTGAACTAGCCAGGTACTTAACTGAGAATCAATCACCGTCAGTCCGTTTGGAAAACATGACTTTAGAGCCGTCTTGCTCCAGAATGGCAACTAGACTGTAAGCTTGGCGACTGTAAGCTTGGTTTAAGGAGCCATTTGGCGCCTAGCTTACATACCTGAGTTTCTGACACTGCGCTGCAGTCAGCATGCCCCTAAGAAACTCTGAAAATCAACTGAGTTGCTTTAACATTCCTTGGTATGACTTTAAACAACTGAATCAGAGGTTTAAGATGGTGTGCAATTCATGGGAGTTCAGCAGCAAGATTAATACAGTTGGTCTGCAGAGAACATATGGAAATTTTTCATTTCTTTTCTTTATTAATTTCCTTCTTTTTTCTTTTTCTTTTTTCTCCTTTTCTTCCCTCCCCCACCCCTTTCTCTCCCTTTCCTCCTCCTTCGGTTCTTTTCCTCTTTTCACTTTCTTCTTTTGGTCTCCTTCTTTCTGATCTGCTAAGAAAGAGATAAAGTTAAACGTGAAAAGTTGACTAACTCGAAGTGATGTTTTGTAGTTTGTTAACTATTGTTAAAGATGGTCAACTGTAATGAATTTATGTTTTAGTTATTGTTGATTTATTGTTATTGTCGAATCTTTAATAAAATTTATATTTTAAAAAAGCACTTAAAAGAACACATGGAAATTCTTTTTATAGTCTGGCTGTGATATTGGCAGAAACTGGCAAACGAAAACAGTGTTGGTAAGGGCCAAAGAGAGATGAGCAGTGCAGATTATTGGATACTTTGAAAGGGAACAGGGCGTTTTAATTCTTTACATCAGCAAGAGCCACAGAAGTATGCTCTGGATAAAGTGTGGATAATATTTACTTGGGCTGGTTACTCCTTAATAAATTTTTATTTATACCCCGCCCTCTCCACAAGACCGGGCTCAGAGCGGCTAACAACCAATAATAAAAACAAGTTGATTAAAATACAATTTAAAAGATTAAGATACAACATTAAAACATTAGGGTGCAATCTCTTCATAGGAGGAGAAAGGAAAAAGAAAGAGGGGGAGGGAATCAAATTGGCTCCAAGCCAAAGGCCAGGTGGAACAACTCTGTCTTACAGGCCCTCCGGAAAGAAATCAGATCCCGCAGGGCCCTGGTCTCATGAAACATAGTATTCCACCAGGCCGGAGCCAGTGTTGAGAAGGCTCTGGCTCTGGTTGAGGCTAATATAATTTCCTTAGGGCCCAGGACCTCTAGGGTGTTGCTGTTTATGGACCTTGAGGTCCTCCTTGGGGCATATCAGGAGAGGCGGTCCCGTAGGTACGATTGAATGTCTTAATTCATGTTTATGGTGTCTGCAAGCAGAGTTGACACTAAGCAGCATGGTATCATGCAGGAAAATCAAAGCCTTGCAAAGAGTTTAGCAGAAATTCTAGCACGCAGACTGGCAATCTTGGTCATGTTGAGCCTGCCTGAGTCATGGTTGAAACTGCACAGGCCTCCCTAAGTGCTGAATCAGCAAGTTGGTTGCAGAGTACGAACTCAATGCTTATTGTGGTCAGTTTAAAAATGGCTATTGGTGGAGAAAGTCTTAGTTTTGTATCCAAGGAGTTTCCCCAAATAAATGACGATACTCAAAAGCACCAACTTACTGGGTTTTCGTGAGCTAGGCCAGTGGTTTTTGGTCGCTGGTATTTCAGTGAACTATAAAAGGTTGCTGACGGTGAAAGAAATGTAGTTTATTAAATTTTTCTAAATGTGATTTCCAGATACTGTATCTGAAAAGCATCTAGCCTGAAGACTGGGAAAAAGACAGGCACATTTTTATAAGCAGTATATGTACTTTTCACAAATTTAAATTTCTCATTTAATACTTTTAGATTTGTGTTATCCATCTTTTCATTACTATGAATGGTAAGAACGTTGCAAAAAATAAAGTTGTGCAAATAACTGTTCTTTTGTTGCTTTTCATGTAACTGTAAGAACAGCACCATTGCCTTTGAAAAACCTTTACATCTTCATCTTTGTAAAGGCTTGTTTTAAAGGACCAGGGGAATAACACAACAGCCACAGTCTCCACCCTGGGGTTTCCACACTGTTATGTACTGAGTTGAATAGGATCCAAAAATCAGGAGTCTGATTGGTCCTAGAACAATAGGGTCCAGAATGCAGCAGTCTGATTGGTCCTAGAACAATGCAGCAGTATGATTGGTCTGCAGGAGCCACCCAATCCAGCTCCAGGTGGAAGTGAATCCGCAACCTGATTGGCCTACAGGAGAATTCCAGAATTAGCCAATCCCGTGTGACTCATTGTGTAAATAATGCATATAAAGCAGATATTTTGGGGGAACTTTCATTCCTCACTACTATGAGCATGAAATCCACACTCGACTCCGAGTATATTTCACACACACTCAGGTGTTCCCACTAATCCATGGTTTGGCTTAGCATTAGTGCAAACTGGGACAGTGTTTGCCACCATGTTATTCCAGCAACTAAACTGATCACCGTAAGCCCTTTTTGAGGCAGCAGGTAGTGGCATCAAAGGTCTCTCTGCCAGAATATGCAATGGTTGCTGCTTCACTTCATGGATGAGACCCAGGGGGCAGGGAAGAAGAATATTAGCTGGCATGTCTCGTGTCTATCCTGTCTACCATGTCTTTACGCCCAAACATTATAAAGATCTTAAAAAGAGGCTTGCTACTTTCACCCAGTTCTGCATTGTATAAATGAATTGCTTTGGCTGTAGATAGGAGTATAGCCTGCACAAACCTCCCATCAAGACGTTGTGTATAGTCAGCAGATTTGCAGAAGACCAAACTACACAGTGGCACTGATTTGTAATGTCTATCATCTGATCTGCTTTATCAGCCTACTGCAGAGAAATTCTTGTGTTCAAGACTTGAATAGGAATTGTTTTTCCTGCCTCCTGAATGCTGATGGATCTGACCTAGATAGAAGCGTTTCACAGTTCACCGAAGTGACTGAAGGCTGTGATGTGTGTATTAAACATGGGGCTTACCTGTCTCCTCAATTTATTGTATTCTCTTTCCTAGCTTTGCTCTGTCAGATGAGGCATATCGATCTCTGAGAGACCAGGATAAAGACCAGTGCATACTTATAACTGGAGAGAGCGGAGCTGGAAAAACAGGTAATGCGTGATTTCCTCAGAATGAAGTGGAGCCAGGGCTGACCTTCGAACTTTTAATTCACTCTGGGATATTAGCACGGGTGCCCTGTTCTCGATCCGAATCCTAGAACTGCGTGTGTCTGGTCTAGTTGTGTTGAAAACTACCGTATTTTTCGCTCTATATGACGCAGCAGACCATAAGGCACACCTAGTTTTTGGAGGAGGAAAACAAGAAAAAAAATATTCTTTATCTCAGAAGCCAGAACAACAAGAGGGATCGCTGCGCAGCGAAAGCAGCAATCCCTCTTGCTGTTCTGGCTTCTGGGATAGCTGCGCAGCCTGCATGCGCTCCATAAGAAGCACACACATTTCCCCTTACTTTTTAGGAGGAAAAAAGTGAGTCTTATAGAGCAAAAAATACGGTATTTCATGCCCGCTTCCATTTGAAGAGCCGCTTAGTCTCTGTGGTTCATCTCCTCCATATTACATACCCTCCAGCATTTTGAGAGGGAAATTTGGAGCACCCCCACCCCATCCTTCTCCCTCTCCCTGCCGCCAATTCCTTCCTCGCCTGCCTGCTCACCCCTCTCCCCCTTTGCTCCTTCCTTCCTTTGCAGTATTCCTCCGCAGCAGCAGCAGCATTCAGGGAGCATCGGGAGATAGTGACTTCTAGACTTTGTCTCATGTGGGTTTTGCCATGGCATTTCCTTCATTCCTTAGCGCAATTTTACTAAAAGTGCAATGTGTCGTCAAGCATAAAAGCTGAAAACAATAAGGCTTGAGACCTGAATAATGCATTATTTCTGCGTGGTTCATTCGGGGATTTCTCCTCCAAGTTATGATTTTGGATAGGATCTTTTTCAGCTTAGAAAGCAATGTCTGTTTGTTTGTTTAACCTTTAGAGGCCAGCAAACTTGTCATGTCCTATGTGGCGGCTGTTTGTGGCAAAGGAGCAGAAGTTAATCAAGTGAAAGAACAGCTTTTGCAGTCCAATCCAGTGCTTGAAGGTAAGGAAGTAGTAACTAATACTGGTGTATGTACTTCACTTGTAGTAACACACTTGCTGAATGCACAGTTGAAAGCTCTAAACAGCAGCTATGGGGTTTAAGTTATCCAACCAGTTTGGCTCCCCTTTATTACATACACAGTCCAAAATGACAAAAACAATAACAGGGATCCACCAACAGCATATAGATCAATATGGCCAACTTGACCCAACAACCCTTCCCCCCCTCCCACACATGCAAACAAATCTCACTAAAGTTAATCAAAGGCCATCAGCCACGCCCTGCCCTGCCCTGCCCCACCCAACCTTCTCTCCCTGCTAATGTAAACCAAGGGACCCCAGTGGCGCTGTGGTCTAAACCACTGAGCCTCTTGGGCTTGCCAATCGGAAGGTCGGTGGTTCAAATCCCTGCAATGGAGTGAGCTCCCATTGCTCTGTCCCAGCTCCTGTCAACCTAGCAGTTTGAAAGTACACTAGTGCAAGTAGATAAATAGGTACTGCTGTGGTGGGAAGGTAAACGGCGTTTCCGTGAGCTCTGGTTTCCGTCATGGTGTTCTGTTGCGTCAGAAGCGGTTTAGTCATGCTGGCCACATGACTCGGAAAGCTGTCTGTGGACAAATACCTGCTCCCTTGGCCTGAAAGCGAGATGAGCGCCGCAACCCCATAGTTGCCTTGGACTGGACTTCACCATCCAGGTGTCCTTTACCTTTACCTACCTGCTAATGTAAACCAACAAATGAACAGAAAGAGAACCTGCCCAAGTGATGCTGATACGAAAACCTCACACGTATACCAATTTTGCAAAAAGGAAAAATAATATGTAAGTTGACTACCCAATTTCTCCCCACCATGTTCTCCCCTAAGCTCTCTTTCCCTTCAACCCTATGCTAGATACAACCCTGTCTTACTTACATTGAACATAACTAAGAGACTCTGTGATCTGAAAAGAAAGGA
Source organism: Podarcis liolepis (assembly GCF_965112155.1). NCBI lineage: Eukaryota > Metazoa > Chordata > Lepidosauria > Squamata > Lacertidae > Podarcis > Podarcis liolepis. The sequence goes on from NC_139554.1 coordinate 120,788,010, forward strand.
AGAGACATTGCACGTTCTTTTGTAATTTAAGAAAATCTTTAATCCTTTTTTTTTAAAAAAAAGGTTATTCAGCTAACAAACATTTATTATACGGATGCATTTAAATGTAACTGCTCATCCACCTCCCACAAATGAATTAGTGGTTTTTAGAGGTTTGTTCACACTCTACTCTGACCTGAGCTTGATGTCCCTAGTGGATCTGCACCATTGGCTATTTTTACATTGCCTTAGCTTTTGAAAGATAGAATCCTGCCGGTCTTCTATTGGGGAGAGGTGTAGAAGATTGGCTTATATCCCCTGGTTTCCCCATCCTAGTCAAGAAGCCAATCTCCAAGCCAATCCACTAATTGTGGATTCTGGATCAGAGAGGGGAGCTGCATGTACAACCCCCAGTTGTGCATAGCAAGATGGGAATTGTGGACATGTGTGTGCAGAGTCCTGCTTGCACACTTGTGGTGTCTCTGGCACCACTGGTATTGCATTTCAGCAAAAAAAATTCTTCCAAAAGGCTTTGATCTTTTTGCACACCCACCACATGTGGGGCATGGTTCCATAACAGCAACGATCAATTTTGGTGGGTTTTTCCACACAAGTCCATATCAATTTTTCTGCATCTTGTTCTAGATCTCTGCCCTGTTTCCACAAATGTTCCTTCATTTTTAAATTCCAAAATTATGCTATATAGCCTACCTATTATTCTCTTACTGCCTGTAGATTTTAATAGTACAGTCATACCTCAGGTTACAGACATTTCAGGTTGCGTTTTTTTGGGTTACGGATGCGCCGAAACCTGGAAGTACTGGAACAGATTACTTCCAGGTTTCGGCGGTTGCGCATGTGCAGAAGCGCTGAATTGCAACCCGCGCATGCACAGACATGGCACTGTGGGTTGCAAATGTGCCTCCCACACGGATCATGTTCGCAACCCAAGCGTCCACTGTATCCCACATTTATTTTTATCCCATATGGTTTCATACTTCCTACTGCCCTTCTGTTTACAATTTGGGTGGCAATATTAACTCGTACTCTCTTTATTATGATGTAATGGCTTCAAATGGAAGCTGTTCACTAACCGTATTTAAATTGCATGGTCTTCCACCTTTGTTTGGAATCACGCTTCAAGAACTTCTTAAGATTTTGCCTGTCTAAGTTACCAAGTGATCAAATTCTGCATTCCTTCTGGTGTGTATCTGCTGTACATGAATATCAGGAAACAATGAACTTATGGTGAGACGGAAGAATGTGTCTCCAACCTCTTATAATGGAGCACTTGTGTTTGATTTTGCATTCATTTATAAATGATCCCAGTGTTTAGCCTCATGTTTAATGATATGCTGCCCGGAGACTGGAAATATGATTTATCGCTTGCAAACTTTGCACTGTATAAAGTTTTCAGAACAATTGTTTCAGTTACCCTGAACAACAACCGTGACACACATGCTGCCTTTGGGCTTCAGTTCTTTCATCCTGGGAAATCTCAAAATGCAGATTTGCTAAAGCAGAATCAACATTTTCCCACCCGCCCAAATGTCCACCTGACTTGAGCATTGGTTATGTATTGATGGCAAAGTACACAAATCCACCATGGCTGTCTATGGAGTTGATAGGAGATAGGAAGGTCATAATGCAATTTAATCAACAGAGAATAACATGAAGCATTAATTTCCAAATGGCATAGTGTAGGACCAAAAATAGTGACAAATTGCTTGCTCTGGGACCAGAAGGAGGGACTAAAATGAACAAACTTTTTTTTAAAAAAAATGCATGGCCCAGTAATTGTCTGAACCAGTGTTGCACTGGGCTGGTGCAGACATAACATCAAACCATGGTTTCATGTTACATGAATGATTGGTGGGGGACCTCATGCTCATACTTTTCTACCTCCCCCACCAGCTGTTCCCTTCGTTCCATGGTTTGAAGAAAACTCTGCAAGCCAGGATCAAACTCTGGTTTGCATTGTGATTTGATCAGCCCTCATTTTGGATTATCTATCTTTTTATTAGGGACGCGGGTGGCACTGTGGGTTAAACCACAGAGCCTAGGACTTGCTGATCAGAAGGTTGGCGGTTCGAATCCCCGCGACAGGGTGAGCTCCCGTTGCTCGGTCCCTGCTCCTGCAGAACCTAGCAGTTCGAAAGCACGTCAAAGTGCAAGTAGATAAATAGGTACCGCTCCAGAGGGAAGGTAAACGGCATTTCCGTGCACTACTCTGGTTTGCCAGAAGCGGCTTAGTCATGCTGGCCACATGACCCGGAAGCTGTACGCCGGCTCCCTCGGCCAATAAAGCGAGATGAGCGCCGCAACCCCAGAGTTGGCCACAACCGGACGTAATTGTCAGGGGTCCCTTTACCTTTACCTTTTTATCTTTTTATTAGAAGGTAAAGCTGGCAACAACCCCAATAAATATCTTTGTTTATTCTTGCAGATTGACTTGGCTTTTAAAACACATATTTTTTTACTCCCCCCCCCTTCCTTCCTTCCAGCATTTGGAAATGCCAAAACCGTAAGGAATGACAACTCATCGAGATTTGTAAGTATTGATTGATTGATTGATTGATTGATAAACTGCTTTGACCAAAGAGCTCTCCAAGCCGTGTACAGATAGAATTGGAGATAAACACAGCTAAAATCCACAGTCCAACTAAAGCTATTGTATGTATGTAAAACAAAGATAAAACCATCAAAATGTTTTGAAAACAAAGGTAACTAAATTGCATGTCTGGGTAGGCTTGCAGAAACAAACAAGTGAAAAGTTTTTAGCAGACATCTAAAACAACATAGTTCATGATGTCAATAGGCAAGAGAATTCCAAAGTACAGGTGTATCTATATATCTATGGAAGGCACACAAATTCTATCGGTTGATGGATTCTACGAGAATCATAAAGATGACAATGGAATGTTGAACTAATGTTCCACAATTGTTTCTTTTCTTTTTTTTGTATTCAGAGTTAGCATTTAAAGCTTTTCCCAAGGCCTTTCTGTGAGACAGACTCCCCTTCTGTTTATGGTGTAAGAATCAAGGCATATTCAGATTTGTTTTACTTAAATGCTGTTTGGTAGCTGTATATTCAGGTAGCTGTTTCTGAAAGCGAGGCAGAAATAGTTTCTGTGGCACTCTAAGAAATGTTTTGAACAGGAGAGTGAAAGCCTTAACCACTTCACCTAACCGTGACCTTGAATACTAAATGTTGCAAAATGAATTCGTGGAAAATGAGGACAATGCTGTAATGCCTATGCAGAATATTCCAGGATTTGTAATAGAAAAGCTATGGACAACCTTAAGTGGGAAATGTTGCAGGTTAGGTGAAAACCCTGCTTCTTCTCTGCAGCTTTTTAAAATCCTCGGAAAGCTCTTCTGAAATGGTTTGAATTATTAGCATTGCGGCGTTTCCATAATATTTTTAATATATATATACAGGGCCTTACTGCTGTTGTCACTGTAAATAGCAATGCCTGTCACCCTTATGTAAAGCCTCTGCTAAGTAAATAAACTGTAGAAAGGTACAGCCATGAGGCTCTCTGATGTGGAAAAGTCCAGTCAGAAGCCAGGGAGAGAAGCTGTGCTGGCAGTCTTGCGCCTCAGAAGGTTATGGCAGGGGTCAGCAAACTTACTGCGCCTTGGGCCGGTGTCTCCAGGACTGATTGCGTGGCGGGCCGGAGGGTGAGGGAGCGCATGCCCATACACATGCGCACACGTTATTTCTGGCGCATTTCGGGGTCGGAGGAGCACTGGAAATAGCTTGTGCGCCTGTGCATGGGCCTCCTCTGACCCGGATGTGCACCGGAAATAACGCTTGCTAAAAATTTCTTGCCGAGTTGATATAGTGGTGATCTGGCCTGCAAGCAAAAATTAATTTAATAGCTTGGCTCTTATGAGCTGTCAGATCTTTCCTTTGCTTGGTTAAAAATAAATTAGCATTCGTTATTTGGTTTGACCCAGTTATAGTGCAGCTCAGGAGATCTTAATCTTAAGATTATTAGAAGTCATTTACACTTAAATATACACACTTCAGGACAATGGAATTTCTTGTACAACATTTAACTCCAAGGACGGCTTGGAAATGTCAGGCTACCTCTTTTGTTTCATGCAAGTTTCCTCCCCCAATCTGTTCTCTTCGCAGGGAAAGTACATGGACATCGAATTTGATTTCAAAGGTGATCCGCTTGGAGGAGTTATAAGCAATTGTAAGTACTGGCATAGATTTCTGTGAGTATTTTCATTATGCCACATGAAAGGAGGTGTAATTTAGATTGAGCATTTGATGGACATAATTCCTCAAATCTGTAGTTTGCAAAAATATATATATGGAGAACTAGCCTGTCTTATTTAAACATTCAAATCCTTTTGCCAAACTACATGTTACATGTGTTCCCATAAAGCCCCACCCTCCACACCACCAGTGTAAGCAGATGGCTTGGGCAGGTGCATCTAAGTAACCCTGAATCCTTACCCTGCCTGTCATTTCTTCAAAAAGATCCTTTCCCAGATCCTTTCTGGGGAAACATGTGGAGATCTGAGGTTATGCAGCTGCCGCGCATAAAGGGTGTGTGTTTGTGAAAGATCTCTCTGTATCACAGAATGAATTGTATGTAGCACTGAGTGCAACCTATCAGATTCACATTGTCCCCAACTAAGCAAAAGCGCTGGAGAACACAACTGCTCTTTGATGCATTGTCACCCGGCTCTCTCATTAAGCTGAGCTTCCCTTCGTGGAATTTTCTTTCGACTCGACATTATGACATGGTAATTCACCCAGCCAGATACGTTATATGCATGCTTTTTTATTTTTGCTTTAGCCAGCCTTACTTGAAGAACAATAGCCTAAGCCTCCAAACGCTGCTATTTGTTTGTTCATCAAATTACAGTCCTCCTTAACCTATTGCACGCCTGCTCTTCAAAAGCCGGTCGCATAGCTTCCATTCTGTGGAACAGAGAAGGAGCCAGCTTTTAATCAAACTCTTAGTGTTCCTGAGTTGTTTCAGTAAAGCATGAAGTCACCAGTAAAAGTTGGACTTCACCAGGGTTCACTCAGTAGCAAATCTTCCTCTCCCTATACATTTCTCCCTGGTAAAAGCTCTTGCTTAAAGAAAGTGCTGTCATTCCATCTCCTGTCACACTAGCCTCCAGGCAAATAGTTAAAACTGTACCCTTTGATCTAAAAATGTCAGTTGGAGGTTCCTTTTCAGTGCATGAAACTTGAAATCAAAGGACTGCAATTCCCTTGTTAATCTACTCCAGTCTAAAATAGCATCTTTGAGCGGGTGAATGGGGGTGGGGTGGTTTGCAACATTTAGTCAACTAATCATTTAGATGAATTGATTTAAAAGTTGCTCCCAGCCGAGGCAGCAGATTTTAATTTTTAATTTTGTTTTTATTTTAGAATTAGCTGTTTTGGAATATCTGGCTGCGGATTAGCGTTGTATCCATGCCTGCTGTTCTTCCTTCCCCTTCTCTCTTTAGTGTAATACTTCTGGGGTATATTAAGCCACAATTTTCCTTTGAATCTGTACCATTCGTTAAGCTCTGTGGTTTGTAACTGCAAACCAGGTTTGTGAACCAAGGCTTGACATTGGTTTGCAATCCAGGAGTCGAAAACAACATCCTTGTTCAGACGTAATGCAAAAACGTGGTTTGACAAACTGCACAAGTCTTGCATTTAGTAATTTCCAGCCCATAGAAACCATGGCTTATTGTTGGGATGAGATTGCAAGGATTTAGGGCGCTTGCAGAATGAGCAATTTTCACGTCTTTCACCAGGGGATGGCGTTGTGCTAATGGGTTTCAACTGTTCCATTTGCTGTAGTGAATGCTGACAATTAACAAATCTGACAATTGCACAACCATATATGTATATATATATAGAGAGAGAGGGTGCTTTGAAATGTTTTAAATCCCTGAAGGCACAATCAAAGAGCAATTCAGCAAACATGCTGTGGTTTATCAGGTCTGGGTCTTTCAGGGCTTGGAGACCACATGGGAACTCCTATCTATACCACTTTGAGTTCACGATGGAAGAGCCATGATATAAAAATGTAATACACACAGTTAATGTTTTCGAATTACAATTTGTTTAGTGCAGGCATAGGCAAACTTGGCCCTCCAGATGTTTTGGGACTACAATTCCCTTCATCCCTGACCACTGGTCCTGTTAGCTAGGGATCATGGGAGTTGTAGTCCCAAAACATCTGGAGGACTGAATTTGCCTATGCCTGGTTTAGTGCAATGAGAAGCCTTGGGGCAGCCTCAGACAAGTTATCCTGGAGTCCCGTCCCCCCAGATAAGCAAGTCATTGCAGCACTGCAAAGTTACACTTTGTCCTTTTCAGATTCTCAGCTGAGAGAGAGAAGAGAGCTAAGGGAGGTACAGAACTCTGCCATTGACCATCTGAGCAGGATCCCTGAGTTTGTGCCCTACCTTTTAGCGCCATAATGATAGACTAGGAAATAACTATGGAACGACGCACAGTAATGGCTATTTGGAAAGCTTTTCATCAATATGGGTATATTTGCAACCCAAATGGCAGGGCAAGGCTATAATTAAGTACCAAATCTGTTCCTCCTCCAGAAACACGATAATACAAACAAGGACTGTTGGCTAGAAAAGAAATTCCCCCACCCTTGCTTCTTTTATAATGGAGAAAATGTGTCAAGTAACTGGAGTCTCCGTTATTATCCACCAGGGCCCTTGATGCTGGACTTTTAATTATGTGAATATGCGAGATACAAAAGCAGTACACTCTGAAATGTTTCATATTGTTTTGTGAAGGAATTCTGCTTTTTAATGGTTTTAATGGTTTTTTAATGTATCTGAAGAAGTGTGCATGCACACAAAAGCTCATACCGATAACAAACTTAGTTGGTCTCTAAGGTGCTACTGGAAGGAATTTTTTAATTTTGTTTTCATGGTTAGATATTATGATATTAATTTTTGGCTTCTTTTTTGTTGTTGGATTACTGTACTTCCCCTAGTCGCTTTTTGGAAATGCAGGCCTCTTGTTTTAAGTTGTTAGCGCATCGTATATGAGTTTCCGACGCAATTTTCTGGGCCTGTAAAGCATGGCTGTGTCCCTTACTTCTGCTCTGCTTTTTTGCTGAAGGCTTCAAATCATTTCTGTTAAGTTGTGGGTGAACATATCAGACGACACAGCCAGAACAGAACTGAACTGAAAGGTTCAGCCAGCCTGCTTATATAGAGCTTCACTAGAATGCAACAGCAACCATTTTCTGTAACTAGCCAATCACTGAACATCACTTTCAATCCCTTATTTGCATATGTGGACCTGAGTGAAAACTATCTACAGTATCCCCCTGCTGGCCCAGGGTGAGAACTTCAGTACATAACAATTTCCTATCCTTTGGCTCTTCCAAAAGGAACAGATGGTAGAAGCACTCTTAACCCACTAAGTGACCTGCGTTGTGTCAGGAGCTGGCAGGAGCCCGAGGAGAAGAAGAATTTGCAGGCAGAAGAGGGGGAAAGAGAGGAGAAAGATTCTGGGGAAAGGGCCAGTGATTTGTGGGGTTCTGTGCCACCCATGAGGCTGGCAGAGGCAGAAGGAGGATGATGAAAGCAGGATATAGATCAGCAAGAGCTGACGTTTAGGGAAGAACGGCAAGTTCAAAGAGGCAGAAACAGAGGAGCGTTTAAAGGAGAGACAGGGTGGCAGTGAAAATACTTAGCTAGTTAGCAAGGAACTGTGTTGTCTATCACTTGAACATTAGGAGTTGATCATACAATCTAGTCCAATCCCCCGCAAGGCATGAATCTTTTGCCCGACGTGAGACTCGAACCCACAACCCTGAGATTAAGAGACTCATGTTCCACCGACTGAGCCTATCCAGTGAGACTTCAGTGTAACTGAGTGTTTCACCATTAAATTCCTATCAAATCCATCCACTTGTCCTTGCTGGCCCAGGGTGCGTGTTGTGAGAAATATCCCAAACCGAACTTTTTAAAGGAAATGAATTATGATCCCGTTCCTCATGGGTGCTGCACAGTTTTACTGCTTTTTAACCTCTCGGCCTCCTTGCCTGCATGGCATCTGGGTTGTAGGCAGGCCCTTGCTTAATGCAGGATGTGCTTCTCAGTGAAATAGGCGGGATAATTTTGTTGGCATTCCGGACCACGTGCCCCCCAGATGTTCTTTTTTCGGCTTGCTATTCTGGGATGGGAGAAGTCTGTCTCAGCTTCATTTCTTCTTGCCTGCTAGAACAGTCCAAATAATATTTGTCTGAGAGGAAAAGATCTGTGAAGAGGTTTTCAAACCTTTTTCTGTAGTGCCTTATCTGTGTGTTTGTGTGTGTGTGTGTGTGTGTTTTCGGTGCATACACAAAATGCTCTCTGCACCATGCTTTTAGATTCCAACCTCCACGGAGGGGTTTTTGTAGTTGCTTGTTCTTTTTGTTAACCTGTCTTCCAACCCAGCCTGGATAGCTCGGTTGGTTAGAGCGTGGTGCTGATAAAACCAAGGTTGTAAGTTCAGTCCCCATATGGGACAGTTGTATATTCCTGCATTGCAGGGGATTGGACCAGAACAGAGGTTGGCAAATTTTTTTAGCTGCGGGCTGGACCACTGTCCCTCAGTCCTTGGGGTGGGCCAGAGAAGCGGCACCGGGGGGTGGAGCTGGAAGAAGAGGCGAGGGGGGCAAGTAGTCCTCCTCCCCACCCCCCAGCCCCAGCCCTTACCTTCCCTGGGGCTGCCGCCGCCACCACCACCACCGCTGCTGCTGCTTCTCGTGGTTAGGCAGAGGGAGCTTGTCCGCTCCGCTCTCTGGCCCGCAGGAGCACCAGGGTGGCGGGCGCGATGGGAAGATGAGTGGCATGAAAGGGCTGGTTCCGGAGAGGGGCTGCTTAAAATGGCGCTCAGCCAGCTTAGCCCAGCCCCCTTCCTCCTCTAGGCAGGACGGGGAGAAGCCAGGAGGAGGGAGGGAGGAGGCGCCGCCACAGTGTGTGTGAGGGAGAGGGGGGAAATGGAATGGCGCGGGGGGGGGGGGGAAATGGCGCAGCCCGAACGAACAGAATCCCCATGCCAATCCACAGACAGTCAGCAGGCCGGATCCTGAAGGCAATTGGGCCTGATCCGGCCCACGGGACTTAGTTTGCTGACCCCTGGACTAGAAGATCCTTGGCGTCCCTTTGTAGTTTAGTTTCAACAGATTTGAGTACGTTTAAAGAACTAACAGGGACGCGGGTGGTGCTGTGGGTTAAACCACAGAGCCTAGGACTTGCCGATCAGAAGGTTGGCGGTTCGAACCCCCGCGACGGGGTGAGCTCCCGTTGTTCAGTCCCTGCTTCTGCCAACCTAGCAGTTCGAAAGCATGTCAAAGTGCAAGTAGATAAATAGGTACCGCTCCGGCGGGAAGGTAAACGGCGTTTCCGTGCGCTGCTCTGGTTCGCCATGCTGGCCACATGACCTGGAAGCTTGGCCAATAAAGTGAGATGAGCACCGCAACCCCAGAGTCGGCCACAACTGGACCTAATGGTCAGGGGTCCCTTTACCTTTTAAACAACTAACTGCTTGTTTCAGTAGCTTTGTATGCACCATTCTAAAGGGTTAACTAAACTGCTAACAATGCTCTGTTTTTTCCTGCTCCCATCCAGTTCTGAATTTGCTACTGCTCTGGTGAAGAGGCGGTAATCCTTGTCTGGGCAGATTTCCTCTGTCCAAAACCCCACCCCCACCCCTTTCCCCTCAGTAGCACTTTGGGATGACACACATGTCTTGGAAGGAAGTGTGTGGCTTGTCAGGCTGCAAGTTTATATTTAGCTTTCAACTCTGTTGCTTGCCACACAAAAAAAGGAAAGAAAAGGGAGGGAAAGACTGGTTAGCCAGGATGGTCCCTACTGTGCAATGGAAGAAGAGGAAGTGACTAAAAATAACTGTTCCTGGACCATTTAGAATATATTATACTACTGACATTTATTTCTTGCTTGTGTTATATAGTCATTCCTTTCCCAAATGTGAATTCAATTTGTAACACAAATGAAAGGAGAAGTTAACTCTGTTGCGATCCTCCCTCCCCACACATCCCACGCCCAGCACTTAGCAGCCTAGCAGATAAATATACAAAATTTGCCAGCATGCACATTCTTTTCACCACCTACCTGCTTGCATTTACCTGAGCCCTGCAGGATGTATTTTGTGATAAGTCCGGCAGGTAATTGGTGAATGGCAAATGGGGAGCTTGGTGTGCTAGCCTGCCAGTGTGCAAACACACTTTATTTCCTATACAGTGGTACCTCGGGTTACATATGCTTCAGGTTACATACACTTCAGGTTACAGACTCCGCTAACCCAGAAATAATACCTTGGGTTAAGAACTTTGCTTCAGGATGAGAACAGAAATCGTGCTCTGGCAGCACGGCGGCAGCAGGAGGCCCCATTAGCTAAAGTGGTGCTTCAGGTTAAAAACAATTTCAGGTTAAGAACATACCTCTGGAACGAATTAAGTACTTAACCCGAGGTACCACTGTATTGCTGTGCGCCTTTACAGATGCTTCAGGTTACAGACTCCGCTAACCCAGAAATAGTACCTCAGGTTCAGAACTTTGCTTCAGGATGAGAACAGAAATTGCGTGGCGGCGGCAGTGGGAGGTCCCATTAGCTAAAGTGGTGCTTGAGGTTAAGAACAGTTTCAGGTTAAGAACGGACCTCCAGAACGAATTGAGTTCTTAACCTGAGGTACCACTGTAATGAGTGTTTTGAAGATTCCTTACGAACTTTTTTAAGGGATCTATAGGCTGTGCTGCATGCTTGGGATCTACAAAACTGGCATAACCTAAGCTCTGTTTCAAATAAGACTGGGAATGGTAGTCGCCTGTTATAGTAAATATCTGGCTTCCTGCTTATAACTACTCTCTGGAAAAAAATAATCCTGTAAGGACAAGTGCCGTGAATGTTCCTCTATGGAAATTGTTAATTGCTTTAACTTCCCTCCCAAAGACAATCCGAGAGAGACTGGTACTTCTAACAGAATCAGCTGAACGTTTTCAGGAAACTGTTTATATAAATCTCTCTAGGGGCATGTAAGTAATTGCAGCCAGGCCTTATGTGCAGTGTTTTCAGCTGAACTCTCCCTTCAAACAAGTACACTTACGCTAGTTTTAGGACGATTTGCACATGAGGTCCGTAAGTGTTTGACAAAAGCAAGGAGATACCGCGGAATTCCTTTAGTGTGTAGTCATTCTGAAAAGGGAGAGAAAATACTTATGGCGAACAGTATATTGAGCGGCTGAAAAGCTAATAAATTCCTAGATGCAGAACAGCTTGCCTATGTCTGTTGCATCTTTTTACAGATGTCTACTTTGCAACAGTCACCCCTGTATGCAGATGTCTTCTCTTGCTGTGGTCTCTAGCATGGATTGCATATGTGAAGGAGAATATTTCTGATTATAATTTTTTACCCTTGCACTTTTGTTTTCTAGCATGGGGTAAAGCAGAAAGAGCCATGGCATTTAGCCTCTCCTAAATGGAATGTGACCCAAAATGACAGATATGAAGTTGGCACTTTACTGTACGGTATAAAGGCTGTGGGGGCGCTGCGGGGATGCGGGTGGCACTGTGGGCTAAACCACAGAGCCTTGGGCTTGCTGAACAGAATCCCTGCAACGGGGCGAGCTCCCTTGTTCAGTCCCTGCTCCTACCAACCTAGCAGTTCGAAAGCACACTAGTGCAAGTAGATAAATAGGTACTGTTATGGCAGGAAGGTAAACAGTATTTCCGTGCGCTGCTCTGGTTCGCCAGAAGCGGCTTAGTCATGTTGGCCGCATGATCCGGAAGCTGTCTGCGGACAAACGCCGGCTCCCTTGGCCAGTAAAGCGAGATGAGTACCGCAACCCCAGAATCATCTGCGACTGGACTTAACGGCCAGGGGTCCCTTTACCTTTACCTATAAAGGCTATGGGTTGTTGTCAACTAAGCTTTACTTTGAGTAGACCCATTGAAATGAACAAACTAAGTTAGGTACATTCATTTTCCTGGATTTACTCTTAGTAAAACTTTGTTGCATACTACCCAGATTGGTGTGGTATAATTATTATTATTAGCACCTAGATCAAAGTGGAAAAATGAAAACAGAAACATAGGCTTATGGAGTCCAATCACTGCTGCATTTAGCTCGTTGCCCTTCCATCAGCTGTGTCCATTTCCAGATACTTTTGGTGAAATTGCAGTATTATAAAGAGCACCAACAGGTCTTATCATTCCTGCCCAGTGTTTTGCAGTATAATCTTTCAGGCATGTCAGGGCATGTGGATATGTGTTCCGAGTTGTTCTAATACCTATTGAAGTTAACCATACACAAATATGTACAGAATTGGAGTGCAAAGGGGACCAGCAGACATCTAAATCTTAAAGCACAAGAGTAAACTGAAATAAAACCCAGTTCTTGGGTTCTTTGTCCTTGGTACGCTTCGAGCATACATAATACTCTGTAGGTCCCGGTTACCCATTGTGCAATGGTGTTTGTCTACAGTATATGTGTGAGTACCATAACTACAGTGGTACCTCGCAAGATGAATGCCTCACAAGACGAAAAATGCGCAAGACGAAAGAGTTCCGTTTTTTGAGTCGTTCCGCAAAACGAATTTCCCTATGGGCTCTTGCGAGTTTGTTTCCTTTTTCATAAAGCTGCTAAGCTGTTAATAGCCGCTAATAGCCGCTAAGCCGCTAATAGCCGTGCTTCGCAAGACGAAAAAACCACGCGGAACGGATTAATTTTGTCTTGCGAGGCACCACTGTACTTGGATGAAGACAACCCCATGAATTCTCCACATTCCCTCCCCGGCTTCTAGTGATGTGATCATTTGATGGGCAAGACACCTTCAAGTGACCCGATCCATGTGTTGTTGGTTTTCTCTGTTACACTGCAGCCACATCAAGTGACGATTTGTTGCATGTGTGTGATTAAAGGGGAACTTTGTCACATGACAAAGTATGTGATTATATGTAAAAAAAAAGTATGTGGCTATATGTAAAAGGAGCCTACTTTGGTAGATGATCCGAGCCAAAATGTACAGTGTATTTGGTACACTGTTGAGAGAGAGCGAGAGCACAGACTTCTCGGCTCAGGTACTATCCTGGCTCTCCTTCCCAGACACAGGACTTGACACATAATCATGAATGGAGGTTTTTAAAGTTTCATGAATGAAGTCAGTGCAACATCCCAACTTTGGGTCTACAGGTTATAAGCTATTAAACCACAACAGAGTGCTATGATACATGAAGAGGCTTAACTAAGACGTTGACCCAACACTTGTGTGCTCCTTTTGGATAGCAGGCACAGCTATTGCTCAATGGATATCTTCAGTCTCTGGACTCAGCAAGCAAACAGGTACTCCTGTGTAGAGAATGGGCATGTGGGGTTTGTTGCTTTAGTTCATGACTACCTGGTTTGAAATACGAATTTGTCCAGTTCTTAAAACTTGCCTTGTTGAAAGAAGGGGCTGCTAAATGTTTGGGTTTTCCTGGCAACATCCGGGAATTGCCATGAAAAATGGCGTCTGGGCAGATTTTTGACAAATCAGCAGAATGTCCGGTGAAACCCAGGCGTATGGCAAGTTGGGTTAGTTTTTTTAATCTTAAAAAAATCAAAGAAAAGGCCCAAAACCAATTTTGTTTTTGGGAGGGGAAAAAAGCTCAGAAAGAAAGAAAGGGAAAAGGGGGGAAAGGGAGGGAGGGAGGGAGGGAGGGAGGGAGGGAGGAAGGAAGGAAGGAAGGAAGGAAGGAAGGAAGGAAGGAAGAAAGAAAGAAAGAAAGAAAGAAAGAAAGAAGCTCAACAGCTCTGTCCAGATTTTCACTTTTGAGAATATGGCAGCCCTTTGAAAGATCACTTGACTTTACTGGGTGTGTAAATCATGCATTCTTGTTAATTATGGTTGTATTGATTCCAAAGATCACATAGTTCATTGTTGTTGCTTCAACTATCATGGTCATCTCAAACCTATTGTTGGCATCTGTCTGTCTCAAGAGACAATGATAGTGAATCTCCAGTGGTGAGGTCAAACCAGTGGTGAATCACCACACCTTCTGTAGTTGCAGAGACTGGTAACTTACAATGGCTGCCTCCCGCATGACCTCTTCAGGACACGAGTGTGTATGGAGGTCCTGGGCTGCCCAGACGACAGGACCCTCCTCCCAGCCTCACTGATGTGCTCCAAAGGAAAGCAGAGCAATACGTTTGGCACCAGCTTGGCTGCAGGAGTTTCCGCAAGGAGGCGTACAGGGCACCATCCAACCATCTTAGGACCTCCACTCTGGGTATACTCCTTAGCTTTTTCTTCTCCCAATGATATCCCGCAAGGCAGCAAAGGATTAGGATCACAGTTTTCCATATCAAACCAAAGATCACGTAAATGTTGCACACTATACTCTTCAATGGGTTTCCCAGTTGTGGTTTTTCCCCCAGTGGTGGCTATGGTTTTCCCACTAGTGATGTATGGAAGTGAGAGCTGGACCATAAAGAAGGTTGATCGCCGAAGAATTGATGCTTTTGAATTCTGGTGCTGGAGGAGACTCTTGAGAGTCCCATGGACTGCAAGAAGATCAAACCTCTCCATTCTTAAGGAAATCAGCCCTGAGTGTTCATTGGAAGGACAGATCCTGAAGCTGAGACTCAAATACTTTGGCCACCTCATGAGAAGAGAAGATTCCCTGGAAAAGACCCTGATGTTGGGAAAGATGGAGGGCACAAGGAGAAGGGGACGACAGAGGACGAGATGGTTGGACAGTGTTCTCGAAGCTACCAGCATGAGTTTGACCAAACTGCGGGAGGCAGTGGAGGACAGGAGTGCCTGGCGTGCTCTGGTCCATGGGGTCACGAAGCGTCAGACACGACTAAACGACTAAACAACAACAACATACTCTTCAATAACAAATTGCATTCTCCAAATATTAGTGCTTGACTTCATTAGCACATTCTTGGGTTTAAAGGGGGAGAACGATACCATTGCTTCAAGCTCCAGAGATACATTCATTTATACAGATTTCTTTATTGAAGCATAAACTGCTTTTCTAAACGTTCTACCCTGTTCTGTGAGGCAGAACAACAGTGCTTTCATTCTGAGCATCCTTTGTGGAAAGGCCCCTGTATATTTACTTTTCTAATAGCAGCAGGTGACATGAAGACAAAACGCCGCTGGTAATGTGCTGAAATATTAATAGGCCTTATTGTATGGCTTCTTGTTCTGAATGTTAATGTAGCGTAAAACACAGCAGTAGCCCGATGGGGATAAGTTGCATTTGGCATGCAAATACACCCTTTGAGGCTTATAGCAGATCTGCATTTGAGAGACAAGGTGAAGGAGTAAACGATAGATATGTTTACGTATGACTGGGTGTCATTGCAAGAGTGGGGCTTTTATTGCCCCTATTCATTCTACCCAGACATAAGCTTGAAGAGTTTCCAAAGTAATCTAGCTTAAGTCCTTGGTTTGACGCAGGCTGTATTCAAACTGTACGTTAGCAGATTAATTTGTGTAATGGAAGAAGGCCAGAGGTATGCCTCGGAGAGCCATTTCACCCGTTTGTTTGAATATGGATGGAAAATGTGTATGTTTTGCTAGATTATCCGGCCACACTTTATTGTATTTCATATTTAAGAGATGGCAGCAGGTAGGGCGTGCTCTGCAGTGATAGTTTCAGAGTGTCCCAACATACCGTACTTTTCCGTGTATAAGACAAGGCTTTGTTATTAAAAAATAATGTAAAAATTGGGAGTAGTCTTATACTATTTAATGCTGTATTGTTTTTAACACTCGATTGGAAGCCGCCCAGAGTGGCTGGGGAAACTCAGCCAGAAGGGCGGGGTATAAATAATAAATTATTATTATATGCAGATAGTGCATGGGAGGGGGGGGGACGGGACGTAGGATTGGTTGCTGTCACGAGCCAGAGATTGTCGGTGGCTATTGGGCGTGTTATTGGTGGCTGTGGCAAGGGCTGGTGTTGATTGGCTGTCACTGTGGCAATTGGGCGGGCGATTGGTGGCTTCTGCTGGCGAGGGGACAGACGATAGGTGGCTTTTGCAATGTGTGCGAGTGGCAGCGTATGTCAGTCGGGTGAGCGATTTTCAGCAATTCCCCCTAAAAAAAGCTCAACAACTATGGGCAATCCTCCCCCCATTTTCTTAATTTGGAGTCCTCAAAGATAGGGGGTGTGTTATACATGGGGACGTCTTATACATGGAGAAATACGGTAAGTGTCTGTTTACTTGTTAGCCATTTCCCCCCCAGAAAAGTGAACTCGAAGCAAGTTACAGAGACAAACATTAACACAACGCAGAAAAATCAGAATAAAAACAACCTAAAATGCTCATTGATATGTATAAGACCGCAGATCTAACTCAACCCCACAGTGTGCCACACTTCTCTTACATAAAAAATAAATAACGGAAATAGGTTCGTACAGTTCTCTGATACAGGTGTGATAGTGGCAAAAAGGGAGGCAGACTAGAGGAGTGGAAAAATAATTTCTGTGGCATCTTGTTTTTTTAGATCTGTTGGAAAAGTCTCGTGTTGTTAAACAACCAAGAGGTGAAAGGAATTTCCACATTTTTTATCAGATACTGTCTGGAGGATCGGAAGATTTGCTCAGTGAGTACAACTCTGGTGGTATTTTAAATGTCTAATAGAATTGCACATGAAGTTGCGTAAGTTAATCGAAGTCTCCATAATTGATTTCCGTGGTTTGTGTGCCTTTCAGTGCACATACATGTTAAGCGGCTTCAATTCTCACTGCTATTAAGAGCAATAGTGGGTCAGGGAATTTAGCTGTTAACAAGGCCTGTTTTCATTTCGTAGAAAAACTTAAGCTGGAGAGGGACTTCAGTCGGTACAACTACCTTAGCCTGGACTCTGCAAAAGTGAATGGAGTAGATGATGCTGCAAATTTCAGAACGGTTCGGGTAAGAATTGGTGCAAATTCCGTATTAGTTCAAACTTGACTTCATTTTATAATTTCGCTAAATTGTTGAGTCAGCCAAGAAGATCAGCAGCATAAAAACATGAAATCTGATGGTGTGATCCATTAAAAGAGTTTAATAATATTTGGGATATTAAAAGTTACTTCTGCTACCATAAGCAAGCTTCTGTGGCCTGAGGCTGTGAAGTGGTTTATAAATTTGTATATAACAATAATAAATAAAATTATTTATTACAAATAATAATAAAATTTGTATTTAATAATAATATATGAGTGTTACTTTTTTTTTTTTTTACAAAACTTGTTACAATAAAGGCTACATTTGGATTCCACATCAACGAGACATGAAACTATGGTTTACTTAACTTTTATTAGCTTAAATAAGCCGGCTTCATAAACCAGGGTTCGAAGTTGACTTTTTTTTACACTAGGCATAGTTAAGATTAACCACAGTTTGCTGAGTTCAGATGACACAGCAAGCTATGGTTAGTTAAAAGGGAAAGTTTCTGAACTCATTCTGCTCCCTCCCCTTCTCTGGTGTGACATGAGGCCGTTCCTCTCAGGATAAGCAATGGCTTATTGTGACTTCCAAATGAGTGTTGTGCTTTGTTTCTGTGCCCTGCCAGTTCAGTGCATTTGGAAGTGGCAGAAAGACACAGTTTAATGCTGCTTTGGTATCTGTAAGGCTGAAGGGCATTTAAGCATATTTTAAATAAACTAATACAGTGGTACCTCGGGTTACATACGCTTCAGGTTACAGACGCTTCAGGTTACAGACTCTGCTAACCCAGAAATAGTGCTTCAGGTTAAGAACTTTGCTTCAGGATGAGAACAGAAATTGTGCTCCGGCGGCGCAGCGGCAGCAGCAGCAGGAGGCCCCATTAGCTAAAGTGGTGCTTCAGGTTAAGAACAGTTTCAGGTTAAGAACGGACCTCCGGAATGAATTAAGTACTTAACTCGAGGTACCACTGTAATAGTTGGTTGTGAGGATAAAATGAAATGGGGAGGTGGGTGGGGAAGAGGACCGCTGTGCAGGGCCGTCTTACGCATGGGTGCTAGGGGTGTGGGGCACCCGGGCGCCAGGCTCTCAGGGGCACCAAGCTGAGAGTCCGGGTCCCAGGAGCTGAGTCTGGGGAAGAGCCCGCCCGTCGGTTGGAGTGCCGCGGTGGACTCTTCTGCTTCTCTCTGCGCCGCAAGTTCAGGGGCAACCGAGCCCGTGAGACGCTGAGGTGGCTGGATGGCTCTGCCCTCCTGCGTGCCTGGGACTGGGCAACCTTGGGGGGATGACGCCAGGCAGATCTTTGCACCCCGGCACCGCATATGCTTAAGACAGCCCTGCCACCGTATGCCAGCTTGTGCTCTTTGGAGAAAGGACAGGCAGGATAAATCTATGCGACGAATAAAACTTGATTTCCCTATTCTAGAATGCCATGCAGATCGTGGGGTTTATGGACCATGAAACGCAGTCAGTTTTTGAAGTTGTCGCGGCTGTCTTAAAACTGGGAAACATCGAATTCAAACCTGAATCTCGAGTGAATGGTTTGGATGAAAGTAAAATCAAGGATAAAAATGGTAATTCAAATAATATATTCTGATCCAATCAAATCTACCTGCACTTTGATAACTGGTTTAACCCCCCCCCCATGACTTCTGAATGTACTTGCTGCCTAGGTAGGTAGGAATGATTTTTAATTGAGATTATTTGCTTCCATAGAGCTGAAAGAAATATGTGAGTTGACAGGCATTGATCAGTCAGTGCTGGAGAGAGCCTTCAGTTTCCGCACCGTTGAAGCCAAGCAGGAGAAAGTCTCTACAACCTTAAATGTGTCTCAGGTAATATTGAATTACTACTGTGAATATGTTTTTTTTCTTTCTGGTAGAAAACATAGGGGAATTTTCCTTTGTCACAATGAATAAAATGTGACCTGAAAAGAGTACATGGGAGTCACACGACCACATGGTCAAGATAAACTTTGCATATGTCTTTTTTATGCTTTATTGGTTTTAAAAACTGTGTAACATAAGTGATCAACAGAAAATAAAAACAAAAATAAACAAACATTCATTCCATAGTTGGTGCTTGATGTATGTAGCAATTTGTAGTTGGATTCAACATGACCTCTGGTCCTCCCGTTCTGGTTCTCAGATTACATTCTTTTATTGTACACTAAACTTTGTCTCCTCTAAAAAAGGTAAAGGGACCCCTGAGCATTAGGTCCAGTCATGACCGACTCTGGGGTTGCGGTGCTCATCTCGCTTTATTGGCCGAGGGAGCCGGCGTACAGCTTCCGGGTCATGTGGCCAGCATGACTAAGCCGCTTCTGGCGAACCAGAGCAGCGCACAGAAACGCACTCTGGCAATTTAGCTCCAGGGACCACACATTCGCTCTGTAAGATGCACAGACATTTCCCCTTAGTTTTTAAGAGGAAAAGAGTGCGTCTTTTGGAGCGAAAAATACGTTTCATTTTTGCTGATAAGGTACGTTCTGCATGAGAAATGGACTTTAGCTTGAAGGTACAGGATGCAGCTCTCTTCCTAAAGCTAAGCAGATCAAGGACTAGACGCTACCTTTATGGGAAACAGCCTGAGAATCCTACGCCTTTCTTACAGAGGCAGAGTGGGAGATTGATGTAATAACGATTTAATGACAACTTCAAAACAATTTATTAGAAAATTCCCTTGCGTATCATGACTTCTGCAAAGCACGCCTGTTTGTTTATATTCATAATTTGACAGGCAATACTTGTGTGTGTGGATTTGCTCCTCCTTATGTTGTGTCAGAGCCAGAAAAAGTCCTGGGCCAACCCCAAATGTTTCTAATATTTGTGTGTCTTTTCTTCTTCTTTAATTAGGCATACTATGCACGGGATGCACTGGCAAAGAATCTTTACAGTAGACTGTTTTCCTGGCTTGTTACCAGAATCAATGAGAGCATTAAGGTAGTGTTCTTTGAAATCCTGTATACTTAGAACAAATAAGCCTGACAAGTTAAACTAGATGCTCATCAGTTTGTGGCATAATAATGCAAAGTTTTTTTAGCAGGAAAACAATAGATGTACTCATATAATTGACCCCTGCTTTTCCTCTGTGTCATAATGATGATTTTCATAGAATGCTGCCTCTTTGCTGAATTTAATAAACATCTGAAAATAACTTTTGTTTTCTTAAGGCACAAATGAAAGTAAGAAAGAAAGTCATGGGCGTTTTGGACATCTACGGCTTTGAAATTTTTGAGGTACTTTGCTCTGACTGTAATCTTCATGCTTTGTAGCAAGATATAGTGAATTATTCATTCTGTTTTGAACCAGCCTTTTCAACAAAGTTTCTCAAGCCAGCCTACAATAAAATGACTACCAAGAAGCAGGTACAATCAGTGCAAAAAAGTGAAAAAATAGGTAACTTGGAAACAACAGCAAAACATTAAAATGAACCCTGAAATATCAAGGCAGAAGAACTCTAAAAGAACAACCAGATAAAATATGGTTCAGTATTTTTAAAAAAATCCTAAAGTTCCATCAGCAGTAGACATGGAAAGGTGTGAGGAAATAAAACTGATTTTTCTTCATGTGAACTTCATAAGGGTAGATGTCAAGTGTACAGACCAAAACCCTGGTCACCACTTACATATCATACACACAGAAAAAGACTCACTGTTTTTAGGTTTTGCGTTCAGCTTCCTAAGAGTTTCTGACAGAAAGGTGGCATATAAATGTTTAAATTTAAAATTTTAAGGAAGTAGTGATAACTCATAATGTAGAGGGCTAAAATGCTAATTTTGCTCTGGTCCCTCCTCTTGTAGATCATGCACAATGAGAAATAAGATTGGACAAGCAATGCCCAAAGTTTATATTGATTTAGCAATGTGCGTACACTTAATCTCAAAATTCTGAATTCTGGCGATTTGTTCCTGTGCCCTTTGAATGGCATTTTTTTTTAGTATTAAGGTTATACCTAGATTGAAAGCAAAACAAACCGTGCATTTCAGATCAAGGAGAGATGTCAGGTTAATTTGTGTCTGCCCAAGGCTATTATGCCAGGAATATAATACATATACTGCAGCTTCTTATATTCAGGCTTATCTGTGACTGTTCCATCCAAAATGTTTTTCATAGCTCAATTTCCCCCCCTTTTCAGCCAGAAGGGAAGAGGCATAAAACAGTCCCTACAACCCATATTGCTTTTTTTTTAAATTGGCTTAGCAATACAGAGAGGTAGAGTAGACAGTGAAATACAAGATTCTTCTGCTGAGCTGACATCTAACATTAATATGCTGAAATTCAGCAAGGACAAATGTGAATTTTAATATATGAGGAGAGAACAATATGCTGCTCATGGATAAAATAAATTATAAGAGGGTGGCAGTGTCGTTTTAGGCATCAATCCTGTTTCTATTAAAGTCAATGGCAAAGGCTTTAAATGAATCATCCTCAACATTCTTAACTTACCGTGGAGGAGTCTAGGCAGCCACTGCTTTAAAAAACCAATATGATATGAAAAATCAAATTGAAAGGTGACACAAGAGAATTGTGGTGCCTTAAATTAAGGGCCAAGGTAAACAGGATGTTAATTACATCTTTGCATATAGCATGCAGGATTCTATTTTATTGCAGATGGTATCTCAGGTGAGGTGGTGATGCACAGCTCATATGATGTGTGTCTTTCTGCTCCCTTGCTGTCATCCTAAGGGTTAATCCATCCTCTGAAACAGGTGTTTGGTTTTGGAAGAAGCCTCCCATTGCCACAGTTGCAACCCCGTCCCGTCCTGTCCCTGTCCTTCCAGACTGTTGCACTCCTGATAATTGTCAGCTACCCAGCCAGCTCATTCTATTGCCTTTTCAAAACAAAACAAAACAAAACAAAACAAAACAAAACATTCCTTATCTTCAGAACTTTGTTTTTCAGATACTGGCTATCACCCTTATATTAAAAAAGCTGGATTTTAGGGGCTACTTTGTAAGAGAGAGAGAGAGAGAGAGAGAGAGAGAGGTTGTATTATAACATCATGTACCTCGGAAGTTGAACATCTTAGTTCCCGAACGTTTTGGCTTCCGAACAGTCGAAACCCGGAAGTGACTGTTCCGGTTTGCGAACTATTTTTGGAAGCCGAACGTCCAATGGGGCTTCCATGGCTTCTGACTGGCTGCAGGAGCTTCCTGCAGCCAATTGGAAGCCATGCTTTGGTTTTTGAACATTTTGGAAGTCGAACGGACTCCATTTGACTTCGAAGGTACGACTGTATAGTTTGGCCCAACAATGTTATATGACATAAGTTTTAATTGACTAGTGTCCACTTCATCAGATGGCATCAAGTATTATCCTCAGGGAAGAACAACATTTGATGCAGACTATATTATATATATGTAGGTATGTAGGTATGTAGGTATATGCATGAATTCTATCCTGGAAAACACACCTAACAGATGCTCTTGTTTGTATTGTTTTTATTTATTTATTTGAAAATATTTATATACTGCAATGTCACCTCAAAAAATATTAAAGTGGTTTACAAAAGTAAAAAAAAAAGAAAGAGAGCGAACCATTCAATAAATAAAGTAGAACTATAAAATAGAACATAAGAAGAGGCTGCTGGATCAGGCCCAAGGCCCATCTATCACAGCATCCGTTTTCTGCTTGTGTTAGTGACTTCTCTTGTCTGAGCACCTATCTTGGAAGATGTAGTAACGACCCATGCAAGCATTAAAAGTTTTATAGCTGGTTTGGATGATCATGCCTCATTTTAATAATCTGGGTTATGAACCAGCCTTTTTCCTGTGCATGCATCTCCCTCTTTCCAGCAGCAATTAAACCAGGAAACCTCTAATGAATAACGATTTATCATTTCAGCCTTCTGGGAAACTTTGTTTTCCAGCTGTCGAGCAAGGCAGGATCTTAAAAATTCACTTCAAACCATAGTTTAATATCCTGGCTTGGTCCAGTGCTTGATGTGCATAGTTTTCCTGATTCAGATTAAACAGGAAGCTATGGTCAGCTCATGGTTTGCTTGCTCATGCAGGGAAGGAAGGAGCCGTGGGGCTTGTGTCACTGCTTGTTAAACTGAGATACGATTGTCCGAACAAGGCTTTTGTCATTAACATAATTATGGGCTCACACGCTGTGAATCTGTGTGTATTTCTAGCCCTGTAACTTCTTTTGGGTAGGCTGTTTTTAGGGGAAATTTTGACTTTCTTTCTGATGAGTAAAAGTCGTCTACCTGTAGTACTCCTGAACCAAGCACCCAGTATGAAGCGTGATTAGCAAATGGTCTTCAGGCATATATAAAAATCCTGTCGTGCATGGAATAGGTGCATATCATATTAAAATCCCAGAAGGTAGTCCCATTGCAAAAATCTGCTTGCAGGCCAGAGATTTGGATAGGTCTCATCTCTGGATAAATATGCTGCCAGGCTTCCATGTGCCTCCATTGTCACTCTTTCCTAACTTTCTTTTGTAGGATAACAGCTTTGAGCAGTTCATTATTAACTACTGCAACGAGAAGCTGCAGCAGATCTTCATTGAGCTTACCTTGAAGGAAGAGCAAGAAGAGTACATACGAGAGGTAAAACCCATTTGTTTCCTTGTTTACCTATCTGCCTCCTCTGTGCACCTACAATCCTTGTCCTTGTTGCTGTTTGCCTTAATAGCTTTTAACATGTTCTTCCTTGATGGTTGCGATGACCTTGTCAGGTACAAAACAGAACTACCATGTTGATGTTCTGTTTGTGAGGCATTAGTAGTAGCCCTGAAACCAGATAGGCAGTTGAAAGGACACTGATTTAAGGTGAAGTCTCTACTCCAGGTGGTAAGAGTATTCTGTTGACACAAAATGGTTTTGTGGAGTGGGCGATGGTATCCAAAGTTGGCAGTTAGAGAGGAGATTCACTGGGCTCGACTCTACCCAGGGCTATTTTTCAGCTAGAACTTGCCGAAACTCAGTTCTGGCACCTCTCAGGTGGGTGCCATTGTCATTATAAGAGAACAACGGTACCTCTTTTTCTAGAAAAATAGCACTGACATTAACCCGCATTTTCTTCCCCACTTTTCTTCCTGACTTTCCCCAGGCTCCTTACACTTCTCCACAATATCTACTAGAATCAAGTAACCAAAGTCAATTTTATGCTTATACACTGGTACCTTGTTTTGCGACCGGGATCCATTCCGGAGCCCCGGCCGCTAGCTGTAAAGGACGCAGGGCAAAGCACCGTGTTTGCGCACATGCGCGGAGCAGTTTGCGCTTCTGCACATGGGCGAGCAGCAAACCCGGAAGTAACCCGTTCTGGTACTTCCGGGTTTGCTGCGGATGCTAGATGAGGCAGATGGTTGCGGAGGCATTACTGTAGGTATATTCTGTATATAGATATATTCCAGATATAGAATATAGACACTATATTCTTTTAGATTCTTTTTTAGAAACGAACACATTCCAAATCTGGTTTGCCTAAAACACCAAGCTCATAAGCACCTTTGTTTACATGTTATAGATGGACTAATCTAAATACCTTGTAGCTGCATTTATTTAACACTGCAATTCTGATGGCAAGTTGGCAGGTGAAAGTACCGAAGTTAAATTTCAGACATTTGGCCACACAATGATTTTGGTGTATGAACCTATAGCCCTGTTCACAAGTTACTTGTAGGGCATAGCTGTACAGTGGTACCTCTGGTTACGAACTTAATTTGTTACGGAGGTCTGTTATTAACCTGAAATTGTTCTTAACCTGAGGTACCACTTTAGCTAATGGGGCCTCCTGCTGCTGCCGCAGCGCAATTTCTGTTCTCATCCTGAGGTAAAGTTCTTAACCCGAGGTACTGCTTCCTGGTTAGCGGAGTCTGTAACCCAAAGTGTTTGTAACCTGAGGTGTTTGTAACCCAAGGTACCACTGTGTATACTTTGGAGAAGGGCTATGCTTCTAGCTTCGCCCCCCAGTGTTACATCTTCCTTGGACAACCATGGATTGGCCACTTTTGTATGTAAAGCAAAAACAGTAACTGGTTTGCACAACTGAAACCCTTTTCAACAATTGTGGACAGTAGTAGGTTAGAGACAAAACCTCAGAAGCATTGGGGAGGGGAAAGCTGCATTTATATTGCCATATGCACTTGGGTGGCGCTAAGCATCTCTTCGGGTTTGGTTTGTGACGTACTTGCAAAAATGGTTGACCACCACCAAAGTGGACTGCATAGCCTATGCTGACCGTGTTATTTCAGCTTGTCATCTCTGTCTCAATATGAAGGCTGAAGGCAGGGGGAAAACACACCAGCAGTTCTTGAGATGAAATTGTCAATTTCCTTGGAAACGCTCCCAAGATGCACAAAAACATTATTGACCCAAAGCTTTGCACTAAAAGGGCTTTGGCTCTGTTTCAGTTAAGTGCATGGGAAATTGACACAGATTGGGGAATGGAATGGAAAGCAAACCTGGCAGCTGTTCAAGGACGCTCATCTTGCTCCAGCAATATTAGCAGCTTCTGAAGTTTTGACATAGTGCTGAAGTCCCGGCGATCTCTTCATTTCCTTTAAACTGCAGACCCACCCCCCCACCCCCCACCCCATATCATAATAGTTCAACTCACTTTCGCCAAAGGAGATTCATATATTGGTGGTCACTACCATCTTGGTGTGATCCTGGCTCTTGGTGCCTGCCTTGTGGGGCTTCCCACTAGCCCTTAATTCCTTGTAATTTAAAAGTGGGTGTCAAGCCTGTTTAAGCGATTAAAGCACATACGCCCTTAAGGGTTCGTTGTCTTTAGTGGCCTTATTAGGGCTCAGAGGAACTGGGGTATTGTGGTAGGAATAAAAGAAGGCAAGCCCCTAGCTTACTAAAATATGCTCTAGTTGGAATGAGTGAAATTTTAGCAGAGTGCCTTCAAAGTGCCTCCCTGCCATGGTTTTCTTCTTCAATTTCTGTGTTTTATTTCTATAGGGTATTGAGTGGACGCACATTGAATACTTCAACAATGCTGTAATTTGCGACCTAATAGAAAATGTAAGTCATAACTATAGAAAAATGAAATTTTATGGAATGTTCTCATTCTTTTGATTTGATGACTGCCACACGAGAACAGGCCTTTTCTGTGGTGGCTCCCTGACTGTGGAATGCTTTCCCCAGGGAGGGATGCCGGCCATCTTCATTATGCATCTTTAGGCGCCAGGTAAAAACATTCCTCTTCTCCCATCTATGGCGTTTAAAACTGGGGATGAGGTATTGTTTTAGTGTTTTATTATGGTATCATAGCTGTCAACGTTTCCCCCCTTTTTTAAGGGAAATTCCCTTATTCCGAATAGGATTCCTCGCAAGAAAAGGGAAAAGTTGACAACTATGTATGGTATGCATTTTTTGTGTTTTTATATTGTGAACCTCCCTGTGATCATCGGATGAAGGGTGCCGTAAAAATTTAAATAATAATGATAATGATTTATTTAGTTCCGAAGAATGCTTTGTGGCATAGTGCTTTAAGGAGTAAGGAATTATCACTGTATATAGTGTTGTTTGCCCACCTTTCCCCAACCTGGTGTCTTTCAGATGAGATTTTTCGACTGCAGTGCCAGCAGCCTCTGCTGGCATTGCCAACAGTCAGGGATGATGGGTGCAAGATCTGGAGGGCATTAGCCTGGAGAAGCTTGTATTAAAGCATTCTGAAGGGTGGAATTGAGCAAAATACTCAAAAATTGAGCAAAATATTTTTTTAAAAAAGCATTTTTCTCCCACCCATTATAAACAACAAAAACCCTGCTCTCAGAGCGCCTTACAAGTGTCAGTGAGAAGACATTATATTCCCTCAAGTTTATAATCTAAAAGACACAACACAAAAGGAAAAGAGATTGGGAGGAGGAAAAAAGGTGCAGCAACCGTTTCTTAGTTGCAGAGTTTGTAGAATGACCAGCCAGAATGGAAAGACTTCAAGGAGTGGAGGAGCCAAAGGTTGCTAGTTTTTCAGTAGAGGCCCTGCAGTCCTTCCTGTCTTGCTCTCTCCTACCCTGATGGAATGGCTGCTGCAGATGGCGATTAAGGGGAGCAGGCTGATGGAGACACCGTACAATGTCAATGTCTCGTAAACTTCTCTGTGTATTGCAGCAATAATAATAATAATAATAATAATAATAATAATAATAATAATAATTTTATTATTTGTATTTCACCCACCTGACTGGGTTGCCTCAGCCACTCTGGGCGGCTCCCAACAGAACAGTAGATGAAGGTAACATTGTTCTTGAGGATTAGGGGGCAAGCTTTTAAAAAAGGTTTCCTTTCCCAATAAATAACATTTCTCTTTTGAATGCTAAATGGAACGCTTTGCGTCTTTCAGTGTATGTTTCAAATACAGCATGTACTTGCAGACAGCAGCTCCTCTTGACTACCCACACTTTAAAGTCTCATTAGTTCCTTGACAACGGTGAAATCTGGAGCAGTTCTTTAGCCAGCATCACCAGACGGAGAAAATGAGACAGAGACACCAGTGTCTTCCTTCAACTGTCTCGCTTTGGATCATAGCTGAGCTTTGTATCGGAAGTTCAAATCACAAGGATTTGAGAAGGAACAGTTGAAATAAAAGGCATGGATTTTAAAATGGAAAAGAATAGGTGTGCTACCAGTGGATGATACACGCTTAGAAATTTGCAGTTAAGAGACACTGTCCTATTCCACATCTCATCAGGAAGAGGAAGAATAGATTCATCTGCTCAGTGATGCTGTTGCCAAGCACCACATTGAGGGAGCCTTTCTCCTCCTCTCTGATCTCAGGGGAATAGGGCATTAGAAGGGGTTTCCTCCAAGCAAAAGGGTGCAAATTCCATCCTGAATTTTGTGACATCTCTTGGGCCTCAGTGTCTGGAGACCTGAAGAATGGGGAAGTACATCATCATCATCATCAAACCTTTTATTGGCATCACATGCAAACATCCAAAACAAATCAATACAGAATTACCACTTCCCCAGTGGCACAAAACATTTGCTAAAAGAAAGGAGGCAGAGCAGTCTCTCGTCACATTTCTAGGTCTCCAGGGAGATCAGACGTCTGCAATGTATTTCGACAACAAAAAACCAAATAGAGATATTTAGCCACTAACTTGGTGAGCTCCTGATCATTCAAATGGGGAAGTACCTAGGAAGTAACGAACAGGTTCAAGCCCTATGTTGGGTTTCTGAATTGCAAGGGGTTGGACTTCGGGGTCCCTTCCAACTCTACAATGTTATAAAACAACACCCTGGTAAAGTTGGAGAAATATGTAGCCTTTTTTTTGGAAACTGCTGTATATAAATGTTGTTAAATAAATCAATAAAATTTGGACATGTCCAGGTAAATCCTAGTTCGAAGTTTTAGTTGTGCTCAGCATATCAAGTTAATCTAATCTGAATAAATGCCTTTTAATGTGGAAAGGACTGTGTAGGGCAGACATACACGCAGGCTTTCAATTTTGCATTCTGACTCGAAATTTGACTTGCTAATTACCTGCTTTAGTTTGCCATTCATTTACTGTGAACCTTAAGGGATGCATAGAATATTTATGCCCATCTCACACGGAATGAACCTTATTGTTGCACAACAGAATCAGAATGGAATTCTAGCCATGCTGGATGAAGAATGCTTGCGGCCAGGAGCTGTTACCGACGACACATTCTTAGAGAAGTTGAACCAGGTCTGTGCCACTCACCAGCACTTTGAGAGCAGGATGAGCAAATGTTCACGCTTCCTGAACGACACTTCCCTGCCCCACTGTTGCTTCAGAATCCAGCATTATGCTGGCAAGGTAATGCATGTTGTATGGTTTTATACACAAGGCTAACATTCCAGCTTTGGGCAACTTGAAAGCATGCTTGCTGTAGATGTCCCAAGGTGAGATAGTGAGCCGAAAAAAGAGATGCACAAATTACTGCAGATACAGCCTTCCTTCATGTTTCCACTGCAGCCATCCCAGTCATGAAGAGATTAGCCAGAACACCGTTTAAAGTAGCTTCTCTCTTTTGTTTATGGTGCACACAACTGGGATCAGGAAGGGGCGTAAAGGTAAAGGGACCCCTGACCATTAGGTCCAGTCGTGGCAGACTCTGGGGTTGCGGCGCTCATCTCGCTTTATTGGCCGAGGGAGCCAGCGTACAGCTTCCGGGTCATGTGGCCAGCATGACTAAGCCGCTTCTGGCAAACCAGAGCAGTGCACGGAAACGCCGTTTACCTTCCCGCCGAAGTGGTACCTATTTATCTACTTGCACTTTGACGTGCTTTCGAACTGCTAGGTTGGCAGGAGCAGGGACCAAGCAACGGGAGCTCACCCCGTCGCAGGGATTTGAACTGCCGACCTTCTGATCGGCAAGTGCTAGGCTCTGTGGTTTAACCCACAGTGCCACCTGCGTCCCTAGGAAGGGGCTTAAGGCAAGGGAAATTTGTGGTCTGTGTTAATATAGTTTACTTAACATGCAGCAGGGGAACCATCTAGGGGGGCCGTGGGGCTGAACAGCCTCCTCCCCGAATTTTTCAAGGAGGGGGCCTGACCCCATCAATATTTCGCAGCCTGCGACGGGCCTCACCGGGTCTACTTGCTGCTGCGGCAGGCCCTGTCAGTCCTTCCTGCGATTGTGGCAGGCCTCTCCGGGCCTAACCACGACTGTGGCAGGTCTTGTAGCTTCCTGTCACCTTGCGATAACACATGTGTGCACTGGGCAGGACCCAGTGCCTCTGACATGCAGCATTAATATTTTGGAGGCATTAGCCATTTGTTCTTGACTTTTGTCCCCCCCCCCCCTTGGATTGATTATCTCTTGTTCATTGAGACACTCTTGATTCGCATTGTTAGGTGATGTATCAGGTAGAAGGATTTGTCGACAAGAACAACGACCTGCTTTACCGCGACCTGTCCCAGGCCATGTGGAGGGCCAACCACTCCCTCATTAAAGCGCTCTTCCCAGAAGGAAACCCGGCCAAGATTAACCTAAAGAGGCCCCCAACCGCAGGTTCGCAGTTCAAGGCTTCCGTGGCAACCTTGATGAAGAACTTGCAGACCAAAAATCCCAACTACATCAGGTAACCTTCAAGGAATCAGTTCCCTGGCCTTGTTATGCAGCATAATAAAACAAGTAACTCGTTGCTACTGAAAATGCTGGAGCCACATGAAGCATTTGACCAACTCGAATGGGCTTTTTGTGTTTCTAAAAGTTTTTGAAATTACTGTATCTGGGGGTGGAATTACGTGTGCTATAACAAAACTTATTTAGTACTTAATGGGCAGTAGTGAAAACCAATGATTGGTGGGTGGGCGGATTTGCCTTGAACTTTGTTCACATATTAAACAGGGGTGTCTCTGGACTACCCTATTTGTTTTATGGGGTAACTGTGCCCCTGAAGGACCATGTGCGCATCCTGGGAGTCATTTTGGACTCACAGCTGTCCATGGAGTCACAGGTTAATTCTGTGTCCAGGGTGGCTGTTTATCAGCTCCATCTAGTACGCAGGCTGAGACCCTACCTGCCCGCGGACTGTCTTGCCAGAGTGCTGCATGCTCTAGTTATCTCCCGCTTGGACTACTGCAATGCGCTCTACGTGGGGCTACCTTTGAAAGTGACCGGGATACTACAACTAATCCAGAATGCAACAGCTAGACTGGTGTCTGGGAGTGGCCGCCGGGACCACATAACACCGGTCCTGGGAGATCTGCATTGGCTCCCAGTAGGTTTCCGAGCACAATTCAAAGTGTTGGTGCTGACCTTTAAAGCCCTAAACGGCCTCGGTCCTGTATACCTGAAGGAGCGTCTCCACCCCCATCGTTCAGCCCTTACACTGAGATCCAGTGCCGAGGGCCTTCTGGTGGCTCCCTCATTGCAAGAAGTGAGGTTACAGGGAACCAGACAGAGGGCCTTCTCAGTAGTGGCACCCACCCTGTGGAAGGCCCTCCCTTCAGATGTGAAGGAAATAAGCAGCTATCTTCTCTTTAAAAGACATTTGAAGGCAGCCCTGTTTAGGGAAGTTTTTAATATTTGATGCTGTACTGTTTTTAACACTTGATTGGAAGCTGCCCAGAGTGGCTGGGGAAACTCAGCCAGATGGGAGGGGTGTGTGTGTGTGTGTGTGTGTGTGTGTGTGTGTGTATATATATGCTTTCGTAGATTTTCACGGGTACAGGAATGCAGGTTTTGGTGTCTTCGGGTGTCTTCCCGTGTAAGAGTTGGGGTGTCTAGGCGACGTTTCGACGAGGTCTCACTCGTCATCTTCAGGCTGGTGCTTTCGGCTTCTTGTTACTGGAACAGAGCAGGATCTCAGTGTTTGAGTTCCTATAAATACTGTCTAAGTGGTACTCAGAATATCACTCAAGAAATCACTCAAGATATCCCTCAAGTAATTAAGGAACAAAAGAAGAAAAGGCACACTAACCTGGGAACTTCCTATCTGCCCAGAACGTTGGAGGCTATACACCACACCCCCTCAACAGTATTTATAGGAACTCAAACACTGAGATCCTGCTCTGTTCCAGTAACAAGAAGCCGAAAGCACCAGCCTGAAGATGACGAGTGAGACCTCGTCGAAACGTCGCCTAGACACCCCAACTCTTACACGGGAAGACACCCGAAGACACCAAAACCTGCATATATATATATATATATATATATAAAATTTTTTATTATTATTATTATTATTATTATTATTATTTATTATCATCTCCCAAGCCCTTCAACATTTACATTGCAGGGGAATGATGGGGTTACAAGGTACACCATAGAAGGCAGAGAACATCTAAGTGCATTTGCTGATGACATTGTGATAATGCTGTAAGACCCGATAGAGGTCTTACCAGATATAATTAAGGAGTTGGCATGGTATGGGGTGGTTGCAAGGTTAAAAGTCCATTATGAGAAGCCTGTAGTATAAATATGGCTCCCAAATCGCTGGCCAAGTGTGCTATGGGGACCCCACCTTACGTTAAATCACTCTTGAGATCTGGGAGCTCAGATTCCAAAAGATCTAAGTAAACTTTGTGCCTTAAACTTATGCTCAGTGCTCAGAAGATTTAGGAAAGAAACAAAAAGCTGGATAAGCCGAAAGTTGTCCCTTTTAGGCAGAATAGCAATAAAAATGTCAAACCTCCCCAAGCTGTTATTTATGTTTCAGGTGTTTCTCATTTTTAATTCCGGGAAAGGCTCTTTGAAAATTGCAAGCTTCCATTAATAAATTTATTTTCTGAGAATGAAAGGGCCAGTCTGGCTTGTGATTTACTATGCAGAAGGACAATCCATATGGCATGAGGAATTCCACATTAACTTTTTTTAAAATAAAAAAACAAAGCTTGTCAGTAATGTCACTTAATCTTTTTTATACTGGGTGATAAAGGCAAGGTCTTGTTGGGCATGGGATGGTCAGGATCAGAGACGGTCGCTCTGCAGGCACAACCTTTCCCTTCCAATAAACTCCCATACAATTGCAAAGCATCGTAATGTGTTCACATGGTGCATGTTTTGCAGTCTAGAAAGCATGGCAATCCAAATTTATCCCAGTTAGGTGCCCCTGGTACCAATATATTAAATCATTCACCCTTCTACAGTGCAGACAGAGAGACACAATTTCAGGGACTCATAGGAGATAGACTGTACCAGCTTAAGGCCTTCTGTATAACACCTATCCATTTACAGATGAGTATTTGAGAGATTGATTAGCCAGTGTTGAACTCAACTGGCTTAGTGCCCATCCAAGCTGTTACTTTATTTCCAACAGGGAGATTTGGGAGCAAGGTACTAAAAGTCTCTCTCACAGTTTGTGGCATTAGTTTTGGGTTCAGCGGATGAACGGAGGGACCTGATTTCAGATATATCTTCTGCAGTAGCAGAAGAGCAAAGGTGGAAGGCCGTAGGGTGATTTGAGTGGGAGATAGAGAGGTGGAAATTCTACGTAATCAATGGGATAGCTTCTGGAAAATGAAGGTGCTGGGACTGGTTCCCTGTATGTCAGAGAGAATACATAAAAACCCACAGATCATATTAAAGCACAATGAGATTCATACACATGCTGGCTACGATGTCCCCAGACTGCTGGAGGAGTTATGGGTCAGTGGGGTACATGCATTCATCTGTGGTGGAAGTGCCCATATCTAGCAAGACTTTGGGATGAAGTACTCAAGGAGATCAACACTACTGTGGGGCAAACAGTTGTTAAAACACCAAAATCAATGCTATTTTCACCATTAGACTCTGAGGGAGGCGGTTGTAACCTTGAACAGAATTACAAACCAGGAAGGTTAAAAATCACTTTTCCTTATAGACATGATTAGATTTAGAACCTAATTAGTAGACTAGTGATAGCACAACTGTGGAAGAGCAAAAGGACTCCTTATTTTATATCTCTGGTGCAGTGAATGTTACAGAGAAGCTTACACATCAAATCCAGGTCATCAAGCGACAAGCAAAACAGGATGCCTTTTCGGGGCGTAGAATGAAGTAGTTCTATTTTGCAGTCTAGTAAGACTGCGACAGTACAAGGCTCTGAGCCCCAGGGCTTCTTTGGCAGGAAGGGAAGGATACACATTTAATTAGTAAATAGGGACACTTGCAATTCGATATGCAGCTGTTTGGAAAAATAATGAGCCAAGTGTCTCTGGAATTACCATAAGTTAATGTTTATAATGTCTTAAGATCCATTGTCTGATGAATATGATAACCATGATTGCCTTCTATATTTAATCCATAATGGGAGAGAAGATTATGTTACCTGTTTTAGTCATTTATTGTTGTTTCTGTCTGAGATGGGCAAATGATTGCAGTCAATTGCATGTTAAACAAACCGAGTGGAAAAGATATAGTTGTGCTTGTGTAGCAGAAATTATTGTGCAATATCTTAATGAATGTTCTTTTTCATGCAGATGCATTAAGCCCAATGACAAAAAAGCAGCACATATCTTCAACGAGGCTCTAGTTTGTCATCAGGTCCGGTATTTGGGTCTGCTGGAAAACGTTCGTGTCAGAAGGGCAGGATATGCGTTCAGGCAACCTTACGAGCCTTGTCTAGAAAGATATAAAATGCTTTGTAAACAGACATGGCCACACTGGAGAGGTCCTGCCAGGTAAGAGTCGTTAACTAATTAGTGCAGGTGTATTGGTGTGGCACTGTGGTGTAAACCGCTGAGCCTTGGGCTTGCCGATCAGAAGGTCGGCGGTTCAAATCCCCGTGACGGGGTGAGCCCCCATTGCTCTGTCCCAGCGCCTGCCAACCTAGCAGTTTAAAAGCACGTCAGAGTGCAAGTAGATAAATAGGTACCACTGGGGTGGGAAGGTAAACGGCGTTTCTGTGGGCTGCTCTGGTTTTGCCAGAAACGGCTTAGTCATGCTGGCCACATGACCCGGAAAAACTGTCTGCGGACAAACGCCGGCTCCCTCGGCCAGTAAAGTGATATGAACGCTGCAACCCCAGAGTCGTTCGTGACTGGACTTGACTGTCAGGGGTCCTTTACTTTTTATTGGTCTTTATTTGGCCCGGCGCCAATTGCTTAACATGCCTATGGGATTGCATGCTCTTTCCAGCAAAAAACCCAACCTCTTAAGCCACACCCTATTAACTTCCCTGCTCTTTGCCCTTCCTGGATTTCAAAATGCTGTCAGGGAGCAAAACATGGTGCCATAATTTTGCATGTTGCTACAAAGGGTCTTCACATGAGTTGAAGGTATGCAAAATTGTGGCCTCTGCACCTGATTCTTGAAATTGTCTTCCACGTCATCTGTACGGTGCAGAGCCAGTTACAAAACTATCCTGTGGAGATGCGATCCCAAGGATATCATATTCAGTAAAAGGCATACAAGGATCGGACAACCATTGATTGAAGAACCATTGTATTGTTTCCATCAAAGCTCCTCTCATCTTTTTATCTATATACCTTTCCTATTTTAAATTGCAGATTTATTTTGTCTTGTGGCAACCCTAATTAAAATTAGATATGGATTAACCTTTCAATTTCCGGTTCGTGTCTCATTCACATGTTTTCCCCACAATTCCACTCCATTTTGCTTCAGTCTGCACTTTCTATAAATTAAATACATATTTTGTTACATTTAAACTGCCAAGAACTGTGAAATCTGTTTGGAGAGCTTAAGTTTGATTTGTACATAAGTTTGAGAGGTGAGGTTCAGGACATTATCGCTACAAATTCACAAAGAGGTACCTTGGTTCTCAAACTTAATCCGTTCCAGAAGTCTGTTCCAAAACCAAAGCATTCCAGAACCAAGGCTTGCTTTCCCATATAAAGTAATGCAAACGGGTTAATCCATTCCAGACTTTTAAAAACAACCCCTAAAACAGCAATTTAACATGAGTTTTACTATGTAGCGAGACCATTGATCCATAAAATGAAAGCAATAATCAATGTACTGTACTATAAAATAAATAAGACAGTATTGTAGATGATAAAAATGAAAATTAATTTTTTTCCTTACCTGCACTGATGATAGTCATTGTTTGGATGGGGGGCTTCTATCCATTCCCACAGTGACACAATCAATCAGTAGCTGAACAGTCGCAAAAACAAAATAAACCAAAAAGCCTCAAAAACAAAAATGCAAAATAAATAGCAAAAACAAAAGCACCAAACTTAATCCGTTCCAGAAGTCTGTTTGACTTCCGAAATGTTCGAAAACCAGGGCACAGCTTCTGATTGGTGCAGACACCCCGGAAACAATAGCAGACAGCCACATTGGACGTTCAGCTTCCGAAAAATGTTTGAAAACTAGAACACTTACTTCCAGGTTTTCGGCGTTTGGGAATCAAGGCGTTTGAGTACCAAGGTACCACTGTACCTCTGTTTAAAACATTTCTTTGTCAATTTCACAATCTGGCTGGAACTTTCTAATCCTTAATGACTTTATCAGAGCAGACATTTGTTATTTTGTATACCATTTTCACATCTGAAGCACAAGTGTTTGCAAACAGAATAGATAACAATTACTGGTTTTGTTTTTTATGTGCCTATGCTAAAGCAAAGTTTTTCCTTTAATAATATGCTTATTGTATTCTCAGCCTGTGTAGGAGGTGCTATTTTTGAAAGAGAGGGGTAAATCGCTTCCTTTTGTTTTCTGTTGTAGAGCTGGTGTAGAGGTATTGTTCAGTGAGCTGGAAGTCCCTGAAGAAGAATATTCCTTGGGAAGATCAAAAATATTCATCCGCAACCCAAGAACAGTATGTAAACCAATTTTTCTTCCATTACAGCAAAGGCAGCTTAAGTACATTTGTCTCTTTCTTCCTGCTCCTCCTCTTTCTTTACAAGATATCAAGAGTTTTAAGGCCAAATTCAGGTTGTTAGGTGATGGAGGGCTAAAGCTTAGGTTTTGGAAAGAAGAGGGAAATAAATTTAATCCAGCGTATTTTTTTTACTTGTCACCGTGACATGCCATCTAACAACTGTATCAGACATTCCTCAAAAAGTTGGTTTTGTGTGGGCCTCAGTTGCAGACAAAAAAAGCAGCTTGTTGAAGTTCGTTTGTTGCATTCCACCTTCGCTCCCTAGCTGTTTTTTGACATCACAACAACTCTTAGTCCCGGCTAAATGACAGAATAGGAATGGACAATATGACAACACTTGCAGTTTATGAACCGACTGCTTACAGACGTAGACTTTGTTTGGATAAATGTGACAACATTTGGAATGTAGTAGGCTATTAAAATCTACATATGTATTAGGATAATAACACTGTATCGATTTATATAAGAATCTAAGGGAAAATATTACGTTGTATTTTTGTGTATATATATTTCTTATTCACATCTCTGCTCTTTTTTAAACCTAACTTTCCCCCTCTTTATCACTTTATTTCTTTATAATTGAATTTCTTTCAATAAAATATTAGTATTTATTTATTTATTTTTTAAAAAAAGTATAGGAATGGATTGTTCCTAGTTTGAATTGCAGTTGGGGAATGCCCTTTCTGAATACAGTCCCATGTAAAACTCCTTGCAGGCAAAAAGCTAGTATATCAGTGAGAGGTTCAAGCTTGCTCCCTGCAGAATTGGTTTTTCTCATGAGAATTTTTGTTTTCAGACATAGGGGGCGTTTGAAATATAATATCTCCACCCACATTGTCAAACGATGCAGCCCATTGTACCACCTCTGGTCTCTGATACCTCGCTGCCACCTCATTCTGCTGCTTGCGTGTGCAAAACCTAAAATAACTTAGGTGTCAAACATTTTACTCTTCCTTCTTGTTAAGTTGTGGGTGAACATATCAGATGACACAGCAATTCTTCAAACAGCTCTTGTTTATTCAGAGGCCAGAACAGAACTGAGCTGAAGGGCTCGGTCAGCCTGCTTATATAGAGCTCCAGTACAACGTTACTGTAGCAACTTTCTAAAACTATCCAATCACTGAACGTCACTTTCGATCCTTCATTTGCATAACTATCTACAGTATCCCCCTGCTGGCCCAGGGTGAGAACTTCACTACAGAACACTTCTCGTTTCTCCCTCCTGCCCCAACCCCCCAACCCCCGCATAGCTCTTCAAATTAGAAGATCTAAGGAAACAGCGCCTTGAGGATTTGGCTACCCTGATCCAGAAGATCTACAGGGGCTGGAAGTGTCGCACACGTTTTCTTCTCATGAAAAGGAGTCAGATTGTGATTGCTGCTTGGTACAGGAGATACGCAGTAAGAAAATATTATATGTGGGGCTTTTTTAATCCTGTCCCTTCTCAAGAGTTCAGTGCAGTTAGCAATACTTGTCACAATTGTGACATCTGTGGTTAAAATAAAGTACCCAGTGAATTTTTTTAAAAAATGGCTCTAAACTCAGAACTGTGCTCTGCTTTTGTAGTGAGTATTCTTGGAAGATGCTCAGGTTTAATGTTGGTAAGTCTTGCCACAGCTTTGTAATCTGAAAGCAATTAGTTGAGGTATGCGTCTTAGAGTATCCTTGGTTGGTCTCAATGTGCACTTTTAATTCAGCTTGAAAAGCCATAGAAACAGCAGTAGAGCTCTTGGACCCAAAGCAGACGTAGTATGGTTTGCTGCCTTAATCCTGATTCAGGTTCCAAATGCCCAGTGAAACCATGTTTCCCCCCCTTTATTTGCTTGGCTAAAATATGTCTCCAGGTGACATGTATAAGGAGATACCTTGTGAGCCACGAGGCTGAGTTGATCAGAAACTGTCTTTAACCAGGTTTTGCTCATTCCCGACGTAACACTTAACCATTGTCAATACAGCCATGGTTTGCAAACCTGCTTCAAACCACGGTTTCAGGTGCTGGTTAGTGGCCAATTACAGTGGTGCCTTGCAAGACGAAAAGAATCCGTTCTGTGATTCTCTTCGTCTAGCGGTTTTTTCGTCTTGCGAAGCAAGCCCATTGAAGGATTAGCGGATTAGCGCTATTAGCGGCTTTTAGTGGCTTATCTGCTGATCGGATCAGCTGATAAGCGGCCTAGCGGCTTAGAAAAGGGGGGGGGGGAGGAAAAAAACCCAGCAGGAACTCGCAAGACATTGTCGTCTTGCAAAGCAAGCCCATAGGAAATTCGTTTTGCGAAGCACCTCCAAAACGGAAAACTCTTGTCTAGCGAGTTTTCCGTCTTGCGAGGCATTTGTCTTGCGGGGCACCACTGTAACACTTAACCATTGTCAATACAGCCATGGTTTGCAAACCTGCTTCAAACCACGGTTTCAGGTGCTGGTTAGTGGCCAATTATTGACCATGGTTTAGCTATTTAGACACAATGTCTAGTCACGGTTCAGTGCGTTGCTCTTAGAAGTGCAGTGTGCTTCTAGCAAACAGGTTGTATCACTCACTGGGGCAATCTCTACATAGTATGCATCCCTAATAGAACCAGTACAAAGTGTGTGTGCGACAAGCTGGGTATATTTCAGTTATGTAAAACTCTGACTCATTCTTGTTTAAATTTTCAATGCAGCAACAAAAGAAGTACCAGCAGATCAAGAGTTCTGCCATCGTGGTGCAGTCTTATATCAGAGGATGGAAGGTGAGAAAAAGTCAATTCAGCCCCTTGGGTTGTAACTACGTCATCCACGGCCAACAGCTGCCTCTCCATGGTAGAGAAAAGGGGTACTTGTACCTGTGTTTCATTCCCAGACGTGTATTTGGACTCCTAGGTTGGCGCGGAGGCATTTGCAGGGGAATAAAAGTGTTAAACCCTCGTTTGTTCACTTATTCTTACCTGCAAATCACACCCTGCCGTTGGAAAACCTTGTTGTTTTTAAAAAGGATGTAATTACAGTGGTACCTCTGGATGCGAACGAGATCCGTTCCGGAGCCCCGTTCTCATCCTGAAGCAAACGCAACCCGTGTCCGCGCGTCTGCGCATGTGCGGGTCACGATTCGCCGCTTTCGTGCATGCGCCTGATGTCATTTTGAGCGTTCGCGCATGCGTGAGCGGCGAAACCCGGAAGTAACGCGCTCCGCTACTTCCAGGTTGCCACGGAGCGCAACCCAAAAAGGCTTAACCTGAAGCTACTTCAACCTGAGGTATGACTGTAATGGATTTACTGCTTTGTGGTGTAGAAGCAGCGACTGGGGTTCAGAAAGGCAAGCTGGACATGCGAGATGTAGGTCCAACCATAATGTTCTTTAAAAACCAGTAGGACTGCTTAGAATGTGCTGAAAGAATTGAAAATAAAAACCCAGTCAAGCAAAATGTGGTTTACCAGAATGTTGTTTGGATTATTCTTAAAATGATATGCTATTTCCCCCTGCTCTGATTTCGTTTTGTTTAACTTCAGCTTTCTCTAGAATCTGTTTTACATGTGTTTGCTGATGTATTTTGAAAACTTGAGTAGTTGTGGCTTAAAATCCCAAGCCACCAGTAGAATTAGATGGGCCTTGGAAATCTGGTTTAGGTGCTACTCCTACTCATGTATCAATAACTGATTGGAAGACCAGTGCTGTTTCCCGCTGCCCCAAGAGCTTTGCAACACTGCCTGCTTTAGTGTCCTGAGGCCTACATTGTGGAAGACACTGGATAGTACTAGATTACACCAGAAAGGCTTAATAATAATAATAATAATAATAATAATAATAATAATAATAATAAATTTATACCCCACCCATCTGGCTAGGTTTCCCCAGCCACTCTGCACAGCTCCCAACAGAATATTAAAAATGTGATGAAACATCAAACACTTAAAACTTCCCCAAACAGAGCTGCCTTCAGATGTCTTCTAAAAGTCAGATAGTTGTTTATTTCCTTGACATCTGGTGGGAGGGCGTTCCACAGG
The DNA here is from genome assembly GCF_965112155.1 of Podarcis liolepis. NCBI lineage: Eukaryota > Metazoa > Chordata > Lepidosauria > Squamata > Lacertidae > Podarcis > Podarcis liolepis. Next base: position 120,828,103 of record NC_139554.1, read on the forward strand.
GTGGGCGCCACTACAGTGGTACCTCAGGTTAAGTACTTAATTTATTCCGGAGGTCTGTTCTTACCCTGAAACTGTTCTTAACCTGAAGCACCACTTTAGCTAATGGGACCTCCTGCTGCTGCCGCGATGCTAGAGCACGATTTCTGTTCTCATCCCGAAGCAAAGTTCTTAACCTGAGGTAATATTTCTGGGTTAGCAGAGTCTGTAACCTGACGCGTATGTAACCTGAAGCGTATGTAACCCGAGGTACCACTGTACTGAGAAGGCCCTCTGCCTGGTTCCCTGTAACCTCACTTCTCTCTTTTTTTATGTATATAAATATTTTTATTCATTTCCCAATACAAAATTATACAATCAAAACATATTTTCTTTTTATCACCAATTTCTCCTTTTTGACTTCCCTCAGCTTGTCTGATAATCCTTCATTTTACTCACTTCTTTCACATTTCTTAAATTAATATTGCACTACTATATTATTTTACTTTTAACCTTATTTTTTAACAATATTTCTAATTGATATTATCACAAAACTGCCTTAAAACTTACAAATGTTATCTGATTATCACTTAATTTTTGCATATATTCTGTAAATTTACTCCAGTCCTCTGTGAATCTCTGGTCGCGTCGATTCTGGATCCTTCCTGTTAATTTATCGAGTTCAGCATAGTCCATCATTTTCATTCTCTATTCTTCTATTGTGGGTAATTCTTCTTGTTTCCATTTCTGGGCCCTGTAACCTCACTTCTCACAGTGAGTGAACCGCCAGAAGGCCCTTGGAGCTGGACCTCAATGTCTGGGCTGAACGACGGGGGTGGAGACACTCCTTAAGGTATACTGGGCCGAGGCCATTTAGGGCTTTAAACGTCAGCACCAACACTTTGAATTGTGCTTGGAAACGTACTGGGATGGAATAATTATGAAATGTTTGCCTGGTCTGGGCAGGTGGGCATCAGATAGCTCTGTTATCTTCTGCACAGCTGTATTTTAAGCACTAACTCTTCTTTGGCATGGGCTATTGCTGTTTCACAGGCTCGAAAGCTGCTCCGCGAACTCAAGCATCAGAAACGCTGTCAGGAAGCTGTTACGACTATTGCCGCTTATTGGCACGGAGCTCAGGTAAGAAAACACAAGCCGGCTTCTGTTTGTTTCCGAGCCAGCTACATGGTGCAAAGGTTGCCTTTCGATGGAAAGAGTGGCAGGAATGTTTTCAGCTGCTTACTTCACTTCACTTGAATTTTTTCCACTTCCCTCACCCCACTCCAAACTGTGCTTTCCGGTCTAAAAATCCAGGCGCACACTTTTCATTTATTCTGTGTGAAACGGCTTCCTTTCTGTCCATTGGGAAAACTGAAGCAAACTCTCTTCTTTTCTTTCCTTTGTCTCTTTCAAAATTCCCCGCAATTCATTTCCCCAATGCACCGCAGGCGCGAAGGGAGCTGAGGCGGCTGAAGGAGGAGGCTAGGAATAAGCTTGCTATTGCTGTTATTTGGGCTTTCTGGCTTGGATTAAAGGTACTACATGCAAGCGTCATGTGCCCCCTTCCCTTATCCCACTCACTTTTTTTTAAAGCAAGAATTAATCATTTGTGCTGGCTTACTAAACATGAGCATGCCACTGCTGATAGCCTTTCCTTTACATCTTTGCCCCACTTAACCTGAAAAAAGTTCCATAAACTAAAAAAAAAGTCAAGCATGCCCGGCTGTTTAGCACTAATTGCTTGTTAACAAGCCATAAAGCATCTAGACTGAAAAAGGGGCTCTGAAATGTATTTAACTAAACTTGCATGTCTCGAAGCAAAGGCCCTTTTATTAGCATGCACATGCAGTAGTAATTTTATAAGTTCCCACGCTAAGAGCAGAGGCAGAAAAATGTTCTATTAATTAAGTGCACAGCAGTTCACATAGGTTCTAACCCATGTCCTAATATTTCACAATTTGTGAGAAAGTGTTGGGTTTTGTTTTTTTTAAATCCCAACAGAATTCTATGATCTAAATTTCTCATTTTTTATAGAATAATAATAATAATAATAATAATAATAATAATAATAATAATAATTTATTATTTATACCCCACCCATCTGGCTGGGTTTCCACAGCCACTCTGGGCGGCTTCCAACAAAATACAATAACCTATTAAACATTAAAAGCTTCCCTAAACAGGGCTGCCTTCAGATGTCTTCTAAAAGTTTGGTAGTTATTTTTCTCTTTGACATCTGGTGGGAGGGTGTTCCACAGGGCGGGTGCCACTACCGAGAAGGCCCTCTGCCTGGTTCCCTGTAACTTGGCTTCTCACAGCGAGGGAACCGCCAGAAGGCCCTTGGCGCTGGACCTCAGTGTCCAGGCAGAACGAAAACATGAGAACGTATCAAATGTCAGGCCTACAGGTGTCAAAGGGCTCTTCAGGGTCCTCAGTGTGGTCCATCGCACTCTATCACTTGGCGTTATTGAGCCATCTCCCAGTGGCCATCAAACCATACCTTTAGTTGCGCAAAGGGGCAGTGGCGTAGCGTGGGGGGTGCAGGGGGGGGCTGGCCGCACCGGGCACAACATCTGGGGGGGCGCACTCGCAGCTCTCTGCCCCTACCGGGTTAGGGGGAGCAAATTACTTGCCTTGCCCCGGGTGCTGACAACCCACGCTACGCCACTGCAAAGGGGCAAGCGTACTACTGGCTTGCTGCATGCCACCACATTGCGTTCCCTGCAGGGTTTGGCAGCTCAGGGAGCGCTAGTGTAATAGGCAATTTGCTAACACTTGCAGCCAAGGTTCAGAACTGGGAACTGAAGCAGTCAGTAGACCGGGCATGCGAGAGATCAAGCAACCAATTAACACTAAATCCATTGCTTCTGGTAAATGAGCCCCTAGAGGGCCGTGGGAATTTGTGTCCCGGGCTTTTTCGACTCGTCTACCCATTGTACCCAAGGGGCGCATTGTTTGCCAAGTGTGAAAGGTGTAGTTTAGTGTGTTGGCCTCTAAAAGTGGTGCTTGGTGCTGATCCCCAGCTGCATCTGAGCACTATGTAAATATAGAGAATACTTAAAATTATATATAACCCTTTAGGACTCACACATGTTCACTTCATCAAATCTGACCCTATTTTAAAAAAGTTTGGGCACCCCTGGTTTACATTGAGCAACTGATTGCACAATATTGATACAGAGAAAAGAAGAAAACGTGTGTTATGTAACAAAAGCTCCTCCCTAGAGAACGTTCTTTTGAAACAGTTGTTTCAGCTATACCGAAGAGCCTTACCAAATGTGGCTGTACCTTAGGGAAGTACCGTAAATGCCACCTGGAACATCACTATTTGCTGCAGCTGTTTTTTAAAAATATATATATATATTTTGTATGGTAAAATGCTCCACTTAGGTGAAATGATTCAACTGTTTGGGCTTTAGTAGTGATATACCATAAAAAGTAGCTTGAGGGTTATAGGTTTAATTTGGAAAACCAAGCTGGTCTGTTTGTGATAGCTGGGATACTGTTAAATTAAACTAGCATTGACTCACGTCATGTGGTTGTTGGCCCCTTTGGAGTGGAAATTTACTTTAGGAAACAACTGGAAATTCTCCTGCAATATAGCTTTGACTGATTTATTTGAGGAAAGGTGTTTTTTAAAATAACAATAACAATAACAATAACAACAACAGGTGCTTGGTCTAGAATTTCAAATGTTTATTTGATTTGGTGATCAAATTGCACAGGGCACCACCACCACCATGTAATTCAAACAAAACAAACACATACAAACAACATCTTCCCAAAAACACTTTAGGCATGAGGGGTTCATAAACTGAACCCATTCATGAAACAATCATCAATTACTGACCATAAACAAAAATATCATTGAGAGTAAATTGATCATTGCCTGAACCCTAATGACACTGCAATTCCCTTCAACATTTGTATGCCATTTACTAAGAACTTAAATGCGCTTGTGTGAACTTCTATTTGAATACAGACTTCAGTAGCAGAGCATGCTTTTGTTACGGACTGCAAAATTTGCAAGACAAACATTCTGTGAGATGAACTATGTGTCAGTGCTGCAGGTGCATAACTACGGCTGCTGTTAGCGTAATGCTACACTCAAACAACCATTTGAACTCTGAAGATGCCTGTCCTCTACTAACCCTAAAATACCCAAAAGCAATAACAGAATCTCATGGCCCTACAGAATGTATAGATCTTTAACATCCCTTTTTGTGTTACCCATTCCCTGTGTACTACACATACTGAAGTCATGTTGATGTGATGTGATGTTCATGTATGTCTCTGTGTGACATCAAAGAAGAAGCTCATTTACAAGATTTTGGAAGAAAGCGCATTGAGACCCAAAATTGTGTAAGGCTGGCCTAAACTGGGGTCCTTCAGTACTTCATGTTCAGACCTTAGTGTTTTAAGGGGACGTGTCCTAATGTTTTACCTGGAATAACAACCCTTTGGGCTGCAACTGTGCAGAAAGTTTTCCGTTTAAAATTGAGAGCTCTGCAGCATTTGCCATACCTAACATGCCATATGAGAGTGCCAGAACCCAGGGAACTTCTGCTACTCTTACTTCTCTTACCTGCCTTGGTGAAGCAGCGCTGAGGGGTCTGCTTGCACTTTCACCCTCTCTTCACCCTTTCATGCTGGGGTTCTAAAAGTTGCATACTGTTCTTCCATCTTCCTGTATTGGCTTGTTCTATCAGTGGGAGAATTCTGTTCCTGGTCATTGTGCTTACCTGCATCAGGCTGTCTCTGTGATTCACTGTCTAAACCTTTTAGGCTCGAAGGGAGTTGAAACGCTTGAAGGAAGAGGCTAGGCGTAAGCATGCTGTTGCAGTCATTTGGGCTTACTGGCTTGGACTAAAGGTACTCTCTTAAACGACTCCCTTATGTCAATAATGAACTCAATAAAAAGCGTGCTCTCTACTAACGCATAATCAACCTCTGGTGCTGTGAGATTGCTCTAGCAAGCATGATCTTTAAGGAAATTATTCTTTCCCATAGATAGACTCTTAGAAACAAGCAAGCAAAATGGCGTTGCAGATTATGCCAGACAACTTTATATGTGTGCGTTTTCAAATCTATGGCAGCTGTTTCAAAAACATTGCTAATCTTACCAGCAGTGCGACTTATCAAAGGGATAATAAATAGTTTTAACCAATAGGGGTGTCATTGCAGCTATTGACACCAGCTGGCATTGGCGACAATTCAAGTCATGGCAGACAATTCTTTTCTGAACCACCTTTTGCTGTTGTGTGACGATAGCTCTTTGCTTTTGTTGGTACATGATTGTCCAGAATTACTAAACGTTGAGTATGCTTAATTTTCCTTCTGATGAGGATGGATCCCTGCCGGCAAATGGATTACACCCACATGGAGGGACTAGTTGTGTGAGCGGATGCTTCCAGGGGATGGGGGCAAGAGAGGAGGCGAGATATGTGACCGCTGCAATTTCTGCGGCTGCAGCAAAACTCCTCCTGCCACAGTCATACAGGAATCGCAGCAGCCACACACAGTCCTGATTTGCATGTCACACTAAGACAAATTATGGCTTAGTGCAGGTGTGGAGGAACCCTCCAGATGTATAGTGGGAGCCGTTTATGCATCCAGGGTCCCCGAGCGGAGTTTGCAGGCAATTTGCAGCTCCCTGGTTCTTTGATGCGGCTGCATCACGCCGACCTGCGGCCGAGCCAGGTTCTCTCATCGCTGACCACGACCTGTAAGCAACTGAAACGAGGGCAAATTTCTTAAAGGTGCAACCGCATTCCATTCAAATCCATAAGGGGTTTGCCATTGATCCTTTATATTTGTGTTACAAGTCAAGTATATGAAGATGCTGTATATTCTTGCTGCTTTTTGCAGCGTCGGAGCATGTGCCTGCGCTGCCCAGGGCGGGCGCGCTCCCGAGGGGCATGGGGCGCAGAGGGTGCCCTCCCAGGCGCAGGATACTGCTTGGGTGCATGGAGCGGTGCACCCACAGGGACAGAGCGAGCCACTCATAGCGGACATTCAGCGCACTGCCCGCCCGCAACTCCCAAGCCTCCCCCAGCGGTCAAAACAAAGGGGGAAGGGGGGGAAGGCCGCCGGCAAAGGGGCACAGCTCCCCCCTTCCCCCGACAGCTTGGGGTAGGCTTGGGAGTCACTGGCGGTGCGCCAAATGTCACACACCCCTCAGCAAAGATACCTGGGGTGGTCCACCCCCACCACACCCCTCTTCCCCCGCCTCTGGCCGTTTGTAAACCAGATAGTCAAAGATCAGAGCAAGTCATGCTTGATGTGGTTCTGCTCTCTCTTTCTCCTGTTTACATGACTTTGAAAATCTAAATGAATCTTATAGATACTACAGTTCAGCTGTCTCCTAAGAGCTGCCCTTTCTGAATATCTAGAAATCAAACACATATGATACGGTGGGTGGGGTGTTCTCCATTTTATTAAGAACCTGATAATGTCAGGTAGGGATAATGAGGACTTCTTCTCAACCTGTGTTTGAGTTGTACCATTTCAGCACACTTGACTGAATGCTTCTCTACCAAACATTAATATGCACAAAGAAAATAGGAACCAGCTGTCACTTCCTGCCTATGACCCAATGGGCCTCTCAGGAGGTTACGGAGCCTTGGCCAATGATCAGTCGCAGGGGGGCAGCCTAGTTCTGGTTTTCTCCCCACCCTCTGCCCTTGCAAAATTACTGAGGACGCTTAAGCATTGCCATTTTACAAATAGCCCCCAACTGCATGGAAAAGTGTCCTACTTTGGTTCAGGAGGGTCCCTGGTGCTATAATTTCTAGGGTGGGTTGGAGCTGCGTGGCAAAAAATGTGTCTTTGCTAGCCAGGGTGGGAGTGGGAGTCTAGAAACCTCTGCTTTTTCTGGGGCTGCAATATAATTCCTTGTGCAAAGGTGGGAGTTGCACCTATTGCGACCCACCCTTAATGCCCCCAGCCCCATGGTTCCCAATGTGGGGCACACACCCCACAGAGGCGCTAGTTTGATTCTTAAGGGAGGCAATTTGAGAAAGAGTTATTAACAGTGAATGGCCTTTTAGGCTTCCTCCACGTGAATAGGAGTTCGCTTTTTGAATAATTAGAATTATGTGTCAATGGTGGGGGCGGGGGAATCAGGATTTTAGAGATGCATAGGTGGGGCATGGCCAAAAAAAGGTTGGGAACCACTGCTGTAGCCTCGACCATGTTTTTCCTCTGACCTCACCCCCCCACTTGTATGTGAACCCCAAAAAGTTGCATGTCTATTTATTACTTACTTATTTCATAAAATGTATACACCACTTGATTGTAAGCAAAACAAAACAAAACCTCAAAGCGGTCTACAAAAGATAAAAGGGCAAAATCAAGAAAAATTGGCAACCCCACTTTAAAACAAACCAACGTTAAAATACTTAAACAGATTCAAGTTGCCTCAACTTTCTAAGCATCTGCATAGGCTTGTCTAAACAGAATTTTTTTAGGAGGTGCCAAAAAGTACAGTGGAAGTGTTTGCTTGATCTCAACAGACAGGGAGTTCCAAAGTGTTAGACGCTGCCACCCTAAATGATTGAGTTCTTACAAATGATGGAATGTGGCAATTGGATTCCAAAAGGTTCCCCACTTGGTGTAGAGAGGAACATTCAATCATGTGAGTCCTTACCTGTAAACTGAACTGGTACCACCCGAACTCAGGTTTCCTGATAATAATAAACACATCCAGAAATGCTAAAGCCTCTTAAGTAGTTAATGAGGATTTTTATTTTGCCTGTGTTTACCCTAACATTTTGTATCTGGAGGGGAACCTAGATTGTGGTCTTGCCTCTGCAGAACAACACTAAAAATTGTCTCCTTGGAATTTAGTGTACTACTTATGCTTATGAGAAGAAAACAAAAACAAAAGCTTAATGTTTACTCCTGAGTTTTTAATTTTTCAGGTCCGTAGAGAGTACAGGAAATTCTTCCGGGCCAACGCTGGAAGGAAGATCTACGAATTTATACTTCAGAAAATTGTACGTTTCCCTCCCCCCTTATACAATTACTGCAACCAGTCATCAGAAAAGAATAGCAAACACAGTCATTTGAAGTTGTTTTATTTCTCAACATACATAAGATGGGCTGATTGGAGGAATACATAGTACATAGAGAACAACACTGCTTTCTCTATTAATGTGTTTTGTTTTTTTTAATTATCTGTGCTGTGGATGGCAAGGTAGACTGCATTTAACCAAAAACAAAAAGTTGTTCAGCTCCTCACAGCAGTGCCACAGAAAGAGCAGGAGTATATGAGCCCATGGCTTGCTGTGGCTTAGTCTTGCAATGCTAAACTGTGGTTTGGTGCCAGTGTTGAGAACCTTTGTTCCTCCAGATAATTGCTGAGCTACAATTCCCATTCCCCTTGGCCATTGTCATGCTTGCTAGGATGAGTGGGAGATGTAGTCCCGCAACATCAGGAGGGCCCAAAGGTTCCCTACACCTGGGTTAGTATCACATCAGAACCAGCTCATTGGCTTAGTACAGGGGTCAGCAACCCTCCGGAGCCGCATGTGGCTCTTTTACACCTTTGCCGCGGCTCGGGACAGATAATAGTGAGGGGAGGAGGCGCATTGTGCGCCCCGACACTCCCCACTGTGGCGGGCGCTGTACTGGCTGTGACGTCGCATGGGGGCGGTGCGTGCGTTAGCCACGCACCGTCCCGACGTCACCTTCCCGCCCGCCCGCTACATTGTAAGGGGCATGTACGCTGGTCACTGCATTGAAAGGGGGCATGTTCGCTGGTCACTGTTTTGAAGGGGAGTGAAGAACACACACACACAAAAAGGTAACTTGTTAATTTAATGTTTATTTCTATGAGGAGGAGTAATTCTGAGGGGTCAAACAAAGAAATAATAAAAAGTGACAAAAAAGTTATTTTTATAATGACGAGTTTTGTGGCCCCCAGTTTTTTTTCCTTCGGAAACGGGTCCAAGTGGCTCTTTTTGTCTTAAAGGTTGCAGACCCCTGGCTTAGTAAAAAGTACAGTGGTTTTACACTCATTTGTTGCCAGCAGTGTAATATCTTTTTGTGTGAATAAAGCTGGATGTTGGTTTGCCAGATCTTGTGAATAGGGAATGTGGTTGTACAAAGCCTGCTTGAATAAAAAAACTAGTCATTTAAAAGCAAACAAAAAAACACAGGTTGCTTAATTCTTCTTACCGTAGATGCAAAAGTATTTTTTGGAAATGAGGAATAAGATGCCTTCTTTATCGCCAATCGATAAAAACTGGCCAGCGAGGCCTTATCTCTTCTTGGATTCAACTCACAAGGAACTGAAGAGGATATTCCACTTGTGGAGGGTAACCATATGATACAAGAGTTAATTGTATTTGTTTGTTTGTTTGTATTTTTATTTATAGCCTGTTCTACCTTCTACTCTCAGGCACTCAAAGCAATTTAAAGAATAATATAGTGTTTTGTTTTATTGTTGTATGAAACAGATAGAAACATAAACATGAAGGAAGCATTGGAACATCTGAACAAATAAAATACGATAAAAGCCATTAATAAAGGACCGGGGGACAACACATGCAGTGGTCCTTATTTTTCATTAGAAGTGTCTCAGCAAAAATATATGTATTTCAGAGGCTGTCAATAGTTTCAAATGGCATCAATCCAAAGAGACTGAAATTGCTCTTAGGTTCCATTTGTTAGTGGGGAGCTAACATTTTCTCCCCGTGAAAAGGTAGTGCCTTTAATCTTCCTTAGTAGCGCCTGTATAGTCATCAATCTTGTGAGAGAGGGTAGCTGTAAAATTCTATTTACAGAAAGCTTAAAAGTGTGACTGGCTTACTGAACTCAAGCAAAGTCCAACCTGGGAACTGTGCACACGTTATTTGGAACTTCCCAGATAAAGTGGCTGAAGTCGGGGGTTTCTGTTCTCTCTGTCTCTCTCCTCTTCCCTCCACAGTTTAGTTAAATTGCTGAGGATGGCTGAATCAAAATGAGAAGTGTAAGCAACAGTTCTTGAAACAGCCCTCTGGGTGATTTCCATATTTTCCCGTTAATCTACACTTTCCCCAGCCATTAGAATTTCCTTAAGCCTCGTATTCTGGCCTGTATGTTACTAATTAGTTTTATGAGGCAGATGTGTAACGATTGCTGTGGGCATATCTGTTCATCCTGCGAGATTTAGTCAGAGGAGTTATTTAAGAAGCAAAAGGTAAAGGTATAGGTAAAGGGACCCCTGACAGTCAAGTCCAGTCGTGAATGACTCTGGGGTTGCGGCGCTCATCTCGCTTTACTGGACGAGGGAGCCAGCGTTTGTCTGCAGACAGCTTCCGGGTCATGTGGCCAGCATGACTAAGCTGCTTCTGGTGAACCATAGAGCAGCGCATAGAAACACCATTTACCTTTCCGCCAGAGCGGTACCTATTTATCTACTTGCACTTTGACGTGCTTTCGAATTGCTAGGTGGGCAGGAGCAGGGACCGAACAACGAGAGCTCACCCCGTCGCGGGGATTCGAACTGCCAACCTTCTGATCAGCAAGCCCTAGGCTCTGTGGTTTAGACCACAGCGCCACCCCCAAGTAGAATCCTTTTTTTTTTTTTTTTTTTTTACATTTTGATGCCCTGCCTAGGTTGTCTTGTGATGAATGCGTATTCACAGGGAAACAGAACATGAGGTACGTCTTGTGGAGCTGATTGCTGCATTTATGTAATTGCCTGTGGGATATGACTGATTCAATCCAGAAAAGCATTAAAATTGGCTTCTTATGCACAAAGGGAATAGCAAGCCATGGCAGCTGCTCTTCCGAAGCCACTTTCAAAGAATAGCTTTGTGATTTATCTGTAATGCTGTTTTTGTAGTGTAAAAAGTACCGGGACCAGTTCACAGACCAGAAGAAACTGGTTTATGAAGAAAAACTGGAAGCTAGCGAACTTTTCAAGGACAAGAAAGCTTTATACCCAGCCAGGTAATGAGCTGTTCGGAGGCCTTTGCTGAGGCTACAAGATTGAAATGACCTTATTTCATATAGATTGAGGGGAAATTTGCTAGGAAATCCTACTTATCTCTACTAGCAGATGCTGCCCGTTGTAGGCTTTCACAACTTTGCTTATCTCCATGGACTTGCCCAGAGAGCTTATATTATATGGATTATTGGCTTAATAAAATATTTCTTCCAATGGCTTTACATCTGGAAAATTGAATCTAAGTTGGTTAAGCACACTGAACACGCCGCGTACAAGGCTATCGAATTTAGGTACTGTGTAGGTTTCAAATGGATGTTACATAAAATCTCAACTTTTTTTTATAAAAAACAACAACTTTATGCCCATCCCCATTTCTCCCATGCCAAAGTGCAAGAGAGGGGATTATTGAAACCTAGGAATGAAGAAGCTTTCTAGGAGATGCCTCATCGTTTTAAAATTACACACTTCCCAGGACGTGTTTGCATCTTCGTGAGGCCTGCCTGGTATCAGTCAGCAACTCGCACAAATATTCTGAAGAAGGGATTTATTGATTTCTTTATTAAATTAAAACCTCACATTCTAGGAAACCTCTGTGGGTAGCAGGGACTGATAGATTGTGGAAATGTAGATCCCTGCGTGACGACCGTGGAAAATGCAAGTTTCATGCTAGGGATTATTAGGGGAAAGGATTGAAAATAAAACTGTCAGTTCAGTGATGCCCTGGGAAAAGGCACAGAGAAAGGAGCAAGACCTCTGTGAAGAAAGACCACATCCATATACATTGAAGCTCCTAGTGTAGCGATAAAGGGACAACACAATAGTGGTTTATAAAGTTACATATGATTTGAAGGAATTTGAGATTTCTCCTCTCGTAATCCAGATCTTGGAGGTCATCCGGTGAAAATTAGTTAGTGGGTGATGCAGGAAAGACGTAAGGAAGGACTATTTTGAACACAGCCCATAATTAACTTAAGACGTGTGTTCGGATACCACTCAGGTCTTTTTTCACTTTGGTATTAAAACAAGCAGCCAAAGTTAAGTTCTTTATCTTATCAGTTTCTTAGACAGGTAGGAGCCGGTCGTCATATGTTTGGATGAATCTCGGGCAGCACTCCTTGTTCCAGACAGGGGTACACACAGTTCATATTGCTTCAGGGGTTGTAACACTGTCTGCATTCCTTTTTCCTTTGGAAGCTAATGCAAAATGACGACAAAAAATTGTTTGGGCATATTAATAAGCGCTGTAAGAAATGTCTTCTTTTTGTAATTAAATATATGTTGGGTGTCTGTTTTGTTAGGAGAGTCCTCTGACATAGTTGTGGATTAGACTCCTGGTCTGCATGGCTATAGGGCTATGTGTTCCTCTCACTGGGTTTTGCTCTCGGGGTTTGTACCCCAGTCTCAGTTTCCCAGATGAGGAAATGTGTCTAAAGTAGCCAGAAGTGGTAATTGTTACATCACAAATACACATGTCACACACAGCTGGATTTCCTATGACGCAAAGAACTGAGGGGCAGATCTTAATTTTCCCTACTGATTATAATGTAGAGGCATGGCTCCCTTAATAGTAGGGGGGAATTGAGTGTACAGTGGTACCTCGCGTTACAGATGTGTCAGGTTACAGCCACTTCAGGTGGCAGACTCTGTTAACCCAGAAATAGTACCTGGGGTTAAGAACTTTGCTTCAGGATAAGAACAGAATTCACACGGCGGCAGTGAGAAGCCCCATTAGCTAAAGTGGTGCTTCAGGTTAAGAACAATTTCAGGTTAAGAACAGACCTCCAGAACGAATTAAGTTCTTAACCCGAGGTACCACTGTACACGAAACCCAGAAATCCTTCTTCAGCCTAGGAAAATTCTGGGGGCTGAAAATCTCATCATTCCTTTCAGGTTGACCGTGGTGAGCCAGCAAAGTTATCTTCCAACCCTGTAATAATAGTGGTGATGATGATGATGTTGACTATAACAACAACAATTTATTTATATGCATCCCATCTGACTAGGTTGCCTGCCCCAGCCACTCTGGGCAGCTTCCAGCAAAATATAAAAAACACACATAAGAGAACTTTGTCAGCATCTCCCATTAAATTCTCCCTAAACAGCTCAGGACCACAATACCTCAAGGACTGCCTCCCCACACATGAACCAACCCAGACCCTTGACCATAATCTGAGGCTATTCATTGTGTGCCTCCTCCATGAGAGCTCCAGAGGGTGGCACCACAAGAAAGGGCCTTTTCCGCAGTGGCTCCCTGCTTGTGGAATGCTCTCCCCAGGGAGGTTTGCCAGGCACCTTCATTGCATGTCTTTAGGTGTCAGGTAAAAACATTCCCCTTCTCCCAAGCCTTTTGATAATTACTGGGTAATTACTGGACAATTAAACAATCTATGGCCTTTTAAACTTGGGGGAGGTGGGGTGTATTGTTTTTCTTTGTTACTGTGTTAGATATTTTTCTGCTTTTATATTGTCAACCGCCTGCTGATTCCCGGATGAAGGGCAGTATAGAAATTTCATTAATCGCCAGGCAAGTGGCTCTTTACAAGCTTGACTAAAGGCGTGCCAATGGAGCCATTTTATGAGCTTTTTTCATCTCTTTCTTTCTCTTGTCTCCCTCCAGTGTTGGGCAGCCTTTCCAAGGGGCTTACCTCGAAATCAGCAAAAACCCCAAGTATAAGAAACTAAAAGATGCCGTGGAGGAAAAAATCATCATTGCTGAAGTAGTAAACAAAATCAACAGAGCAAATGGAAAGGTAAAAAAAAAAAAAAAAGTTATACCCAATGAGATTCACTTTTTGTTCCCTTTGACTTATTTTACATAAGCTTATTACTGTGTGAAGCAAAAGCAATTTTTTTTTTTTGCTCTTAATAATCCTGTATCCCCAGTGCTAAGGGTCCTTGATTCTAGTTTGCCTTATTTTAGAATAGCTATTCCCAATCGTGATGGAATGTTCAAAGCGAGACTTGTGACTTATCCTGTCCCTAGTTAACTAGATCCTTATTCCCATTTCAGTAGCCATTTTTTAATTCATTCCCCCATTTCAAGATCGCTAATTCATTTGGAAAGGGTGGCCCTTTCGCCACTGAACCAAAATGGCTGCTACTTTTATCACATAGACTTGAAAAATCTTGGTACAGTGGTACCTCGGGTTACATACACTTCAGGTTACATACGCTTCAGGTTACAGACTCCGCTAACCCAGAAATATTACCTCAGGTTAAGAACTTTGCTTCAGGATGAGAACAGAAATCGTGCAGCAGCGGCAGCAAGGAGGCCCCATTAGCTAAAGTGGTGCTTCAGGTTAAGAACAGTTTCAGGTTAAGAACAGACCTCCAGAACAAATTAAGTACTTAACCCGAGGTACCACTGTACAAGGCAGACCTTGTTGCATTGCTTCTTTAATAGCTACCCCTCTGTATTAGCCCCGTGAATAATCCCTGTCGTTCTTCCTCAGTGCACCGCTAGGATTTTCTTGCTCACAAAAAACAACGTGCTGCTTGCCGATCAGAAATCAGGGCATATCAAATCAGAGGTTCCTCTAGGGGACGTCACTAAGGTGTCCATGAGCTCCCAGAATGATGGCTTCTTTGCTGTGCATCTCAAAGAGGTAGGCATGAAATCCTGTATAATATGAGCAAACGCTTCATAATTCAAAACTCGTGATGGTAGTAAATCACAGCCTATACAGAATAAAATGGGAATTTTCTGCTATCCCGCTATCTGCACACTGTATGTGCAGTGATGTTTCCTTTGAACTGGCACCCTCAACTCTGAGTTTACTATACTTTCAGCCCCTTCCCTATTCCTCCCCCCCATTTGAACAACATATAGCAACAATAACTTGTCCAGTGGTACATTCCTCTAAAGTTTTGTATATAGTACGTACAGTGGAACCTCTGTTTTCGAACGTAATCTGTTCCGGAACTCTGTTCGACTTCTGAAATGTTCAAAAACCAAAAATCAAAGTGCTGTCAGCAAATTGAATGGTGAAAATGGAAAAACGCGTTGCAAAAGCTGTTCAACTTCCAAGGCGCCTTCAAAAACAGAAGCATTCACTTCCAGGTTTTCGGCGTTCGGCTTCCGAAACATTTGGCAGTTGAGACGTTTGAAAACCGAGGTTCCACTGTAGTACATAATAAGTTTATCTGTGTATCATAAATTTTAAAATGCTGTCCACAGGGATTATTGTGTTGTGGGCAGAATAAAAGTATTCGTCTCATTTGTAAAGGAAAAGAAGCAAAGCACATTTTACCAAAAATGTACTTCCTTGAAGTGCCTTCTGTGCAGAGTAAGACGCATTCCAAATATTATTTAGCCAAACTTCAATTGGGATTTCAATAGATTGTTTCCAGTACTGGGCTTTGGTTAATTAGGCTGCTGATAACAGAAAAAAATGCTACAGGCTTATCCACACTTATCCTTTGCCCTATGCTTTCCAGGCACAACTCCACACTTTAAAGTTCCTTGTTCGAGTGCTCTTTTCCCCCACTCACTTTCCCTGTGAAAACCTGCTCTCTAAAGCTGAAGCGCAGCAAACAGCAATTCAGGTGTTCCAAGGATTGCTGTTTGCTCCAAATCAGCTGCAAAGAGCTGGTTTTCAGGAAAGCTCCGGGGCAGGAAAAAATAGTGCCAGGAAACAGAGCTCTAAAGCTGGGAGAAAAGCTAAGTGCGGATAATCCCTGTTTGAATTTGGATCAAATAATAATGTGCGAGTTTCCTTTTCTGTCCCAGGGATCTGGAGCAGCTGGGAAAGGGGACTTCCTGTTCAGCAGCGATCACCTGATTGAAATGGCCACGAAGCTTTACCGCACCACGCTCAGCCAAACCAAGCAGAAGCTCAACATTGAAATATCCGATGAGTACGTCTTGGCACTTGCCCACTTTAAACAGCTTCTGCTGGGAGAAATCGAAATGACTCTAAATGAAAAGATTGAAACTGATTTAATAATATGAAAAAAAACAAACTGAAGGTTAAAAATAGGAAGGCTGATGAGAAACAAGCCACCATGGAGAGACAGGGAAAGCATGTGGAAGCAACAGCCTTGAAACTGTTTAGCTAGGGGGCCACCACAGAAGCGGCCACACTCTGCTCTCCATTTCCCCAACCTGCCTGACTACAGTTGTAAGTCTGGGAAGCCGGTGTTAGGACTCCTCCCTACACTAAGATAGTTTTCAAAAAGAACTTCATTTATCCCTTTGCTGCCTTATCCAGCATTGCTCCCTAACAATATTCAAAGCCTGCCCACATGACATGGGTCAATGGCCCATCTGGTTGTATGATTTGGATCTTTGGGTCTCTCTCTGCTATTTGAGGAGAGACGCACATTTATGCTTTTAAAACAGTCGTTTCAAGAGTTATTTCTTAGCCCCAGCTTCATCTTGACAATTTGACTGGCACTTAGTAATGTGTGGAACATAATTGATTCCACGGCATGAGCAGTTTTCTTACTCTTCCTTTGAATAAGAGGCGATAAAATCAGAGTCCCCTAGTAATCTTGGTGTGTGTTCTTGTAAAACGGGGGTCTTATGCATTCCATTACTTTCTCACCCGTTTATTGCTATAGAATTACTTGCTCGCAGGAGGGTCTGGAAGAAAGGGAGACTTGTGAATTTTCAGATGACTTATTTTTGGCGTAAACTGAATTGTCAGCGCAGATGGTGTTTTGGAGCCCTTTTTTATGCAATAGGAGGGGGAAATGCATTTAATCTACTAGTAAACCATAATTGTCGATAGCCTTTGTTTCCAAAAGTGCCAGACTTGATCAAAATTAAATCTCTGTGTGCTTGGTAAATATTTAGCACACTGGATGAGTCTGCTTAAAACAATTTCACTTACGTGATGTAACCCTGCAGGTCTGTTTCCTAATGATGCAAACAAGGCCAGACTATGGTAATCCCTAGTGTACAACTACTTGTGTTCACATTTGTGTAGGTAGGGGGACTGCTAGTTCTACAAAGCATCGAAAAGGAGGTATACAGGACTCGCAGGGAGCATGTGAGCTTATGGTCTTCAAACGCAATTATGGTTGTGCTTGTATGTTGCTCCTTTAGTCTAGCAATGACATGTTTGTTGTACCTTGGTTTTTCGAACAGCTTAGTTCTCAAACGTTTTGGCTCCTGAACGCTGCAAACGTTCCAGTTCCAGTGATTGTTCCAGTTTGCGAGCTGTTTTTGGAAGCCAAACGTCCAATGGGGCTTCCACGACTTCTGATTGACTGCACGAGCTTCCTGCAGCCAATTGGAAGCCGCGCTTTGGTTTCCGAACGTTTGGGAAGTCAAACGGACTTCCGAAACGGATTCCGTTCGACTTCCAAGGTACGACTGTATTACCAGGTGTCCCTTTGGGGCAGAGGGATTGAAAAGAAACTGAGGAGCAGTGCTTAACACCTTTAATTGGGACTACTGCTCTGCCCCTAGAAACTGCATGAAAGGTGATGGTGCATTGGAGCTCAGAATATTAGTTGTGGGGCACTGCAGCTCAGGGACAGACCATGTGCTTTTGCTTGCAGAATGTCCCGGGTCCAATCCCCAGCCTCTCTGGGTAGGGCTGGGAAATATTCCTACCATGATTCCCTGGAGAACTTAGCGTAGGCAATACTGAAGTGAACAGACCAATGATTCGACTTTGTGTAAGGCAGCTTTTATGAGCTGGGGGCCATCAGCCACCAACAGATGAGGAAGGTGTGTTAGGTTTCTCTACATTGGCTTACAGCTGCGTAACAACTCCCACCATCCATAGCTAGCAGGACCAGTGGTCAAGGATAATTGGAACTGTACAGTCGTACCTTGGTTGTCGAATGACTTGGTTGTCAAACGTTTTGGCTCCCGAACGCCGCCAACCCGGAAGTGAGTGTTCCGGTTTGCAAACGTTCTTTGGAAGCCGAACATCCAATGCGGCTTCCGATTGAGTGCAGGAAGCTCCTGCAGGCAATCGGAAGCCGCGCCTTGGTTTGTGAACATTTTTGGAAGTCGAACGGACAACTAAGGTACGACTGTGTTCCAAAAACAACCAGAGACCCAAGTTTTGGAAACACTGAGCAACTGTCGACCTCCTTCTATGCATCATTATTTGTTGTGGTCCTTTCCTTGCAGCCTTTCAGAAGGTGGAGCGTGATGAAAATATGAATAAACATTGCTCGCTAGGACTTTATGTAGTTAACTGGTGTTTGGGACAGGATTGGTATAACCCTGATGACCACTAGCCACGGTTTTCCAGTCGCTGGCTGACGTGCCATTTATGTATCTATTTAATCAGTTATTCCTCTCCTGCCTTTCACGATTGTAATCCATCTAAAGTGGATTACATGTTACAGTGCTTTTTTTAAGTTTTAAAGATGTGATTTAGTTGAGGGGGAGAGAGAGAGAAAGAGATGCAATCCATCACCAATGATGGATGGCGCTCTGCACTCTAAATGGCTGACCACTTTTGCCAGAAGGTTTTAGGGGAAGGGAGTGAGTGGATGGGAGTTCTGGGCTAATGGCTCATCAGGGACTTCCAACTGGGTAGGTGGAAAGATGTACTCTGTAGAAGCTCTGAAAAGATCAGGCTCCTTCGTCCCAGGAGCTCTGCAGTTAGTTTGATTTGTGGCTTCTGGTTTAAGGCAAAAATCCTTTTGAAGTGTGCTAAATCCCTGTTGGAAACCTCGCTTAAGATAAAATGCTGGAAAGAGAGACTGCCTCTTCTAAAAGGTGGCGTGCTTTCCTGCTTTGTTACCAATGGGATCTGTCAGTGCTAAATGGTGCTATGATGTTTATCTTTATTGTTTCTGGAGCTGCTGTACTGAATGTGGAGGAGGGGAATATTCAGTAACACTTAAACTAATGGTTTGCAAGCTACTGGGAATTTAGCCTAGCCATTTGGACGTAGGAAAGCCAAGAGTGGGGTGGGGGTGTCCAAGAATTCAGTTACACAACTTGGACAGGGCTGAGTAGGAAATAACGTGGTCACTGTGAAAAACTGAATAATATGAAAATGAGGGGTTTTAGATATTAAATGGATTCAGGTAAGCCCTAAATTATCATACAGCAGATATGTGGGAGCCAGGGCCCAGATGTAGCCAGTTCTACCCGACCCGACCAAGATGTTTCTTAGAAGCTTGATTTTACCTTATTATTATTTTTAATGAAGCCTTTCCAATGGCTGAGAGAACCCTCCATATGTGATTGTGCAGTTTGCCTTGAAGAACATTCCTTACATGCAACAAGGATGTATCAGAATGTTGTTTGAAAAGCAAGGCACCGCCGACCCAAAGTTAAACCGTTGATTTCAACTGGAGAGGGTTGGACACATGCCTTGCTTCCTCGTTGCAGTAAATGTGGTCCAAAAAGGGATTAATTTTGGCTGAATTGTGCCCATGGTGGTTACTTTTGTAGGACAGGGCCTGGTGTGTCGAGCAAAGAACCATTCAGTCTATCAGCAGCAAAGGAGAGGGACATTCTGATGGGAGCAGCTAGAAGGGAGGGGGTTGAAATGGGTAGGAAGAAGGGATCAGGCTTTGGAAATTACATTGGAGCTACATGGGACGCAGGTGGCACTGTGGGTTAAACCACAGAGCCTAGGACTTGCTGATCACAAGGTCGGCAGTTTGAATCCCTGCGACGGTGTGAGCTCCTGTTTCTCGGTCCCTGCTCCTGCCCAACCTAGCAGTTCGAAAGCACGTCAAAGTGCAAGTGGATAAATAGGTACCACTCTGGTGGGAAGGTAAACGGCATTTCTGTGCGCTGCTCTGGTTCGCCAGAAGCGGCTTAGTCATGCTGGCCACATGACCTGGAAGCTGTATGCCGGCTCCCTCGGCCAATAAAGCGAGATGAGTGCCGCAACCCCTGAGTCGGTCACAACTGGACCTAGTGGTCAGGGGTCCCTTTAACTTTACCTTACATGGAAATAGTGAGCATATACGTAGGAATACTTTTTTTATGGATCTCTGTGGGTGGTTAGACACATGTGGAAGCAGGAACAGTGATTCAAATGGTTAGCCAACATTGTGCCCTCCATATATTGTTGGATTCCACCTCCCATCAGCCCCAGCCAGCATGGCCAATGGTGAGAGAAAATGGAAGTTGTAGTCCCAACAACATTTGAAAGGTACCACATTGGCTATCCTTGGGTGAAAGAATCTGTTGAGGGCCGGGGGTGGGGGCTGTTTCTGAATTGAGGGATTTGGTAAGAGTAGTTCACAAACAGGACCAGGTTAGGTAGTACCCCTTAGAGTACACCTCATAGGAAAAATGGACCGTTTGTGGAAAATGTGGGCTTTTCACCTTCGTTTACTAACTCTGCCACCCTCCGAAAAGGTTTCTTTTTATTTGTCAGAATTGCTTTGACTTGACTTTAGAGCAGGGATCAGCAAACTTTTTCAGCAGGGGGTCGGTCCACTGTGCCTCAGACCTTGGGGGGGGGGCTGGACTATATTTTGAAGGGGGGGGGAGAACGAATTCCTATGCCCCACAAATAACCCAGAGATGCAGTTTAAATAAAAGGACACATTCTACTCATGTAAAAACACGCTGATTCCCGGACCGTCCGCGGGCTAGAATTAGAAGGCAATTGGGCCAGATCCGGCCCCTGGGCTTTAGTTTGCCTACCCATGCTTTAGAGGATTACATTAGCTAGCAAAGATTTCATGACTTGAGAATAGAGAGCAGTCAGTTTGCAGTGAGCAATTAAGACTTTGCTTTCTTCTGTCTTATGCAGAAGGAGGATGAATGAGTGTCTTGGTATCTTCCTTGTTCCATGAGACCCACCAGGTGGGGTTGGTGGAATGTGTCCCATTTTGACTCCATTACAGTGGTGCCTCGCAAGACGAAATTAATCCGTTCCGCGAGTCTCTTTGTCTTGTGGTTTTTTCGTCTTGCGAAGCACGGCTATTAGCGGCTATTAACGGCTTAGCGGCTTTAAGAAAAAGGAAACAAACTCGCAAGAACTCGCAAGACGTTTCGTCTTGCGAAGCAAGCCCATAGGGAAATTCGTCTTGCGAAGCGACTCAAAAAACGCAAAACCCTTTCGTCTAGCGAGTTTTTCGTCTTGCGAGGCATTCGTCTTGCGGGGCACCACTGTATTTCCTCGCATCAAGTGTGGCAGGGAATAAATATATCTGTACTCAATGTGCTGGAAGCTGAGATACAGCTGAAAATCATTTTGCGATTGTTTCAGCCGGCAGTAGAATTTCCGGCACACCATATTGAGCCAATCTTGAACGTAAAGCCAAATTGTGACATTTTGTATTTATTCCAGTGCCTGCATTTTGATTTTATTTTTGTAAAAGCACGCTAAGTGCTGAAGGGCAACACAGTAAGTGTGTCAGCCAGGGTTTCCCCCACTTTCTTTACTTTCCTCTGTACTCCGTGCTCTGGCAACTTTCCAGATTGGATTATTGCAACACACTCTACGTGGGGCTGCCCTTGCAGATGATTTGGAAACTTCAGTTGGTCCAAAACAACTCTCAAAATATAAAGATTTCTTTAATCATATAGCAGCCCTAGTATTTGCTTTTTAAAAGTTACTTGGCCTGATACCCGAGATAGAAAACCTGGACATTCTTCTTGTCTGCCCTCAACAGTAATATTTCTATTTTTTTTTTTTTAAAGCAAACATTTTGTATTTGTTTAAAAACCAGTAAAAAATTGTTTTTTTTTAAAAAAAGCAAACAAAAGTATCTGGCATTTGCAACCCGTTAATAACCCGTTAACAGAATGTACAACCTTCCTCTCTGCCTGGTATAAGCAAATTTTGGAGGTGGCTCACTCACTTAGCACTATGGAAGATAAGCAAAAATCAAGGGTAGCAGGAGGGGGGAGTAGATTTGCAGTGAGTTACTGGGTAGGAATATCCAACACTGGCCATATTCAGGTCCATTGATTTTAGCGTGTCTTCTCCAAGTATGATTAACGTGAGATAATCGCCTTCTATTTTATTGCTAATATAAAGAGGGCTTGTGATGTGCTTAAACTTCTGTGCTTTCTCCTTGCTGCTGCAGCCAACTGGGACGAACGCCATACCAAACTGAAACCTGTTTTTTTTCACCTCCTAGGTTCCTCGTTCAGTTCAGACAAGACAAAGTGTGCGTCAAGTTTGTGCGGGGCAACCAGAAGAACGGCAACGTGCCCACTTGCAAGCGAAAAAACAACCGGCTTCTCGAAGTTGCTGTACCTTAATTTTGCACGCACTCTCCCTACAATTCTCCGTAATGGTGCAATTTTACTCATTTGGCAGGGGGGTGGGGTGGGATTTGAGGGAGGGGCAGTCTGCTAAAAGGTGCCACTAACTTATTGACCACCACCCCTTTTTGTTTAGTTGTTACAGCTTTTGGTTGATTTTTATATACAGGCTTTGTGTGCTGATAGCATATTATAAACAGAAGGATGCCTTGTCGCATATAATTTCTGTGGTCATGCCTTACGTTTTAACGCCGCATATCGTAAACCCTGTACGCTTTCATGCCCCATTCCTCATATTTATTCTTTAGAGCAGAATCCTTCACAGCAGGCTATATAGACCCATTTCCTCCCAACCCTATTCTGTGGCAGAGCTCAGTCCAAAGGGTTAATCATAAACCAGGACTGGAGAGTCTGGCAAAATTCTGGGGCTGCTGCAGCTACCTTGTTAATTGCAAACAGCACAAAGCACCAAGTAATTTGATCTTTAATGGAATATGTGGGGCAGGAAACCCTAATTCTGCAAAGCAGAAGGAATGTACGACTGCATATGTAGCAGCTGCATATGGTTTTTTGTTTTGTTTTATTTACAGTGCGGGTGGCATTCTGCTTCAGACTTTTTAATTGTCAACTTTTAATGACTTTGTAAGACTAGGAAGCAGAAATGAGTCCATTAAAGAGGCAAGAAGTGCGTTAAACGGTTAACAATAGCCACACAACAGCGCAAGGCATCTCTTTTGTTCTCTATGGGGTCTCCCACCCCTCTTTAAAAGGACCCTTCAATGTTTAAAACTCCTTAAAAGCAGTTGTTTGCATGGGGAAACGAGAGGGCAAGGTATTTTACACTACGTGTCAAATGAAGGGATAGAGGAATTTTCTCTCTCTCCCCCAGATGTTGGCATGCGTGCTGTACAATGTGCAATAAAGCATTCATACAACTTGTGAAAATTATTTATAATAACTTCTGTGGGTAATAAAAGAGGAGAGATCTTGCGTATTTGTTGTGAGGACTTAAGTTAGGCTAGTTCTATCTTAATGTTGACGTTATCACTTTGGAAGAAGGGGAAATCATTTCGGTGGGGAGGTATGATGTACAGAAATTTGATATTAATGATAAATAATTGTTTTAATTCTGTGCTGTTTGGTACTCTTGTGATAACCATATTTTTGTATTTCAACCAGTTTTATATAAGTTTGTGTGCCTGATATGTAATGTGTGCACAGAAACACTTTACAATCAAGAACTGCATTCTAAACTTCCTGAATGGAGATTGCAGCTTAAATAAGCCTTGTATAAACCAGGAGAATTAGCGGAACGCATTGATTTATGGAGTATCGTTTTCCAGTGTTTAGACAGAAGTTAGCTAAAAGAGATTGTTGAATGTGACTGTTTGACTTGTTGATGTAAGGATGGTTTTAGATCTATTGTATTCTCAGACTGATGCAAGAACTTGCCATCAAGGAAAGGTTTCTGCACAAGATGTGCAATGCAAAAAAACAAACAAACCCAAGTATAAATAAAGAGAAGCTTTGAAGCAATGGCTCGTTGTGTTTGGCCTTGGGTTATTTATCAGCCATCAAATACGTACTTTTTTTAAGAGTGCAGAGTAGAAGAATTAACGACAGCAGATCTATTGATAATATAGATCCCCCCCCAGATGCATTTCTTAAATAGAAATCTTTCTGCATCTGTATTTCCATCCCATTTGATCTTTGGTGAAGTGGATTCAGAAGAGCTTTTAAGCACTTGAGCTGCTGCTTCATATTAAATGCAGAAAACCCAAACTTACACAGCTCATATTAAATAGTAGCTTCACCATCTGAACTAAGAGGATTCTTCTGATATATGGAGCTGAATGCGATCCCAACATCTCTGCATATTTGTGTGGCCATGGAACCTAATGATGCTATTCAGATGAAGAGGCAGGGGACCACACAGGTTGGCTTCTCCGTGGCTGGGGTCAGCAGGAAACAGGCCTAGCTCCCAGCCCAATAGTGCCCCCAAAATGAACCCCTTTATCCCCATATAAGTGGGTGGGCAGGTATGATTAATTCATGTGGGAAAAGTAAAACACCATTAAAATTCAGGGGATCTGGCTACTAGGGCTAGGCGATCTATCAATATATTGTCCGAAACCAGCTTGAAGTCCATATCATGATAATTGGTTTCATCGTTTTGGACCTGGCAATATATCGCAAGTCATGGGCGTGTGTGTTTTACGCAAAAATCACTATGTAGAGAAAACCGTGAAGCCAGCCAATGCCCGTACAGAGCTCCATTCTCATTTCAGACATATTGATATATTGTGATGTTCAGCTGGCGATATATATTTCAGTGTTGAAAACCGGATATTGCCCAGCCGTAGCTGCTACAGTGAGGACAACATTTGACCTGCTGCCTCGACCACCACCGATAAAGAGCTGGCATGGAGATGGAGAGTAATATCTCCCTGCTGGAAGCGAACAGATGTCATTTGGCCCTCGTGGAAAAGAGCAGAATGCAGTCCACAAGAACATTGCAGGGGGGACATGTTGCAGACCGTGTTAAAAAAACAAAGCGAAAACCAGACCGGAGCAACCCAGTGGTTTTCTCTCTGGAGGAAGAAACCTAAAACGAGATAGAGGACTATCCTTTCTTCAACTTCCATTTCCTCTCTATGTTTTTAATAATCCTGTCTTTAGTGGGAAAGTCTAGCCAGCCTTATTAAGAGACCCGCCCAAGTCCCTTAGAGAGGCATTGTCTCTTTACAAGATGCTTCCTGTGCAAAACCCGTGAGGACCAGTGGATAATCCATGGAGTTTGCAGGCTTCATTTCTCTGCTGCTTCTCGCATCTGTTTTAAGCCTCTGAGCGTGGAATGTTAAGGGCTGGGAAAGAGAATGGACCACTGGGGAATTTTACAGCCCACTCTCATCCCCTCCCTTATATTTTAACATGGCAAGGAAGGCTACAGCTACACGGCTCTTTGCTCACTGACCTCAGCTACCCTCTGTGACTCGGTTGGGAAAAGTCAGCGGAGGGCTGCTTCTGGCTGTCACCAAGGCGGATTTTGCAGATCAGCCCACCAGTTATGGCCAAAAGCTTTCTTTTGATGTGTGGCTTTTGCTGCAGCGCACTCTCCGAAGTGATGAGCGTAGGGGAGTTTGGCAAAAGGAAAACATGGCTCCACAGAGGGAGATTGTACTTTATGCGTTCCTCCATTCCCCCACCTCTGTAGAAATTGGTGGGTGAAATGCAGTTTTTGCATTGATTGTGAAACTCAGGAGTGGTAAAGTTTGGAAGCTTAATTGTTCAAGATTTGTTGCTCTGTCCTTCTCCCATCTGAATCTCATTAAGCACATGTCATTTTTATTCTGTTTTTAATCTACCATTTCCATCCCTATGAGCTGGGCTTAAGATCCAGATTTCCATCCTTATCGACAATCCAACTGCTGATGAGACGTGCAAAACCTTAGAATTTAGTGCAGATAGTGCGCTTTGTGCCCCTCCCCCCTTTTTTTGAGGGAGGGTGCAACACAGAGCTCAGGCTTGGCATTCTGGAAGACATGGCTAAAGTCATGCATACACTCAGTGCTACCTTTCTAGAAAAAGAGGTGCTAGAACTCACCATGAAACTTCTCCCTTGTTCTCTCAGTTCTGGGCACCACAGTTCAAGAAGGACACTGACAAAGTGGAACGTGTCCAGAGGAGGGCAACCAAAATGGTCAAAGGCCTGGAAACGATGCCTTATGAGGAACGGTTAAGGGAGCTGGGCATGTTTAGCCTGGAGAAGAGGAGGTTAAGGGGTGATATGATAGCCATGTTCAAATATATAAAAGGAGGTCATATAGAGGAGGGAGAAAGGTTGTTTTCTGCTGCTCCAGAGAAGCGGACACGGAGCAATGGATCCAAACTACAAGAAAGAAGATTCCACCTAAACATTAGGAAGAACTTCCTGACAGTAAGAGCTGTTCGACAGTGGAATTTTCTGCCAAGGAGTGTGGTGGAGTCTCCTACCTTGGAGGTCTTTAAGCAGAGGCTTGACAACCATATGTCAGGAGTGCTCTGATGGTGTTTCCTGCTTGGCAGGGGGTTGGACTCAATGGCCCTTGTGGTTTATTCCAACTCTATGATTCTATTCTATTCTATTCTATTCTATTCTATTCTATTCTATTCTATTCTATTCTCTTAGCATGGCAATGGCGCCCACCTGAGAGGCGCCGGAGCTGAGCTCTGGCTGGAAAAAAAGCCCTGCATATATTAACTGTCTGTCACACAGCTTCTATTTTGCTTGACGAAGTAACATGAGATAAATATTTTCCTCTGGAAAGGACCAGTGTGGCAAGCGTTGGATTCAAATGTTGTCTAGGAAGTTCTCCTGGAGCTGCAACCTGGGTCAGTCATGGCTTTGCCCAACTTAGGCTGATGCACCAGTTGCAGTCATTCCTTATGATGATAAAGTAACACACGCTTGAGGTTGGATTACTGCAATTCAGACCTCAGATGGATGCAGTACAGTGGTACCTCGGGTTACATACGCTTCAGGTTACAGACTCCGCTAACCCAGAAATAGTACCTTGGTTAAGAACTTTGCTTCAGGATGAGAACAGAAATCGTGCGGCGGCAGCAGGAGGCCCCATTAGCTAAAGTGGTACCTCAGGTTAAGAACAGTTTCAGGTTAAGAACGGACCTCTGGAACAAATTAAGTACTTAACTCTAGGTATCACTGCACTGACCATTGAGGGGCACAGTTTTGTATAGATTAGTTTTGGTTATATCTTACACATTTCTTATATTTTGAATAATTTTACCATTTTGGAAATAACTGGAATTGTTTTTATGTGTATATGAAATAGATAGACCATAGAGTTGATTGGAGGTTACGTAATATAAGAAGTGAAAATGCACTTAATTTTAAATATCACAGTCACACCTTCATCTTACTGGAAAATGTATTCATGGTTCTAGTGAGCTATGGTTGATGAAGGGGGGGGGGGAGAGATGACATTCCGGAACTCAGTACTGCAAACAAATGGCAGAAAAAGCTAAAGAGCAAGCAAAGCGAAAGAAATTCTTCCTGAAATATCATTGTACGCAGAAAGCAATTGGAAGAACAGGGATTGCTGAAATTAGCTCTTAGGAAGCTGTGATGCTCCTACTACAAATGATATAAACTCTAAAGCAGAAGTTTTATCTGAACCTTGTTTGTCTATGTTCCAACTGCCAATGTGTTTTGTTTGTTTGATCCTGCAGTTTTTAATGAAAATATTTGATCTTCATGTGCCTCTTGCCCAAGAGGCCTGGAGGGTGGCAACACGAGAAAGGGCCTTTTCTGCAGTGGCTCCCCATCTGTGGAATACTCTCCCCAGGGAGGTTCGCCTGGCGCTTTCATTATATACCTTTATGTGCCAGGCAAAAGCATTTCTCTGTAACCAGGCCTTGGGCTGATTGACATCCAATGACCTTTAAAAATGTTTGGGAAGGGGGCAAGTCATTGGATTGTGATTTTATATTGTGAACTGCCTGAGACCTGTAAGTATAGGGTGGTAAATAAATTTAATTAATAACAATAATAATAATAATGGTGATTTGAATTGCCATAATCTACATTGAGTGATGCGCAGCATTAGAAAGGCGGGGCAGAAATGAAAAAGTAGGATGTTGACATGATGCCACAATCTGCTGTTTTTCACCAACACTGAAAGGTGGTCCTGGCAATTCATTAGTCCAGCATGAAAAATAAAACAGTTTCGTGATCCTACAGCACAACAGAAAAGTCATTTGTCATGTTGGGCGAAGCTAGTAAACAGAACAGGAATGGAGAGCAGGAGAGGTAGAATAAAAACCATTGCATCTTAGAGAATTGTTTGGAGATGTCGTTAGCTGCTGTGCTTTTCCAGAACCAGCCTCTTCTTGGGCGAGAGAGACTGTAGTAGCACGTAGCAAATAGCTGCAGCTGGGGCATAGCAAAGAGGCACATACATGCTGCTTTCTAGGGATTTACAGATTGTATGTTTATATTCTGGCATGCTCTTTCCAGCTCAAACATCCTGCATCCTGTCATTGGGGAAATTATATGCAATATCCTCAAATGGGACAAAACTCCATTTTTTCATGCAGGGGGAGGAGGAGGGTTTCCTTCTTTTCTCCCCCCCCCAAAAAAAAACAATTTTGCCTACATCCAACAGCTTTCTACGTGTAGAGAACGAACGTGAATAGACGCGTAGGCAGAAGCAAGAAATGGTCACCCCATTGCTCTGCATCTTTTGGAATCATGTTTCCTTTCTCCAGATGTTCTGCATCACAAGTAGAGAAATGTTTGGCATTGGATTTTTGTTTGAAACTGATGGTTGATAGTCTCCTGAGACAGCCTGTGACAAACTGTATAATAAAAATGTTAAAAATAGTGCAGCCATTCCCTGGTAAAGCAAAAGTTCCCACAATTCAGTGTGCTGGGAAAGTTGCTGAACTTTCCTTTGACAGAATGTGCTAGTCCTCTGCTTTTACAACCTTCCACTGATCCCCAGTTCCTTGTTTACATGCAGTTCTCTTCCTGCCCTCTTCAAGTAATAGTTGGTTCCGACTCCTCCAAAAACAATGGAGGAATATCCTAAGAAACTTCTAAGAAACTTCTAAGAAAAGTGCTTAATACAACTGCAGACGGGGATGAGCAATGCTTGACTGAAGGCAAAGATTATAGCATACCCTCCAACATGAAAATAGAGATGTCCATAATAATAATAATAATAATAATAATAATAATAATAATAATAATAATAATAATAATAATGCCCTGTCCATCTGAGCAGGTTGCTTCCAAGAAACTTCCCTATACAGGCAGCCTTCAGATGTCTTCTAAAAGTTGTATAGTTACTTATCTCCTTGGCTTGGGGGACACATAATACCATACCGTCCAACATTGCTCCAATGAAAAGAGGATGTCCTAAGGAAAAATGGGACATTCTGGGATCAAATCGGAAACTGGGACGGCTTCTGTAAATCTGGGACAGTCTCTGGAAAATAGGCTGAAAGCAATGGACCTTTCAGAAACTATGGACCCTTGGCAGGTGCCTTATCATTCCTGTGCCAAACAAATGTAGGGAAAGGGAAAGAATTAAGGAGTATCCAAAGCTCTGCAAGTTGTCCTGTTCCACAGCTTATTCCTTGTTCAGAAGTTCATGAGAAGTTCTGCACACTTGAACCATTAGGGTAAACGTAAAGGTAAAGGGACCCCTGACCATGAGGTCCATTCGTGACCAACTCTGGGGTTGCAGCGCTCATCTCGCTTTACTGGCCAAGGGAGCCGGCGTACAGCTTCCGGGTCATGTGGCCAGCATGACTAAGCCGCTTCTGGCGAACCAGAGCAGCACACGAAAACCCCGTTTACCTTCCTGCTGGAGCGGTACCTATTTATCTACTTGCACTTCGTGCTTTCAAACTGCTAGGTTGGCGGGAGCAGGGACCGAGCAACAGGAGCTCACCCCGTCGTGGGGATTCGAACCGCCAACCTTCTGATTGGCAAGTCCTAGGCTCTGTGGTTTAACCCACAGCGCCACCTGCGTCCCTTACCATTAGGTTAGGATTGACTATATATGTAGGAATGTGGTTTAAGCCTGCAATCCTGCCACGCACCAGGAGTAAGCACCATTGAAATGAGTAAAGTTTAATTTGGATTAGACTGGGACAGGCTGGTGCTTCATGACCACAGCAAGTGATATCCTAACATTACAGCCCCCTTGCACAAGAATCCTATTCTTGGCATAGCGCAGCAGCCAAATCCAATGGGTGCCTTGTGTTTTTGAAAGACCTTGCACGCCTGCTATTCTTACATTCGTGGACAGTTCAGCTTTTCACACCAACTCTTGTACTTTCTCTTGCAAAACATCGCCCAACTTGCTAATGTCTGGATCTTGCCTAATACATGCATCTCATTGGGGAAATGTTACAAAACAGAAAGTAAATGCTGCACGTCGCTCTAGAAGCCAGTGATTTTTATTCTTGTCATTATCTCATTCTCTGCAATATAAAAGAAATAGTCTTTGGATGCCAATCTACTTAAAGAAGATGTTTCAACATATCTTTTCAGCTGCCTGCATTGCTAAGTTATTTATGCCAGGTGGAAATAGCCAGCATTAAGGATGCATAAATCTTGTCTAGTACCCAAATCTCCACTTTTCAGCAAGCCTCATTTTTTGTAGTTGCTGCAGGTTTGAAGTCATGGCTGCTTATTGTGTATTCAGAACCTTGCGTGCAAATCCATTCAAATTATTTATGGTTTTCTCCTGTACCACCTTTTGGTAATACAGATTTTCCCCATCTCCCGCCCCACAATGGTTATATCTCTATTTGATGGCGTGATTTTACAGAGTTTAATTTGCAAACTAGCCTCACCTACAGAACTCGACACCCCCCCCCCAAAAAAAAAGCATGTGAAAATGCTGATATTAATAAAAGCAGCATAATCTCAGGGCTGAACAACAAAATGCAGTATTGTAAATCAAACTTGGGGGGGGGGGGAGAGAGATGGGATTCTGGGATATACAGAAATTATGCAAATAGGCAGTCATGAATATGTGTTTTCCTATTTTGCATGATTTACAACAGAGGCCTCTGCATGCTTGCTTAGAAGTAA
This sequence comes from Podarcis liolepis, assembly GCF_965112155.1. Classification (NCBI taxonomy): domain Eukaryota; kingdom Metazoa; phylum Chordata; class Lepidosauria; order Squamata; family Lacertidae; genus Podarcis; species Podarcis liolepis. Next base: position 120,858,778 of record NC_139554.1, read on the forward strand.
GTCCCACTGTGCAGTGGGGCTTACACCCAAGTAACTATTGAACTCCCCGCTGCATTAACCTCATGGTATCAAGGATTCACCCCTTCCATCTCCTCCTAGATTCCCCATAATGTTGTTTCATGGTGGCTGCAGTTCTGTCCTGTCCTGCAGCCTTATCTCAGACCCTCCAAGTGTCCCTATTTCTGATTTGATCCCGGATTGTCCCCATTTTCCTTAGGATGTCCCTATTTTCTCTGGAGGGGTGTATTGAATTATGCGACCCCTGAGCCAAGGAGGTAAGTAACTATACAACTTTTAGAAGACACCTGAAGGTAGCTCTATCTAGGGAAGTTTTTAAATCTTTCATGTTTTATTATGTTTTTATATACGTTGGAAGGTGCCCAGAGTGGCTAGGGCAACCCAGTCAGATGGGCAGGGTGCAAATAATAAAATAATTGTTGTTGTTGAATAGGATGTCTGTATTTTCATTGGAGAAATGCTGGAGGGCATGTTATACAAAGTAAGCCCACTGATTACAACAGCATGGAATCGCAAGCAGAGTATACATCGGGTCCCCCTTAAAGAGGGCCCGTATTGCGGTGAGACCTGGAAAACCGACACCCTGTGTTGTGGGTGGGTACGATTGGTCAGCCACAACACCCAATTGGGAGGTCCCACGTAGCTGGGTGCAATCTGGCCAATGGGACGCAGTCCAAATGGTTCATGCGTGTGACCCAGAGCTTCTTCTTTTGGCGCATGCATTCGGAACACGCTCCCTACTTTTAGGGCTTTGCGCTTGACCTTGCTATGCCATCATGTGCCGTCTGTCGTTGGGACAGGGGCATGGCAGGAATTTTCCCCACTTGGCTGACTGGCAGTTGCCATTTGGGTTTCGCCTGCCACGTAGCAAATCATCACAACTTGTAAGGTTGCGGATAGGCTCTGGTTCAGGTGATAGTGATGGGAGAACGCTCTCGCCATCCCTATGTGAAGGGTATTCCGTTAAAGGAATCCAGGGACTCAATGGTTTGGTCAACCCCTGAGAGGGGGTTGTGCCCGTGCCTGAGTCCAGGGGGACATTTGGGTGGCGGAGTTAGCCCATTCCCGGCTTTTCGCTTATCCAGGTGTTTACCGTTGGCTGACCTATGCTGGAACCCTGGGCCAGCGCTACCTGCGTGGCAGGGAGCTAGTCGAACCAGAGCCTATGCAACCATTCACTGTAATCAATAAAGTTGTGGCCTAAATTCTGCCAAAAAGAAAACTAAAATTTGAGTCAAGTGTGAATTTATTTAGGGGGGAGGTTTCTGGGTCTGAACACGCAAAAGTGGAAACTCACTGGGAGACATTGTGGCCAGCACGATCTATCAGGTTTCTTGAGAGGGTATACTGGGCAGATGTGGGTGCTAAATAGACATAAGTAAATAACAACCCCTTCAAGTAAAAAAGGCACAGTTTGGGAGATGCTGGGTAGACCTAGCAAGATTTTACAAAACTTTCTGGGGGATGTCTACCCATTGATCAATACAGCCAAACTTAGCTTCCTTTTGGAACCCAAACTTTCATGACTCCCAAGTTCAGCTGCCCTTTGGCTGCTGAACCTTTCCAGTTGTACAAATGAAAAAGATGTAATGAAAATAACCAACTGTTCTAGGGACATAAAACTTGCTTGCAAAGCTTTCAAGTCACGGCAGATATGTCTGATAAGCTTCAGATTTGTTTCTTAAGGACTCCTGGACGCTGAAAAGGATACACATGAATTGTGGGAAAACGACTGCTCAGTAATCAGATACTTCCATGTTCTTGGGCATTCAAATCCAGGGTTTTAACTCTTTCTCGGGATTCGGTGACAGCCTGAAAGTGTTTTGTCTTAAAACCTCAAAGTCGGAGAGGGAGAATGGCCCCGAACACTCACTGCTTCAGTAAGTAGATAGCAGGAGTTCCTGGGTAACTTTGCCTCTTTGGCAGCAAATCGGCAGCTGATTTAAACAAATAAGCAACTATATACTTCATTCATTTTGAATTCATTAACCTTTACATAATTACAGCTTTCAGCATTAGCCACCTTTTGTCCTGTTACCTAGCACCCGGGAATTGTGGCTGGCATCTGCCTTTAACCCTGTTGATCCACAGCCGCTTTCTAGAATGCTGTAGCCTAGTTGGTGAATCCTGGGAGCAAATGTTAGGCTGCAAATCAGGGGCAACCAATCTGGAGACACATGGTAGTAGCTAGATTTGTTTTGCTTCTAGTCAAGAGAGTTGGCTCAAGGAAGCAGGCCATCACCCCGCAATTGGTGTAAACTCATCGCTGTAAGACTTCTTTCTCTGAATTTTTTTTTTGGTGTGTGTGCTATTTGGTGGGAGATTTGCTTTAAGCCATTTCTTGAATTGTTTAATGTTATTTTTATAGTTCACATAGTAGAAGGGAAGGAAGAGGAAGAGAGGCATCTGTAAAGCAACCAAACCTTCTGGGCTATTTTCATACAGCCTAGCCAACTGGATCTCAGAGCCACCTTTAAGCCTGAAACGTGACAATGCCTTGGGATCTGCAGATAGTGGCTGGGTCTCACGAAAGGTTGAAGGTGAAGTATTATTGCTGGGAAGTAAGCTTAAGTGAGGGATGCGGGTGGCACTGTGGGTTAAACCACAGAGCCTAGGGCTTGCCGATCAGAAGGTCGGCAGTTTGAATCCCTGTGACAGGGTGAGCTCCCGTTGCTCGGTCCCTGCTCCTGCCAACCTAGCAGTTCGAAAGCACGTCAAAGTGCAAGTAGATAAATAGGCACCGCTCTGGCGGGAAGGCATTTCCGTTTCCGTGCGCCACTCTGGTTCGCCAGAAGTGGCTTAGTCATGCTGGCTACATGACCCGGAAGCTGTACGCCGGCTCCCTCGGCCAATAAAGCGAGATGAGCTCCGCCACCCCACATTCGTCCGCGACTGGACCTAATGGTCAGGGGTCCCTTTACCTTAAGCTTAAGTGAATGCAGCAGGTCTTAATTCTGGACAAACATGCCGAAGATCAGGCTAACGCTATCAGATTAGGTCAAATGGTATGAATTTTGTCCCTTAGCCTCCCACCTGCAAAAATGCAATAATTCCTCTAACTCTTTCCAGTGGGTTGCATTGGGTCGTGGCCATTTGGTGCATCTAAGCTTCTGCGTGTACACCAATAGTAAGTCATGACTTAATCCCTTTTGGAAGAAAAGGACTTGGTCCGCATTGTTAAAGGGTTGTGCCTTTAGCACGCAAGCGAAGAGAACAGGCAAGGGAGCGATGAAGACCTTATGCTCATATGATCTGAGAACAAGGAGAATTGATGCACGCATCTCGAAAGGCAGGCTTAATCCACATCTCAAAACCTGGATGTTTGTAGGGAGAGGACTGCTTTGTTTTCTTTTCTTCCTGCTTTGCTGATCCGCTCCAGCACTCTCTCGTACCATTAGCAAGTGACCTTCCGAGATTACCATCTGCTTAAAGAAGAGTGCTGTGGCCTATCAGGCCTCATGTGTCTCCTTGTCCTTTTAACCCCAGCTGCTTTCCCAAGCTTCTCAAGGGGGGACATCCTCTTGAAACATTAGCCACATGTCCCATCTCCCCTGCGATTCTCAGCAGATGTAACGGTGCTGAGGCCAATTTGTTGCTGGAGACAGACGGATGTTCTTGCTTCTTTGAGCATCTAGCGGACGAGCTTTCCTTCCTCCCAGTAATGAAATAATGTGCAAACGGAATGTGAAAAATCTGAAGACACCATTTTGGACTTGGCATTCTTTATGAGATGAATGGACCCCTTTTTCCAGGGAAAGGATGGAGGGGAATCTTGTTGACCTCACGTGAATGGTGATATGTGTCCAATCCGTACATTGGTAACTTCGGTGTGTCCTAAATTCTGCTTGCAAATGCCATCGACTGCAAAGACAATGTGGGGTGTTCTGCCTGCAAGGCGAGAAAGATGCTTTCGACAAACAGACAGAGTACTTCTGTTTTTCAGGTGCCTGCATTGCCTACCTTTCTCAACATGCCAGATTGATTCTCCAGGAAGAAACTCTGCAAATGTCTCCAGATCTAATTTGTGTCGACTCTCTTTACCATTCTGTTCATTATAAAACCCCTAATTTATCCTGACTGCATGCTTGGCTCAAGTAGATCTGATTAGCACCTATGCATTTTTCCTGACAGCTATTAGGAACAAAGTTGTAATTACGCGTTACGTTCAGGTTTGTTTGTTTGCTTGCTTGCTTCTGAATGACCTTGAAATAGTCACACAGAAATTCTTGCAGCTGAATCGTCTTCAGAACCGTCTCTTGCCTGCAGTCACCTTCCAAGGGCCTAATGCTCAAAATGGCCTAAATATGACAGAACGTTTTGCCAGCGTGGTACGTATATTGTCATGGTTACTGTTGCCTAACCAGAAGTAGTGTTAAAGGATTAGAAAGGACCACCACTAGGTCTAATGACTTGGACTCAGGTCATCTGATAATGTCTTGGATATTCAGTCAGGTCACACTAAATGCATTGGCTCTAAGGTAGGTGACCAATCGGAAAAATAACTCCTGGGGACAAGGAGCAAAACATATCTTCCTGCCTTTAAAAATAAAATAAAAATCTTTATATATATAAAAAATCTATTATTTTATTTTCTCATTACATTTATATCTCACTATTCCTCCATATACAGTGGTACCTCTGGTTAAGAACGTAATTCGTTCCGGAGGTCCGTTCTTAACCTGAAACTGTTCTTAACCTGAGGTACCACTTTAGCTAATGGGGCCTCCCACTGCTGCCAAGCCGCCACCGCGCGATTTCTGTTCTCATCCTGAAGCAAAGTTCTTAACCCGAGGTACTATTTCTGGGTTAGCAGAGTCTGTAACCTGAAGCGTCTGTAACCTGAAGCGTTTGTAACCCGAGGTACCACTGTATTCCATATTTTCTTTTGTTTTCAAGCAAAAAGATTTTGTGCACTGTTCTTCACCATGTTTAGACATCTGATAATATAGAGTTACCATATTTTAAAGTGAAAACCCAGACACAAAAAGTTTGTTTTTCCGGGGTTGGGGGCAAAGTTCCGATATGGACTGCCATACACACAGGTTTCCCCAGACTTTTTAGCCGCTTTGTCATTTTCGGCGGACGAATCCCAGCTACGCCCGAAAAATTCCAGACATATGGCAGCCCTAGGTAATACAACTTCTCATAAGAACAAGCAAACAGTTTTGCGTGGATGTTAGTGGCCCAGAAGATAAAGTCCCTACCAGAGAAGAATGGCAGATGACGTTAATGGACTATGCTGAAATGGCTAAAATGACCGGAAGAATCAGAAATCAGGAAGACAAAAATTTTAATAAGGAACGGGGGAAATTTATAACTTATGTAAACAGTTAAAATCGTTAGTAGGATTGGAATATCACTTGTAGTTTAATGGTGAATTTTGGATACAATGCAGAGATTTGGATTATTATACAAGATGCAGGAGGAAATGATTAACAGTAGGACCCACAAAGGGGAGGAAGGAAGTCCAAGAGATTACTGTATTTTTCCATTTATAAGACACCCCCCCATGTATAAGACACCCCCTACTTTGGGGGACCCCAACTTTAGAATATGGGCATATGCACTATCCGTGTATAAGACACCCCCAAATTTTTAACCTTATTTTAAAGTAAAAAACACCCTAGTCTTATACACAGAAAAGTACAGTAATTGGAGTCTAGTTTTTATGTTGTATGTTGGATATGTGACAGTAAAAATTCAATCTGAAAAACCAAATGAATAAATTTATTTTTTAAAAAATAAACCCAAGCAAACATTATGTGCCACGAGCGTACAATTCTGAAACTGCGTAAACCAGTAGTTGAGCCATACGCTTGTACTGGCATTCACACATAACGTTCAGAAAGTGTACATCCTGTATACGGTGTACACAATAGCTGAGGTTGTACACATCAACGACTACAGTCTTTCGCACTGGGACCGAAAGTGGGTGATAACCTGGACTGCCTCTACACATTTCAACGGAATGGAATGTGTGAACAGAATTTAATAAGACTTCCTTACAACATCAATAGTGCCACCCTATACATGTATACTCGGACGTAGGGTCGATGGGTCATAATCCCAGGGAAGCAGGTACAGGATTGCAGCCCAAGTCTCACTAATTTTCAGGAGCCACTGAAATAGAAATATAATGCTGGTCGTTGACTGTAGCAGCAAAAGATTTGATTTGGAATGTACCTTTATAAATATTAAGAAGTGTGCTGAGATAATTCTCTCTTGGACCATTATGGGCCAGTCTATTTAAACAGAAAACGTGTTTGTGTGTGTGTGTGTGTGTGTGTGTGTGTGTGTGAGAGAGAGAGAGAGAGAGAGAGAGAGAGAGAGAGAGAGAGTAAGTAGGGTTCCTTTTTTATATTAATATTTATGGGCTATTTTCCCCAACTTATAGGCTTACAAAGCATATCACAAAGTTTAAGACTGTCACAGTTTTTTGTTTTTTTTTAAATGCAGCACCCAAACAATACATTTTATTTTATTTTTCATCTTTCTGCGCTTTCCTATTTATGGGTTGGTATAAACTGAGGCTGCTACAACAACAACAGCAGCAGTAGCAACTATTAATAATAATAATAATAATAATAATAATAATAATAATAATAATTTTATACCCCACCCACCTGGCTGGGTTTAGAGCACATCTTTTACCCAAAAGGAATCCTGGGAATTTTAGTATACCCCCTCAGCCAAGCTACAATTCCCATCACCCTCAACAAACGACAGTTCCCACGATTCTTGGCGGCAGCAGCAGGGGAGGGGGGGAGTCATGTGCTTTTAAATATATGGTCTAATTTACCTAGGAGTGCTAATTTTCACTCATTTGGTCCTTTAAATGCTTCCTCTTACCTTTCCCCCAGGTGTTTCCTCACTTCCAGGGAGGATCAAAAAACCATCGCTTTGCCCCCGCCCTCCCACAAACAGACATTTTGATTGGGCACCTGCCCACAGTTGTCACGGTGACAGCCAATCAGAAGGAGCGTTCCTAAGACCCATTAAGGTAGAGTCTAGGAGAAACCTCAGACCTGGGATCTGAATGTGGCCCTCTAAGCCTCGCTATTCGGCCCTCGGGACTCCCCAGGCCACACATTCTACTGGCACCGGTCCAAACCTTCCTTGTGTGGTTATTTATTCCCCCCCTTTGACTGGAATATATCCTTGAAGGGTGATAATGCCTCCGGGTTGCCTGGATATGGGTAGAGAGAAGCGTTTTCAGAAAACCTCTGACCTCCGCTTGGCTGGCCTGCAGCCCACTGTACTAAGGTAAGAGGAATACCTGTTGCTTTATGTGCTTTTTTGCTTTTTGCCCCACTTGCCATGGGCTTGTATAGCCCCATAGCTGTCAACCGTCCCTTATTTGGCGGGAAACTCCCTTATCCCAGTGCCGTGTCCCGCTATGGCATACTGCGGCTGCGCCGCCGAAGGACCCGGATGAGATGGGCAGCCTATGAATTGCTGAGGAGCCTTGAGAGGAGAGCAAGGGCAACCATAGAGAAAGCAGTTCAGAGAGAGGAGGCGGAGGCGGAGGCGTGGGCAGGTGTTCCAAGGGCTAACCATAGAGGGAGAAAGCGGAGGAAGGACCGCAAGCGCTTCTCCCATAGATTTGTAGTGGTAGACTAGCATAGATGTTCTGATCTGCAGGTCTGATCTTTGGACGCTATTTTCCCCCCTCCTTCTCTTCCTCCCGCCCCACCTGATGGAACTGAGAGCTGTAGATGGAGCACAAGAGAAAAGATATAGAACTGCAGCAGCATCTTCGTAGCTTGAACTTCGTTTTGCGCAAAAAGTGGTTGCTGCTTGTAGTTATTTAATTGCAGTGTTTCATAAGCTGGTGTCTTGAGCAGCAACCTCTGGAACGAAGGGCTAAAAACCGGCGCTGCTCTCCCAAATTATCTGGTCCCTTTTAACTTCGTATTTCATCTGGTTGGCTAAAATCCCTTATTTTGGCTGCTGATCCCTTATTTTTGAGGCTGCTGGTCCCTTATTTTCAAATCTGTAAGTTGACAGCTATGGTATAGCCCTCCTAAGGGAATGCAGCCCCCGGTGTGAAATTAGCTAAACTGCACTACCAGGAACACACACAGCCTACCCTCCCAACATTTCTCCCATGAAAATAGACCACCACCCTCCGGACACATTTAAAAGGCTGTAGAATATTAACCAGCCAAAGGCCTGGTTAAAGAGTAACGCCTGGCGCTTAAAAATATAAAATTAAAGGCGTGTGGGGAATCTCCCTGGGGAAAAAGAGCACCACACAAACAGGGAGGCACCACAGAGAAGGCCTATTCTCGTGTTGCCGCCCTCCGGATCTCGAGTGGAGGAAGCACACGAAGAAGGGTTTCAGATGATGAACGCAGAGTCCAGGACGGTTTATATGGGGAGAGGCGCTCTTTCATGTTTATTCATTTACAGTGGTACCTCGGGTTACATATGCTTCAGGGTACATACGCTTCAGGTTACACACTCCGCTAACCCAGAAATAGTGCTTCAGGTTAAGAACTTTGCTTCAGGATGAGAACAGAAATCGTGCTCTGGCAGCGCGGCGGCAGCAGGAGGCCCCATTAGCTAAAGTGGTGCTTCAGGTTAAGAACAGTTTTAGGTTGAGAACGGACCTCTGGAACGAATTAAGTACTTAACCTGAGGTACCACTGTATACTCCGCCTTTTCCCCTGGCAGGCCTCAAGGCGGCTTACAGATAAAAGGGAGAATGGCTAAAAACATGGAAGGAAAATCATTTTAAAAAATAATTAAACATGTATAGATTTTAAACCGAAGACATATAGTTTAAAATACACAGATAATTACACACACACACACACACACACACACACACACACACACACGCCCAGCATGGCATCAGCCCTTTCATTAAAAGCAGCCAGTTCCCCAAAGCCTGTTGGAACAAGGTCTAAATCAGGCTTCCTCACCCTCGTCCCTCCAGATGTTTTTGGCCTACAACTCCCATGATCCCTAGCTAGCAGGACCAGTGGTCAGGGATGATGGGAATTGTAGTCTCAAAACATCTGGAGGGCCGAGTTTGAGGAAGTCTGGTCTAGTTGTTGCATAGCGTTAGATCTAGAGATTTACCATATTGGCCTGAATATAAGCCTCACTTCCCCCCCAAATTCCAACCGTGAAAAGTTAAAGTGCGGCTTATATTCTCGACAGGACGCGGGTGGCGCTGTGGGTTAAATCACAGAGCCTAGGACTTGCCGATCAGAAGGTCGGCGGTTCGAATTCCCGCGATGGGGTGAGCTCCCGTTGTTCAGTCCCTGCTCCTGCCCACCTAGCAGTTCGAAAGCACGTCAAAGTGCAAGTAGATAAATAGGTACCACTCCGGCGGGAAGGTAAATGGCGTTTCCGTGCATGCTGCTCTGGTTTGCCAGAAGCGGCTTAGTCATGCTGGCCACATGACCCGGAAGCTGTACGCCGGCTCCCTCGGCCAGTAAAGCGAGATGAGCGCCGCAACCTCAGAGTCGCCCATGACTGGACCTAATGGTCAGGGGTCCCTTTATCTTTACCTTTTTATATTTGCGACCTTACGGTATGCAGCCCGGAGTGCGGGGCAAACAGCGCCAGGAGTGCGGCAAAGCAGCGCCCACCCCATGCGTAGTCCTTCCCCAAGGCCAGGAAGGGAGAGAGCAAGGAAGGGGAAACCCAGTGAGCCCCCCCCCCCGCCCAGTATGCCGCCAGGGGCAGCGAGGAATGGAGCTGCTTATATTTGGGTATTTTTTCTTGTCCCCCCCACTCCAATTTTAAAGGTGTGACTTATAGTCGGGTGCAGCTTATATTCAGGCCAATACGGTATTTAGGGTGTACTTCTGTGCATGTCTACTCAGAAGCAGACCCCACTGAGTTCAAAGGGACTTCTCCCTAGGTCAGTTGTAGCCTCATCCATCCCGGGTTCTTACCTTACCTTCCTTTAAAGAAGTGAGAGCAACATTGCAATCTCACAATGACCCTTTTGAGGTAGGTCGGAATTCAAGGGACTTGGCCACAGGCACTCACTGTGAGGTGAGATCTGAACCGGACTTTGCTCCATGCATGCCCACCATGCTTTCCAGCACATTGTGCCACAACATTCCCAAATCAGTGCATTTCCTTTGGGAATCAAGAAGTTTGGAGGGATGAAGGCCATTGCAATATAGAGATATATAAATAAATAAAAAGAGGAAGGGAACCCATTTAGAAAAGGACTGAAAGGTACAGAGATGTCTCCAGGTGGGAGCTTCAGGGTTTATTTCTGGAATAGACTTCAGACGACACTGTGCAGTGGTATGTCTCGTTCCCTCGCTTGCCCATTGGCCAGCTTTGGATCTGCGATGAAGTCCAAGTCTTTTGGCAAGGGTCACAGGTCTTTTCTCCTGCTGCAGGCTGCGCGGCTGCCCATTGGCGTGCGGTTTTGGGTACTGCAGGTTCCATCCGTCCAGTGTTTCTACTGCCCCACCTCCCGGTCTTCTACCATGAAAGCTTTTGAATCCCATCTTCTTGGGCTCCATCTTGTCACACCAGAAGCTTTCTCCGTTGGCACCTCTGAAGGTGGCAGCATAAGCACTGCCCCCCCCTCCAGTCGTGACCCCAGACCGTTCTGTAGCTCCACCTTTGTCAATATCGCTTTAAGCATCTGTTCTTTCCCTCCCTACAGCAGCTCCAACAAGTCACACAGCTTCATCTGCCTTAATCGATCCTAGCGTTGAGCGATCTGGAAGTGTCTTTGTTTAAGAGGGCTCCTTTCAGCCAGGTGTTTTTTGCCACCTGCCCCACTCCAGGCCGAGAGGCTGGGCTGAACTGAAGCAGTAGGGCGATGAGGGCTTTGCAGGCCTCGGGCAACGGGCCCAGGCCGTCTGGGTAGAACACCCCCTTCTTCTGTCGGCGCGGCATGCTGTGGATATGGGTGTCGTCAAAGGGCATGCAGCCGGTCACCATCACATAAAGGACGACTCCCAGGCTCCACACGTCGTACTTTTTGGGGTCATAGGGGATGCCCAGCAGTACCTCAGGGGAGGCGTAGGCAGCCGATCCGCAGTAAGTGGTGCTCAAGTCTGGGTAGCCGTGGGACTCCCTGCCAAAGCCAAAGTCGGTCAGCTTTGCTCGGCGCCCGTCAGCGGTGAGCAGCACGTTCTCGCACTTGAGGTCCCGGTGCACCAAGTTCCGGTCGTGCAAGTAGCGCACAGCAGCCACTACCTGGACGAAGATGTCCCGGGCGTCTGGGATGCAGGGCAGCTTCCCCAGCTGTTGCACCAGCTGTAGCAGGTCGGTGGAAGCGGCTTCCATCACGATGTAGAGCTTCCCATTGCAGACTTCGATGAACTCAAAGACGCGTACAATGTTTGGGTGGCGGATGGCTCGTAAGATGGACAGCTCTCGCGGGAGAAACTTGTGGACAAAATCGGGGGGTGCCCGGCGTCGGTCTACCACCTTGATGGCTAGGGGCCCCTTGTACTTGGCCGAGGTGGCTACTCTCACCTTAGAATAGCTCCCCTCCCCCAGTGTTTGGCCTAGCTTGTAGCCAAGCTCACTTAGCCACCTGTCCCCTCCAGAACTCTTCGACATGGTGCAGGGTGCCGCGGAGAGCTCTGATGGGTTTGACCGGGACTTAGATATTAAAACTGGGACCGGAGGCTTTAACCCATTGTGTGTGGTAGATGTTAACCTGCACCCCCTCCCATGTTGCCACTGAGTGCTTAAGACAGCAGCTTTATACAACCTTATCCCAGGGTATTGTGATGTGCTAGAGTGTCATGGGGTCACCCATCCTTGGGTTGCCAAGGCTGCTGTGCTTGCCTCCTTCATTTCACCTATACTTGTAGGACACGCACAAAACTCAGTGGTTGTAACATCTCTCCTATGATTACCAGTGAATCTCTATTCCTTTGGTCTAAAGTTAGGCCAATGTGGTCATAAGGACTTCAGCAAAAGCGTTCCCGATGGGAGTTTTATTCTACACTGCTATAGCCATCACAAGAAGTGAGGTTGATGGGGGAACATCTGGTGCCTCCACCTTGAAAGATCTCAGGTAGCTTGCTGGAAAATGTCCCCTTCTGAATTCCCAGAGAACTGCTGCCAAGATGGACAGTGCACATTCTCAGCTAACCTGGGTCATTTGAGTGCTTTGTTGTATAAATAACAATAACAACAATATTTTTACTCTGCCCATCTGGCTGGGTTTCCCTAGCCACTCTTGGGTGGCTTCCAACAAAATATTAAAAATACAATAAAACATCAAACATTACAAACTTCCCTAAACAGGGCTGCCTTCAAATGTCTTCTAAAAGTCAGATAGTTGTTTATTTCCTTGACATCTGATGGGAGGGTGTTTCACAGGGTGGGCGCCACTACCAAGAAGGCCCTCTGCCTGCTTCCCTGTAACTTTGCTTCTCACAGTGAGGGAACCGCCAGAATACTTCAGTTCTTATCATACAGCTGAACAGTTCACCACTTGAAATTTCTGCTCTGAGAGGAGCCAAGGGGGAATCCATGTTTAATATTGCAAGAAGGATTCATGTAAAGGTTGTTCCTCTATATACATTTTAAAGAAATTATTCTACGCATTAGTTTTTCTCATTATTTCCATTTGTTCATTTATTTTATTTCATAAAATTTATACATTGTAAAAAACAAAACCCCTCTCAAAGCGGTTTTCATATTATATTCTTTTAAATGATTTGCCATAGGTTAGATGTGTTTGTGATCTCGCTAACCCTTTATGTTTCCAGTGTCTGTGGTTCTTTCTTTCTCTCTGTTGCAAAGGACTCTGGGAGACCCCTTTGCATCTTTCCATTTGCAACAGCTCAAGGAAGTATGAGACAGGGTAAAAAGGTACTAACTGAACTTGTAAGCTGGGCAGATTTGTTAAATTTCATATGATTGGTTTAAATTTGGTAGTAAAGCAGGCAATGGACAGGATCACAGAGTCTAGGCATACTGTCAATAAATTTAAAAAATTGGCAACGGTAAGGTGTAGTCTTTGATGCACAGTCTTCATAGGAACAACGCTATTCAGGCTTAAGATACGATTCTGCTGAACAACTTCTCAGCATCATTTGGTTTCTGTGGTCGAAAGGGTGGGCAGTTTTGCAAGATTACAGGATTTCCCAATGTAGCTTTATATAAAATGATGTAGCATGATAATTGTTAAGTTGTGGGTGAACATATCAGACGACACAGCGATTCTTCAAACAGCTCTTGTTTATTCACAGGCCAGAACAGAACTGAACTGAAGGGTTCAGTCAGCGTGCTTATATAGAGCTCCAGTACAACGTAATTGTAACAATTTTCTAAAACTATCCAATCACTGAACGTCACTTTTGATCACTTATTTGCATAACTATCTACAGTATCCCACTGCTGGCCCAGGGTGAGAACTTCAGTACATAACAATAATAATGTTTGTGCGTATGGCAGAGCAGTGTTCGAAACTGAGATATGAAAGCTAGGAACTAAATAGCAGCTTAAACCTAGGATATGGGTGCCACAACAGAATGTCTAGGCGTACTTTTTAATAGAAAGAATACAAAGCTGAAAATGAATGAACGGCAGTTAAAATATTATGTTCATTTTTGACACGGTCTATTCCTTCCCCTGCCCACCCCCTCATATTCTTAAGAGGGTCTCTTCTCCAGTCAACAGAGAGTAGCTGGAAGCGGGGAAGCAGAAAAAGGTCCTCCTTTCCTTACACTCTAAAGTTTTAACCTGAAACCTTAGGCACAGCACTGCGCCCAGAGCTCAGAAACTGCTCGCGCTAATGAAATTCCCTGTTGCAAAATGGGCCTGGAACAATGGGAGTTTTGAATGCTGCGGAAGAGTATCTTCAGGGTTTCTTCCCACCTTTACTAAAGTGTTTATTTCTTGTTTACTTTGCCAAGCAAGACTCTATTTGAAAATTAGGTGTACATAGAAGTAAGTGCACACGGGACGCGGGTGGCGCTGTGGTGTAAACCACAGAGCCTAGGGCTTGCCGATCGGAAGGTCGGCGATTTGAATCCCTGCGACGGGGTGAGCTCCCATTGCTCAGTCCCTGCTCCTGCCAACCTAGCAGTTCAAAAGCACGTCAAAGTGCAAGTAGATAAATAGGTACCGCTCTGACGGGAAGGTAAACGGCGTTTCCGTGCGCTGCTCTGGTTCGCCAGAAGTGGCTTAGTCCTGCTGGCCACATGACCCGGAAGCTGTACGCCAGCTCCCTTGGCCAGTAAAGTGTGATGAGCGCTGCAACCCCAGAGTGGTCCGCAAGTGGACCTAACGGTCAGTGGCCCCTTTACCTTTAGAAGTACTGTTGTTTGCCCTACCAAGAGCATACGCCCCAATCCTCTAGTTCAGGGTTTCCCAAACTTGGTTTTCCAGCTGTTTTTGGACTACAGTTCCCATCATCCCTGACCACTGGTCCTGCTAGCTAGGAATGATGGGAGTTGTAGTCCATGATGGGAGTTGCTTTAGGAGATAGTGGAAGATAAATGTTATGTATTCAGTGGTCTGTGTTTGCCTGAGCTTGAGTCTGGTCTGACGATTCTGAACTCCTGTGTTCTGATTCAATACATGATATCCAGTCACAGAACATTTCAGGATTTGGGCCTCTGCCATTGGCCCTTAAACTCTGAGTCATGACTCGCAGCTTGGAAGTTCAGACAGCCAATCGCGTTGGGAGTGGGAGTGGCCCAGGCCTTCAGAAATGTACATAAGCAGTTGCTTTGCCCCTGTTGTCCAGTTCTGTTAGTTCAATAAAGTTCTCGTTGTTATCACCTTGTCCTGCCTCGTGGGAACTCACCTACACTTCAATAAACATGGTCAGTTAAAACCAAAAGGTGTGGGAACAGGAGTACCCCTTTAAACAGTTGCAAGGTAAAGTTTAGGTTAGGCTTACTGGTTGTAAGTTAAGAAAATGACCACTTGGTTGTCTGTTAGGCCCCCTCCAGATCTGTGTTTTGCTGCCCCTTGTTCATTTCGAAAGGTTTTGAGGGCCCTGACATCCTTCCAGGGTTTAGGCAAGTCCCCACGTATCCAAGTAGCACATTCCCCCCCCCCCCACCTCCCTGATCTGGTAGGGCTCTGATCTTCTGGGTCAGGCGTGGACTTTGTCTAGTCTTACCGATGTTTATTAGGCTGTTATGTCCACCTGCCCATTTCCTATGTAGCCCAGAGCAGCAGGCCTGTTGCTTCCAAACTGCAATCCCTCTTGGCTGGCTACAACCGAGAATCCTGACACTGAAATCAGGCCCATTTAACAGAGCTATCTGGATAGGCAGAGGATGGAGATGGTTTTGAACGTCCTGCCCAACATCCATTGCCGCGCAGGGCCAGACCCACAGAGACTTTCCATTCGGTCAGATCCTAGAGTTTCTATTGAAGTGGTTTAGTCATAAAAACGCCTTTCTGCAGAGGCAACCATCCAACTTCCTGGCTTCACGGAACGATGGGAAATGAGGGGGAGGGGTTGGTTGGGGACGTGGAAGAAGCAGCAAGCTACATTTACGAAAGCCAATACTGGTAATTAAAACCAAAGCGGAGGAAAAAGAGCGAGAGAAGTCCAAAAATGTTAAGTCTAGGAGTCTGCATGCCACGAAGGCGATTATTTTAGCACAGGAGGAAAACCGAGCCCCTGGCCAACTGTAGGATGCCACCTACTTTTGTGGGCAGCTTATTAATTCCAGGCACTTAACGTGAATGAATCATCACTACAGATGAACTCTTTGGTGCCCTTTTTAGCATGAGCAAAAACCGTACCAAGAAAGCAGACGTGAATGGTATGAGTGTTTTTTCCCTAGTTTTCATTTGGAGGTCAGAATTCCCCTTTCCTTCACCTTGCTCAGTCCCCCTGGAGAAATTCAGAAATGTTCCCCACCCCCAGTCCCTAATGGAACAGACATGCTGGGTGCAGCTAGACACACCAAAAAAGTGATTTGGTTATGGTTTTCCCAGTAGTGATGTATGGAAGTGAGAGCTGGACCATAAAGAAGGCTAATCGCCGAAGAATTGATGCTTTTGAATTCTGGTGCTGGAGGAGACTCTTGAGAGTCCCATGGACTGCAAGAAGATCAAACCTATCCATTCTTAAGGAAATCAGCCCTGAGTGCTCACTGGAAGGACAGATCCTGAAGCTGAGGCTCCAATAATTTGGCCACCTCATGAGAAGAGAAGACTCCCTGGAAAAGACCATGATGTTGGGAAAAATGGAGGGCACAAGGAGAAGGGGACGACAGAGGATGAGATGGCTGGACAGTGTTCTCGAAGCTACCAGCATGAGTTTAACCAAACTGCGGGAGGCCGTGGAAGACAGGAGTGCTTGCTGTGCTCTGGTCCATGGAGTCAGGAAGTCGGACACAACTAAACGACTAAACAACAACAACAACAACAAAAACTTCATACAGGGAAATCCCGTTGGCAAATGATGCAACTCCACAGCGCCATCTGGTGTCACAGTGTTATAACACATATAAAGCGCTTTATCTTTATGCATGTAGCTGAGTCCACTGTAAATGATGTGCATATGTATAAATATAATGGTTGTGGTAGTACAACCTACTACATGCCCTAAATGTAGCAAAAGCCAGGATGGCTTCTGTAAATCTGGGACTGTCCCTGGAAAACAGGGACGGTTCTACATGGAAGATCAGCTTGTCATCTCTACGGATGTGTTTTGAGGTCCTTGTGTGACGGCGTTAGTGTAGAATTCTCTGTATGGTGCAAAATTCCCTCTAAGCACAGATAAAAGAAAATTGCCTTTGATTTGAGCACTGCTAGTGACAGTGTTGTTGCTTAACCTGAGAATAAAATCAGGTATTATTAGAAAGTTTTTTTAAGAAGAAAGAAAGAAAGAAAGAAAGAAAGAAAGAAAGAAAGAAAGAAAGAAAGAAAGAAAGAAAGAAAGAAATTTTGAAATATTATTGGGTGGCCCCTGGTGTGTTGCTGAGCAGAATGTATAAATGGTCTGCTTTGAGTCATAGTCATAACCGTGTTCCAGGGAAGAAGCACAGAAGCATAATGCTTAGAGCTAAATGGGTAAAGCTCACTTTGTAACAAGATCCATCCTCCCTCCCCGCTGCAACTAAATAGCAGGATATTCAACAGGAGCTCAAAACACAGCGTTCAGGTTAATCAAACCTTGCTAGGGATTGTGTTCAGTTGTGCCTTTCACTCAGCTTCGAGAGGCAGAACGACGGCTGTTTTACTAATTGGTTTCTGAGGTACTAAGTGTCATTCAGTACAGAAAATAGAACTTTTTTAAAAAACAAACAACGTTCGGTCTTATTTTGCATTTTAATCACCTGTCAACTACTCTGACTCTAAATTATTTTTCAAGGTTAAATGTTAAGAATACAGTATGGTATAGCCCAAATATAGGCTTGTTCGTTTGTTTTAAATGGGTGGCGTAGGGACGCGGGTGGTGCTGTGGGTTAAACCACAGAGCCTAGGACTTGCCGATCAGAAGGTCGGCGGTTCAAATCCCCGCAACGGGATGAGCTCCCATTGCTCGGTCCCTGCTCCTGCCAACCTAGCAGTTCGAAAGCACGTCAAAGTGCAAGTAGATAAATAGGTACCGCTCCAGCGGGATGGTAAACGGCATTTCCGTGCACTGCTCTGCTTTGCCAGAAGCGGCCTAGTCATGCTGGCCACATGACCCAGAAGCTGTACGCTGGCTCCCTTGGCCAATAAAGCGAGATGAGCGCCGCAACCCCAGAGTCGGCCACGACTGGGCCTAATGTTCAGTGGTCCCTTTACCCTTTACCTTTAATTGCTAGTTAGCAGAGCACTAGATCCCAGTAGGACAGAACACTTCCACTGGCAGACACAGGGTGTGTGTGTGTGTGTGTGTGTGTGTGCAAAGCCTTGTGGATCTCAAAAAGAGGACTGATACCTGGGCTTCTCAGCTGTGCCAAACTGAAGCAACTGTATATATAAAAAGCAGGGGAGAAAACCTCCCTGATTTCTTCCGTGGTTGGTGTGAACTGGCTGGGCCTCAGATGAAGTCCTTGATCTGCTGTGCCACCTCTGCTGTCCCCCCCTTTCCTGTTAACACAGCAATCCTAACCCCCCAAATTTGCTGGCTGAAGTGTGTTAAAATAAAGCGGGAACTTCTCCACTGCAAGCAGAGAGCAGCTCAGTTGGCCAGAGGGCATTGGTGGCACCTGGCATGTCTGCAGAAAGATCCATAGGTGCACATCTGTTGCTGGCAGGCTCCCAAGGGTCGAAGTGGCCCAGGATCCACAGGGAGAGTCCATCAACAGCAGCCCCCTCCATCTTGACATCACCTTTTGAAGTGGGTCTAAGTCTTACAATACGTCAAGAGAAGACAAAGTGTGCATTTTTGTATGTATGCCTGCGCAGAGACTTATGTACTTGAGTGATGTGCCAGCGAGGAAGAACACACTTTTCAGTCTTTTGCTCTCTTCTCCTTTGCAATGTTCTGCGTTGTTTTCGGTTACTGCTGTCTCTTGTTTCGCAGGTGGGAAATGGTTGGTCTCTTAGACATAAGAGCTCTGTGGAGCTACTTTAAAGGGCAAGCTGTCCTACTTTGGGGGTCACATTCAGCTGACCCTGCTGTTGGGCATAGGTTGTGGCACAGAAAGTGGGTCTTCGTGAATATTTCCCTTGCTGAGCTAGCTTCAGAGTACAGTATGGCATGGTCAGTAGTGGAGAAGCTCCTTTGCTTACTTAAGCTCTCCTGATGAGAGAGAGAGGAAGGAAGGAAGGAAGGAAGGAAGGAAGGAAGGAAGGAAGGAAGGAAGGAAGGAAATAAGAGAGAGAGAGCTCACCTCCTGGGCCTAGGATGGCGAAACAAGGCTAATATTCTGGAAATCCTTGTCTTAGACTCTGTGAAAGAATTATGTGGAACTGTAACAACCCTTCATGTGGATAATTGGACTCTTTGAACAGACAGGTGGAATAGATACTTGTATGGACCTTATGCATGAACTGACTAGAGAATGAACTGATCCACTGGGTCTTCTGCTTTTTTCGTTGAACTTTATGAGACTTCCGCTGAAATCTACAATTTGATACAATGAATAGTATACCTTATTTATTCAAAAGTACAGTGGTGCCCCGCAAGACGAATGCCTTGCAAGACGTAAAACTCGCTAGACGAAAGAGTTTTCCGTTTTGGAGGTGCTTCGCAAAACGAATTTCCTATGGGCTTGCTCCGCAAGACGACAATGTCTTGCGAGTTCCTGCTGGTTTTTTCCCCTCCCCCCCCTTTTCCTAAGCCACTAAGCTGCTTATCAGCTGATCTGATCAGCAGATAAGCCGCTAAAAGCCGCTAATAGCGCTAATAGCGCTAATAGCGCTAATCCGTCAGTGGGCTTGCTTCGCAAGACGAAAAAACCGCTAGACGAAGAGAATCACAGAACGGATTCTTTTCGTCTTGCGAGGCACCACTGTACAGCCGGTTACGTCTTGTGTGTTTATCAGAGTACAGTATGGCATGGTCAGTAGTGGAGAAGGTCCTTTGCTTACTTAAGCTCTCCTGACGAGAGAGGGGAAGGAAGAGAGAAAGGAGGAGAGAGAGAGAGAGAGAGAGAGAGAGAGAGAGAGAGAGAGAGAGAGAGCGCTCACCTCCTGGGCCTGGGTGTCTAGAAACATCCCTCATCCTTCTACAGGTCTATCTGCATCACAGGCTCAGAACTGTGTGAGAGAGGCCAGGGATCCCTAACAGAGAATGCTCCGCATCTTCACCAAAGTACAGTTCCCATAATTCTTAGGAGGGAAGCTGTGACTGTTAAGCTGGTATCACGCCAAAATATCTCCAATGCTTGACTGCTTGACTGAGGTCAGCTACTGAGATTGCAGGTCGGTTTGACCCTCAGGGACTCTTCCAACTCTACAATTCCTTGGTTCTAAAAGCTACAGAGTATGCAGGTATGAGTGCGAACGCTCCCTTAAAATACCAGACTGAACAATCTCTTTCCTTTTACTACCTGTGTGTGTTTCTGCTCTGCACACACAACTTCTCTCCATCGTTTTTCCCCGAGGAGAGAAATGAGGTTGTTCACAGGTGAGGTGATGCTGCGGTTGCTAGGTAACCACAACAGGTTGCTTCTCCCTTCTCCAAGAAAGGGCAAAATGGCAAACTGAAAGCCTGAAGCGCAGCCATAATCACCTTGCACTTTCTCTCTTGGATCTTTGTCCCATCCATCCAACAGCTTCCCACGGCAGCCTTACGCTACCCAATCAATCAAAAACACAGTAAAAACATTGAAAACATACACCAGATACCAGCAAAACAGGCAATTTTGATATATAAAGGAAGCTTGTGTGAAACCCTCAGAAGAACTAAAAGCCTTGAAAACGGTGCTGAAATGACCTCAATCTAGCCACTGGATAGAGCATCCTCCCTGGATAAAGCATTCCACTGTCAAGGTGCCACCACCGGGTAGCCCCTTCCCCCTGGGTAACTGCCTGCCTCATCTCAGTTAACTGGGAAATGAAGATCTCTGTGGAGCCAGTGAGTCCTTCAGATCTGCTGCTCTCAAGCCATGAAGGTTTTTAAAGCAATACCTGATCTATTTGGCTGAGAACGCAACCAGCAAAGTGGAAGTTGCATCCACTGAGCACTGTGCTTCTTTTCAGCATTTATATGCCCACAAGTCTTTAATGGGTGCGAAATGGAAGAACTTCCCACAATCCACTCAAACCAATGGGCTTAAGCAATATTTCACTCTGTATTGGTTTGTGAACCCAAGTATGACTGCGTAGCTATCTAACTGGAATTAGCACGACCCTTCTTTGGGAAAGTGCTTGAGAGGGTGGTGGCTGTTCAGTTCTGGGTGGAAACTGATAATCTGGAGTCGTTCCAGTTTGAGTTCAGCCCTGGTTTCAGGACCAAATCAGCTCTGGTCACTCTTGAACTTTGTCAACCCAGTAGCCAATCACACCATTCAAAGTTGGAGCTAACTCTTTTATTACGAAAAGTGTGATATTCACAGACTTGGCGGAGTGTCATGCCTAATGAGCTCATCTCCGGTAGGTTTTGCCCCCATGAAACAGTTGCTGAAACTGACGGTCCCCATCTCTCCACAGCTGCCTAAGTCCCCTCTTCTCCAGAGTTAATTCCCAACCAGAGACTGTGTCTGCATGAAGCCAACCTCTCTTCTGCCCTTTTCAGGTCTCCCGTAAGCTGTACACCAGCTCCTTCAGCCAGTAAAGTGAGATGAGCGCTGCAACCCCAGAGTCGTCCGCGACTGGACCTAATGGTCAGGGGTTCCTTTACCTAAGCTTGGTGGCATGGAAAAGTTTTCAGCAGACATTTAGATGAACATTCAACAGGGCTGGGTTGATGACACTAAAAACTCGAATTCCAGTTGCTGCCGGAAGAGCCTCACCAGTGACCAATGATGCTCCTGCAGATAGTTCACTGATGGCATAAAGGTAAAGGGTAAAGGGACCCCTGACCATTAGGTCCAGTCGTGGCCGACTTTGGGGTTGCGGCACTCATCTCGCTTTATTGGCTGAGGGAGCCGGTATACAGTTTCCGCGTCATGCGGCCAGCATAATTAAGCTGCTTCTGGCGAACCAGAGCAGCGCACGGAAACACCGTTTACCTTCCCGCTGGAGCAGTAACTATTTATCTACTTGCACTTTGACGTGCTTTCAAACTTCTAGGTTGGCAGGAGCTGGGACCGAGCAATGGGAGCTCACTCCGTCGCAGGGATTCGAACCACCGACTTTCTGAACGGCAAGTCCTAGGCTCTGTGGTTTAACCCACAGCGCCAGCCGTGTCACCAATGGCATACAAGCTCACAAATGATAGGAATAGCACAGCCATGCCAGGTGAAGATGGGCTCGCATGTTGCGCTATTAGCACTGCAATTGGGGCAGTGTGTCAGTGTGCAAAAGTGGTCAATTTAGGCGTCATGGTGAAAAATGGAAAGACCCATAGTTTTATGCAAAAGTCTTTATTTAACAATGCCCTCCTTGTGCCTTCCATAAGTAGAAAAAAATACTTCAGCTTTTGGTTATTGGTTTCATACAGAGCAGCATTACACAAGATGTGGTACTGACAGATCCCCTGTGACCCCCCCCCATGCCATATTGTCCACCCGAAAGCCTCTCCCAGGTATGCACTACAATACTTGCATCACACTCAATACAACAACCTCCCATTGTCTTCATGGTGGCCCATTTTCTTTCTACGTGGTGGTTGGCATGTCGTTCTCTGTTGCAGCAGGAGTGGCTGGGTCAGGTTCTGGGGCATACTGGTATTTGTTGACAAAATGGTCCACGAGACGCTGCCTGGTTGCTGCCACTTCTTTCTCATAGGCATTTATTACACTTTGCCCAGTTTTGCTCTGGAGGAGAAAGGGGGTAGATTTTATTTAGTTGCCGTTTTTGAAGTTAAATACCGCAAGCAGCTACTTTAGATATTGCAAGATACGGCAAGGAGCCTGGAATTGCCAGTGCCTCATGCTCACTGTCCCCCTGCGTGGGGTGGTTGCATCTGAAAATGGGGACTTCTGACATGCTGCCCAGAGGTATATGCACACAGTTGCTATGAATCCACTCCCGAACTACAGGGGGGGGGGTTGCGGGCACACGCCCCATTCACACTCTTGCGGGGCTGGCGCCAGCCCCGCGGGACTCAGGGAGTCCATCAATATTCATATCTGGTAGCACCAGCCAATGGGCTGGCGCTAGAGGCAGGGCTACCGGGGGGCACTTAAGGTCAGGGCAGCCCTGGCTCACCCCCTTTTCCTCCTCCGCAGCAGCCGCGGTTTCCCACCCACCCACCCTTTAGGTAGGCATTCTGACTTTGCTATGGGCTTTGGCTGGTCGCCGCAAGGGGCCTGGTAGGAGTTTTTCCATTTGGCTAATTGGATGAATTTTGAAGCCACTTGGTTTTTTCGCCTACCTCGTAGCAAAACGTCACAACTCTTTGGTTTTGGTGGTTAGGCATTGGCCGGGGTATTGTTATGCAAATGAGGATGGGGGGAGGATCGCCATCACCTCCCCCCAATGCTTGGAGGGTAGTTCGTTAAAGGACTCTGGGGGGCGTCGCCTCATCCGAAACCTACGGAGGCTAGGGCCTAAAGCGCACTCCCGAGCGCTAACCCCTTGGGGAGCGTCTACGGATGTACATATGGGGGGCTCCCCCTGTTGGTGCTTAACCCTCCCCGGTTAGACCGGATAGACTGTTAGGGCCAATGCCTAAGGCCAATACCGCTCTTACCTGTAATCAATAAAGTTGTGGCCATTTTTCGCCCATCAACCTAAATTCTTGTGTCTGGTGTCGTTTATTCCATCTGTGGGAGGGGGCGGGTATCGCCACGCAAAAGGGGCACCTTGCACACCTCTGGGGGGGTGATAAGGGGCACTAGAGAAGTGGTACAGGGAACCAAAAGCATGAAGTGCAGGCGGCAAACATTTTGTGCATGTCCGATTGATATGCAGCTGCCAATGCGCAGGTCATTTGGGACCTGGAAGGGGGCACTCTTATCCACATTCCACCAATAATAATATACCGGTAATAATAAAATTTTATTTATATCCCGCCCTCCCCAGCTGAAGCCGGGCTCAGAGCAGCTAACAACAGTAAAAGTAACACAGTTTACATAAAATCACAATCAATCAATTAAAATACATTCCAAAATCAGTTCATTCTAAAATCAATTCTGAATCAAATTAATGGCAACCATTGGGCTAGAGTTCTATGAGGATTACAGAAGGAGAGAGGGGGTCAGACTGTGCCTTGGCCAAAGGCCTGGTGGAACAGCTCTGTCTTGCAGGTCCTGTGGAAAGATGTCAAGTCCCGCAGGGCCCTAGTCTCTTGTGGCAGAGCGTTCCACCGGATCGGGGCCACGGCCGAAAAAGCCCTGGCTCTGGTTGAGGCCAGCCTAACCTCCCAGTGGCCTGGGATCTCCAAGATGTTTTTATTTGAAGACTGTAAGGTCCTCTGTGGGACATACCAAGAGAGGCGGTCCCGTAGGTACGAGGGTCCTAGGCCGTATAGGGCTTTAAATGCCTGCAGGGGCCAGGATAGGAACTCCCCTGCAAAATGTTGCTGCCTGTTACTTCAGACCAGTTGTTCCAGTGGCAAGATTTTCTCCAACCCTTTCCTACTTGAGTTAGGTCAGAGCTCTTTACCGCTGAATCAGAGCCAATGGCAATCTGCTGAAGACCTGAATTGCTGTTTGCCACACCTCAGCCTTAAGAAGCGGCGTTTTCTCAGGGACAACTTGAGTTAAAAAAGGAACATTCAGAAAACATGGGCCTTTGCCTGGAAGGCGCAGAGAAAAAAAGGTAAGTATGGACAAGCTCTTAGACACAGAGATGCCAAGATTTACATGAGCTAGTGGACAGCCAAAATTCATTTTGGTGCAAATTTCCAAAGCCCACAGATATCCGTGTCTTTACTTACAAGAAAGATCCTGACCCGCTCCATCTCTAGTTCGTAGTATTCTTCAACTGTCAGGTCGTCAAAACTCTTAGAAAGGGACAGAAACCCACAAGAGTCTCCGGCACGCTTGGAGTGCTCCAGCCTGCAGTGGGAACAGTAAGATGGCAAGTGAGCAGCTTAAGAGTACCAAGAGAGATTAGAGGAATTTTGTCCTCGTCCCTCCGTTTCACTTCAATAAGATAATAATAATAATAATAATAATAATAATAATAATAATAATAATAATATATTTATACCCTGCCCATCTGGCTGAGTTTCCCCAGCCACTCTGGGCGGCTCTCAATCAAGTGTTAAAAACAGTACAGCGTTAAATATTAAAAACTTCCCTAAACAGGGCTGCCTTCAGATGTCTTTTAAAGATAGTATAGCTGCTTATTTCCTTCACATCTGAAGGGAGGGTGTTCCACAGGGCGGGCGCCACTACCAAGAAGGCCCTCTGTCTGGTTCCCTGTAACCTCACTTCTCGCAATGAGGGAACCGTCAGAAGGCCCTCGGCACTGGATCTCAGTGTCTGGGCTAAACGATGGGGGTGGAGACGCTCCTTCAGGTATACAGGACCGAGCACCAACACTTTGAATTGTGCTCAGAAACGTACTGGGAGCCAATGCAGATCTCTCAGAACTGGTGTTATGTGGTCCCGGCGGCCACTCCCAGTCACCAATCTAGCTGCCGCATTCTGGATTAATTGCAGTTTCCGGGTCACCTTCAAAGGTAGCCCCACGTAGAGCGCGTTGCAGTAGTCCAAGCGGGAGATAACTAGAGCATGCACCACTCTGGCGAGACAGTCCATGGGCAGGTAGGATCTCAGCCTGCGTACCAGGTGGAGCTGATAGACAGCTGCACTGGACACAGAATTGACCTGTGCCTCCATGGACAGCTGTGAGGCCAAAATGACTCCCAGGCTGCACACCTGGTCCTTCAGGGGCACATTTACCCCATTACGGACCAGGGAATCCCCCACACCCGCCCGCCCCCTGTCCCCCCAAAACAGTACTTCTGTCTTGTCAGGATTCAACCTCAATCTGTTAGCCACCATCCATCCTCCAACCGCCTCCAGACACTCACACAGGACCTTCACTGGTTCTGATTTAAAGGAGAGGTAGAGCTCTCTACCTGTAACGATTGAGATTGGTGTAAAGATCTGTAACGATTGAGATTGGTGCTTTTCTAGCTAACCTGCATCAGCCAAGGTGCAGGAAGAGAGTGTAATCCAAATAGAAAGGCAGTCTTATCCAGGGATCCCCACTTGGTATTTCATACAGTTTTCACCTTGGGCAATTGCTAGGCCAGAGAACCCCGCTGGGTCTTTCTTACCAGGGATCGTGATCTGGCTCCCAGCCCTCCAACTCTATTAAGCAGAAGAAACACTTTGCCAGGTCAGGTTCATTTGCTCCTGGACAGTGGATCAAGCCAGCCCTGGCCATCTGAATGAGAAGAGCAGAAGAACACGCTGAAGACATTGGCAGGGAAGCTATATTGCGCAACGTGGGGTGATTCTTGCCATCCTGACACCTCGGGCGCCTTGAATGTGCCACTCTTTGGACTCTGACAGCTGAGAATATTTTCTTCCCCATGCTGAAAGTTAACAAGTATAAATCATGTAATCATAGAATTGTAGAGCTGCAAGGGAGTCACCTAGTCCAACCCTCTGCAAAGCAGGATTTTTTTTGTCCAGTGTGAGACTTGAACCCGTGACGCTTAGATTAAGTGCCTCGTGCCCTCCCAACTGAGCTACCCAAGTTTAAGTAAGATAGATTTGCAATTCTGCAAATCATGTATTTGCATGGCTCTGAAGAAAATGAGGTGCTCCCTGCTGCCGTATTTTAAAGGCTTGGTAGCAGGTCTTATAAAGGGACACGGGTGGCGCTGTGGGTTAAAGCCTAGGACTTTTCGATCAGAAGGTTGGAGGTTCGAATCCCCGTGACGGGGCGAGCTCCCGTTGCTCGGTCCCAGCTCCTGCCCACCTAGCAGTTTGAAAGCATGTCAAAGTGCAAGTAGATAAATAGGTACTACTCCGGAGGGAAGGTAAACGGCGTTTCCGTGTGCTGCTCTGCTTCGCCAGAAGCGGCTTAGTCATGCTGGCCACATGACCCGGAAGCTGTATGCCAGCTCCCTCAGCCAATAAAGCGAGATGAGCGCCGCAACCCCAGAGTCGGCCACGACTGGACCTAATGGTCAGGGGTCCCTTTACCTTTACCTTTAGCAGGTCTTATATTAAAGTTATGCTCCTCTCACGAGTTGTGACCCAAGTACCTCCTGCTTAGCTTGATCACAGTAACTTGTCCAGTTTCTGCTACCCCAAGATCCAAGCTCTTCAACTTTACATCCAGCAGACCTCATTTAACGTGCAAGGTAAAGTAAAGTTCTGTAAAGGTTTTGCTCTGCTGGTTCCTTGCAAGATTTATCTACCTTACGAGAGAGTGGTGTGCTTCTTTAATTTTGCACATTCAGTAGCGTTTGTCTGCTCTTTACCAGAACCCCAAGGCATAGCTGTCAACTTTCAGATTTGAAAATAAGGGATCAGCAGCCTCACCTGTCCCGGGGACAGTCTACGGGATATCTAACAATCCAGGATAGCAGTGGGAAGCAGCGGGAAACGGCACTGGAATAAGGGAATATCCTGCAAAAAAGGGAAGGTTGACAGCTATGCCCCAAGGTTCTCGTTTCCCCAACCTTAAGTACAGTCCTGCACATTTCCACATCCATTTGCTATTAAAAAGAAACATTCTTGTGAAAATTGATCAGTATTAGAGAGTGAATTTCTCCTAACAGACATTATTGTTTGCAGTCTTGCCCAACATACACATTTCTGCAAAGGCATTTCCCCTAATACAGAGCATCTTCATATGATACTTTCAACAATATAGGTATTTTTGAAGTACACACTTTTCTCCAGCATATTCATTACTTGGGTGAAGACCTCATAAAATTCAGAGAACTGCGAATTTCAAAGGATGACTTGTTTTGATTTACATATTGTTTTAGAAAGTCAGATTATGTAGGTTCACTTTTAAATGCAAATTGAATCACATTTTTGCCCTCCTTCTCTGCTTAGCCAAGGTACCAGAGCCAAGCGTGCAAGTCCTTTCACATAAAAATCCCCTCTTGGTCTTCTCTCCACCTCTCCCCACCCCCTGGGATCCTTTTAGGGAAAGAAGGAAGCTTTTTTAGTCTTTATGGTTAGACATTTGGGAGGCAGAAGTTCTTGCTAATCTACTTCAAGTCACTGAGATCCAACAGCAGATCCCCATTTATCTTCTGCCCACTCCTGACCTATAGGCAGTGGCGTAGCGTGGGGGGTGCCAGGGGTGCCGGCCGCACCGGGCGCAACATCTGGGGGGGCGCGCTCGCTGCCTCCGGAGTCGCCGAAGAGCCTCGGGCGCAGGCTGTAGCGGAGCCGCATGTCTCGCGGAACCGCCGAGCTGTGCACGCGTCTGGGCTGAAGGCGCCCGGCAGGCAGCGGCTCTCAGCGCTCGCCGCGGAGGACGCGCCAGGCAGCCCCTCTTCACAGCCCCGCCTCCGCCGGTGCTGCTGCAGCTGCTGGGCAGTTGCATTTTCCTCGCCTCTCTGCCCCCCTCCTCCTCCGGGCAAGCGTCGTTGTTTGGGCGGCAGCGCCAGCGGCAACTCGCGGGTTAGGGGGGGCGCAAATTACTTGCCTTGCCCCGGGTTAGGGGGCGCAAATTACTTGCGTTGCCCCGGGTGCTGAGAACTCACGCTACGCCGCTGGGGGGCGCAAATTACTTGCCTTGCCCCGGGTTAGGGGGCGCAAATTACTTGCGTTGCCCCGGGTGCTGAGAACTCACGCTACGCCGCTGCCTATAGGGTTTGTAATAGCTAGAAAATAAAACCTCTGGGATTTGTAATAGCTACAAGGTAAAACCGCAGGATGATGCAGGATTTTGGCGTAGGCAGGTGAGCAACAGAGCGTACCTTAAACCCTTTTCATCCTTAACCTGCAAGGATACTGTCAAAAGAGACAAGCAAAAATGCTACTGAGATGAGATAAACTCTCTTAGGGAATTTAAGGAGTTTTGCTCACTTAAAAAACAACAACCCTGGACCTTCTTCAAGATAGTCTCCATCCCAAAACCACTGAAAGACAGCCTCAAAGTAGAATCATACCACCCAATCTCATGAATAAACCAAGACTACAAGATACTCACCTCAGTCTTGGCCAACCACTTAAAAAATTTCCTACACAAGTTAAAAGCCTCAGACCAGACTGGCTTCATCCCTGGTCGCAATATAACAGACCCCATTACTGAATCTGATTGAACACAGCAAGGCAACTAAACTCCCACTGACAATCATGTCCCTAGACATCCTCAAAGCTTTTGATTGCTTAGAGTGGTAATACCTATTAGCAGTGCTAACTAACATGAAATTTGGTCCTAACTTCTTACAAACCCTCAAACAAATATACTCCTGAGTCTCAGCAAAATGCAGGACTAACAGTATGGACGTCAATACCATAGCAACCCAAAGAGGCACAAAACAAGAATGCCTGCTATCTCCCTTCCTATTCATCCTGGCTCTGGAACCCTTAGCAATCCAAATCCGAGCAGCCACAGACATCAAGGGAGTGGAAATAAAAGGCAGAACCTATAAATTAGGGCTCTTGGCAGACGACTTAATGGTCACAACACCAGACCCCATAAACACAGCAACCTCTCTAATCAGAGAACTCAACACATTTGCAATGGTGCCGGGCCTACAGGTAGATTTTGCAAAGTCCGAGGCTATGTGTTTCAACACCCTGCCACCCTGCCCAAAAATAATTTGCCAAGATAAAACTTTGTTGCCCCAAGTTCAGATACCTAGGGGTACAAATAACCAGAAACCTCAGCAAATTATACCTTCACAACTACAACCCCTTGTGATGACAGATCAACAAAGACCTGAAGAGATGGAACAACACCAACTTCACTCTCTCAGGCAAAATAGCCATGATCAAGATGATCACCCTCCCAAAATTAACCTACCTATTCCAAACCCTCCCAATCAGGATTCCCCCAGCCCAGCTTCGCAAATGGCAGAAAAAATTACTCATTTATCTTCTCACACACAAAAAACAAAAACAAAACAAGAATAAGCCCCAAATACCCGCAACTCCCCTCCCCAACTCAGTAGCACTTAAGAAGAGGAGGAGTTTGGATTTGATACCCCGCCTTTCACTCCCTTTAAGGAGTCACAAAGCGGCTAACATTCTCCTTTCCCTTCCTCCCCCACAACAAACACTCTGTGAGGTGAGTGGGGCTGAGAGACTTCAGAGAAGTGTGACTGGCCCAAGGTCACCCAGCAGCTGCATGTGGAGGAGCGGAGACGCGAACCCGGTTCCCCAGATTACGAGACTACCGCTCTTAACCACTACACCACACTGGCTGACCTACAAAAGCTGGTTTTCTTATGTGATTGATTAAGTAGACCTACACTTTCAGGAGTACACTTGCAGTTCTCTTTAAAAGGCCAGCATGCAAAGCTGCTCAAGCGATTCTCATAGTAATGCATGCTTCTATATTCAAGCAAGCACTTGGAGTTTGAGTTGACTTTGTTCAGCACAGTCTCCATTTCTGTGACTCCTTAGCAGCGTTTCCCCTGTCACGACTTACCTCTTTATATATAAGGCACTGCAAGAAGCTGACTTGATTGGTCTCCCCTGTGAACATCAACATAAATGAGCGAGGGGGAGCCCCACCCAAAGCGATCTGCAGTTGTCGAAAAAGGAAAACTGTGGCAAAAAAATTAAAAGAGATAGCAGCCAAGCCCTGTTTGGTTTGTTCTGCTCAAATACTTTATTAAAAATATTTTTACTCTGCTTTTCAACCAAAAGAAAAGGCTCCTGCAGTGACTTAGCATGATCAATAATAAGCTTATGCTTACAATAACACAACACAAAAGGAAAAATGGCTTGCTGGGAGAAGGAAAAGAAAAACCCCTCAGGCACTAGTTTTCAGTTACAAGGTTTCTGTAAGTTTTCTTTCTGGTACGAAGGGGGAAAGCCAGCTCACTACAACTGTCCTTTCTTTGGCTGATTAGTCCAACCATTGAAGGCAGCCCTGTTTAGGGAAGTTTTTAATGTTCAATGTTTTATCGTGTTTTTAATTTTCTGTCGGGAGCCGCCCAAACAGGCACTTGGAGTTTGAGTTGCTCTCGCCCAGGGAAGTCTCCATTTAAGAATCCAATTCTGTGACTTCTTAGCACCCTTTCCCTGACATGACTTATATTTAAAATCATATAGATGTGATTCTATTCTGTGAACTGCCCTGAGACTCCCAGGTATAGGGCGGTATACGAATTCAATAAAATAAAATAAAGGTAAACATGAGTGCATTGGGATAGGGGGTGGCAAAGGTGATGATAGTAGGATCTTGTCTCCTAATTTTCGTTACTTGCACAATCTTCTATCTAGCTCAACTGGTAGAGAATGAGGCTCTTAATCTCAGGGTTATGTGTTTGAGCCCCATGTTGGGCAAAATATATTTTCATTGCAGTGGGTTGAACTAGATGACCTTCCAACTCCACAATTCTACGATTCCTGGTCAAGTTCCTACATAGATTGTTCTCGTTATGAAGATTCAGGAGTGTTAGGTTGTCCTGTGGTTCTGAAAAGAAATTGTATCTGGGATTTTATTGAGCTGTGTTTGAGAAATGCTTATTAAAGGTGCGCCTTCCCTTTAGCCATTCATTTGCTTCCCTCTGGTGTTGAAATGTACGTATTGCTCTATAACAGCCTTCCAGGATGAGGATCCTGCAGGTGTTGCTGAAGTACAGCTCTTCCCGTTCCTGAATTTTGGCCATGCTGCCTAGGACTGAACGGTGCAGAAGTTTTAACAGCATTTGCAGGGCCACAGGTACTCCACCCCCATTCATGCAACTGTGAGTAATAATACAAAAGGGACAAATACGACCACAATGTATGACTTCTTAGCAAATTCTAGTTACAGGTAGGTAGCTGCATTGGTCTGCCGTAGTTGAAACAAAATAAAAAAATTCCTTCCAGTAGCACCTTAAAGGTAAAGGGACCCCTGACCATTAGGTCCAGTTGCGGGTGACTCTGGGGTTGCGGCGCTCATCTCACTTTATTGGCCGAGGGAGCAGCTTCCGGGTCTTGTGGTCAGCATGACTAAGCTGCTTCTGGCGAAACCAGAGCAGCGCACGGAAACGCCGTTTACCTTCCCGCTGGAGTGGTACCTATTTATCTACTTGCACTTTGACGTGCTTTCGAACTGCTAGGTTGGCAGGAGCAGGGACAGAGCAACGGGAGCTCACCCCGTCGCGGGGATTCGAACCGCCGACCTTCTGATCGGCAAGTCCTAGGCTCTGTGGTTTAACCCACAGTGCCACCCGCGTCCCTAGGAGCACCTTAGAGACCAGCCCAAGTTTGTTATTGGTGTGAGCTTTCGTGTATCTGAAGCAGTGTGGATGCACACGAAAGCTCATACCAATAACAAACTTAGTTGGTCTTTAAGGTGCTACTGGAAGGAATTTATTTTTATTTTCTTAGCAAATTGGAATAGTTAGGTGGCCAAAGGCAAATGTAGAGATTCTTATTTTTTTTAGGAAGTTCTTCTTCTTTTAAAAAAAATATTTTTATTGAACAATTTCAACATAACAAATTATCCGTTAGGAAGTTCTTCAAATAGATTGCTCCTGTTCTATTCCTGTCTCGGCTCCTAGGCCAGGACCCGCCCCCCCCACGCCCGATTGTTTATTCAATTTGCTATATCTTTCGTTGCCACATGAAGCATATGATAAGAGAGAAAATGGCCAGGCCACAATGGACCTCCCTCCCCCACCCAAAAAACCCCCTCCGCTACTTTCTTTCTTTGGTGGCACTTTCCACCAAGCTCCCAGACAGTGGGGAACAGTGGATTGTGGCAGTTTTGTATGTGGTTTTTTAATAAATATTTTTATTACATTTTACATAATAAATTTAATTTCAACATATCTTTTTTTATAATAATCTTTATCAGTTTCCCACAT
Source organism: Podarcis liolepis (assembly GCF_965112155.1). Taxonomy (NCBI): domain Eukaryota; kingdom Metazoa; phylum Chordata; class Lepidosauria; order Squamata; family Lacertidae; genus Podarcis; species Podarcis liolepis. The sequence continues at coordinate 120,891,161 of NC_139554.1, forward strand.
ACACATATATACATAGATAACAAGTCATACAAAACAAAAGCAATAAAAGGAAAAGAAAATACAATATATTACAATTAAATAATTACAATGCAAAACTTCCAATCATGCTCATGATACTGCTTATATTGCCAATGTTTCCTTGCACAGATTTATATTATTTCATATTATTTTTATATAATCCGATACAATATCTAATACGCTTTTTGCTTACAAGTATCAATCTAGTTCTGCAAGTATGTTGTTGCTTGTACAATACAATTTTAGATATTCCTTAAATATTTACCATTCTCCGTATACTTTCTGGTTTGACACTCCTCTGACTCTTCCCGTCAGTTTTGCTAGTTGCAGGTACTCTATCATAAGAGTCTGCCACTCTGTTAGCGTTGGTAGTGTTTCATTTTTCCAGTTTCTTGCCACTATTATTCTAGCTGCCGTGATTGCATACATGAACAACAGTCTTATAACTTAAAAAAATTCTATTGGTTGTTGTTGTTGTTTAGTCATTTAGTCGTGTCCGACTCTTTGTGACCCCATAGACCAGAGCACGCCAGGCACACCTGTCTTCCACCAGTGGCGTAGCGTGGGGGGTGCAGGGGGGGCTGACCGCACCGGGCGCAACATCTGGGGGGGGGCGCGCTCGCACTCGCAGCTCTCTGCCCCTACCTGGCTCACTCACTCTCTCTCACTGCAGTGCTGGCTGTGCGAATCTGATCCGAGCCGCTGGGTAGCCGCCCACTGTGGAGGGGGTGTGTGCCAGGCGTGCGGTGCGGAGAGAGAGCGAGGGACTATCTGGGGGAGGGACAGTGCAGCGGCCGCCCAGCGCAGCGCTGAGCGCGGGAGAGAACCACACCAGACCAGACCAGGCAGCAGCAAGAAGAAGCTGGCAGCGGCGGCAGGTTAGGGGTTAGGGGGTGCAAATTACTTGCCTTGCCCCGGGTTAGGGGGCACAAATTACTTGCCTTGCCCCGGGTGCTGACAACCCACGCTACGCCGCTGTCTTCCACTGCCTCCCGCAGTTTGGTCAAACTCATGTTAGTAACTTCAAGAACACTGTCCAACCATCTCATCCTCTGTCGTCCCCTTCTCCTTGAGCCCTCAATCTTTCCCAACATCAGGGTCTTTTCCAGGGAGTCTTCTCTTCTCATGAGGTGGCCAAAGTATTGGAGCCTCAGCTTCAGGATCTGTCCTTAGTATACCTATTAAGAAGATCTCTGGTCTTTTTTTAAATTTAAATTTAAATAGTTTTTTGAGTTCACTGTAAATGTTGTTCCAAAATTCACGGATAACTACACAGTTCCACCACATGAAAATATGACCCTATGCCCTTTTTGCATCTCCAGCATGTTGGTGACCTGCCTTTATACATTTTAGCAAGTTTTAAAGTGGTATGGTGCCATCTGTATAGCATCTTCATAGTGTTTTCCCTGAGGTTGTAGCAGGATAATTTGAACATATCAGTCACCTTCACATGGAGGCACTTTTGAAAGGGAGCCGAGCTCAGCTTCCATCCATAGTGGCTGCCAGCCACCGTAAGTTACCCAAAACGAAATGCCCTTGCCCATAGATCTTTGAAATCTGTGGGTTTTATACATTGGCCATCGTACCCAAAAAATTCATGAGAGCCTTACAAGATCAGTGCATATTCAGCAAATGGTGTCCATATGATTATGTCTCTGTGCACATCATACCCTTCAACATTTATGTGATGAAAATCAAGGACATCCTAGTCTATTATTATTATTATTATTATTATTATTATTATTATTATTATTAGGACGTGGGTGGCGCTGTGGTCTAACCCACTGAGCCTCTTGGGCTTGCCCATCGGAAGGTCGGCAGTTCAAATTCCCATGACGGGGTGAGCTCCCGTTGCTCTGTCCCAGCTCCTGCCAACCTAGCAGTTCGAAAGCACACCAGTGCAAGTAGATAAATAGGTACCGCTGCGGTGGGAAGGTAAACAGCGTTTCCGTGCGCTCTGGTTTCCGTCACGGTGTTCTGTTGTGCCAGAAGCAGTTTAGTCCTGCTGGCCACATGACCCAGAAAGCTGTCTGTGGACAAACACCAGCTCCCTCGGCCTGAAAGCGAGATGAGCGCTGCAACCCCATAGTCGCCTTGGACTGGACTTAACCATCCAGGGGTCCTTTACCTTTTTTACCATTATTATTATTATTATTATTATTATTATTATTATTATTATTACTACTACTACTACTACTACTACTACTACTACTACTACTGAAGGAGCGTCTCCACCCCCATCATTCTACCCAGACACTGAGGTCCAGCACCGAGGGCCTTCTGGCGGTTCCCTCACTGCGAGAAGCCAAGTTACAGGGAACCAGGCAGAGGGCCTTCTCGGTAGTGGCACCCGCCCTGTGGAACGCCCTCCCACCAGATGTCAAAGAGAACAACAACTACCAGGCTTTTAGAAGACATCTGAAGGCAGCCTTGTTTCGGGAAGCTTTTAATGTTTGATGTATTATAGTATTTTAATATTCTTTTGGAAGCCGCCCAGAGTGGCTGGGGAGGCCCAGCCAGATGGGCGGGGTATAAATAAATTATTATTATTATTATTATTATTATTATTATTATTATTATTATTATTATTATTACAGTGGTACCTCAGGTTACAAACACCTCGGGTTACAAACACTTTGGGTTACAGATTCCGCTAACCCGGAAGTAGTACCTCGGGTTAAGAACTTTACCTCAGGATCAGAACAGAAATCGCGCAGCAGCAGTGTGGTGGCAGCGGGAGGCCCCATTAGCGAAAGTGGTACCTCAGGTTAAGAATGGTTTCAGGTTAAGAATGGACCTCTGGAACGTATTAAGTATTATTACCGGTACTACTACTACTACTACTACTGTTAACCCCATAATTTTCATAGTGAATTGCCTACTTGCAGAAGACCATTGTACTATATGGCAGACCAGTCTGGATTTCAAAGGAGGTGGGGAAATACAATATCACAATGAGCAGATCTAAGCCTAAGGCGTTTACCTTATCAATACCTTATAATGTCGATATAATCAATATGCTGCCCTTCAGATATTCTTGGACTTCAACTCCCATCTGCCCCAGTCAGCATAGCCCATGGTCATGATTGGTGGGAGTTGTAGTCCCAGCAACATCCCGAGGGCACCAGGTTGGCTAATCCCAGATATGGTGCATATTACACCATCAACACCGTTGCCTTTGAGGAGCAGGAAACCTAGCAACATCTGCTGCCATCCTTTTACACTAAATGTTGTTTCGACCAGTTGAGAAATTTCCCTTTTTGAGATGGTTTTGAGTAACAGTTTAGAATATGGTTTGGTTGTTTTTTTGGGTCCGTTTTGAAAAGTCATAGAATCATAGAATCATAGAGTTGGAAGAGACCACAAGGGCCATCATAGAATCATAGAGTTGGAAGAGACCACAAGGGCCATCATAGAATCATAGAGTTGGAAGAGACCACAAGGGCCATCGAGTCCAACCACAAGGGCCATCGAGACAAATAACTCCCCCCACAAAAAAACCTAGGTCTCCCCCAACCAACGTTTGAGACTAGCTCCCCTAAATCTAAAAGATGGATTAAACTGCTTATAGGGTGAAATGGAAGGAAGCAAACATACTTTCGAGATGAAGGTGGCAGTGTGTGCTGCTGGATGCAAAACGCCTTCTGCAAACCCTCCCAGCTGAAACAGACTCAGTAAGAAACAAATTGTTTTAAAGGTAGAACTTAATTAGCCGACGCTTCTCTATTCCAGCCCAGCTTCTTCGGGTCCCTAGTGCACTCATTGGGCTTGAAGCTCCCCCCCCCCGCCACCCCCATTTTCAGTGAAAGTGTGTGAAGAATGACTGTCACATCAGGTGGACATGACAGCTCCCTACTGACTGCTGGAAGCAACTCCAGAGGCGGCGGCTTTTTATTCCTTTGCATCACCACCAGGAAATCGCTTCTCGGGCATTAAAAACAAGCTATTGGAAATGTAGCAAATGAAATGAAATGAAATCAAGCCCATAAGCTTGCTGGTACTTTTGCTGACTCTCATCTGCTATATGAAAGGAAATCAAGCCTTTGGTTTTTCAAATGAGGTGTGTGTGTCTGTAAAACCCACTGTTCAGCTAAGCTTTGTTAAGACTGTGAATGGTTCCCATTTGCATCACCCTCATGTCGTTGCATTTATAGTGAAAATGCAGTAGCCAAGTCCAGGGGGCGAGGTGTTTTGGGGCTCTCTCAATATCTGTGGGCAAGGGGCTGAGCCTTCTGAGTGTGGAGGGGGTGGAGGAGGCACCCTACGGTCGGCAGTAGGGATGCGGGTGGCGCTGTGGTCTAAACCACAGAGCCTCTTGGGCTTGCCGATCAGAAGGTCGGCGGTTTGAATCCCAGCGACGGAGTGAGCTCCTGTTGCTCTGTCCCAGCTCCTGCCAACCTAACAGTTCGAAAGCACACCAGTGCAACTAGATAAATAGGTACCACCGTGGCAGGAAGGTAAACGGCATTTCCGTGCACTCTGGCTTCCGTCACGGTGTCCCGTTGCACCAGAAGCGGTTTAGTCATGCTGGCCACATGGCCCAGAAAGCTGTCTGTGGACAAACACCAGCTCCCTCAGCCTGAAAGCGAGATGAGTGCCGCAACCCCATAGTCGCCTTGACTGAAGTTAACCGTCCAGGGGTCCTTTGCCTGTTTACCTTTATGGTTGGCCTTCCTGACCATCGACTTCCTCCAGTCACATGTATGACGTGTGTGTGCCATCACGCATCAGTCAGAGGTCCAACATTCTGGCGCAACCCTCTGAGGAGCCCAGTGTGCCAGTGATATTGCATACGTGAGATGGGCTCTCCTGATGTCGGGGGCCAACTTGGTGCCTCTGGCGTTCCCCATATTCTGGGCAGGGACAGCAAACTCATTCTCTGATACTGTGCACACATTGCCAGCTAAAAATGCAGCTGGGTTCTTCGCTTTCTCAATTTGGACCCAAGCTGGTTGGGGGAAGGAAATACATCAAAATGCAATCAAAACGCCCCGACCTGGCCACAGTGATCCATGCGATGGTCACCTCCAGGCTTGACTACTGGAATTCGTTCTACGCGGGGCTGCCCTTGAAGTTGTCCCAGAAACTCCAGCGGGTGCAGAATGCTGCAGCAAGGCTCCTCACAGGGTCTCTGCCATGAGAGCATATTCACCCAGTGCTTTTCCAGCTGCACTGGCTCCCGGTGGAGTACAGGGTTAGGTTCAAGGTGCTGCTTTTGACTTTTAAAGCCCTTCACGGCCTAGGACCCTCGTACCTATGGGACCAGCTCTCCTGGTATGCCCCACAGAGGACCTTAAGGTCCATATATAGCAACACCCTAGAGGTCCTGGGCCCTAAGGAAGTTAGATTAGCCTCAACCAGAGCCAAGGCCTTCTCAACACTGGCTCCGGCCTGGTGGAACGCTCTGTCTCATGAGACCAGGGCCCTGTGGAATCTGATCTCTTTCCGCAGGGCCTGTAAGACAGAGTTGTTCCACCTGGCCTTTGGCTTAGAATCAGTTTGATTCCCTCCCCCTCTTTCCCCCCCCTTTCTCCTCCTATGAAGAGACTGCTCCCTAATTGTTTTAATGTTGTATCTTAATCTTTTAACTTGCATTTTAATCAACTTGCTTTTATTATTGGTTGTTAGCCGCCCTGAGCCCGGTCTTGGCTGGGGAGGGCGAGGTATAAATAAAAATTTATTTATTTATTTATAATTAATAGTCCATAAGGAACGACAGGATAGATAAGGATTGTGGCGAAGGTCAGATGGTCACTGATTCCCAAACCAGCAGCGGCAGTGCACTGACAGCAGAGTAAACGGGGGTGTGCCCAAAACAGCATCATTCGTGCAGAATCAGGAGGTTATCGGCATCCTCGGGGAACCTTGCGGTTTGCAGAAGTGCAAAACAGTCCTTCTCAGATCTGGGCTTTCCAAGCAGCTGCCTATGTTCTGTTATGTGGAACAGGATTCCTGCTGAGCTATGACACACACCGACTATCTGGAAACGACAGAGGGCACTTGTGTTTCAACAAGTTTTTCCAGCTGGTTGAAAAGGTCTTTGCTGTAGGTGTTCATTTTGTATAATTTTTTTAACCTATCCAGGTGAGGTGGGGTGTTGTTTTAGAAACTATTTTTGTGTGTGTTGTTTTTAATGTCCTGCAGCCCAGGTGGTGTGCAGACCCTGCAACATTTCTCTGTTGAAAACAGGGACCTCCTATAGCATAATACTGTACTAATACGAATAATTTTATTATTCATACCCCATCCATCTGGTTGGATTTCCCTAGCCACTCTGAGTAGCTTTCATCATCTATAAAAATATGATAAACATTAACAAAATTCCCCTATAGAGATGGCTTGGGGGTCAGATAATTCCATACCCTCCAGCATTTCTCTGATGAAAATAGGGATGTCTGAAGGAAAAGTGGGACATTCCGGGATGGATTAAGAAACTGTAATGGCTGTAATTTTAACCAAGTTAAAGCTATAAGTTAAAGCTTTAACCAAGTTAAAGCTATGGTTTTCTCAGTAGTGATCTATGGAAGTGAGAGCTGGACCATAAAGAAGGCTGATCGCCGAAGAATTGATGCTTTTGAATTATGGTGCTGGAGGAGACTCTTGAGAGTCCCATGGACTGCAAGAAGATCAAACCTCTCCATTCTGAAGGAAATCAGTCCTGAGTGCTCACTGGAAGGACAGATCGTGAAGCTGAGGCTCCAATACTTTGGCCACCTCATGAGAAGAGAAGACTCCCTGGAAAAGACCCTGATGTTGGGAAAGATGGAGGGCACAAGAAGAAGGGAAAGACAGAGGACGAGATGGCTGGACAGTGAGTTTGACCAAACTGCATGAGTTTGGTCAGCATGAGTTTGACCAAACTGCAGGAGGCAGTGGAAGACAGGAGTGCCTGGTGTGCTCTGGTCCATGGGGTCACAAAGAGTCAGATACGACTAAATGACTAAACAACAACAATGGCTTCTCTAAATCTGGGACTGTCCCTGGAAAATAGAGGCACTTGGAGGATCTGCAAATGTATTGCTCTGCTTTTGTTTCAACCACAGCAGCAAGGCCAAGATAGGAGTCTTGACATCTGGGCAGCCAGGGACCTCCATCCACGCTGCCCAGGCTTGCACACCTTGGAAGGTCACTTCAGTGCTGCTAACACAGCGGTTTGACTTCACACCCAGAGGCACAGTTCATTGTCTCTTGAGGAAGAAGGATGCCAAGAACATATGCATGTGTGTATAACAGCCACATGGCATGGCATCATCATCATCATCATCATTTGTTGAGTTTATATACCGTCCTACACCTGGAGGTCTCAGGGCGGTTCACAGAAAAGATCACGACGTATATAATTAGAATAAAAACAACAACCCAATAACACACATACACACCCGAAAAGAGCCACATTTTAAAAGGGCATAGGATGTCAAACAGATCAACCAAAGGCCTGGTTAAAAAGGAAAGTTTTTGCCTGGCGCCTAAAGGTGTATAATGAAGGCACCAGGCGAACTTCCCTGGGGAGAGCATTCCACAAATGGGAGCCACTGCAGAGAAGGACCGTTCTCGTGTTGCCACCCTCTGGACCTCTCGAGGAGGAGGCACACGAAGGAGGGCCTCAGAAGATGATCTCAGGGTCCCCGTAGGTTAATATGGAAAGAGGCGGTCCTTGAGGTACTGCGGTCCTGAGCTGTTTAAGGCTTTATAGGTCAAGACCAGCACTTTGAATCGGGTCCGGAAACTAATTGGTAGCCAGTGCAGTCAGACCAGGACCAGTGTAATATGTTCAAACCATCTTGCTCCGGTGAGCAACCTGGCTATTGAATTCTGCACCTGCTAAAGTTTCCGAACCGTCTTCAGAGGCAGCCCTACGTATAACGCATTGCAGTAATCTAACCTTGATGTTACCAGAGCATAGACATCAGTAGTTAGGCTATCCCTGTCCAGATAGGGGCATAGCTGGACCACCAGCCAAAGCTGATGGAAGGCATTCCGGGCGACTGAGGCCACCTGAGCCTCAAGCGAAAGCAAAAGATGCAGGAGTACCCCCAAGCTACAAAGAGCGGGCCCATCTTACCCATAGAGGCTAGGGGCGCGGGGCGCCAAGGTGCCAAGTTCTGGAGGGCACCAGGCGAGAGTCTGGGGAACACTGAACGAGTGCGCTGAGTGAGCGAGCGTGTGTGCGCCACTCCCGCCGCTCGTCAGCTCGGTTTTTCCCCTTTTAACCCACAGGCAGCAAATTCTGCAGGGTGCCAGAAGGCTAAAAGGGAAAAAACCGAGCCGACACTCGGCGGGAGAGACGCACGTGCGCTCACTCGGCGCAGGCCCATTCGCTTGGTGTGCTGCCTGCTCTGGCCACTGCGGCACGAAGTGGAGCCGCCCTCCAGCCACTGCCTGCCTCCTCCAGCCCTAAAAAAGGTTGACAAAGGGAAGGGGATCTTTTCACCACAGCACCGGATATACTTAAGACTGCCCTGAAGAGCCAGGGATGGAGTGCTGTAGAACATGAATACAGGGCAGCTGTTCGGAGGAACCCTGGTGTGGAAACAGAGCTCTCTCTCGGGACAGAAGTGGAAGGTGCTTCATTGTTCGACTGTGCTAAACAGTAAGGTACAAATGCAAATATTTTGGAGGAGGGGAAAACATACAATAGCTTTACACACCAGGCTGGCCAGCTTTTATGCAAAATCTGCCTTATGTGCTGGCTGGTTTCCAAGGCTACCGGGTGTCAATAACTAAAACATCCTTTCCCAGCCGTCTTATTCACAGTCAAGTAACAGATCACAAGTAGCTTACAAAGTCATAGGAGAGAATGAACAACCAAACCAAAAGTGATATACTTATTTTGGAATACGCAAGTGGGGGAAACTTGCCCCGTCATAACATCTAAGATTGGAACTATTTGCGTTGAGAAGAGTTTATGAAACCAATACGGTCACTGTGACTTCAACTTATTCCAGGAACTTGTTTTATCAGAGAGGGTATATCAACATGAGAAGATAAGTTTCCTTTTCCTTAGAAACCCTGGGAATTGTGCTGACAGAGTTCTTAGCAACCTCATCATAAAACATAGCAGTTGGTAATGTGAGGCCAGGAGCCTTTTATTTTATTTGTTTTAGAGGATTTCTGCCTGGGCCTCTTCCATTCATAGACTCTGTAAGGCGGCTTACAATAAAATGAAAAAACAACATATATAAGAACACCACCTTTGGCGGTGTTCTTTGGCGATCACTCATAGCTGAGTAAGATTGTCTTCCATAATTACAGTTTTAACAGTGAGTCTGTAAGTGACAGTGGAGGCCAATTGTGGACCCACACGTTCTTCCACAGTGGGGACATAGGGTTTCTGGGTGGGAGTTGATCACAGTGAGGGTTTGCCAAGCGTGCCTTCCTCTTAGCACATTTCTCCTTATCGTCCTGAGTTCGAGCGTCTTCAAAGCCCATGACACCATTGGTAAAGGCTGTTATCCAATTGGAGCGCTTGCAGGCCAGTGTTTCCCAGTTGTCAGTATTTATACTACTTTTTAAAGATTTGCCTTGAGAGAGTCTTTAAACTGTTGACCACCAGCATTACGCTTTCCATTTTTAAGTTCGGAAGAGAGTAGTTGCTTTGGAAGAACACCATACAGGTGTTAAAAGCTGAGATCGAATGGCAGCAAAATATGGCTCGGGGTAGGCGGGAGTCGCGGGTGGGCAGCGTGCTGAATGTCACCCCCCTTGGTGATGACACCTGGGCCAGACCGCACCCACCACACCCACCTTGCTCCGCCCCTGACTCCACTCCAGCTGCCTCCCTTGGAACTCTGGCCAGTCAGGAGCTGTTGCTAGATTAACTGTTTGCTGGCAGGGGGAAAAACATTCAGGGAATCAACCTGCTCAGTAAACAAACTTTTCCGTCACAGATGGCAGATCTCAAGCTCTTTTTGCATACACACAGAATGGGCAGTGGGAGTGGAATATGCCAGCCTAGAGATGGTGTGGCATTTGCCCTCCTAGGTGACATCATGCTGGGTCATAAGAAAAGGGTTAAATGAGTGTGAAGTGATTGACCAGTGGGAACCCAAGGGGAGGAGTTAGAGTTGTTAAGAAGTCAGTCGGGTGTTAGAGAAGAGGGAGGGAGGGAGGATAAGTCTGTGGGTTGGGATAGTTTGATGTGTGAGAGTGGGGGAATCTGTTAAGAGGAGTCAGATAGACAGTCGGGATAATCAGTTAGAAGTTATTAGGAAGGTATAGGCCGGTAAAGAAACTAAGAAAAATTATCTGAAACCATAAACTTGTTAATGCTTATAAAATAAACTTGTTTATTTGGGTTAATGTCAACAACTGTCTGGACCCTGTGTGTACCTGAGAGAAACGGGTTGGTGGCAGCGGGGAAGCAATCACAGTGGTGGCACAGGGATCAATAGACCGTCAAACGTCTGGGGACCCTGTGTGATCACCACAGATGGCATACTTGTTTCCTCCTCAAACCCCACACCACCCTTTCCCTTGTCATGTCTGACACCAGCAGGACTCTGCATTGGGCAGTTCTTACGTCAGATTTCCCATGCTCTGCCTCTTGAACTTAGTTCCTGTTAAGTCGTGGGTTGACATAGCAGCCGGCACAGCGATTTCTTCAAGTAGCTCTTTATTATGGTAAGCTGGAATAGAACTGACTGCGAACAGCTCAGCCGGCCTGTATTTATAGGCAGCCGGCTGTCAACATTGTAACCACAACAGCCCAGAGTTCCCGCCTAAAATAACTGCCGCGGACCTGAGTGAAAACTATCTACAGACCTGAGTGAAAACTATATACAGTATCCCCCTGTTGGCCCAGGGTGAAACTACACTACATAACAGTTCCAGTTGAAATCAATGGGACCTGCTGCAACTAACTTACCTTGCCCTCTTGATTCAGTGGGACATATCTCAAGTGCACCACGCCTGACTCTTAACTCCCTGAATGCAGCTCAGTAGAGGATATGGTTGATTCTAGTCTGTAGCTCAAAATCAACAAATTCTGATAATGTAAGGCTAAGGAGACAATAAGCTTTTCCTGCAGATCAGGCAGGGAGGGGGGAAGTTTTGTTCGAAGCGCTGTTTTCAGTCTCGTTTAAACAGCGTCATGTCTAAAAATAGGGAATAAACCACACTAAATTGGTTATCTAAATTATACACTATGCGGCTCCAGATGTGTTAAAGGTGAAATAGTTCCCTTGTCTAAAGCTGTCTGGGAAGTCCAGGTTTCTGCCTCTGAAATTCAGTCTCCCTTCAGAGTAAAAATCCTTCTGCTGTTGCATTCCAAAACAACAACATAGGAAATTCTTTCTGCAGACTTTGGAAAAAAAATGAAAGGATCTTGATAAGCAGGAGTTGGCCTCTTTCAGCTTACAAGAGGCCTTCCTGTCCTCAAATGCTCTTTGTGCGGTGGAGCAACTTTCTTCTTCCCGTATATTGAAATACATATCTTCCCCTTACTTGCCAGAGCAGCAAAAAGTTCCAGGTTTATTGTCGAATGCTTTAGTTTACTTTCAGTGAGAGAGGACAAGAAACACACGGAGTCTTGATCGCAATACAGAGCAAATAAACAGGCGTAGCAAAGCAGAGTGGGGGGAAATATACATCTTCAGCAGGGAGCACGATAGCTAACCCTGTATCAGATTCCCAGAGTGCAGCTGCCCCATCAATGCTGCTTGCTAAATGCTACAGCTAAACTCTCTGTTCTTTCCTCTTCCGGCTCAAACTGCAAACTCTCTCCCTACTCTTCCCCCTTGGTTCTGAGAGGTGTCGCCTTCATAAGGCTGGGCTCCATGTCATTTGGCAGGTATCAAAGTAAGGTAAAGGTAAAGGGACCCCTGACCATTAGGTCCAGTTGTGACTGACTCTGGGGTTGCGGCGCTCATCTTGCTTTATTGGCCGAGGGAGCCGGCGTACAGCTTCCGGGTCATGTGGCCAGCATGACTAAGCCGCTTCTGGCGAACCAGAGCAGCACACGGAAACGCCATTTACCTTCCCGCTGGAGTGGTACCTATTTATCTACTTGCACTTTGACGTGCTTTCGAACTGCTAGGCTGGCAGGAGCAGGGACCGAGCAATGGGAGCTCACCCCGTCGCGGGGATTCGAACCGCTAATCTTCTGATCAGCAAGTCCTAGGCTCTGTGGTTTAACCCACAGCGCCACCCGCGTCCCCTGGTATCAAAGTAGTTTAACTCAAATCAATCAAGACATCTCATGTGCATAACAATAGACATCATCTTCCTTGTAAATAATGTTAGCACTGGGAACGATATGCATGTTTCTGACACCTGTGAAGGGGAGCAGGAAAAAACTTAAACACAATGCAGAGTTTCCCAAAAAATAGACCAGAGACAATTGTACTTCATCCAGCAGCAGAGCTTCACTGAAGGCAAATGAGCACAATGGTCACAAAACCGATGCATTCAGGATTGGCACAGTCCATAAAGATCCAGTTACAATAAAACTTACAATACTTACAATAAGTCTAAACCTTAACACTAAGCAAACTATGTACAGAACCCCACACCAGAAGGAAAAGAGATAGAATGAGAAAGTGAAACCTAGGCTCCTTCTGGCCTTACTTTTATAGTCAGCATGACCTTGACAGAAAGATAACAGAACCAGTTTAAACCAGCTGTACTCAGCTTCCCAGAATAAATAATGCAAACAAGAACCTTCTGCCTGCTTCTTTCACATAGAAAGAAAACTTTTCAGAAGCCTCTTGAATTAATCAGAACAGGAAAAATCCCTACACATAAGATTGATACTTTCTGTACTAAGCATAGCTGTCAACTTACAGATTTGAAAATAAGGGACCAGCAGCCTTGAAAATAAGGGACTAGCAGCCAAAATAAGGGACCTGCAGCCTCACCTGTTCCAGGCACTCCAGTCTTCCTGTCCTCCTGCAGTCTGGTCAAACGCATGCTGGTAGCTTCGAGAACACTGTCCAACCAACTTTGTAACCAGAGGTTCAACTGAATAGAATCTGAATCACATGCACCACAAGGCCTATGCAGCCTCAACTTAAGATGGCTCCCTGGCCTGGCTTTGCACTGCAAAGTTTGCAGCAGCACGTGCAACAAAATGGCGTCCAGCATTCAAAAAAACCCCTCAGCTTGCATTAACTAGCCACACACAAGGCATGCAAGCTCCACCCCCAGTCGTTCTTAGATTTCTTATTGGGTGAGCAACACAGCCAAGCAACACAGTTCGAGCCTCCCTCCTCCCTGGCCGGCAGGGAGGGAGAGAGAGGAGCTGCTTCCTTTGAAATTTAAGGGACATCATTTAAGGGACATCCATCAATAAGGGACAGCAGCGGGACATGGCGCTGGAATAAGGGACTGTCCCTTCAAATAAGGGACACTTGACAGCTATGGTACTAAGAAATGCAAACTGACAGTTTCTACTCACAAGGTAGTTGCAGAACGAGGAAAGCTTTCGGACCGGGGGGCGGGGTATGAATTGCTACACAATACGATCAAAACAGGGGCCAGAGAAAGGTGTAGAAAATACACAAAGATTTCCCCCCTCGGACTGTCCCTCTCAAAGTGCAGAAGCTGGGAGGTGGAATGGATCTAGCCAGTGTTTTAGTCCTGCTCCTCTAGGCCATGGGTGGGCAAACTAAGGCCTGGGGGCCAGATGCAGCCCAATCGCCTTCTAAATCCGGCCCATGGATGGTCAGCATGTTTTTACATGAGTAGAATGTGTCCTTTTATTTAAAATGCATCACTGGGTTATTTGTGAGGCCTGCCTGGTGTTTTAAATGAGTAGAAGGTGTCCTTTTATTTAAAATGCATCTCTGGGTTATTTGTGGGGCATAGGAATTTGTTCACACACACCCTCCAAAATATAGTCCAGCCCCCCACAAGGTCTGAGGGATAGTGGACCGGCCCCCTGCTGAAAAAGTTTGCTGACCCCTGCTGTAGGCATTCTGAGAAAGCATAGAGGCGACTATCTAAACAGAGAATCTGCGTTTAAAAACCTATCATTGGGTGTGTTCAACATTGTGCATTGCATACAGAAATCCAAACCTGTGTACTTTAAGGCTGTCTATTGCGAATAAAAGACTGTTTATGTATGCAACAACAACAAGGATGCATCTAGCCCAGAGATGGAAAGAAGAAGAAGTACCGACCAGAGGAGAGTGGCAGACCAAGCTGATGGAATATGCAGAAATGGCAAGACTGACGGGAAAGATCAGAAATCAGAAAGACCAAGTATTTTAAAAAGACTGGAGTAACTTTTTAACATATTTGAGAGACCACTGTAAACAGCTGAAGTCATTGGCAGGAATACAGTGACACTTGTAAAGTACCGTATTTTTCGCTCTATAACACGCACCGGACCATAACACGCACATAGTTTTTAGAGGAGGAAAACAAGAAGAAAAAAATATTCTAAACGCAATAGTGGATATATGATTTTTGTGGTTCATGCTGTGGCCACAGACATGTGATCTGACAGTGAGTTTGGAATAGCCCAATGCAAAAATCCTGAGGATCCATGTGGATCCGTGCTTTGTAACTACGGAGGAGGGAAGGAAGGGGAACCATGGATCCTCTGCTCACGACTGCAGCAGATCCCCCGCCACCCGCAGGCATTCGCTCCATAACACGCACAGACATTTCCCCTTACTTTCTAGGAGGAAAAAAATGAGTGTTATGGTGCAAAAAATACGGTAACATGGATTTTGGATACTATGATTGTATAATAGATAGATTACAGTAAAATATGCAGGAATATTTTTTTTAAGAAATGGAACCCATGAAGGGAAGGAAGGAGGTATGAAGGTTTGAAAGAACCCTTTTTAATTTTTGGAATTGTTATGTTTGTGGTGCACAACCTTTATGTAAAACCAATAAAAAATTTTTTATACGTGTATATATATGGCTGTCTGTTGTGGTGAGCACTCTTCTGTGGCTCCTCCTTTCATAATGCCATCAACACAGTTCCGCCGCCCTTTTTTAAACCAAAGGACACCGTGAAATTCAACTCGGTTAGCTGACCTCTGTGTGTAAAACCACATTCGCCATTAAAGCGATATGTGCTAGTATCTCCTCCCACCGCCCACATTTTGCTTTCTCCGGAAATGTGGACCCAACATAATAGACAAAAAGCAAAAGTCACAAATACTGTATTTTGCGCTCTATAGGACGCACCGGACCATAGGAGGGGGAGAACAGGGGAAAAAAATTCTCCCCCTCTCTACTCAGCGCCCCTTCAGCGAAGCGAAGCCCCTCCCCTCTCACTCTCACTGACCCCTCTTACTCTCCAGGCTTCAGACGGCTATCCGCAAGCCTTCGGAGCACAGCGGGAACTCCTGCTGTGCTCCGAAGGCTTGTGGATAGCTGCCTGAAGCCCCTGGAGCACAGCGGGAGTTCGCGCTGCACTCCAGGGGCTTCAGGCGGCTTCAGCGAAAGCAACGCGAAGCCTCCGGAGCGCGGGGGGAGCTCTCCCTCTGCACTTCGGAGGTTTCGCGTTGCTATCGCTGAAGCCAAGGAGCCTGCATTCACTCCATAGGATGCGCACACATTTCCCCTTCATTTTTGGAGGGGAAAAAGTGTGTCCTATAGAGCCAAAAATACGGTATATCATTTTAGTGAGCCAGTGTGGTGTAGTGGTTAAGAGCAGTAGTCTTGCAATCTGGGGAACCGGGTTCGCGTCTCCGCTCCTCCACATGCAGCTGCTGGGTGACCTTGGGCCAGTCACACTTCTTTGAAGTCTCTCAGCCTCACTCACCTCACAGAGTGTTTGTTGTGGGGGAGGAAGGGAAAGGAGATTGTTAGCCGCTTTGAGACTCCTTAGGGTAGTGATAAAGCGGGATATCAAATCCAAACTCTTCTTCTTCTTCTTCTTAGTGCATTTGTCGACAGCACAAGTGTGGCAAGTATTGGCTTGGCTTCCATTTCACAAAACTCGCTTGCTCTTCCTAAAAATCATTGTAAAAAGAGACGAGAGCTAAAATTAGATTCCTTTATGGTTCTCCTGAAGGTCGAGGAGATTGGAGGTAGACTTAAAGCAGTTAAGAGCACTACTTTGAACAGGAGCTTATGAACATTCATTTAAAACTCAGCTTTCAACTAAGGGATGGCATTTCAAAGGTGCTGACAGGCCAGCCAAGGTGCGGGCTGTGATATGACAACTTCTATCCAGTCTCCTGGAAACTGCGATTTGCCATTCTTCTTTTAGACTTTAACTTGCAGAGCCCTGTTAAAATCTTTACCCAAGGGTTATTGTCAAATAACGAATGTTACCATGTTATTTGCAGCATTCCCTCTTTGCCTCAGATGTATGAAACTGGTGAAATTATCTTTTGATGGGATGATTTCCATGAAGCTTTTTGCATTTAAAACAGGACTTTTCAAATTATTCCCACGAGCATGCATACACATACGTTTTTTATTGGAATAGTCCACTTACACAATGCGCTCAAATGTTTGCAAGTTTGCATATTTATATATAAAAAAGGAATTAGATTTTGTTTTCTTTTAAAAATGAGCGTGAATCTGATTACCGGTAATATTTTCTGGCTTTTGACATCACTGTGAAGGGGTAACTGATGAATGATCAGGATTTTCAACAAAAGGACCTAAATGTTTGTTAAGGCTGTCTTATTTGGTCCGTACAGTTAAAGCTATGGTTTCCCCAGTAGTGATGTATGGAAGTGAGAGCTGGACCGTAAAGAAGGCTGATCACCGAAGAATTGATGCTTTTGAATTATGGTGTTGGAGGAGACTCTTGAGAGTCCCATGGACTGCAAGAAGATCAAACCTATCCATTCTTAAGGAAATCAGCCCTGAGTGCTCACTGGAAGGACAGATCCTGAAGCTGAGACTCCGATACTTTGGCCACCTCATGAGAAGAGAAGACTCCCTGGGAAAGACCCTGATGTTGGGAAAGATGGAGGGCACAAGGAGAAGGGGACGACAGAGGACGAGATGGTTGGACAGTGTTCTCGAAGCTACCAGCATGAGTTTGACCAAACTGCGGGAGGCAGTGGAAGACAGGAGTGCCTGGCGTGCTCTGGCCCATGGGGTCACGAAGATTCATACACGACTAAACAACTAAACAACAACAAATTTGATGGCCTAGACAGTGTTCTTCAACATTGGGTCCCCATATGTGGGTGAACTACCACTCCCATCAACCTTGACCATTGGGCTACGCTGGCTGTGGATGATGGGTATTGCAGTCTAGTCACATCTGGGGATTCAAGGTTGAAGAACATGGGCCTAGAATGTTTTGCCTGCCCAGGGAAGATGATGCCCTCAAGCTAGTGGGAGACACAGGCGGTGTGTATATACCACTGTTAATGTGCGCATGGGTCACACAGATCTGATGTGCTTTTCTGTGTTGTTCATCCACACATGAGACTGCCTCAAGGGAATGAGCGAGCTTCTTCCTGCTCAATTCCTCTTAATAGCCACTGCTGAGAACAACAGCAGGATGTACATCTCTCATTTCCTCAGAATGCAGCTTTTATTTTCTCTTTTCAATGCAAACTTGATAAAAAGCATTTGAATTTTCACTGGTCCTTCTAAATGTGGGCGATTCTACAGCACTCCTCTGATTCAAGATGCAAGTTTAAACCAGGCAGCTGGAATCCACATGACATCCTTTGTATGAGTGCCTAGTCCCTCTTTCCCCAGCTTCTTTTTTTTTTAAGGGGGGGTATGATGTTAAGAATAAAAAGAAAACAAGAGTACATTTAGGTTTCCTGAGCCGTGCTCTCAGACCCTCCAAGTGTCCCTGTTTTCTAGGGACGTCCCTGATT
Source organism: Podarcis liolepis (assembly GCF_965112155.1). Lineage (NCBI taxonomy): Eukaryota > Metazoa > Chordata > Lepidosauria > Squamata > Lacertidae > Podarcis > Podarcis liolepis. The sequence goes on from NC_139554.1 coordinate 120,908,935, forward strand.
TAGAGAACCCACCCCAGTATTTTATTTGATCCTGGAATGCCCCACTTTCCCTTAGGACACCCCTATTTTCAATAGAGAAATGTTGGAGGCTATGGAGTTATCCAACCCCCGAGCCATCGGAAAGAAATCCTGTACAGTGGTACCTCGGTTTAAGAACTTAATTCGTTCTGGAGGTCCGTTCTTAACCTGAAACTGTTCTTAACCTGAGGTACCATTTTAGCTAATGTGGCCTCCTGCCCCCGCCGCCAGAGCACGATTTCTGTTCTCATCCTGAAGCAAAGTTCTTAACCCGAGGTACTATTTCCGGGTTAGCAGAGTCTGTAACCTGAAGCGCATGTAACCTGAAGCATCTGTAACACGAGGTACCACTGTATAGGGAAGGGTCTTTTAAAAAAATGTTTAATGTTTTGTTATGTTTTTATATACATTTGTACCTTGGATCCAGATCACCTTGGTACTCGAACTTTTTGGTTCCTGAATGCCACAAACCCAGAAGTGAGTGTTCCAGTTTGCAAACGTTCTTTGGAACCTGAATGTCTGATGGGGCTTCTGCAGCTTCCAATTGGCTGCAAGAGCTTCCTGCAGCCAATCAGAAGCTGTGCTTTGGTTTCTGACTGTTTTGGAAGTTGAACGGACTTCCGGAACGGATTGCTTTTTGACTTCCAAGGTATGAATGTATGTTGGAAGCTGCCCAGAGTGGCTGGGGCAACCCAGTAAGATGTGTAGCATATAAACAGTAAAATTATCATTATGGAATGGGACGTCCCTATTTTCATTGGACAAATGTTGGAGGATATGTGATCTACAAAGGTCAGGCTGTGAATATGATACAAATCTATTCCATATGTAAAAATATGTGTTTCCAAGCTTTGTAAGATGAGTATCATAGCCGCAGTAGATCGCTGCTGAATTTCAAATGCTATAGGACTAGAATGGCCAATCTGTGACATAGATGTCCTGATAAGCGGCTCAGGTAGTTTGAGTTTCTGGAACATAGGGTGCTGCAGCTCTGACTCAAAAGCCAGCCTGTTTCTGTATCTCAGTAGAAAAGTTTGCACACATCTATTGTGGTGCAGACTGAAGTGGCCACACTTGCCAGAAGAAAAAAGTTGGCTACCACCAAAGCAAGATCACAGAGCACCCACAATGAGTAGTTAGAAGAGCTTAGCAAACATGCTTTTCATAGATAAGGTATAAGGTAAAGGACCCCTGGATGGTTAAGTCCAGCTGAATTCAACTATGGGGTGCAGCACTCATCTCCGCTTTCAGGCCAAGGCAGCCGGCATTTGTCCACAGACAGCTTTTCCAGTTCATGTGGCCAGCATGACTATACCACTTCTGGTGCAGCAGGACACCGTGACGGAAACCAGAGCGCACGTAAACACTGTTTACCTTCCCGCCTCAGTGGTACCTATTTATCAACTTGCACTGGCGTGCTTTCGAACTGCTAGGTTGGCAGGAGCTGGGACAGAACAATGGGAGCTCACCCCTTCATATGGATTCGAACCGCCAACCTTCCGATTGGCAAGCCCAAGAGGCTCAGTGGTTTTAGACCGCAGCGCCATTCGCTCCCCTTTTGTTCATAGAGAGGCGCGTCCTCTATTCCATTGTGTTTGTATAGTTTTGTGATGCTGGATCAGTCCCAGCCTTTCAGTAGAAGCATCGTAAGGGTGAGGTCTCTTCCATGACCTTCAGTATGTGCAGCAAATCTGATTTCCCCCTAAAACTTTAAAAAGTTAGAATATGTGCATCTGGGCTTTCTGTTACTGAGCTGGTCTGTTCATTTCGCCCAGTCATTCTATCTATTTATCTCCCATCTCTCTCACACGCGGGCATTTCTTCAAAGAATTCAGAGAGGTTCTCATATGGTTTCCATCCAGGCATTTTTCTGGGCCAGATGTCCAGAACTCCTTTTTAAAAATACGAGTGCTAAACTGAATAAATCATACAGAGGGTAATGAATGTGCGCAAGGAGATTAGGGGAGAGAAGCTGAGCTTCAGGGAAATGGCTTGCTCTTCTGTAGGGGGCTTTTGAAATCCAGACAGATGTGTTTCCTAACGCTGTCATTTGGGCAACGGAGGGGCAGCCGTGTGCAAATCTGCTTAACAATAAATGTTATTAATACTAAGTCATTGCTCCCAGGGCTTCGTGATAGCAAAAAAATAATTAGCACACAGGACAAACAAACGGAAGATCAGAGCTGATTAAAATTATAATTAAAGTTCAGGAATGACACTTTGCTATCGCAGACATCTCTGTAGACTATTTGAAGAGGGCATTAAACAAAATCAATCATTTCTACATAATAACAGTATTTACAAGAGCACAATGGGAATGCAATATGTTTAACTGGAGACAAGCTGGAGCCTGAAGTGTGTTTGCAATATTAAAATACAGTGGAGTGTGTGTGTGTGTGTGTTTGTGAGAAATTATTAAAACTAAAGTACTTCCCCCTGCCAGCTACTAGGCCTAATAATAATGAGAAAGGCAATGATAATGAAAACTGGGGATAGGGTGTGCTGAACTGGCATTTGAAAGAAGAGGATTTGCCAAGTAGATTTTAGCACAAAGCTGATTTTGATTGCACTACAATGACGCAAGATAACGCGGATGTGGGGACAGGAGGACCCTGATTCATAAACCTGAATCATTCACAGAGGAAAAAATGCATTGAAAATAAGAATGATAGGTTGTGGTTAGCAGCTTCAGTCAATGCCTTCCTTGTATTCATAGTCTATGGGGATGATGAATAGCTCTTGCTGCATTAATCAGAAAAGAAGCAATAAAGAACTTGCATTTCAGTAGAAGTTGCACAATGTCTGGTGAGGACAATTACCAGGCTCTGTACAAACAAGAGCTTGCCAGGATGTAGGAGGCATTGTTGAAGCACTGGGCCCACCCCACCCACCCCAATCCCCACTCCGTGTTCTGGCCAAACTGGTTCTACAGCAAAAGCCAAAAATTATTCCCAGCAATAAATGCCTGTATGCCCTCTGGATGTCGTTGGATTACAGCTCCCACCATCCTTCAGCAGCAACCATGATGACCAGGGCTGATGGGAAGGGGAATCCAAAAACATCTTGGGGAGGGCACAGATGACTTCTGCATGTTTGGGTGTCACTGTCACAGACATGTACAGTGGTGCCCCGCAAGACGAATGCCTCGCAAGACGGAAAACTCGCTAGACGAAAGAGTTTTCCGTTTTGGAGGTGCTTCGCAAAACGAATCTCCTATGGGCTTGCTTCGCAAGACGACAATGTCCTGCGAGTTCCTGCTGGGTTTTTTTTTCTCTTCCCCCCCTTTTCTAAGCCGCTAAGCCGCTTATCAGCTGATCCGATCAGCAGATAAGCCGCTAAAAGCAGCTAAAAGACGCTAATAGCGCTAATAGCGCTAAGCTGCTTATCAGCTGATCCGATCAGCAGATGACCCGCTAAAAGCCTCTATAAGCCGCTTATCAGCTGATCCGATCAGCAGATAAGCCACGAAAAGCCTCTAAAAGCCGCTAATAGCGCTAATCCGCTAATCCTTCAATGGGCTTGCTTCGCAAGACGAAAAAAACCGCTAGACGAAGAGAATCACAGAACGGATTCTTTTCGTCTTGCGAGGCACCACTGTATTCATCTTTCCCTGCCCAATATAGAGGCTCTTTGGTAATGTCAGAAACAGCCAGATTGTAGCTGCTTCTGGTCTCCAAAAGTGCCCAAAGTGAGAGGCCCTGCTTCTGTATCACAGAAGGTTGACCTTTCATGGTGCACAGACTACCCAAAAGACCAGGGGTGAATGAACCTGTGCAGCTTGGGTTTCCCTCAACATCTTGAGAAGTTCCATTTGTCCTGTTTCCTCATCAGTTTACACATTGGGTGCTCATTTAAATCTCAGCTTCCTGGCTTCACCAGAGACATCTGGTTGGCCACTGTGTGAAAGAGGAGGCTGGACAACTTGACAGACCCTTGGTTTGATCCAGCAGGACCCTTCGTAATTTCTTGTGGAAATGAGACCAAGGCAGAATGAGACAGAAAGCTGGGCAGACAGGTGGAAATCTCTGAGGGTGCCAGAATGCCTCTCAGGGGATCTGATGTTGGCCGTGTGAGTTTGCTTTTTGTAGGATTGCTTAATCTTTTGACCTGTTTATTGAGCATTCATCCTGATTTGTTTTCAGGAAGGTTACATGACGTTGGCTATTTCATGAGCAGTTATTCCGTTTGGTTTGCGGGGCCAACAGCATCGCCTCAAATGCAACAATATGTCCCAGGTATTCATTCTTGTTAAGCTGAAGATGTGCTCAAGATCTCAGCTGTGTTATATAAGTCACAACTGGAATGACAAAGGAGCTTGTCTCTGCTATCAGAGGGAACTGCTGTTGTGAAAATGCTGGAGAAAGCTTCAGTTTTGTTATTCAATATCTTAACAGAAGGTGAAACCACGAAAGAATCACACAGTGAGTCTAGTATTGCTTTTGACTGTGGCTTTGGCCTTGTGTTTCTCCAATAGACCACCTCCTTTCCCGATGGTAAATGTGCTTTGAAACAAAGGTGGCTTTCTAAAGCAGTTTGTGAGATGGAGCAGGAGGGTCAGTTGTTAAATCAATAAATGTTAAAGATCCCACTGGGTGTGTCACAACACATTTTGGATTCCAGCCTGAGGCTGCCTCCAGATGTTGTCTTCTCCTGTGCTGATCCAAAGTGGCACTTTGTGGCAGGAGATGTCAAAACTGGCAAAGGTGTCTCTAGGCCTCAAAGATAACAGATGGCCTCATTTTCAGCTTCTTTGACTATAAAGTGAAGGGAGACTTCTAAAGTGTCAGAGAGCCCTGGACTTCTGGTACCAAACTGAAAGCACCATTTGGATAGCAGGACATTCCAGGAGGGTCACTCAGATGCCAAGTGCTCCTCTGCTCAATCTGTATCATGATGGTTCGTTATCAGAAACAGGAAGTGCTACTCAAAGTTGGAGATTCTGAGTAGCACTTCCTGTTTCTGATAACGAACCTCTGGAAAAGAACCTCAGGTCATGTTTCTCCAATGAAAATAGGGACATCCTATTCAACAACAACAACAACTTTATTATTTATACCCCGCCCATCTGACTGTGTTGCCCCAGCCACTCTGGGTGGCTTCCGGCATATATAAAAACATAATAAAACATTAAAAAAATCTTCCCTGTACAGGGCTGTCTTCAGATGTTTTCAAAAGGTTGTATGGTTACTTATCTAGGGCTGCCATATTTCAAAAAGTAAAAATCCGGACACAAAAGTTGTTGAGCTTTTTCTGTATCTAAAAAGAGAGTTTTTGAGCTATTTTTTAATTAAATTCGCCAAAATTTACACTTCCAGCATGGGCTGACATAAGGCTGGATTTTCCCAGACACTTCAGCGATTTCCGCCCGGACGCTGCTTACCAGGGTCGAATACTGGCTGCATCCAGGAAATTATAGGTTTATGGCAACCCTCTTTATCTCCTTTGCTCGGGGGTCACATAACTCCGTACCCTCTGACATTTCTCCAATAAAAATAGGGACATCCTAAGGAAAAGCAGGATATTCCGGGATCAAATCAGAAACTGGGATTTGTGTCAATCCCGGACCGTCCTGGGAAAACAGGGGCACTTGGAGGGTCTGAGGCTTCACTGTGAGAATTGAGACCCTTTGAGGTTTATCACACCAGGAAGAGCCTGAGCATAAGTCCCCCCCCCCCAAAAAAAAATCTGATCTGCACTGTCTCCATCACCAAAAAGGTCATACAGCCATCAAAGCATACCCTATCTGCATTTTCTTTAATTAGTTCTTATGCTACTGGAAAACATGGCTTTTCAATTAAGAAAGCAAAACAAGCACTTAACCTTGCACTGCCGGTGCACTTTATTAGCATTAAATGCTGCCTTTTAAAAACCTTTTAGTAAATGAATAACAGAAAAACCAGGGCTCAGAAATACAGGAAATTTGTTTTCAAATGACGTTATAAATGGAGGGGGTGGGGGTGGGAAGAAGCCTGTTCTCTCTTTTATAACCGAACAGAAAAAGAAAATACAAGGTGGGGAATTTCCATTAAAGTTACATAAGACGGCAAATATTTGAGCAATTGGTAAATCAAATAGATAAGGACAGAAGAAATGTGATTCACAAGCCCTATCCCTTTTTGTAATAGGTTAGAGAGGCACAGAAATAAAACAACATCCCTGGTTCTTTCTGACGATGAACTGAAGAATCCAGATTAAGAAAGCACAGCTCAGTTAAAAGAAAAGAAATAGATAAATGATGAAGGATGCTGGTTGAGTTATCCTTTTTTTAAAAAAAAAAATATGCAAGAGCAATTGTTCTGCATATGCAGAAAATAATAATAAAAAAGAACAGGGTCTTTCTCTCCCACCTCTGAAGGAAGTTATTTTCTCAGTGCTCACTTGTGTTGAGTTACGAGGAGATAACCGTAACAGAGGGAGTCAATTTAGCAAGAAGGAGAAGGCTGGAAGGAAGAGGAGAGAAATTATTGTTGCAGAATAAAGCAGAATATTAAATGGAATGTCTGATGAAGGACGAAATGAAAGCTGTAGATCTAAGGTTGCCAACTGACCAGAAAACTGCCCTGGTCCGCTCATGCGCCTTTAATAGCAGCTCAGTTGGTGGATATCCTCAGGTTTGTGGCAAGGAGATAAACAACATCACTTTTTAATGCCTACAGATCAAACAACTGATAAATGCACATATATGATATGCAAAAAGTTGAGAGAGAGAGAGAGAGAGAGAGAGAGAGAGAGAGAGAGAGAGAGAGAGAGATATGCTTGGATAAACCCATTCAAATATTAAACAAGGCATTCAAAATACATCTACAAATAATGTTACCCCCTTTTGTTTCCTGGCAGGCCTTGTGTAACTTGAATGGGCAGAAATTCAGCCGGTGAAACTTAATTTCTCCAACATAATTTCTCCATGCTAGAAAAGGAATTTAACTTCCTTCAATGTGTTCCGTTGTTGAAAGGAAAAGGTACACAGAGTTGGGTGTTTAGACATGCCCAATGCATAAGTTTTATTCATTTATTTTATGTCCTGCCTTTTCCCCACTATCGACATTTGTGGTGGTTCGCATGGAGCTTATAAAATACAGTGGTACCTCGGGTTACATACGCTTCAGGTTACATACGCTTCAGGTTACAGACTCTGCTAACCCGGAAATAGTGCTTCAGGTTAAGAACAGTTTCAGGTTAAGAACGGACCTCTGGAACGAATTAAGTACTTAACCTGAGGTACCACTGTATCTGCGGCAAGGAAAATAATAATAATAATAATAATAATAATAATAATAATAATAATAATAATAATAATTTATTATTTATACCCCGCCCATCTGGCTGGGTTTCCCCAGCCACTCTGGGCAGCTTCCAAAAGAATATTAAAATACTGTGATACATCAAACATTAAAAGCTTCCCTAAACAGGGCTGCCAACAAGTATTGGAGGAGTGGCTCAGAAAAGATAGGATGTGTTCACGCAGTGAAGTTGTTTGCCTCCCCCCTCCACACCCCTTGGGGCACTTCACAGCTCTCTCTCCCCACTCCACAAGCCGTTCACATCAGCACAGCTTCATTAATGTCAGATTCGTTTCTGATTGTGTATACCCCAGGTCCAGAGGACTGGACAAGCATGTCTTAGCCTACACAAACATGTTCACACCTTGCCAGAGACAAAGTAAGAGCTGCCTGATGGCTCTTATTGGTGTGATTGTAGTTTGCAAAACGATGCATCAAGCAGTATTTTATAACGAAGCAAAGGATACAAGCACGTTTTGGATAATGTTATGTGAACGCGGATTAAAAACCCAGCAGCGACAGGGCAGTAAACAGGAGTGTGAACAAAGCCACAGAAACTGCACAGTGAGGTATCAGAATCAGGCAATGAATAGGAAGAGGGAGGTATCATTTAACATGAAGATGTTATTCGGTGCTGAGAATTCCTCATTCGAGATGCTTAGCCTCCGGCACAGAAGTACAGTTCCCAGGGTTCTCTGGGACAAGGGACTGACAAAATAGTTTATTTTGGTAATAATAATAATTTATTATTTATACCCCGCCCATCTGGCTGGGTTTCCCCAGCCACTCTGGGTGGCTCCCAGCAGAACACCCCAAACACGATAAAATATCAAACATCAAAAACTTCCCTAAACAGGGCTGCCTTCAGATGTCTTCTAAAAGTCAGATAGTTGTTTATTTCCTTATTATCTGATAGGAGGGTGTTCCACAGGGTGGGTGCCACTACCGAGAAGGCCCTCTGCCTGGTTCCCTGTAACCTCACGTCTCCCCAGCGAGGGAACCGCCAGAAGGCCCTCAGAGCTGGACCTCAGTAGATCTCATATCGTCTTCAGCAGAGCTCAGGCATGTAAGCCAAGCGCAGTCTAATTGCAGGCTGTAGGTGGCGCTGCTCATCTCTTATTCAGCCCATGGCATCCCTAATCAGAAAACAGCAGCTCTGGGATACCTTTTTTTCAGTATGGCATTGCAATTCCTCACGCAGCACATGCCTATGCCCGTGTATTTAGAAGTTTGTCCCATTGCATTCAAAATAGATCACTCGCTACTTAGTATGCAGAGGACTGCCACCTTAGCCATTCTTACAGCCTATGCGTGATTACTCAGAAGTAATCCCCATTAAATTTAGCAGTGTTTACCCTTAGGAAGTAGGGCTTGGGCTTCAGCCTCCAAGTTCCCGGATTTACAGGCATGGGGTGGTGAGGGGGCAGAGGAGGGATGGATGCTTACAAAGGAATTCAAGAAAATACACACAGTTCAGAGGTCAGCAAAGTCAGGTTAAAGGTAAAGGGACCCCTGACCGTTAGGTCCAGTCATGGATGACTCTGGGGTTGCGGCGCTCATCTCGCTTTATTGGCCGAGGGAGCCGGTGTACAGCTTCTGGGTCATGTGGGCAGCATGACTAAGCCGCTTCTGGCGAACCAGAGCAGCGCATGGAAACGCCGTTTACCTTCCCGCTGGAGCGGTACCTATTTATCTACTTGCACTTTGACGTGCTTTCGAACTGCTAGGTTGGCAAGAGCAGGGACTGAGCAACGGGAGCTCACCCCATCGTGGGGATTCGAACCACCGACCTTCTGATTGGCAAGCCCTAGGCTCTGTGGTTTAGACCACAGCGCCACCCGCAAGTCAGGTTAGGTTAGGCTTATTAAATATGGGAGAAATTAAACATAATGTTCTTCTGATTGTTCTGCCAGTTTGCTAGATGGAACAATCCTCCCCAGTCACATTGCTCTGGGGTCCTCCTGATCCCCACTGGGCCAAATTCGGAAGGCATGGGGCAGAGGTGCCGACTTGTGCCCAAAATTGAGGGGGCCCGACATGCGTCTCTCTCCCTGTGTGATGTCATGCATGCAGTGCACATTGCGTGTGTGACGTCGTGTCACTGGAAGGAGGTTGAGCACGGAGCTCAGTGTGGCATATGGTTGCTCCTCCTCTCTCATGCTCAAGAAGATCAAGGTAGAATTTTATTATTTTATTTTATACCAGGAGGACAGTGTTCAAAGCCTTTGTTAGAACACCTTGCTACTTCCTTGACTTCCTAACAATGATCTGGACGGCTTTCTCTTGATATACCTGGTGCTCATAACTGTACCAACCACAAGACAATCAGTTTGTCAGGTTCAGACAGGCAGAAATGCCCATGAAGAAAGTTCCAGCTTGACCAAATGAACGGCACAGCATGATCTCCCAAGAGTGTGCGCCCATAATTTATGTCCCTTCCCTTTAAACTCAGTTGGACTTTCTCCAGCATTCATAGAATGGAAGTTTCTGTTCTAGATAAACCGCTATGTTTAACTGTTGAGTAAACAAAGCTTTAAAGAGCCGGTCCCAAATAGACATGATTTGGTCAAACACTTGAATTGCTACCGTGGAGGGTTTTGCCTGGAAAAGTGTGGGGTGCTAGGGGCCTCTGGTCCAGACTGCCCGTATTCTTCAGGAGAAATTCAAGTAACAACACACACAACGTCACAGGCTGTTTTTGACTATGTAACTTCTATTTCAAACACAAATCGAAATATAATATCTCACAATGTGTAATTCCACAGACCAGCACATCATGCATACAGAACATATCCTGAGAAATTAAAGTCCAATGGATGGTCAGGAGATAAAGTCCATTCAGTTCCTAAATTGGCATAATGATAATAACCACAATATGGTATGGTTATCTTATGGTGTTCCATGTATCACTGCTTTGAGGATTCTAACATTCCTTGTACAGTGGTACCTCAGGTTACATACACTTCAGGTTACATACGTTTCAGGTTACAGACTCTGCTAACCCAGAAATAGTGCTTGGGGTTAAGAACTTTGCTTCAGGATGAGAACAGAAATTGTGCTCCAGCGGCGCGGCGGCAGCAGGAGGCCCCATTAGCTAAAGTGGTGCTTCAGGTTAAGAACAGTTTCAGGTTAAATATGGACGTCCGGAAAGGATTAAGTACTTAACCCGAGGTACCATTGTATGTAGATATCAAATCAGATGGAAAACTTGAAGGTATGGCATGATAAGGATTCCGGGATAATACCTTGTTTCGCCCAACCGAGTTTTGTCAGCCGTGCATACTGTAAATTAAACAAACATGATGTAACGTAATCCTTAGACAAACTAAGTAACATAACATACCAATTAAACAATAAGGTTACATACCATATTCTTGTATAATGGAAACATGCTCACCAAAATTTTAATGATAAGAAATACATTTGAAAACAAAAAGAAACAACGAGCGTAGCTTGATTTTGAAAATATATCTGTCCATATTATGCTACACACACACACACACACACACACACACACACATGCACGCACACATGCTATACTATACCACACTGAAATGTTTAAATGTTTCTTTGATTGTCCTTGAATCTTCCCACCACACTTACCACACCATTGTGGCATGTCACACCACTGTTCTAGTCCAACATTTTTTAAGAAAAGAAATTGACTTTTTTTGCAGTTAGGAAAGTGACAGGGAATTGCATCGAAAGGTGTGGAATGGGCAAATGAAGAATGGGAAGAGACGTGGAACTGCCCAGCAAGCAAATCGGGATGAGCGCTTGTCATATAACTGCCATGAGGGCAAATGAGAACAAATGATCAGTAAAAACCAAATCTAACCTCCACGGAACCTTTCTGAAAGCAAAGCAAATAAAAATGAAAATGTCATTTGGGAAGCCCACAAATGAATAATGATGACAACCGGCGGAGTCTAAGGCATGTTCTAGGATGCACGGGGAGTTGACACGTACCCGGTGTTCTACTGCAGCTGTGCATTGCCCAGAAGATGAATTGCGGTAAGTCTGTCCCTCATTATAGAGCTCTGAGAAGAAGGAGGGGGGCAGTCGAGTGACAGTGGTGTTTTGCTGCTTGAAAGCACAGAGATGGGGTGAGGTGAGGTGGTGGTGAAGTGGGCACCTCAGGCAGCAGATGCCAGGGAGTGGGGCCACCCACTTTGCCCAGTGCTTCCCTTAAGCTAGGCTAATACCCTCAGGTGCACCGCCTCATTTCTAGTGTGGAAGTAAGATTAAACTGCTGATCCATTTCCAGTCAGTTTATGTATGTCTATGGAAAGAGGGAGCACCTTCTTCTTCACTGTCTCAGGCACTGTCTCAGGCACCTTCTTTTTCGCTGTCTCAGGCAGCGAAATATATTGGGCCAGCTCTGGTCATGTTGCAGCAAGCCAGGCCATACTGAGAAACTCATTTTAGTTATCCAACAAGCGGGAGCCTCGTGAGGGCACATGAGTCTGCTGATAACAGAACAGATTGCCTTGGTGAAGGTTGGTGAGTCACTTTGCAGAAATGGTCAAAACAACATGTGTCTCTGTGCTCGAATTCTCCGAAGAAAAGGCATTAGTCTCCTACATAATTAAAAGATTGCTTCACCTTCTACACATCTCTGCCTGGGAGTACTGCGTTGCACCCTGTAATACTTGACTTTAACAAACTGAAGGAGAAGGGATTACACAACAGAAAATGAAATCTCCATGGAAAGAAAGAAAGAAAGAAAGAAAGAAAGAAAGAAAGAAAGAAAGAAAGAAAGAAGAGAAGAAAGAAAGATCCCTTCTTTATTGCCCTGCACAGTTGCTCTGGTGACATTTGGCCAGATCCATGACTTAATTAGAGACAAGTAGGCAAGCAAATAAAATAAAATAAGAATTGCAAGACAAATGGCCATTGCGTGGGTTGATTTATTTAAAGATTGGCATTTCCCCATCCTACAAAAATGGTAAGGCATATCCTTCAACAGTGAAACACCACCTCAAGTCTACTTCATCTTGACTTGACTTTCTTTGCTGCCTCTGATGTTTTGAACCATTAGTCCCCAAACCCATTTGTCTAGTCCTGCTGCATTTGCTGCCATCTCTGCTGGGGGTTTCCCCCCTCCCTGTCCCCCCCTTCACTTTATATGCAGTCAGGGTCTGTGCAGGCTATTGCATGTTCAGACCTTTAAACCTCCCCCTTAAATAAATTCAGACAAGACTCAAATTTTGGTTTGGTTTTTGGCAGAATCGAGGCCACAACTTTATTGATTACAGAAAGTGACTGGTTGCATAGGCTCTGGTTTGACTAGCTCCCTGCACCGTTGCAGGTAGCGCTGACCCAGGGCACCAGCACAGGTCAGCCTACGGTGAACACCTGGATAAGTGGAAAGCTGGGAACAGGCTATCTCCACCACCCAGATGCTCCCCTAGACTCAGGCACGGGCACAACCCCCTCACAGGGGTTGACCAAACCATCGAGTCCCTGAATTCCTTTAATGGAATATCTTTCACATAGGGATGGCAAGAGCATTCTCCCATCCCTATCACCTGAACCAGAGCCTATCCGCAACCTTACAAGTTGTGATGATTTGCTATGCGGCAGGCAAAACCCAAATGGCACCAGCCAATCAGCCAAGTGGGGGAATTCCTGCCATGCCCCTGTCCCAATGACAGACGACACACGACGACTGTGCTGGTCCCGGGGGGCGAGGTCCAGGACCCGAGTCGAGGGTCGGCAGACAGTCCAAAGCGAGGAGCCGGGCAAGGACAGGAACTCTGGAGGAACAGGACTGGGTGCTGGCCGAAACAGCTCTTCAACGACGTTGCTCCCGCAACCTGGGACCGGGCTGACTGGCCTTTATCTTCTCTGAGGCCAGGGGCGGTCCCGGCCCCCAGGAGACCCGCCTCTCCTGGCCTTAAGGCGAGCACTCCTCCTGGGAGAAACCAGTTCCCTTCGCCTCTCTGCCCTGAGCATCTGCAGCTCAGGAGAGGCTGGAGGGTTACTGGACCCAGGGGGAGACTCACCTTCCCCTGACAGGGCTGGGAGAGGCGCACCTGTGGGCACTGTGTCCTCAACCACCTCCGGAGCCAGAGTGGATTCACCTGGTGCCTGCTCCTGAGGATCCGGTGCAGGCTGGGATTCCTCCGGTTCAGCTTCTGAATCGGATTCCCAGGCCATCACACCGGCATAGCAAAATCAAGCACACAGCCCTAAAAATAGGGAGAGGTGGGCGGGTGTTCTGATGCACGCACCAAAAGAGGAAGCTCTGGGTCACATGCACAGGTATATATAGTTCCCTTGATCCGTTTAGCTTGTGTCCCATTGGCCTTCTCATACCCTGCATCAAGGGACCTACCAATCGGGTGTGGTGGCTATCCAAATGTACCCACCGACAACACAGGGTTAGGTTGCCAGGTCTCACTGCAAGACGTGCCCTCTTTAAGGGAGGACCCGATTTCTCCAAGTCGAGCTTCAGATCTAGTGAAATTGTGGGAGTTGGGGTTGTTCCTCAGCTACTTCTCCTCTCCACAATTGGTTTTAAGAAGCTTGTGGCAAAAGAGTCCTACGGGATTAACAGAACAGGGCGTCTGTACGTACCAACAAAAGAATTCTGCTGGTCAAACAGTAAAACGGGATGTTACCCCCCCCCCCCGGCAAACCTGATGCTTTCTGCCATCTATTGTTTAGCTGGTTGGGTGATCTAACTGATAATTTTTTCTCTCTGCTCTGCTGTTGGGGCACTTGCCCAATCCACCATTGCTTCCATTTGCCTGCCAAGAACAAGTTAGGTTATACAAGTTTAGCAACACTCACAAAACATCTGGGCCAAACAGGAGCACACAAGACTTTAGCAGGTGTGTGTATGCAGCTAGGGCTATACATAACTAACGCACACACACAATTTAAATTGACAGCTCTTAGGTTTTATGTTTTGTGTGTCTTACTGCACTTTCCCACCTGTAGGAGAAATTAAGGCTACAATTCTATGCGTGATTGCTTGCGAGTAAGTCCTTTTGACCTCACATGAACTTCCCTCCGATCTACAAATGTTGGCTATGTAAACTGTGGGACTGTGGAACCATTTGATGGCTTGATTAAAATCACCGGCAAGCAATTCTGTACTAGTGAGCTTTATTTTATCTTATTGCTAGATGAGGCTTTTGCTTTCTGAGTGCTGCAATTTCCAGATTTAAAAGAAAAAAAGAGAGTAAACACTTAATTTGGTATTTCAAAATCAACACTTACTGATTTGAACCAGTTTTGTTAATCTGGTGATTTTGCAGGACATGTAACAGCAAACAAATTACAATCTTAGTAGATCTCCCCCACCCTTCAGTTCCTTATTCAGTTGTTGATCCACCAGTTGGTCCCACCAGATGGGCGGAGTATAAATAGTAAAATTATTATTATTATTATTATTATTATTATTATTATTATTATTATTATTATTATTATTATTATTGTTATGTACTGAAGTTCTCACCCTGGGCCAGCAGGGGGATACTGTAGATAGTTTTCACTCAGGTCCACATATGCAAATAAGGGATTGAAAGTGACGTTCAGTGATTGGATAGTTACAGAAAGTGGAGCTCTGTACAAGCAGGCTGGCTGAACCCTTCACTTCAGTTCTGTTCTGTTCTGGCCTGTGAATAAACAAGAGTTGTTTGAAGAATTGCTGTGTCATCTGATATGTTCAACCTCAACTTAACATTATTATTATTATTATTATTATTATTATTATTATTATTATTCACTTTCTATGCGCCAAAAATAGATTAATTTTTGTACAAGGAGCCTCTGATAAATACATTTCCTGCTCAAAATGGCTCAAAAGAAGCAGTTCTCTGGATAATTTAACGTTTTTTGATCACAACAGTGACCATAGATTTGTTGTGGATTTGTGGGTCCTGATGCCTTTGTGGGTCCTGGGTGCCCTGCCTCCTCTTAGATTCCTGGGTGTTATGGTTTAAAGCTAACAGGCACTGGATTTAATAGTATAAAAATGCAGACTAAACTTCTTTCCCAGACCAGGGAATCACCTGAGGGGAAGTCCTTAAGGAGTACAGAGGTGCTGATGACCAGTCATCAACACATCAAAAGAAGATTCTCCAAATGGAGGTAGCCAGGGTGAAACTGGGCAATGACGACGTCAATGAGAGGGGGTGGTTGCCAGGATGACAGGGGATGTGATGTCACCAAAGTAAAAAATGTCCTTTTTACACAAGGCTTGGGTTGCGTTTTTAGCCACAGCCCTGACTGTGAGAACCAGGAAGCCGGTCTAGATGGAACATATTCTGACCCATCAGGGCTTTCCTGAGGTTTTTAATCAATGTCACATAAATCCTCCCTCCTTGTACTCGTGTCTAGTCTTGGCAAATATATAAGGCATGAAATGAAAACTGGATTGGCACCATGCTTTAACTCTGATATAAAGCTATCTTTAAAAAGGCGGAGACTTTCTTTAAAGAGACCCTGCCACAATTCCCCTGTAATATATACAATATTATTTCCACTGAAGTTTTCCTGAAGTTCTCTTGCTCCCTCCTTCCACTATCTTCTATTCTTTATGAAGTGTGCTTTGATGGTAATTTCAATATTCCTGCATCCTGGGTTCATAAAGTCCCCCCCCCCCCAGTTTTTATCATTTTCATTTTTACACTTGAAACAAAACAAATCAAAACCACACAATTAATATTGACTCCCCTTCCATTCCTTCCATGGTTTGTTTTGTTACTTTCTTATTCCACTACATATTCTAATTTCCCCCTATATCTTATTCTTTATCGACTTTATATCTCAGTATTTCTTACTGCTGAATTTATCCTTTTACTGTTAACTTTTTGATATGTTTACAATATATTTCCAAATAATCCATAAAATATTCCCAATCTTCTTCAAATATTTTTTTTTTTTGGTCTTGTTCTCTTATTCTGTTTGTCAGTTTTGCCTTTTCTATATATACTATTAGCTTCGTCTGCCATTCCTCCTTCATCGGTATCGTATCTTCGCTCCACTTCTGAGCACTGGACTTATAAAGTTAGTTTGTCCCTTGCAATTTCCGGTGAATTACCTGGTAGGAACACTTCCCGCCCAAAGAATTGCAGGGATAAAATGGGAAGAAAAAGAGTGAACAGCAACCTTTTGTCCACATGAGAGTAAACCAGATTTGAGATATCTGCATGCCAGCCAGCCAGTGCTTTCATAAGTGATTCAAACACGGACACGAAACATGGTCCCAAAGTGGTATTTTAGCTCTCTGTGCCCTGCGTTGTATAATTGTCGCCATTTCTTGCTAAAATAATTTCTCTCTCTCTCTCCAGCAACGGCTTAGCAATTGCTGCCTATAATTGTGCAATCCGACTCAAATGGGAAATGGCTTGCTGAGCCTAATAAGCACTTAGGTGTGGGTCCTCTAAATGTACCTGCTGCCATGGCAACTCCTGTTTATAATACACAAGAAGGTAAGCCTGTTAAGTCAGTCTCTCTGCGCAGTTCTGTTCTGCCTGCCTTCCGTCTCTTAAAGCCAAGAGGCCTTGAATTTGCCAGAGCTGGTTTAATTACCAGGCTTCATATTTAGATGAGTATCTGATTAACCTTGAGATGAACACATTTTAAGGTTCTGGAAATTCCCCATATTTTCACTCGGCCAACACAGATCAACTTTGCATGTGTTGTTGTTTAGTCGTGTCTGACTCTTTGTGACTCCCTGGACCAGAGCACGCCAGGCACTCCTGTCTTCCACTGCCTCCCGCAGTTTGGTCAAACTCATGCTGGTAGCTTCGAGAACACTATCTAACCATCTCGTCCTCTGTCGTCCCCTTCTCCTTGTGCCCTCAGTCTTTCCCAACATCAGGGTCTTTTCCAGGGAGTCTTCTCTTCTCATGAGCTGGCCAAAGTATTGGAGTCTCAGCTTCAGGATCTGTCCTTCCAGTGAGCACTCAGGGCTGATTTCCTTAAGAATGGAGAGGTTTGATCTTCTTGCAGTCCATGGGACTCTCAAGAGTCTCCTCCAGCACCAGAATTCAAAAGCATCAATTCTTTGGCGATCAGCCTTCTTTATGGTCCAGCTCTCACTTGCATACATCACTACTGGGAAAACCATAGCTTTATACGGAACTTTGTTGGCAAGGTGATGTCTCTGCTTTTTAAGATGCTCTCTAGGTTTGTCATTGCTTTTCTCCCAAGAAGCAGGCGTCTTTTAATTTCGTGGCTGCTGTCACCATCTGCAGTGATCATGGAGCCCAAGAAAGTAAAATCTCTCACTGCCTCCATTTCTTCCCCTTCTATTTGCTAGGAGGTGATGGGCCCAGTGGCCATGATCTTCGTTTTTTTTGATGTTCAGTTTCAAACCGCATTTCATATTTCCCCTTCATATTTCCCCTTCATGGATCACTTCCCCCTTCATGGATTACTGCCTTGCCGTGGCGAAGGGGCTTGAATAACTCAGAGAAGCAATGAACTATGCCATGCAGGGCACCCAAGATGGACAGGTCATAGTGGAGAGTTTTGACCAAACGTGATCCACCTGGAGCAGGAACCGGCAAGCCACTCCAGTATCCCTGCCAAGAAAACTCCATGGACAAAGACAACTTTGCATGTAGAGATGGGCAAATTTCTACTGCAAAAAAACTCCTTGCCCAGCATGAAGTCATCTGGTCCAGGTGTGGGGAACCTCTGGCCCTCTAAGTGCTGCTGAACTACAACTCCCATCAATCCCAGCAAGCATGGCCAATAGCCAGAGATCTATCATTGTCAATCAGTGACATCTGAAGGGCCAAAAGTTCTCTTATACCTTCTCCACCAGGTTTGCCAACTTTTCCTGTTGAACTTCAGCCCGTCATGCTGCTTTTATGGGCGGAGGCAACCTACCTGATCCTGAACACACCCACAGTGGTGAAGAAAGCCTCACCTTCTGGATTTCTGCCTGTCATGCAAATGGACATGGACTGATGAATTTGCACAACACTAAATTGATCAGTTTGCTCAATGGTGGAGCTGTGAAAGAAAAACCTTAGCCTGTGTCTGTATGCTAGCACTTTTTATGAGGTATTTGCAAGGAGCAGTAGTGTATCAATTGCAGCTCCAGACATCTATGCTTCATAATCCAAGCTGGTGGAGGTTGAAGGCTGCAAAGCAGCATGAAACTTGGTTGTAACTGATGTGATCACATTTCTTTTTTTTAAAAAAATAATAATTATACAGTGGTACCTCTGCAACCCCAGAGTCGGTCACGACTGGACCTAATGGTCAGGGGTCCCTTTACCTTTTACCTCGGGTTACAGACGCTTCAGGTTACAGACGCTTCAAGTTACAGACTCCACTAACCCAGAAATAGTACCTTGGGTTAAGAACTTTGCTTCAGGATGAGAACAGAAATTGTGCAGCGGCGGTGCGGTGGCAGCAGGAGGCCCCATTAGCTAAAGTGGTACCTCAGGTTAAGAACAGTTTCAGGTTAAGAACGGACCTCCAGAACGAATTAAGTTCTTAACCCGAGGTACCACTGTACTTTTCAGATACATACACTCCACTTATTTTACAATCATTTTGACATTTTAAAACTTGACTTCCTTCCCCCTCTTTCTGCGGTTCCTTAAGTTTATTTTTAAGATCTTCTGTATATCCAAATTAACTTAACTTGCTCATTTATTTATCCTGCCAATGTTTTTATCTGTTTACAATTTATCTGTAAATATTCAATAAACCATTTCCATTCTTTTATAAAAAGTTACTTGATTTCTTATTCTTACGGTAAGTCTCCCCATTTCTGCATATTCCATAAGTTTTTGTATCCATTCTTCCTTTGCTGGGACTTCTACTACTTTCCATTTTGGGGCAAGTAACATTCTTGCCGCTCTAGTCACATCCATGAATAAATTTCTATACAATTTAGGTAGTGTAATTCCCAGAAGGAAGGCTTTTGGGTTGTTGTTTTTTACAAACATTATTTTAAACATCCTTTTCATTTCATTATATATCATCTCCCAGTAAGCCTTAACCTTACTGTGACCACGCTTGGTCTGAAGCCCTGACAAGAGGACAGGGGCCATGTCACACCATTCTCTTCAGATATGTGGAACCTTCCATTTCCTCCTATTGCTCCCTGCTCTATCAAAGCATGAGAATTGTCGTTTTGGTAAAACCTTTCTTCATAGAGTATCTTTATATAAAAAGATTCTTGAATGAAGGATAAAAAGTAATTTTTCAATACAGTGGTACCTTGATTCTCAAACTTAGTCCATTCTGGACCTTCGTTCTAAAACCAAAGCATTCCAAAACCAAGCTGTGCTTTCCCATAGAAAGTAATGGATTAATCCATTCCAGACATTTGAAAACAACCCCTAAAACAGCAATTTAACATAAATTTTACCATCTAACGAGACCATTGATCCATAAAGTGAAAGTGATAAACAATGTGCTGTCTTATAAAATCAGTAAGACAACATTGTAGATGATAAAAATAAAAATTATTATTTTTTTCTTACCTGCACTGATGATAGTTATTGTTTGGCTGGGGGGCTTTTATCCATTTCCGCAGTCACACAATCAATCTATCAATCAATCAATCAATCAATCAATCAATCAGTCAATCAGTAGCTGAACTGGGTTCCACACAGTCACAAAAACAAAACAAAAAAGCCGCAAAAACAAAAACGCAAAATACCGTAAATAGCAAAAACAGACAGACCTCAGCGTAACACTCAAATCGGAAGCGTAACACTCAAAAAGGAGCACGTTCAGCTTCCGAAAAACAGTTCACAAACTGGAACACTTCCGGGTTTGCGGTGTCTTGGTTCCAAGTTGTTTGAATACCAAGGCGTTTGAGAACCAGGGTACCACTGTACTTGTAAGTGCACAGGGTGAAATAAGGCATAAAAAGCAGGGGAGGGGAAGGAAAAGGGGGGAAAAGAGAGAGAGAATACCCATATAGACAAAACGAAAATGAAAAAAAACTTATAAACATTACAAGATTGTAGTCAACCTACATTTAACCCAATGCAGTGTTTACAGAAACGAATTCCATGAGAGTTAATGGAAAGGAAACAATTCTCTTGATCTGAGCTTGCGCTCCTTCTTTCTTGTCTTGGGAGTGAGAAGATAGTACGGAAGAAGCTTTTGAGACCCACCACATCCACCTCAGACCCACAGGTCTTGCTGGTGGGGTTCAGGACTAATGGAGGCATCTCTTAGGGATGGAATTAGACCGGGTGAGGTCATTTCCTGTGTGATGCTGCAATTGACCTGGTTCAGCAGTCATGAAAGACTGAGGAACAGGAAAAACCGGATTCCGGTTATTACGTGAGCCAGAACAGTACTTACCTCTGAGGAAAACACACATATTTCAAATGCAGTTTATCAACTCCAGTCACATCCACACCATATATTTGAAGTGCATGTGGTCAATCACAGGGGCTGTCGTTTGTTAAGGGTGTTGGGAATTGTAGCTCTGGGAAGTGTAAAGCTACAGTTCCCCAGGAGAAAGCCATATATTTTAAATGCATGTGGTGGACGTGACATCTGTTTCCTTCTGATTTTTCTATTTTGGCTTGATATTTAAGGAATTCAACCTCTAAATACAGGAAGCTCACAACTTGCGCACGTTTAACTTATGCATATTCCGCTTTACCTGCTTGGCAAAAATAAAAATAAAATAAAAAGGGGTGTGGAAATGGGGCGGGTGTCCAGGAAAAAAAAACAAACTTTTGCAATTCCACCCACCATTGAACCCAATGTGCTTTGATGATATGTGATTTTGGCTTTAGGTGTGATTCCCGGAATGTTACCGTAATTTGTGGAAAATGGCACTGGGGCTGGTTAGTTATAGCACAGGAACCAAGTTTATTCTGGTAAGAAATGAAAAGCCTTGCTGCCATGCGGTGGTTTGTTTCATTTTGAACTGTCTGATAAAACGGGTCGAAAACCCTTCTTGGGTACACAAAGTGTTTGTCCC
Source organism: Podarcis liolepis (assembly GCF_965112155.1). Taxonomy (NCBI): domain Eukaryota; kingdom Metazoa; phylum Chordata; class Lepidosauria; order Squamata; family Lacertidae; genus Podarcis; species Podarcis liolepis. Next base: position 120,930,166 of record NC_139554.1, read on the forward strand.
TCATATCCTCCAACATTGAGCCTCTGAAAATAGGGACGTCCTATTCCATCATAATCATATTATTATTATTATTATTATTATTATTATTATTATTATTATTATTATTATTTACACGCCACCTATCTGACTGAGTTGCCCTAGCCACTCTGGGTGGCTTTCAACAAATATAAAAACATAATAAAATATTAAACTTTTATATATATATATATATTTTTATATACGGGGCTGCCTTCAGATGTCTTGTAAAGATTGTATAGTCACTTATCTCCTTGGCTCAAGGGTTGCACAACTCCATACCCTCCAACCTTTCTCCGAAGAAAATAGGGACGTTCTAAGGAAAAGCGGGACATTCTGCGATCAAATCAGAAACCGGAATGGCTTTTGTCAATGAAAAACAGGGGCACATGGAGGCTCTGTTGTCTGTGTGTTATGAACATCAATGGAGGGAGAGCTGGCCAGTTTGGAAAAGCACCTAAGGTCAGGTTGACAGACACGGCCACTTGACTTTCACCTGGACTGTGCCTGTATCATCTCTCCCATATGACCCCAATATTCTTATCTCATGGAGCAACTACTGAGGCAATATCATGGGAAGCCCCAAAGGCCAAACTAGATTAGAAGTTTGCCACATAGTTTGCCCTTGCATCATTTCTCTCCCCTGCCGGTTCACGGCTGTAGGGAGGGGAATTTAATGCTTCGCCCCCACTGTGGTTCCAAAGGCACCCACGAGAGCTTCTCTTCCATTGTGAACAGCAGGCGTAAGCCATTATGTGTGTGATTCTCCCTCAGGACCATGGATCTTTATTTTAGTTTTTTTTTGCTTTTGGATGTGACGGCTGAGTCAACGAGTCGATTTCTGCAAACGCAGACAGCATAACGATTCTTGCATGGGGAGGAAAGGGGGCAAAAGCAGTGGAGAGAAAAAGCAGAGAGCGAGTGAGAACAGTCTGACCCGATTAGCTGCAGACAGGTTCACAAAGGCAAAGGCTTTGGAGAACTCCCTGAACGGCAGACTGCAAGACGATCTGCCTGTCCCGTTGGTGAAGCCTTGCTGTGGACTGACCAGAAAAGGTCAAAGACTTGCTTTCACCTGATGATCAGGAAACTGGCCCTCCCCATTGCTGAAGGTGGCAAGTTAGGTTCCGGTGAGCCATCACTGACTGATAATCATATCCCCTATTATAGTGGAGAATATGCAGCTGTCCCTTATGGGGATCAAACCTGCGACCTTGGCGTTATCAGCACCACGCTCTAACCAACTGAGCTAGGCATTGTATTGATTGGATGACTGCTTTGTGCATGGGCGTAGCCAAGGGGAGGGGCAGGGGCAGGGGAGGGCAGCTGCCCCCCCCCCCGATCAAGTGAAACAACAGAAATACAGTCGTACCTTAGAAACCGAATGGAATCCATTTTGGAAGTCCGTTCGACTTCCAAAAAGTTCAGAAACCAAAACGTGGCTTCCGATTGGCTGCAGGAAGCTCCTGCAGCCAATTGGAAGCCGTGGAAGCCTTGTCAGACATTTGGGTTCCAAAGAACGTTCGCAAACCAGAACACTTCTGGGTTGACGGCGTGCGGGAGCCAAAACGTTCAACTTGCAAGGCGTTCGGGATCCAAGGTACAACTGTACTTAACTGACCAATCATGTCAGTTCTGTCCCCCCAAACAAAAGTCCTGCAACCCCCCCCCAAAGAAAATCCTGGCCATGCCCATAGCCTTCTGGACATTTCCACCGTGATATAGTATTGCGGGCCAATGCATTATATTTGATACAATTGAGTTGAGCCTTTTTCCAATCTGGTATTCTGTTACCGATTACATCATGGGTAGGCAAACTAAGGCCTGGGGGCCAGATTTGGCCCAATCGCCTTCTAAATCTGGCCCATGGATGGTCGGGGAATCAGTGTGTTTTTACATGAGTAAAATGTGTCCTTTTATTTAAAATGCATCTCTGGGTTATTTGTGGGGCATAGGAATTCGTTTTTGTTTTCCAAAATATAGTCTGGCCCCCACAAGGTCTGAGGGATAGTGGACCGGCCTCCTGCTGAAAAGATTTGCTGACCCCTGGATTACATGGTCTGCATAATCCTGATCAACTCTCAGGATGGACTGTGGCAGTGTTTACACAAGGTTCATGCACCATAAATTTAAAGCACGTTGTCCTTCACCCTGCAAATAACCCCTTTGATTTGGGAAAGTTTGGATCCTAAGATCTTAGGGTCTGCTAACAATTTTTATTGGGAATCCACGGTTGTCCTTTAAATATGATCCAATCAGAAGAGCCTACTTTTATAAGCATTTTGATTCCATAGGAAAAGTCTGACCAAGGACTGCACAAGCAAAGGTACCCCATACCAAAGGCAGTGTGAGTGTCCTGTTTCTGGTCCAGCTCCTTCCAGTACGGCCAGCACCCCATCTATGCTGAGACAGCACATCAGAATCCTCTGAAATGCTGCAGGGGATTTTGATGTACTTCCTCAGTACAGGATGCCACACTGTGCAAGACACCGCTCCTTCAAACTAATTCCCCCAAACTTGAGCGATCTGTAGGAATCCCCTCCAAACAAACGAGAAGTATTGCTTGTTATGTACTGAAGTTCTCACCCTGGGCCAGCAGGGGGATACTGTAGATAGTTATGCAAATGAAGGATCGAAAGTGACGTTCAGTGATTGGATAGTTTGTATGCAAATGAAGGATCGAAAGTGATTGGATAGTTTTAGAAAGTTGCTACAGTTACGTTGTTCTGGAGCTCTATATAAGCAGGCTGACTGAGCTCTTCAGTTCAGTTCTGTTCTGGCCTCGGAATATCAAGAGCTGTTTGAAGAATCGCTGTGTCGTCTGATATGTACGCCCACAACTTAACATCACCCTGAGCAGAATGAGAAGCTGACACACAAAAGTGGGTTTTAAAGATCTCATTGGCACCCCAAACCTAAATACATTTGTTTGGAAGTAAGTCCCGTTAATTTCAGAGGAACTTACATCTGAATTGCTTTTCTCTTTTTCCTTTCCCCCCATTAAATCAGTTTGCCCACTTTCTTCTTCTCATGCTCAACAATCCCAGAAACCTTTCTGACAACTTAAACGTTTCCATTGTCCGGTTAACATGACCCCCCCTCCCTTGAAGCAGCTGCGTCTGGTAGGTGTCCTGGCGAAAGCCATCGCACTTAGGCTTCCCCCTTCAGCCAGCTGTTCTTAGATACTTGCCCCACACAGGGCCGGGATTCTGGGCTGAACTGGAGCAGCTGCTTAATAAGGGCTTGGCAGGGCTCCGCCAAAGCGGGCAGGTCTTCGGGGAAAACAACACCTTTCTTCTGGCGGCACGGCATGTTATGGATGTGGGTGTCATCGAAGGGCATGCAGCCAGTTATCATCACGTAGAGCATGACGCCCAAACTCCACACGTCGTACTTTTTGGGATCGTAGGGGACACCCATGAGGACTTCGGGAGAGGCGTAGGCCGCAGAGCCACAGTAGGTGGTACTCAGCTCCGGGTACCCACGCGATTCTCTGCCAAAGCCAAAGTCGGTCAGCTTTGCTCGGCGGCCGTCCGAAGTGAGCAGCACGTTCTCACACTTGAGATCCCGGTGCACCAAATGCCGGTCGTGGAGGTAGCGCACGGCACCCACCACCTGGGCAAAGATGTCCCGCGCCTCAGGGGCGCAGGGCAGTTTGCCTGTCTTCTGCACCATCTGCAGCAGGTCTGTAGACGCGGCCTCCATCACAATGTACAGCGTCCCGTTGCAGACTTCGATGAACTCATAGACCCTGACGATGTGCGGATGACGGATCCCTCTCAAGATGGAGAGTTCCCTCGGCAGAAACTTCTCCACAAAATCCCGGGGCGCTCGACGCCGGTCCACCATTTTGATGGCTAGTGGCCCCTTGTATTTGGCCGAAGTGGCTACTCTCACCTTGGAATAGCTGCCTTCCCCCAAGGTTTGGCCCAACTTGTAACCGAGGTCGCTCAGAAGTTTGTCTCCTCTGGAAGCCCTTGACATGATGACCTGGTCAGGGTGACAAGGCCTGTAGTTTTTCTTCCCGGGACTCAGTGCTTTAACCCATTGTGATAGACATCTCTAGACTTTCACTCCCCATGTGCCCACTGAGGGCTTGGCTTCGAAGTCATCACTACTCATACAGGTATTGTGAAGTGGCTGGGAGTGTCATGCACTATGTCTTCCTGTGCATAATCAGCAGTGCCAAGACCCTTGTGGTCCCAGAACTGGTCAGTCCAGCTTCGATATCAACACTGGGGAGTTTGAGGAGGTTTCGATTCCTCTTCTTCAAGGGATGGATTATATAACCTGCTTTCACTTTATGGAGGAATTCCCAATGACATTCACTTTATGGAGGAATTCCCAATGACATTCTCTTTTTTTATACATAAAATTTATTTATTTGGCTTTTCAAATAAAACATTTACAGATATATCACACATCAATCATAAAAACAAGATTCCAAGATTGAGAGCCAGTGTGGTGTAGTGGTTAAGAGCGGTAGTCTCGTAATCTGGGGAACTGGGTTCGCGTCTCCGCTCCTCCACATGCAGCTGCTGGGTGACCTTGGGCCAGTCACACTTCTTTGAAGTCTCTCAGCCCCACTCACCTCACAGAGTGTTTGTTGTGGGGGAGGAAGGGAAAGGAGAATGTTAGCCGCTTTGAGACTCCTTAAAGGGAGTGAAAGGCGGGATATCAAATCCAAACTCTTCTTCTTCTCTTCTTCCAAGGAATCTCCTCCCCTTTGTGGGTCCTTTCCTCTCGCATCTTTTATGACAATCCAAAACCCTTACCTCTTCCATTATGTCCAGAATTCCCAGGTAGAGCTACCACTTGAGGCATTGTATACTTAGTTTTTTATATATAATTTTTATTAAATTTTCTGTTTTACAATTTAGAATATGCATATAAACAACCTTAAAATATCAAAGACTTCCCTTCTTCTCTTTCCATGGTTCATTTTGCATAACATAAATCCCTGCATGTTCTATATAAACTAAACCACTCAGCATTCCATTATTACATCCATCAAAACTTACACTGTTGAATTTATCTTAATGCTGCCAAAGTTTTCAAGTGTGCACAATTTCCCCCCATACATTCAATAAACATTTTCCAGTCTTCTTTAAACGTATATTCTTCTTGTTCTCTTATTCCATGAGTTAGGTCTGCAAGCTGTGCATATTCCATCAGTTTAAGTTGCCATTCTTCTTTAGCTGGGACCTTGCTCGTTTTCCATTTGGGGCCTAACAAAACATGGGCTGCAGTAGTGACAAACTTAAATAACCTTTTTTTGACACCTGGGAATATCTGTCTGAAATACCCCCAACAAAAAGGACTCTGGGGTGTTTTTTTTTTGAAAGGTACTTTTAAACATTTTTTCAATTCATTATGAATTATTTCCGAATACTCTTCTACCCTTTTACAGGTCCACCACATAGGAAAGAACGAGGCATTGTATACTTTGAAAGTTTTCATCATTTCCTCCCTTGACCTGCTTCAGAAGTTCCTTCAGATCTGGGGGTGGAGAACATCTGGCCCTCCAGATGTTCTTGGATTCCAGGTCCCATCAGGCCCAGCTACCAAGGATGATGGGAACTGAAGCTCAACCACATCCGGAGGGCTACAGGCTGCCCACCCCCTCTGCTTTCGATTCTAAATCTTTTCAAATCAGATGCACACAGCTCAAATGTGCAGAACCAATTTTTGTGTGTGCCAAGAACACACAGAACATTTGAGGGATTATGGATTATGGAAATAGGCCTTCAACTTGAAAGGAAAAGCGAAGCCGAAATATTTTATGCTAATACAAATTAGCATCGTGGTTTATCCTAATGTGCATTTTAAAGGCAAACTGGGTTTGTCTTTCTCCAAAGGAGTTGCCCTGACAAAGAAGGCCTGAAAGAGATCTCCAAGGAGGGTGGCGAGCTCAAGGTCAAGCTGGCAGGTAAAAGCAAAACCTTTGATTTCTTCCAGTAAGAAATGCCACACAAATAGGAAGTTGTTTAACTCCTGTTAGGAGGTGTCACAAACAGGAAGTAGTTTGACTCCTCTTATGAAATCTGCTTTAATTAAATCCATCATTTTGATCCCTTGAAGCGCAATGACTAGATGGCCTACACCTGCCTAGTAATAACAGCCTACCCTAAATGTTTGGGTGGCACATTTAAAAGCATACATAGAATACACAGAACCCCCTGCAATGCAAAGCACTGCTGATCATTGCTTTGGAAGCTCATGCTCTAAGATTATATTCGTCATAACTTTAAAAAACACCCCAAATTCTGGTGTTTTCCAATGTACAGACTCTCCATGTGTCCCTATTTTCCAGGGACAGTCCTAGATTTACAGAAGCTGTCCCAGTTTCTGATTTGATCTCGGAATGTTCCGCTTTTCCTTAGGACGTCCCTCTTTTCATCGGAGAAAGGTTGGAAATTAAGGTAAGGTAAAGGTAAAGGGACCCCTGACCATTAGGTCCAGTCGTGACTGACCCTGGGGTTGCGGCGCTCATCTCGCTTTATTGGCCGAGAGAGCCGGCGTACAGCTTCCGGGTCATGTGGCCAGCACGACTAAGCCTTCTGGAGAACCAGAGCAGTGCACGGAAACACCATTTACCTTCCCGCAGAAGCGGTACCTATTTATCTACTTGCACTTTGATGTGCTTTCGAACTGCTAGGTGGGCAGGAGCAGGGACTGAGCAACGGGAGCTCACCCCGTCACAGGGATTTGAACCGCTGACCTTCTGATTGGCAAGTCCTAGGCTCTGTGGTTTAACCCACAGAAGTTAAGGTAGGATGTCCCTATTTTCACTGTGGAAATGTTGGAGAGTATGGAGTCATCCAATCCCCAATCTAGCCCTGTATAAGGAAGTTTTTTAATGTTTAATGCTTTATTCTCTGTGTGTGTTTTTTTTAATATGTTGGAAGTCACCCGGAGTGGGTAGGGTATAAACAGTAAAACTTTTATGATGGAATATTATTATTTTCATTGGAGAAATGTTGGAGGGTATGCAGTGAGGAAATGGTAGGCGTTTCCCCAAGAAATCATTCATTCTAATTTAATTTCCATTTCCTGGAAAGAATAGGAATTAAGAGTCTGGGAATTCACGCGGTCACACAATTGTCCCTCCTTTTTACAACATTGCAATAGCATCCTCTTTCCCAAATCCCCTCTAGAGTTAGCATATTCAACTGAATGGAGGAAGTGTGTAAAATTTAATCCCGTAAGAATACTGCATTCGCATCAAGGGCACCAGGAAAGCCCTGTCAGGAAAAAGCACAGTGGGTCTGTTTAGCCCTGCATTCTGCATCCTATAGCAGCCAAGTAGATGTTTGGGTCTAAAGACAGTTGCCCTTCCTTGCTGTTGCTATGCCAGCAACTGATATTCAATGCCACCATGCTGCCCTTGGGCAAAGAGACAGCCTATGAGTCAGCCCTGGATGAAATTATCTATGGGTTTCCTGTCTACACCCAAAACACATTTAAGGGAAGTACATTCCAATGATGTTCATGAAATTTACAGCCACTTATATGGGACCCGGGATCCGGGTGGCGCTGTGGGTTAAACCACAGAGCCTAGGACTTGCCGATCAGAAGGTTGGCGGTTTGAATCCCCGCAATGGGGTTAGCTCCAGTTGCTCGGTCCCTGCTCCTGCCAACCTAGCAGTTCAAAAGCACGTCAAAGTGCAAGTAGATAAATAGGTACTGCTTCAGAGGGAAGGTAAACGGCGTTTCCGTGCGCTGCTCTGGTTCGCCAGAAGGGGCTTAGTCATGCTGGCCACATGACCCGGAAGCTGTATGCCGGCTCCCTCGGCCAATAAAGCGAGATGAGCCCCACAACCCCAGAGTCGGCCACGACTGGACCTAATGGTCAGGGGCCCATTTACCATTTACCTTTTATATGGGACCCAGCCTGGGCCGGATTTAGGTTTGAGGAGGCCCTAAGCTACTGAAGGTAATGGGGCCCTTTATATTATTGCTGTTTTTTGTGTTGCATATATGCTATATGGTAATTTAATGGACCTAATACAGGCATAGGCAAACTTGGTCCTTCAGATGTTTTGGGGCTGCAATTCCCATCATCCCTAGTTTACAGGACCAGTGGTCAGGGATGATGGGAGTTGTAGTCCCAAAACATCTAGAGGGCCAAGTTTGCCTATGCCTGACCTAATAGGTATCTAAAGCCATTTGCACATAGCAAAATTTGTATTTTATCAAAGTAATTGTTGAACTGAAACCAGTGATATTTTAGGGAGGCGGCTAGCAGGTGGGCCCCATTACTTACATCAGTGATGGCCAACCTTGGCCATCACTTACTTACATCATAGGAGCCTACACAACACAAAACACTGTTCTGTATGTAGGTTTTATTTTATTTGGGTTTTTTTATCTTATATTTTGGAAATGTACATCCAGGTTTTTTTTCCCTTTAAATTTTTTTTGGGGTCCCCAAGAGAGTGGGGCCCTAAGCTATAGCTTGTTTAGCTTATACGTAAATTCAGCACTGGACCCAGCAAGGCAGCTGTGGAAATACATATAGTTAAGAAGTTTTCATGAAAAATGCCCCATGCACTCATCGGGGGAAGCTCAGGGGTGAGGCATCAGTGGAGGAGGCACTATTCAACAACAACAACAACTTCATTATTTATACCCTGCCCATCTGACTGGGTTGTCCCAGCCACTCTGGGTGGCTTCCAACATGCAGCCATACCTCGGGTTACAGACGCTTCAGGTTGCATTTTTTTGGGTTACGGACTGGCGAAAGCCAGAAGTACTGGAATGGTTTACTTCCAGGTTTCGGCAGTCACATGTGCGCAAAAGTGCTAAATCGACCTTTGCGCATGCGCAGAAGCACAGAAGCGCCGAATCGCAACCCGCGCGTGTGCAGATGCGCCACTGTGGGTTGCAAATGCTGTGGGTTGCGAACGATGCGGGTTGAGAATGTGCACCGCACGGATCACGTTCGCAACCCGAGTGTCCACTGTATATAAAAACATAATAAAACATTAAACATAAAAAACATGAATCGTGTAGGCTGTTTATGTTGGCCAGATTTAACATGTTTCCCTCGGTGGTAGTGAGAGGAAGATACTTAGCTATCCTAGAATCAGAGCGTCTCTGCAAATGCAGAAAACAGGAACCTGATACTCTAGAGCAGTGTTTCCCAACCTTTTTTGGGCAAAGGCACACTTGTTTCATGAAAAAAATCTCGAGGCACACCACCATTACAGCCCCGTGACGTCAGTGCGCAGCGTCACGCCGGGAGGGACATGAATTGCTAGCAAATTACATAATCACCTCCTTGAGGGCTGGCTCATCTTCTCCGAAGGCAGAACCCCATTAATTAACAGCACAGACTCACACCATAGCCAAGACGAGGGGGGAAAACCTCAGTCATGCACAGTCATGCACATGTGGGGGCTAAATGAGGACGAAGACCGGGCAGAGAGCAGGGTTCAAATCACCCCACCTGGCCAGGACAATCCCTGGGTGCTCCCTTGGGCCACTCGCCTGACCCACCTCGCAGGGCTGTTGTTGCGAGGATAACACGGGGAGAACCACGCGCGCCCCCGGGAGCTCCTTGGAGGAGAAAGCGGGCGATGAATGCAATGCACGAAATATATGAGAGGCGACTAGGTTTTGCAGGCGAGGGGCCCCCGCCAGCCTCCGCTTCCAACACCCGGCGCAACGACGCCGAAGTTTCCCCCCGGGCTCGGCTCGGGGAGCAGTGCTGCTCCCCCCCAGCTCCCCTTCGCCCTCCCAGCTCTCTCTGCCGCCCACTGGGGACCCCCCTCACCTGCCAAGTCCGGAGCGCCGGTGGAAGTTGCATGCATGCATGCAGGGCGCCGCGTTGCCATTGCACTGCACTGCACTCCATGCAACGCCTGCACGCATGCATTGCCTTGCCCGCCCGCCAAGGGGTCTCCCCGCGGTCCGATGCGTCCCCTCCGGCGCGGATGCAGCATTGCAAAAATAAAAAAACCCCGACGCAGCCCTACCTGGGGGGCAGCCTCTGCCGCTCCGCCTCCGCGGGGATCCCCGGGCTCCATCCTGCCGCCCGATCTCCGCGGGGGCGCAGGCAGGCTGCGCGGGGTCTGCGCGGAAGAGCCCCTGCCCACCCGGCCGCCGCCGCTGCGCTCATTCCATGGCCGGGAGAAGAGCGCTTCAAACAAAACGCCCGGCCCGCCAGACCACGCTGGGAAACGTAGTTCGCGCACCCCACGCAGGCGCGGAGCCCAAGGGCGAGGGGACTACGGATCCCGGCAGCCCCCGCGCCGGGGACGGAGGGGGAGAGGCCGGGTGCAGGGATGGAGGGACGGGTGGGCGAGCAAGTGAGTGAGTGGCAGCTGCCAAGCCTTGGCCGAGAGCCAGGAAGGGCCTCCCCGGAGGAGGAGGAGGAGGAGGGAGGCGCAGAGCGGGAGGGAGGGAGGGAACCCCAGGCAGGGGCGCGGACTTATAAAAAATATTGGGGGGGCCCGGGAAAGCTCATGAATAATAAGTAAGCTCATGAATATGCAGATAAAGTGGCGCCGCCTCCTCGTGAGCGAATAGGGGAGAGCGTGCTGCGCCTATTAATCAGCTCCGAAGGAAATTGGGTGGAGCTTTTGCTCGGGAGGGAGGGCAGGAGGCATGCAGCCCGACCCTGTGCATTTTGGGCTGGGGGAGGGGCGGCGGTGGCGCTCTGCTGGAGGGGCGCCCGAGATTATTGGGGGGGCGGAGCCCCCCCGAACAAATTTTTGAGGGGGCTCGGGCCCCCTCAGGCCCCATGGAGTCGGCGCCTATGACCCCAGGGGTCATGTAGTGACGGCGCCCCAATCAAAAATTTGACTTTTTTAAAAAAAAATCTTTAGAATTTTTTAATTTTTCCCGCGGCACACCAGGCAACATCTTGCGGCACACTAGTGTGCCACGGAACAGTGGTTGGGAAACACTGCTCTAGAGCATATATTCTTTTCCTGTGATTTGGGCAGTTATGCCAGAAAACAATTATTTGAGGCCCTAAAATTTAATAGACAGATTTTTAAACAACCAATTGTTCAGGACCTGCTGGCGGACAGCGATGACCAAATTATTTTAATAGTGGCCGAATTTTTAAGTGCTGTCCATGAAGAAAGAATGGGCCATGATAAAGAGACTTAGTGGTTTTTAATGGTAGGTGATGTTGCTGTGTTGTATTATATTATCTATGTACAACGATTTATTTCTTGGAGTTAAGAATAGGACTGGGATAAATTGTGTTCGCTGAGCCCGTATTTTATACAGTCTGTATATGATGTTTGTTTGTTAATGTGTGGTGTGCTATGCCTAATAAAGGATTTTGAATTAAACATTAAAAAACCCTACCCTTTATAGATGTCTCTTAAAGGTTGTATAATTACTTAACCCCTTGGGTCGGGGGTCACAAAACTCCATGGCCCCCAACATTTTCCCAATGAAAATAGGGATGTCCTAAGGAAAAGCGGAACATTCCAGGATCAAATCAGAAACAGGGACGGCTTTGGTAAATCCGGGACTGTCCCTGGTAAATAGGGACACTTGGAGGATCGGCCCTCTGTGTTTGGTGTCCTAGGTTGCATCCAAAGTATTTGGAGCTGAGTGGTTGGAAATAATGAAGGCAGGGCTTTCTTTATTTCAGGGGGAACTCACTGGAACTTAGTTCCGGCACCTCTCAGGTGGGTTCTGGCACTTCTCTGGCGAGTGCCGTTGCCATTCTAAGAGAATGAGGGAGGCGTTCATGGTGAGTTCCAGCACCTCTTTTCAGTGGTGTAGCGTGGGGGGTGCAGGGGGGCTTCTGGGGGCTAGGGTTAGGGGGCGCAAATCCACGGGTTAGGGGGCGCAAATTACTTGCCTTGCCCCGGGTGCTGACAACCCACGCTACACCACTGCCTCTTTTTCTAGAAAAACAGCACTGTATGGCCTAATAAATGTGGGTTCAAAAAACAACAACACCTTGCCTCTTGCTTCTATTACTTTTATGTCCTTACCGCACCTGTGGGTAGCAGTTGAATATGGCAATCTAGAGCCACGTGCATCTACGCGCATTATAATTATGAGACCGCAGATAGCAAGGTGGTGTTTTCACCTGTCATATATTGCTGGCTGGCAGGCAAATGGACAAACAGGACCAGGAGACTTAAAAGAAAAAATGCACGAGAGCCAAACTGGAGGAAAAACAGGAAGGTTTTGTGCAAGAATGCTGCAATAATTTGCCGCCAGCAGATTCCGCCCTCCCACCAAGGGAACCACAATTTGTTGCTGAAGAAGGGCAGCATTTCAGGTTGTGATTAAGAGTCTCCCTCTGTTCAAATTTCACCCCATAGGTTAACTAGGTGGCATCTACAATTCCCAGAGTTCCCTGGGAAGAGGGGTTGCTAAACTACTCGGGGAACTGTAGCTATGTGGAGATGATACGGCTTTAAATGTACAGTGGTACCTCGGGTTAAGTACTTAATTTGTTCCGGAGGTCCGTACTTAACCTGAAACTGTTCTTAACCTGAAGCACCACTTTAGCTAATGGGACCTCCCACTGCTGCCACGCTGCCGGAGCACGATTTCTGTTCTCATCCTGAAGCAAAGTTCTCAACCTGAAGCACTATTTCTGGGTTGGCGGAGTCTGTAACCTGAAGCGTTTGTAACCTGAAGCATATGTAACCCGAGGTACCACTGTATAGTGTCGGCCTAGGTAGGACTAACATTTCCTTTTTTAAAAAAAATGTTTATTAAAGTTTCACAAACAATAAAAAGTTTAAACATAAGAAAAGCTTCAAAAATGAGAACATACAAAAACAAAACAGATAAAGAATACACATTAAAAAACAATTAGCAAAGGAAGGGAAGGAAAAAGGGAAAAGAAAGAAAAACCAAAAAGCAAAACAGAAAATAGATTAGCATTTTCATATCTTATACTTCATTCACTAGTTTCTTGACCTCCTCACACCTCCCATTTTGTATTCCAGTTCAAATATTAAATTCAGCAAATCCTTACCCTCTAGCATTTATCCTTTATCAATCCCCATTTACATTTTCTTAAAAATCTTTTTACCAATACCACTTATTTTCAATCAGACATCATTTTAACATTCCTTAATTTTACAATGCTTCTGCAAGTAGTCTTTAAATTTCTTCCAGTCTTCCTCCACCGACTCTTCTCCCTGGTCACGAATTCTGCCAGTCATTTCTGCCAATTCCATGTAGTCCATCACTTTCAGGGAGTAACATTTCCTACAGCCCTAGATCCGGTCTTTACTGAGCACTCTGTTTGCTGGGAGATTATATAAATGATGAGCGTTCCTCCTGAATTTATCCTGATTGGCTTGTGGTTATACATGTTCTAATTAATCAACCATTTATCCCATTCATTTTAAGAAGTACATTTCCACATCTTTTCTAACCACAAAACCTGCACACGGAAGCTTATACCCAGAACAAACTTAGTTGGTCTCTAAGGTGCTACTGGACAATCTTTTATTTATTTTGACTGTGCCAGACCAACATGGCTACCTACCTGAATCTAGAACCACAAAACCTGTTATTGTTTTGAAAAGAAATATGGGTTTGTTGCACCATGACACTTGAATTGCACAAACTTAAATTTCCAGTTTGGATTGACTCTCTCCTAGAAAATACTGGCAGTCTGGAGGCGACCTATGACTTCTGCTGCAAAAACCGCACTTATGAAAGCCCACATGGTAGTGGTGTTATCCTGGCATGTGAGTCACTGTGAAATTAGAGGTCCCTTCTTAAGGCATAGAAAAATTAACAGGTGACCATTAGTAAGTGACTAAGAGGGCAGGTTTGGGACGCGGGTGGCGCTATGGGTTAAACCACAGAGCCTAGGACTTGCCGATCAGAAGGTTGGCGGTTCGAATCCCAGCGACGGGGTGAGCTCCCGTTGGTGGGTCCCTGCTCCTGCCCACCTAGCAGTTCGAAAGCACGTCAAAGTGCAAGTAGATAAATAGGTACCACTCCAGCGGGAAGGTAAACAGCGTTTCCGTATGCTGCTCTGGTTCGCCAGAAGCGGCTTAGTCATGCTGGCCACATGACCCGGAAACTGTCAGTGGACAAACGCCAGCTCCCTCGGCCAGTAAAGCGAGATGAGCGCCGCAACCCCAGAGTCGTCCACGACTGGACTTAACTGTTAGGGGTCCTTTACCTTTAAGAGGGCAGGAGGGAGGATGGTGAACATGAAGAGCTTAGTGATGGAATGGGCAGAGCAATTTGGAAGATGATCTGAGATGCATAGAGTGGTACCTCGGGTTGCATACGCTTCAGGTTACAGACTTCGCTAACCCAGAAATAGTACCTCGGGTTAAGAACTTTGCTTCAGGATGAGAAAAGAAATCGTGCTCCGGCGGCGTGGCAGCAGCAGGAGGCCCCTTTAGCTAAAGTGGTGCTTCAGGTTAAGAACAGTTTCAGGTTAAGAACAGACCTCTGGAACGAATTAAGTACTTAACCAGAGGTACCACTGTACCGAAAAGGGCCTCTGCCTGGTTCCCTGTAACCTCACTTCTCACAGTGAGGGAACCACCGAAAGGTTCTCAGAGCTGGATCTTAATGATGGGGGCGGAGATACTCCTTTGGTCCATGTTAATTGTTAAGCAGTTTATATATCAGCCTTCCCCAACTGGGCACCCTCCAGATGTTTTGAATTACAATTCCCATCAGCCTCAGCCAGCTTGGTCAGTGTCCAGGTATGATGGTCTTTGTATAACAAAAGGTTCCCTACCTCAGATGGCTGTATGCCCAGAGAATGAACATTTGGTTCTGCATGTTTTAAATACAGTGGTACCTTGGGTCAAGAACTTAATTCGTTCTGGAGGTCCGCTCTTAACCTGAAACTGTTCTTAACCTGAGGTACCATTTTAGTTAATGGGGCCTCCCGCTGCTGCTGCTGCGCTGCCAGAGCACGATTTCTGTTCTCATCCTGAAGCAAAGTTCTTAACCCAAGGTACTATTTCTGGGTTAGCAGAGTCTGTAACCTGAAGCGTCTGTAACCTGAAGCATCTGTAACCCGAGGTACCACCGTACAGGACAAGGCATTTAAACCATACTGAGTACCAGTCCACCAATGTAGCAGAGTGGCTGGGAAACCCCAGCTAGATGGGTGGGGTATAAATAATATTCTTAACATGGCTAGACGTGCACACCTACTTGGGAGTAAGCCCCATTGGGGTTTTTTTTAGTGAGACACCCCCCAAGAAACACAGGATTGAGCTTTAAAATGTTGGGAGTAATGATAAATTGTAGGTTGGTTCTTGGGTACTAGAAACGTTCTGTACACAACTGGCAAGTGCAATCTGAGTGATGCTTGGAACCTCTATACACTTACCTGGGAGCAAGCCCCATTGAACTCAGTGGGACTTATTTCTGAGTAGAAATACATAGGTTTCCGAGCTGCTAGTCTTATCGCCACACTCCATTTTAAGACTGGAACACCAAGTCTTTGTTTAACATTCCGCTGCATGAAGAGTTCTGGACACTGCGAAGGCTCGCTAGCTATTTTGTGGGCATTTTTGGGGGGGCGGGGGCGCTGCTGATAAAGGCGCTGTGCCTAACCGTGGCGCTCTCTCTCTCACGGACGGACCCACACGGCCTCCTTTGCTTTTAAGTGCTTTACGGCTCGGTTACTTTCCTTTAAGAACAGCACAGTCTGATTCCCCGCGTCCTCTTCCAATCAAACATATCCCGCATTATAGATTATTATATATAATAATATAGATTAATAATAATAATAATAATAATAATAATAATAATAATAATAATACATTTTTATTTATACCCCGCCCGCCCCAGCCAAGACCGGGCTCAGGGCGGCTAACAACCAATAAAAAAACCAAGTTGATTAAAATACAATTTAAAAGATTAAGACACAACATTAAAACATTAGGATGCAGCCTCTTCACAGGAGGAGAAAGGAAAAAGAAAGAGCGGTAGGGAAGTAAACGCGCACACACACGAAATCCCGTTGCAAGCGGTTTCCCGAGGAATCCTTTCGAAAAAATATACAGTGGGTGCGGGGCAGGGGAAATGATCGCAGCCCCCACCTCCCCCAGCCTTGGTGTTGTTGGGGACTGGGGAATCAGCAGCGCGTTAAAAGGCAACAGCCAGCCATTCAGCGACCCTTCCCCGAGGCTCATGACGAACTTGCAGTCCTGCCTCCCGGCGAGACAGGCTCGATCCTGCCCCGGAGAGCGAGGCAGGGGGAAAAGAGGGAAACGGGAGGGCGAGCGACTGTAAATATTCTAGGTCAGAGCACAAAAGAATCGCGGCCAACCAATCAGCGCCTCTTACGGGGCACTTTGTCACATTCAGTTCCATTCTGGTGTCTCCGCGTTCCACGGACCATTCCATTTTTCGGGGGGGAGGCTTTCTCGCCCTCCTTGCGCTTCTCCGGCGCCGTGGGGCCACGGAGCAGAACCGCTCCGGCGCAGCAGGATCCAAACACCGAGGCCTAGGAGCTCGTCTCTGATTCCGTTTTCCCCGCCGCTCTTTTCCGTACCTTTCGACGCGACTTTGCTTTCCCACCCCCCCACGCGGAGGAAATGGTCCAGCCCGGCTGGATATAAAACGACGCCGCCGGCACATGCTTCTTTTAGACGGAGAGCGAGCGCGCTTGGAGGGCGAAGCGGCGTGTTTGCGCGCTTGTGTGAAAGTGGCGCTGGGGTGCGGGGCAGCTGGCGAGTTGGGGGGGTTGGAGAGGAGGAAGCACCTTACTCGCTGTGCAATAATAGTCATAAGAGAAAAAGAGCGCCCCGATTTTCTTGCAGAGGGGAGGAAAAAGGAGCCTATAGCGAAGGTGCCTTTTCTCGTTCGCCAGTAGGGGCGGCGGCGGCGGTGGCGAAAGCAGCAGCAGCAGCCAAGCCCCGTGCCTGTTTTAATCACAGCGCCCCGGCTCCCTCCTTCACCCGTCCAGCCTTACGAGGCTTGTGTGGTCAGCTGAGAGAGGGAGAAGCGAGCTTAAGAGTTTCAGGGAAGAGGGATCGCCGTGGGTGCCTCCTTTCTTCCTCAAACACGCTTCCCCGCCGACCTCCCCAGAGTATATTGCACATTACTGTTGCCTTCTCCAAGGGCTGGTCAAACCCGATCTCGTCTAATCCCCCCCACGCCACAGCTCCTGCCACCCCTGCCCTGTTTTCCAAGTGTCCCTCTCGGCTAAGGGGGAGCTTTGTCCTGCTCACTCTGCCCCAGCAGCGCCCGTGCCTTCCTCCTGAAAAGCAAAGCAGCATGAGCATGGCAAACGAAACATACCTCCTCATAAAAGACATAAGGGCCGGACTGAAAAATTTAAATGTCATCTTTATTGTGCTAGAGATCGGTAAGTGGGGTCCCGTGGAACTGTCGTGCTTTTGTTTGTTTTTCACTCCCCGACTTCCTTGGCCTGTGTTATAGGTGTGCAAATGTGTGTGTGTGTGTGTGTGAGAGAGAGAGAGAGAGAGAGGAGTTGACACGTGTCCGCTTTTCAGGGAAAAGAGTTGAGCCCACTTTCTCTAAATCTGTCCTTAAATAGACCCACTTTTAGGGTCCAGAGTGGCTCCTTCCCTGGGCTTTGGCGAAAGTTGCAGGTCCTTTCGCGCCCAGGCAAAGTTGCATTTTCAAAAGGATGTTGTGTCCCCTTGTTCAAAGGACGTTTGCTCAAACCACCTTTCTTTTTCTCTCCCCTCCCCTGCTCCCCCCCCCTTTCCATATTCCCTTGCAGGCCGAGTCACCAAAACCAAAGATGGGCACGAAGTGCGGTCTTGCAAAGTAGCCGACAAGTCAGGTAGCATCCTCATCTCGGTGTGGGATGAACTTGGCAGCCTCATTCAGCCGGGAGATATTATCCGGTTGACCAAAGGGTATGTATGTGTTTCCGACAGTGGGGTTAGGCCGAGTGAGCGGCCTCTGCCCAGCCGCTCTTTTGTTTCGTTGCTGAAGCAACTGGCTGACTCAGTGTGTTCCTGTTAACGCTTTGGGCTTCCTCTTCCTTTCTTAGAATCGTAATTGGTGTAGCAGGAGGAGGGGAAGGGAAAACAACATCTCGCGGGGCCAGATTAGAGGTGAAACCAGAGTGCTCATTTCCCCTTGCTGTGTGTATATAGAGGAAGTTGCCTTTTGCTGGGTCTTTTATTATTATTTATTGCGTTTAATATCCCACCCATTTCTCCCAAGGAGCTCCAGGTATGGCAGGTATGATTCTCCCCCTGCTCCATTCATCCCCACAACCATAACCGTGCGAGGTAGGTCTGGCTGAGAGGCCATGACTGGTCACCCACTGAGTCGTAGAATGGTAGAGTTGGAGGCGACCCCGAGGGTCATCTGGTCCAACCCCCTGCAATAGTAATAAAATAAGTAAATAATAATTTATTATTTAGACCCCCACCCGTCTGGCTGGGTTTCCCCGGCCACTCTGGGCGGCTCCTGACAGAATAAAGCATTAAAAACTTCCCTAAACAGGGCTGCCTTCAGACGCAATGGAGGAATCTTAGCTACGGCCGTCATAGTGGGTTAAGCAAGCAAGCAAGCTCCTTGTTTTCTCCTGCCCCTGGAGGCTAGGACCCGAATCAATGGGTTCAAGTGCAAAGAAAGCAGATTCCCTCCCATTCCGCTTCCGAGCCACTTGAAGCCATTGGCTTGAGTCCTAGCCTCTGGGGCAGGAGCAAGCAAGGGGCTTCATGGCTGAATGGGGATTTCAACCCTGGCCTCCTCTGACTGGCAGCGGGTCTCCTCGGACCGGCAGGGAAGGACTCTGGAGCATGTGCTTCCAGGTTCAATCCCCAGAATCTCCAGGCAGGTGTTCCCTGCCTCCTCTCCCCCCCCCCCCCGGTCTGGAATCCTGGAGAGGCACTGCCAATCGGCAGTGCCAGGTTGGATGAACCCAGTGGTGATAATAATAATAATACAGTGGTACCTCGGGTTACATATGCTTCAGGTTACATACACTTCAGGTTACAGACTCTGCTAACCCAGAAATAGTACCTCGGGTTAAGAACTTTGCTTCAGGATGAGAACAGAAATCGCGCAGTGGCAGCAGGAGGCCCCATTAGCTAAAGTGGTGCTTCAGGTTAAGAATAGTCTCAGGTTAAGAACAGACCTCTAGAACGAATTAAGTTCTTAACCCGAGGTACCACTGTAATAATAATTTATTTATACCCTGCCCATCTGGCTGGGTTTCCCCAGCCACTCTGCGCGGCTCCCAACAGAATATTAAAAACAAAATCAAACATCAAACACTAAAAACTTCCCTAAACAGGGCTGCCTTCAGATGTCTTCTAAAAGTCAGATAGTTGTTTATTTCCTTGACATCTGATGGGAGGGCGTTCCATAGGGCGGGTGCCACTACCGAGAAGGCCCTCTGCCTGCTTCCCTGTAACCTCACTTCTTGCAGTGAGGGAAGGCCCTCGGCACTGGACCTCAGTGTCCGGGCAGAACGATGGGGATGGAGACGCTCCTTCAGTTTGACTTGACAGCTTACCTGTGCTCCTAGGGCGACCTGCACGCAGAGTGCGCATGCTCTTCTTCTGACCTTAGACCTCTGTCGGGGCCTAGCTTTTAAAGCAAAAGGGACGTTTCCAGCCCCCCTTCCCAAACTCACTCGCCTCTCTACAGATGCTAGATTTAGAGGGAACCACGTGGGGAAGCAAGGCCCACTCCTCAGTTCTCCTTGCCCCTCCTTCCCTTCCTTTGAACATGATTGGGGCAGATCCAGGATTTAAACAGATGGGTTTGCTGCTGTCACATGCGGCTTGGCTCACAAGGATGCAGCCTTGACCACACTGGTCGATGAGTCATCTCTTAAAAGCTGGTGGCTTCTTATTTTCCTTAAAGGAAGCATTGAGACACCCTCTTTTTCCTGTACGTTCTGTTTTGAGCTGGATAGGCCAAGAGTCACTTTGGCATATTTTAGTGGGTTCAGTAATAACTGAAGCAGAACCCACACTTTGTGCCGTGCTAAAAAGCCCTGTGGAGATGAGAGAAGACTTTAAGGCACAGTGTGAGCCAGGGGAATTTTCTTCTCTCCCCACAACCAGATTACCTCTTTCGGTAGGGGCTGTTTTGGAGTTCCGCAGAAGAAAAACTGCGCTCCCAACTTGCAGCTGCTGCATGAACACCTTCCTGTCCCCCAGGCCCCGGTTTTTCATTATTACAAAAATTAACGCTGCAACATTCCAACTCATTCATGTGGTTTTGCTGTTGGTAACATTTAGTGTTTCCCCAGCCCACAGGGATCTGCTTCCAAACACTTCACCCATCTAAATTGTGTGCATGCCATACCTGTATGACAGGCACACAATTCACCTCTGGTGTCATTGCAGGCCCTAGGTTGGGTTATATCCCTGGTCACATGATGAGGCAAGAGCACAGATTTCCCGAGAAGCAAACCAGTCACACTTCAGGATTATTATATTTTAAAGGGTGCACACTTAAAGTGTGTTGTTGTCGTTTAGTCGTGTCCGACTCTTCGTGACCCCCTGGACCACAGCACGCCAGGCACTCCTGTGTCTTCCACTGCCTCCTGCAGTTTGGTCAAACTCATGCTGGTAGCGTCGAGAACACTGTCCAGCTATCTCGTCCTCTGTCGTCCCCTTCTCCTTGTGCCCTCCATCTTTCCCAACATCAGGGTCTTTTCCAGGGAGTCTTCTCTTCTCATGAGGTGGCCAAAGTATCGGAGCCTCAGCTTCAGGATCTGTCCTTCCAGTGAGCACTCAGGGCTGATTTCCTTCAGAATGGATCGGTTTGATCTTCTTGCAGTCCATGGGACTCTCAAGAGTCTCCTCCAGCACCATAATTCAAAAGCATCAATTCTTCGGCGATCAGCCTTCTTTATGGTCCAGCTCTCACTTCCATACATCACTACCGGGAAAACCATGGCTTAAGTAGCCCAATACACAGTTAAAATCTCAGGGCCAGCTATCCCCAGCCTCTTCCCTCTTTCCCTAGCAGGATAGGATCTGTGGATCTGAGCATGTTCCTTCTGGATAATCAAAGCCGTAGCTGGGCTTGCTTGCACAAGCCTTAACAAGTCACGAACGCCAGCATGGCCTTGTATGCTGCTTTGAAATCTGATCTGTTAGGGGACCGAGGGTTCAACGTAATGTAATTTTTGAAAGAAGCAACCAACTCTTTCTGCTTCCTCTTTTGATGAGCTCTCACTGTGCGCAGAGAAGAGGTTGGCTTTCTTTAGCATGAAGAGAAGCAGAACTAGCAATTAGTAGTAAAAGCATCTGTTTCTATTACAAGTGTGCTATATTTTCATGTGACAAACGCAGTCCAGAGGAACGCTGGTGGATCGCTGGGTTCGCCATGTCAAATTGCTTTTGTAAACATAATTAAAAAACAAAAGTATATTTACTTGCACTCACAGAGGGTTGATCAACTGCTTTTGTTTTAATATTTTAAAGGTTTCAGATTGGCGGTGGCCTTTTTTGCTGCATTTCTGAGAGAGAAAATCCTGCCTGTAGTTTGTGTGCAAGAGCTTTCTGGGTTTCAGCAAAGGAGGTCACATTGCCTATGTTCTATGACCTACCTTGCAGGCAGGTTGTAAGGATTCCTGAGATAATGTTTGCAATCTGCTTTGAACATGCAAAGGTATTCTAAAGCGCTAGGTACTTTTATTGTGAATGAGGTTGAAACGGTAAGCACCAAGCGTCTGTGAAAATAATACCTTCTTTGCAAAAGTCTATAGTCTGATCTTAAAGGGAAGCGTAATCATTTCTTAAAAGAGTGAAATGGGATGTGTTCAACAGTCATAGAATTCCCATTGTGAGCTACAATTTAGTCTGTGCAAAAGTATTATTAATAATAATAATAATAATAATAATAATAATAATAATAATAATAAATAATTTTCTCCCAGCCACTCTGGATGGCTTACAGTACATACAACAATCTTGTTGTTTAGTCGTGGCCGACTTTTCGTGACCCCATGGACCAGAGCACGCCAGGCACTCCTGTCTTCCACTGCCTCCCGCAGCTTGGTCAAACTCATGTTGGTAGCTTTGAGAACACTGTTCAACCATCTCGTCCTCTGTCGCCCCCTTCTCCTTGTGCCCTCCATCTTTCCCAACATCAGGGTCTTTTCCAGGGAGTCTTCTCTTCATAGTAAAACATAAAACATTAAAAACCTCCTTAGGGTCATAACTTCTCCCTCCTTTGATGGTGATGGCAGATTGCCATAGTCACCTGAAAGCCAATCAAAGAAGCTAAAATAACCCCTTTAACGGTTCCTTTTCCTTTGGATTAATGAGGTGTATGATAACAATGGCAGAGGGCAAGCAATGTCTCCAACACCACACATACTGCTAGGATGGTGAGCGAATCTTGTTTGTTGGAATTAGACTGGGCTGACCTATGAACAACGATAAAATTCGTTGAGTGACCATGGGTCAAATTATTCCCTGTCTAAAACCCCACCTAGCTCACAGGCTTCTCCTGGAGACAAAATGTCAACCTGTCACCTAGAACTCTTTGGAAGAAGGTTTGGATACAAATGTGACAAACACAAAAAAGGAACTTGCAGCAGCCCACTTGGTACATAATGTTAAACCATGGGTTGTTTTGCAAACTGTAAGATCATCACGAGTTGTCCCACAAGCGATCAGCCAAACGATGGCTTGATTATCCAAAGTTTGGTTTCTTTCCCTGTGTGTGTGTGTGTGTGGTGGTTAAGAGAGGTAGTCTTGTAATCTGGTGAACTGGGTTCACATCTCCGCTCCTCCACATGCAGCTGCTGGGTGACCTTGGGCTAGTCACACTTCTCTGAAGTCTCTCAGCCCCACTCACCTCACAGAGTGTTTGTTGTGGGGGAGGAAGGGAAAGGAGAATGTTAGCCGCTTTGAGACTCCTTCGGGTAGTGATAAAGCGGGATATCAAATCCAAAACCTTCTCTTCGTCTTCTTCCTTATGCCTTTGAAAGTTGGTGAGCGTTTGTGGTGGGATGGCAAAAGAGACCATGGTTAAGGAAGAGGGCTGGGTTCATGGCATAACACCAAGCCGTAATTAAAACAAACCAAGGTTTTTTTTTAATGTCAACAAGCAACCCATGGCTTCAGACCATGGTTTGTTGGCAGTAAACAAACCGCAGCTAAGTTGCTGGGCCTGGTTTGCTCACAACACTAAGCCATAGTTTCATAAACCATGGCTCAGTGTCGCATTCTAGCCAGGCTAGCAAGAACGTTAATTATTGGTTTCAGTGCAAAATACAACAATGGCTGCTTATTTAAGGCCATTTGGAGAGTTCCTGGCTGCCTATATTGCATGCACATGCCACTGGATTTCACCCCAGGCTCATTTGTAATCTCTTCAAGTTACAACTTGGCACAAAATGCCGTGTTAAGGTCACTTTCCATTTGCGTCATCTTAGCAGAACTAATATGTGACTGACGGGTGGAGCTAATATAGAGTGGCTGGCTTACTTGTTTGGACACCGATAAAACGTATACCGCTTGTGCCAGCAGTCTGTGTGACAGCCTTAGAAACACCAGTGGCAGAGAGGCAGACAGTATCTTGGATGCCTACTAGTGGTTTATTGCCAAACCTCAGGAACAGGTCCATTTACTAGCTTTATAAATAAAAATTGCATTTGTTAATGATCTTTTAAGAGCCAAACTGTAACTGAGCAGGTCTCCCAACCAGTGGGGGAAGGTAGTTATAAGTGCAATGTGAAAATCCAAACGTCATTTCCCCTCGCATCATTTAGTTCAGGGTTTCCCAAATTTGGGTCTCCAGCTGTTTTGGGACTACAATTCCCATCATCCCTGACCAATGGTCCTGCTAGCAAGGGATGATGGGAGTTGTAGTCCCAAAACAGCTGGAGACCCAAGTTTGGGGAACCCTGTTTGGTTGTCCCTCTCTTTTGCATTTGGCAAAAAGAAAGAAAGGGGAAAACAGTTGATCGCTGGTTAAAATCCAAAGTTTGAAGGTCATGCACATGAATCAAAACAAACTTTCATTCTTGCAGGCAAATATTCACTACGTATAAAGGATTTACTTGTGAGAGATAGGGAATTCTGCCAAAGGATGTCTTTTGTTGCGCTTGCAATAAATGGAAGCTTTCTTGTTTCTATACCCCAGTAGTGTCTCAAGTCCCCATTTGACAATGTTTGATTTGTGTTCTTTTCGTGTTTATACATCTATGCACATGTACAAGAGAGGGACAAATCATACATATACTCAGAGAATGTAGTAATGAAAGTGAATGATCTTGCAAGTCACACAGGGCGCTTCAGCAGAACGCTTGGTGTGTTGTTGCAAATGGCTTTTAATAAATGCTCCCAACTCGGTTAAAAGTTGGTCATGCTGACATACCATTGAGATCAGTGGGACCAATTACTTGCGGCCAATTTAAGTCCCACCGATTGCCGTGGCACTTAAATGTGCCTAACTTCACCTGAACTGGAGCTTTAACTCTCCAACCCTCACAACTGTGCAAAACCTTTGGCTATACAGTAGCAAAAAAAATAAAAATCTCGATGTGCAGAGCTATGGGTAGATCGGAGCTGCAATAAAACACCTGCTAAAAATTAAGCTGCTGGTGTCTTGTGTCAGCTCTGCAGTTAGGATTAAGTGGCTGAGCAATTTTCAGCATGTTTTGAAGCAGATAGACCCTCCAGATGTTCCCCCATTGCTGCTCTAAAGTGAAGGAAACTACTTTTTTTTAATGGCATTCCAGGAGAAAGCATGGATGCTGCAAGTATTGTCATGCTAGCAGTGGCTGTACTAAAAGGGATTAGACAAGATAGGGGAGGAACAGTTCATCAATAGCTACTAGTCATGATGGGCAATGTGTTAGCTCCAGAATCAGAAACACCATGCATCTGATTACCATTAGAAAGCAGCAGCTTATGTTCTGCTTAAGGTTTTCTCAAAAGGCACCTGGCTGGCCATCGCCGGAAGTGGAAAGCTCTGTTAGATGGTCTGATTCCGCGGGGCACCCCATTGGATGAATGGATGAGTCCTCGAGTGTGAGAGAATGCTTAAAACCCAACCATTGTAGTAACGACAGAACTTAGTTTGGCGCCAGGAAACCTCTGAGAGAGTTGCATAACTTTGGGTGCATGAACGGACCAAGAAGCGAAACACCGCTCAGAGAAAGGCGATGTCCTTGTGGACAGAGACAAATGGAACCAGTTGTGCATGGTTTTTTTTTTCTTTTATTAAGTTTATTTTGCAACACATACACACACACACATACTCACAAAAATGCACAATTGAAAGCAAAGAACAAAAAACAATTAAAATAAAAAAATTCCTTCCAGTAGCACCTTTAAGACCAACTCTTAAAGGTGCTACTGGAAGGAATTTTTTTATTTTGACTATGGCAGACCAACACGGCTACCTATCTAACAAAAAACAATTAATTACAAATAAAACATAATAACATACACAAACTTACACAGATCAAACAATCAACTATATGTGTGTGTGTGTGTGTGTGTGTGTGTGTGTGTGTGTATATATATATATATATATATATATATATATATATATATAATTTCAATTCTTCTTTTCTTCCAATTGACTTCCTTCATCCTCAACACGGTTCTCTTTTCGTTTTTGGTAAACTGCCTCCTTCTTAGTTCATTATTACTCCTTTTTCTTTCTGTTTTTAGCTTTTATACCATGATTTATTTTGCAGAAGTTAAATCGAAACAAGTCGAAGTATTAATTTGAGGGCACTGCTTTTTCAGGTATTCTCTATATTTTCCCCATTCTTTTTGAAATTTTTGCTTGGGCTGACCCCTAATGACTTCTGTCAATCTAGCCAATTCAATACAGTCAAATCATTTATCTTGCCACTCTTTTTCTGTCGCCAGTTGCACATGTTCTTTTGTACTGCCTCCGTCTGATATCAGACAATTCAATCTAGGTTGGTTGGTTGTAGGGAGTGGAATTCAGACGAATGCAAGGTGGCTTTCCTAATGCTAGCAGTCAGGTTTCTGCAACACACAATAAGGGTTCATGGATGCTGTACAACACTAACTTAAATGTTAGCCACAGTGTTGCTGTTTTGTAATGATTGGGTTGTTGTTTGTTTGTGTTGAGCCCTACTGGAATCATGTACATAGGCCAATAAAAGTTTGAGCATCTGACTAAGAAATGACCTGTGAGTACAAAAACTTCAAGAATGAATGGGGGGGGGGGAATTATAATTTACTTAGGAGGTAAGCATTATGAAAACATTAGCAGGATTTGAATCCCACTTGTAATGTAACAAATACTATGGACAATATGGAGAGAGATAAAATATAGACTATAAAATAATATGCAGTTGAAAACGTTGACCGTAGGACCCATGGAGGGGATGGGAAGACTTGAAATTCAGAGGAGTCTCTCTACAGTCATAGCTCTTGTTGTGTTTGCTTCACATTGCGGCTTTTCGGGTTGTGAACACGGCAAACCCAGAAGTTTATACTTCCAGGTTTTGCCACAGGCGCAGAAGTGTCGTGCGCGCTTCTCGCATGTGCAGAAACACTCTGTTGTGCTTGCACAGAAGCGCCGCTCTAGTTACGGACTTTTTGGGGTGCGAATGGCACCACAGAATGGATCGTGTCTGCAACTAGAGGTACCACTGTATATGGATATGTATTTGGTTTTGTTATAAATTTATATCTGTAAAACAAATAAAAACAATTTCAAAAAAGAAAGGAAGAAATGACCTGCCAGAGGCTGCTTTGCTGGCGAAATCTGAAAGCTGCACACTTAAGGTTAGCGCTAAAGTCCTATTGATTTTGGTGGTGTGTGTGTGGTCCACTCTCCCATTGGATTTTCTGAGAGGAAGATGTGCTTAACCCAACCCTCTCCCCCCATCAAAACCCAAACCCTGGTCAAGCCTGGGCATTAATTACATCCCCTCTCCCCTGGTGCTTTCTAACGCTT